>NC_141155.1:108790260-109490260 GCF_053477565.2 Lygodium microphyllum | reverse complement strand
ATACCCCCGAGGTGGGATAGCAATTGTCCTCAATTGCTATTGGCTGGATGTGGAGATAATAAATTGGAAAAAGATCACAAATCACGAGCATGCATCCCATTGAGCTTCCTCAACAGGGTGATTGTGGAATTTAATAAGATAACGACGATAAGTATTTCCAGTTTCTAGTAGTCATATAGTCAACATCAATGATTGTTTCAAGAATTAGGATTTCATGGTCATCGGCAATCAAGGGTAGTGAGTTATAAACAGGGTGAGTAGGAAGAGAACCTTTAAAGGGACGTAAAAGACTAATGTGAAAAGTGTTGTGGATTTTCCAATGATGAGGTAACTCTAATTTTTAAGCATTAGGATTAATACAATGGAGAATTTTAAAAGGTCCATAGAAACGAGGAGCTAATTTTACATTTGGGTTCTTTTCTACATTATGGAGTCTATGTTTTTCAACACGTAACCAAACATAATCTCCTTCTTTATAAATCATAACTTGCCTCTTTTTATTTGCTTGTTTCACATATGATTGTTGGGCCTTTGCTAGTATTTGTTTAACTTGCTCATGAATACTTGAATGATTTTGAATCCAATAGTCAACAGCATGTATTTTCTGAGTTAGACAAAATGTGGGAGTTGGCAATTTGTGACCATAAATAATTTCAAAAGGTGCCTTTTGTGTAGCAGTGTGAGTGGCATTATTGTAAGAAAATTGTAAACGGTGCAAATGATTATCCCATGTGGCTGGAGGAAAAATTGTGTAAGCATGGATTAAATCCAAAATTGTGCTATTTGTGGCCTCTGTTTCACCGTTAGTCTCCGGATGAAATGCAGAACTAAAATTTATCTTAGTTCCTAAGTTAGTAAACAAGGTAATCCAAAAATTATTACAGAATCGAGGATCTCGGTCGGACACAATAATTTTTGGCAATCCATGGTGCACAAAAATATGCTTGAGAAATAAGTTAGCGGCTTGTGCAGCACTTAAGGACTTTTCACAAGCAATGAAATAAGCCTGTTTACTAAATCTATCAACTATGGTCCATATCATATCATTTTTGTGAAGAAGTTTGTGGTAAACCTGTAATGAAGTCCATAGAAATTTGCTCCCAAGGTGAATTAGGGATAGGTAATGGAAGCAATAAACCATATGATTTACCATGATGTCTTTTTATGCATTGACATACAATGCAGTCAGAAACAAAATTAGAAACATCATGTTGCATATTTGGCAAGAAAAAATATTCATGTAAAATTTTAAGTGTGGAGATAATACCACGATATCCCATATAAGGAGGCACGTGTACTTCTTGCATAATGAAATGATGAAAAGGATTAGTAATACATAACCATTTTTCATAAAACAGAAAACCATCGGAAACATAAAAGTTATTAGCAGGGATCCATTGCTTGTTAGATAAATTTAACCAAACATCATGAAAATCGGGATCTTGAATATAAGTATTTTTCATTGTGTCCAATGAAGAAGTAGAAATGATGGAAATATTGTTTAATGATGGCCTACAGCTAAGTGCATTGGCTACTACATTTTCCTTACCTGGTTGATACTGAATGAGTGGATGAAAGGATTGAATAAATGATGCCCACTGTATGTGTCTATTAGATATTTGTGTTTGTGACAATAAATGTTTAATACTTTGTTGATCGGTTTTAATCATAAATTTCGAACCCATTAAATAATGCTTCCATATGCACAATGCATGAACTACGGCTAGTAATTCTTTGTCATATGTACTATATTTAACTTTAGACGGTTTCAGTTTACAACTAGAGTATGCTATAGGGTGATTGTCTTGCATCAATACTACACCGATGCCAGAACCACTTGCATCAGTAACCACAAGAAAGAATGGTCTATTGAAATTAGGTAACTGCAAACTGGTGTGTGTGTGAGTGCATGATTAAGTATTTCAAACGATCGTTGTTGGCTGTTGCCCCAATGATAAACAAGACCTTTCTTTAACAAAAGAGTTAACGGCAGTAAAGCAAGCAATGAATAGTTTCTAACAAATTTTTTATAGAAGCTAGCTAGCCCTAGAAATGAAGGAACTTCATGGACATTTTTAGGTGTTGGCCAAGACTTAATTGCTTCAATTTTACGTGGAGCTACATGTATGCCTTTGGCAGACATGATATGACCTAAATATTCTATTTCAGATTGAAAGAAAGAACTTTTGTTGGGGTTAGCATATAGATGGTTTTGTTTTAATAAACTAAACACTAAAGATAAATGTTCTTTGTATTCTTTTTCAATTTTGCTGAAAACAAGAATGTCATCGAAAAAGACTATTACACAATGCTGAAAATGCAAAAATATTATATTCATCATTCTACTAAATGTAGCTAGTGTGTTGGTAAGTCCAAAGGGCATTACCAAGAATTCATAATGTCCAAATTGTGTACGAAAAACTGTCTTAAAAATGTCAAAAGTAGACATACGAACTTGGTGATATCCTGATTTTAAATCAATTTTACTAAACACTGTTGCTCCTTGTAATTTATCTAGAAGGTCGTCTATTCTAGGTATTGGATACCTATTTTTAATCGTTATTTTATTAAGTGCTCTATAATCTATACACATGCGGTAAGTTTGATTTTTCTTTTTAACTAATAATACAGGAGCTCCAAAAGGCAAACTACTTGGATGAATTAATTTTCTACTTAGAAGTTCTTCAATTTGTTTTTGAATCTCTTTTTGTTCTAATTGGTTATGGCGAAGGGAGCTTTGCAAGGTGGTTGACTACCAGGAAGTAAATCAATTTGGTGGTCTTCGGGTCGTGATGGAGGAAGTTGTAAAGGTACATCATTAGAAAAGCAATCAGAAAATTTAGCAATAAAATGATGTTGCTCCGGAGTTAGTTTAGTTGTTGTAACATCAACTTCATTAATCCATACTAAGAAAGCTTTTAATTGTTTACGCAAAGCTCGCTTCACCAGTGTATGACTAATAATTGAAAATAATTCAGTTTTTGTTAACCCTTCGAGTAAAATGTGTTTACCTTTGTGCTCAATGTGCATTGAGTGTGTGTTGTAATCTATATTGGGGTTGAATTGGTGACGCCATGGCATTCCTAGAATTACGTCAATAGATTGCAAAGGTGCTACTAAAAAATTTTGCTTTTCCTTGTAAGATCCAATAAAAATTTCTAAATTATAAACTTCTTTAGTACCATTATATCGTTGTCCTAGAAATGCAGCTTTAATTTTATAGGCAGATGGAATAGTTTTAAGTTGTAAGTTTCTAACGACTTTTCTGAAACAAAATCATTAGTACTACCATTGTCATGCAAGACAGTCATATCATTATTATTGATTTTACATCGCATCTTTAATAGGGCATGCATAGAAATTTTACCAGCAAGGTCTTCAGGTTCGTTAGAATTTTCGCCAATAAGTGTAGCCTCATCAAAGTCGGGCATTGCTTCAAGGTCTTCTTTGGATTCTTCAACCCCAAGAAAATTTAGATGTGCCGTGGGTTTCTTCCAATCATGGGTGTTGCCCATGGGATGACGGCTCATAATATGACCAGGACGCTTACAATTATAACAAATTACATTTTTGGAAATGGCATTGGAGACACTTAGGTTAACATTTTTAGCTTCAACAGATTTAGGCAAATTTGAAGGTAGATTGGGAGGTTTAGAATTGGAAACTAATTGAACATTTCACATCCATGGCCATCGATTAAAACGATTCTTTCCATATTGAGAATTCAAGTTATAGAAATAATTAAAATGAAAGTTACCCATGTTGTTACCGTTGGATGCCGGAAATTGCCTTCGGTCTTTAGACTACTTCTTTTCAACATCGTGAGCTAGGGATATGGCTACGTCTAGGTTATTGGGCTTGAACATGTTGACTTCGGCTTGGATGGATGGAATTAAGCCGGACATATACTTTCTCTTAAAGGTAGATTTAGCCACTGGCTCCACCATTTGGAGTTGCAAGAGAGTGCTCCAAAATCTTTTTGTGTATTGAGGGATAGGTTCATGTTCTCGTTGCATGAATAGATCCCATTGTTGTTGCATGCAGAGCTCGAATTGTGCAGGGAGAAAATTTGCAAGAACCTTCTTACGAAAGTCATTCCATGTGAGAGAACGATTAATGCTTTTACGCGTGACATCCCACCATAATGCAGCTTTCTCAATAAAATAATGAGATGCACATTTAATTTTGTCACTTTCTGAGTATTTCTGATTGTCAAAATAAGCTTCAAACTGACTTAACCATGATAGAATTTTGCGACCATCTTTAAGACCATCAAAATAATTAAATTTAAATGTATGCTTGCTTATCTTGGACTCCTTTTGACTAGCGTGGACATCTAAAGCAGCATTGATGGCATGGACTAGGTTGTCGTTGTTGGTAGAAATTTCAATGGCAGGATGCTTGAGGGACTTCAGTTCTTGCTCTAGTTGTACGCGGTGTTGATGCTCATGTTCAAGTTGCATGGATATTAAATCCATATGCTGCTCCAAGGTTGGCTCAGGAAGTAGTGACACAGAGTCAAAATTGGCCATGATTGCTTGATGGAGAAATCCAAAAATTCAGGACGCCTTACAGATGAAAAGACGCCTTACTTGTCGTTGAAGAATTTTGGCGTGTAAGACCAAAATTTTAAATGGTCTTTGGGCAAGAAATTATGGATGAAAGTAGGCAAGAAAGGCGGGAATTTTTCATGGAAATTTTGTGAGATTTATGAAGCTGGAAAGAACTATGCGAGAACTGCCTCTATGGGAGAGATAGTCGACTATGACTTGTGAAGATTGGTAGAGTCTGTGTATGACATGGAGTAAGAGAGGTTGATCAACACGGAGTAAGAGAGGTTGAAGTTGATCAAGTAAGTTAGTAATGTAACTTGCTTGATAAGTTAATCAAGTTAAAAAAAAACTTGACGTTTTTGGACAAGAATGTGTCATGATGATGTCGTGGCGTCAAAAAACGCCCCCCACAAAATTTTTAAAAAAAAGCTTAAGCTCTTGCTTAAGCTTAAGCTAAGCTTTTACTTAAGTTTTAATTAAGCTTATTAACCATTTTTAAGCTCCAACTCATCATGAAATATGGCACCATGATGTAGGAGTGGATATTTTTCAATGTCTGGGAAAACAACATAATTTCTTGAGTGTGATAGAGGGGTTTGGGGTTTTGAAGGTCTAGGAATCTAGCCGTGTAGTCAGTTCACAATGAGACGAACCGTAGAGCTTGTTTGCAGTAGAGGCCTCGCCTTCACACTAGAGGGTAGGCAATTGGAAGCCCAAGAGCTAGAGCCTGTTTGCAGCTAGAGGCCTCGCCTTCACGCTAGAGGATAGGCAATTGGAAGCCCAAGAGGTAGGATGGGCTTTGATACCAATGTTGCGAGCAACGGATGTGTGGTTTGCGCGTAGAGAATGGAAGAAGCTCCTTCTTTCTCTCTTTTACTCATAAAATTTCATACAACTCATGAGAATTTAAAAATAGACTAAAAAAGATGGTAAAGTAAGATGAAATGACTCAAGATTGGGTTGAATCTCCCCCTAACATGAAGTGGGCAGCTCCCTTCATGCCATATTTATAATAATATTAAAAAATGTTCTTTGCCCAAGATTTAGGCCCTTTACAATCACTCTTTGCATAAAGAGTTTGAGTAAACTGAAAAAGAGATAGAGTAATCTGAATTAATGGATGCTAGCAGTTGTGTATCCAACAACTCTCTAGAACCATTAATATTTTATTGGACATATCTTCTAAAAATCTATTTTGCTAATAAATATTTACATAGAGATTATGCACACGCTTTATAAGAAATAGCGGTGTGTCTAATACAATAATCCAATAACTGCCAAATAAATTCTTGAGGAAATAATATTTAGAATGCTTGCGCACCTTTTCAATTCTCCTTGCTCTACACATTAGCTACCAAAAATTCAAAAAATCATGTTAGAATAATAATGTAACGTGTCTGCTTGACCACTTGTGGGACATGTCTTAGTAGCTCATCGGGAGGGGAGTCTAGAAAGTGCCACCTGGAACTCGTAAGGAATGTCACAGGGTTTGCGATCTAGGTCTTCCCGAGTCTGCCCCGAAGCGGAAGTATCCGGCCATTCCCACTTAGAACCGACCTAAAGTGAGGGTTTCTTTCTTATCATCCAAGTCTCTAGGAAGTAGCTAGCGTTGAGTTCCAGATGATCCACTTTGATTAGGAACAACAAAAGCAGATTTATGCTGCACTTGGTTCATAGAGAATGGGAAACAAGAGGGATGCACCGCTCAACCTCTCTGCCCATAGGGCATAGTCCCACTCCGGTCCCCTAAAATGGCATGAATCAGGTTCTAACTTAACAATACCTAAAGTCATCCGACAATAAATCCTTGTGAGAAGCCTCCCAGTTCCCTGGGACCACCCAGCCGTAGGATGGACCCATCAGGGGATTCCGTCCACTTACTTCCCTTGATAGCTTTAGTTGTCTAATTAGGTCCTACCACATTTATGTGCAACATTTAAAATCAGCTTCATTAATTAAGCCTTTTAGGGCACAAAGTTCGTTCACGTAATTTACAACACATGCACAAAAACAAAACAAGCAGTCCTTTTATCAAACAAGTTCTTTAACTTATCTTTAAATTAATCTTTGTCTCCTGCCCATACAGGAGAATTATGTATCCCTTCTGTCCAATAGAAGTACGCGGTACAAATCTCATGCCACCGAAATTTCCATCCTTTATCTAGAATTGGATATTTCAACGTCCCAGACATTGGGCTCACGGGGATCTCCAACTCCATTCTGGACAGGCAAGGGGTGTCCAGAGCTCCACTTGAGCCACAAGCGCTCTAGGAGTGAGATGCCATTTCCATGGTTGGCCTTTTCACCACTTGACCATCAGCCTGTGAATCGAGCAGTGCCCTCTCGGGATAATCTGCGATGTGATCTTGGAGATGATCCACACGTGCTAAATATCCTTCCTTAATTAATCCAATTAAAATTCAAGCACAATCAAAGCAATCAGACCTAATATCATATTCTAGAAAAACATTCCTTTATTCCCATGGCAACTTGTCATTATAGACCCCTGCCATGCATTTGCCATCAACACAAGCCTTGGAATATTTATCCAAATCATAATGCAACAATCCCTTGATTGAAAGAAAAACATTTAGGGTGTTGTTCAATCAATCAACAAAACTAATTGTATTTTTCCCAAACAATACACTAATAGATGCAATAATAATTCTATCGCATATTCACTCTCCCCCTTGGGGCCAAAGAGTAGAATTTACTTAATATTCCCTCCTTTAGCCTAAGGAATACGCTAAAGGTTCCAATACTATACATGACGTAAGTCCTATCATTCCAATCCAAATTAATCAATCTAGCAAGAGCATTTATGTCTCTTCTCGAAGTGACAATTATCTTTTAGCATTTCCCTACGATGCAACATTTTTTCTTGGCTTTATCTTCCTTTCTCCTAAGGCAAGGAGTCACATGTCATCGATGTAAAGTTTACATAATCTCTCCCATGTATGTACCGTGTATATGCATTTGCAAACTTTAAACAATATTATCCTCGGTAAAGATTAATCAAAGACTCATCGATGCTCAATACTTTAGTGTCCCATATGTTGCTTATGCTATGCATGGATTCATCACATAGCAGCTAGGTGCAATTTAACTCCCTTTGATACAAGCACTTCATAAACTTCATCTTTGAAAATTTGAGATGCGATTTATCCTTTTCAATGACCTATCTTAGCACCACAAGGTACGGAGCCTAATGTATCTCTTGTGAGCATTAAAACAAGCATCTATCAATTTGAAAATACATTACTTATGATCGGTACCGCAATTGTATTGATAGTGATGCCTTCGCCCGAAGCTTTGTTGCTGGTTGTAGGATTGTCATCTACATGCGACATTCTTCACTTGGAGGCCATCATCCGCAAGTAGACTCAAGAGATTAAGAAGGTGGAATAGACTCGAGATGGGAGAGCGAAAGAGAAGATGGTTAAATCGAGGATTGAGATAGAGGGAAATTGTGCAACCTCTCGGGGTAACTCTTCTCTCTCTCTCTCTCTCAAGCTCTCTCTCACAATCTCTTGGAGGGGTGTACTCTCTCTCTCCCTCTCTCTTGTAGCCTTTCAGGGTCTCCTTATGCTCCCTTGTGCCTCCCCATGCCTCATATTTATAATGAATTAAAGAGGAGGGGATAAGTCTGAGAACAAGAGTGGAGGGGCTCTTAGAAGACTCAGTGATCTGATGCTCAGATCATAAATCTGATGGTTGCATTGGATCCAAAATGGGGGTAAAACTCCAAGACACTTGATTAGAAAGCTCTTAGTTCACTCATTCTTCTTTTCTCTGTTCAAAGTGCTGTCTACTGCCTGTAGACTGCGATTGCGGCGCACACGATTTTGCCAGTCACTTTTCTTTATTTTATTTTTATAAAATCTCCAAAACTAAATAAAACATCACTTGTCTTTTCTTTTAAATGACTTTTAATTCTATCTTTTTAGGACAATATCTAAAATATAATAGTTTTTTTCCCTCCAAGAATCTAATATTTTTGGACCATTCAAACTATACACATTAATACTAGTGATTAATATGGCTCATAAGTCCCGTTCACATTGTACTTTTCGTGAAGGGTGGCTACGGTCCTTATCAATTTGAGAAAAATGTCAGATTTATGTCTCTCAAAAATTTTAAATATATTTTTAATTGAATGAAAATTATTAGCTATTAATGTTAGTCAGTTTTTACCTTAGTTAGTCTTTAGTTAGTAATCTTACTAACTTATTAATTGACTAACTAACTTTCGAACTAACCAACTAACTTTTATTGCGTGAAAATATTACAACTAACCAACTGAATAATTACAGCTAGCCACATAAATCAATTAATTTGGAATTCCATACAATAATTAGTTCACGAAGACGTTAATACTCGTGTGGATAAAATGGTACCACCCACGTTCACACTTGCATCGACACCAGGAAAGGTTAGGCATCCCCATCGACCTTTCGCCTAAGACAATCCTTAGGAACGTGCCCCGCATTGACGGAGAACTGTCTAAGGTGCTCATCCTGCCAATGTACACACAAAGGAGAACCATTTAGGCACTCATCTCTTTGCGTAGGTGCCACCTGGCAACACCCTACCCCCCAACAAATCCCTTCTGATGTCGTCGGGTGGGCATCACTCCAAGGCGCATGACTAAGACGGCGACCAAGGTATAGACCTTGGCATCTTGGCCTTCACATACTTAGCAATGGGCTACAAAGGCCTCATTGGCGCCGCGAGATGAGCTCTTACTAGCTTGTAGGAAAATCTTCCTGGGAGGTCACCCATCTCGGGGTGTCATCACCCAAGTGCACTTAACTGCCAAGTAACTATCCACTAGGCTAGTTCTTTTTGTTGTTCTATACTACAAATATAGTTTTAATAAGCTAGTCTTGGGAGGGTTTCCCAAGTCTTTCTTCCATGAACTGGCATATAATACCTCATTAATAATAACAATTATCTTCATAAGTAGAGCGAATTTCATAATTAGAGCTAGTTTTTAAAAATGTGTAACATAAATCAATTTTATTTGGAATGTATACGCACATTGTTTATTAAAATAAACTAAGTAATTGGGACCCATTCCTTGTGAGAGTAACTTGTTGCCTAGCTGGATTCGTGGGTTTTCTTCGCTTAATAAGGGGCTACCAACAACCCCTTTTTGGCGAAAAAATAAACCACAAATCTGCAACATGGGGGGAATAGGGACCAATAGGGTACGAGCTTTTCTTCCCCCCTAATAAGGGGTTGCAGGTGACCCCTTTTTCGTGAGAAAACAAACCACAGATCTGAGAATATACAGCATGGGGAGGATAGGGACCAATAGGGTACGAGTTTTTATTTTCTATTTTTCCCATGTTATATATTCTCGGATCTGTGGTTTATTCTTTTTCCAAAAAGGGGTCATTGGCAGTCCCTTAATGGGAAAAAAAAACCACAAATCTAGTTGGGCAAGGGAAGAGAGAGTAACAAAGTGTTGGGAGAGAGATGAGAGAGAGAGGCAACATGAATAAAGCAATGTTTGAACAAGTGTGTTTTTAAAGCAATAAAGCAATGTTTGAACGAGTGTGTATAAGCTTCTACTTTGTATGACTATCTCATATGATGCTTCTAGGAGTGTAAAGATCTACTATTTAGAAAATTATATCTCTCTTTCACTCGTAAAGTTAATTAGGTAAATATTTGTAAATTAGTTGAGATAATGGGGGGAAAAAGAGAAAGGGTGATGAGAGAGAGGGCATGTGATGTATGCAATTTTTTCTTGCCAGAAAGGGGTCGCCGGCAACCCCTTACACCGGACAATTTTTTTTTTGGTGACCCATCCCTTGCAAGAGTAACTTTTCACCCAACTGGACTTGTGGGTTTTCTTCGTCGAATAAGGGGCTATCGATGACCCCTTTTTGGCGAAAAAACAAACCATAAATCTGAGAATAGGGACCAATAAGGTACAGTTTTTTTTTCACCCAAGAGTAGAAAAAAACCCATACCCTATTAGTCCCTATTCTCCCCTTGTTGTATATTCTTGGATCCGTGGTTTGTTTTTTTGCCAAAAAGGGGTCGCTAGCAGCCCCTTAATGGGTGAAAAAAAACCACAAACCTAGTTGGGCAAGGGAAGAGAGAGTAACAAAGTGATGGGAGAGGGGTGAGAGAGAGAGAGAGACAACATGAATAAATCAATGTTTGAACGAGTGTGTATAAGCTTCTACTTTGTATGACTATCTCATATTATACTTCTAAGAGTGTAAAGATCTACTATTTAGAAAATTATATCTCTCTCTTTCACTCATAAAGTTAATTAAGTAAGTATTTTTAAATTAGTTGAGAAAATGGGGTGGAGAGAGAAAGGGTGATGAGAGAGAGGGCATGTGGTGTGTGTAAATTTTTCTCGCCAGAAAGGGGTCGTCGGCAACCCCTTATCGAACAAAAAATAATTGTGGTGACCCATTCCTTCTTGCGAGAGTAACTTTTCACCCAACTAGATTTGTGGGTTTTCTTATCCTAATAAGGGGTTGTTGGCGACCCCTTTTTGGCGAAAAACAAACCACAGATCCGAGAATATACTGCATGAGGAGAATAGGGACCAATAGGGTACATGTTTTTTTCTCGCCCAAGAGCGAAAAAAACCCATACCCTATTGGTCCCCCTACCCCCTATTCTCCATGCTATATATTCTCAGATCTATGGTCTATTTCTTTTGCCAAAAAGGGGTCGCCCAATAGCCCCTTAATAGGTGAAAAGAAAACCACAAATCTTGTTGGGCCAAAATTTACTATCCAAGAATGGGTCATCAAAAAAATAAATCGTCCAACAAGGCTTGCCATCGACCCCTTTCTGGTGAGAAAAATTTACACATATCACATGCTCTCCCCTCTTTCCCCCTCTCTTTCATCATTCTTTCTCTCTCCCTCTATTTTCTCTCTCCTTCACCTATAAAAGTACCCATCCCCCCCTTTTTCACATTGCAAATCATTCCACTCTCGGTATGTGACTCTTTCTCTCTCTCTCTCTCTCTCTCTCTCTATCTCTCCCTCACTCTCTCCCCTTTGTTTTTAAAAGGACCCCCCTCCCCTTGCAATTCAACTTGTTTTTTGTTCCCTACCCTCAGTACGGTTCCATCTCTCTCTCTCCCCCTTCCACTCTCCCACACTCTCTCTCCCACTTACACACACACACACACACACACTTTCTCTCTCTCTATCCCCACCTTCCTCCCTCTCTCTATCTCCTCCTTCCTCCTTCCTCCCCCCTCTCTCTGTCTCTCTCCCTCTCCCTCGATTCTCGCTCTCACTCTCCCTCCCTGTATCTACCTCTCACTCTCACTCACTCACTCACTCACTCACTCACTCTCTCACTCTCACTCTCACTCTCTCTCTCTCTCTCTCTCTCTCTCTCTCTCTCTCTCTCCCCCCAATGTCATCTCTTCCTTCCCCCCTTTCTCTCTCTCTCTCTCTCAATTGGTATTTCCTTGGCAGGAAATTTAGGAAGTAGTATATTTGTAAGAAGTAAGCCTAAGCCCCTCTATCATGGCCAAATCTAATTTCAAAAGACAAGATCATATTGCCCTTTACGAGGGCGATGAAAGGATTGCAGAAGGTTTAGCCTGACAAACATTTCCCTCACTGAGCTTACTCCGTGGACGAGTGGGAGTTCTTATCACCATTGTGCATCAGAGGGGTGTGAAGGCATGTCGCAAAGGAAATACTGAGATTGATGTTGAGGAAAACACAATTGTACAATGGCCAATTGAATAAACTGTAAGCATATCCTCTCTTGATTTTTGTTACGATTGCTCTATCTCCCCCTCTTATCCTATTTTTTATCATTGTTTGCAGGAAAGAGAGTGACGACCAGACGAGTCTCCTGAGGGCTCTGACTTTCCTCCACAATCTACAACACAACAATAGGCTATTGTCTCACTGGCAATATGCAATCACAAGGGGGAGTCGCCCTCCAAGAGTAAGAGGAAGAGTAACAAAAATGCGATCATTGACTTCTGCCGAATAACAAGAAACCATTGCAATTGCATGTGGGGAAGGAGTGACATCAGGAGAAGGTGGGCACGCTTCAATGACATAAGCGAGGAAGGGCAAGAGAAAGCTCGTACTATCGGAGAGTGATATTGATGAGGAAATCAATGACCATCAAAGCATCGAGTCCTTTAGTGCACAACAAGTGTGTGGCCGTACGCAACCCAAGAAGAATCGAACACAATGAACTGAAAAGAAGCAGATGACAGATGTTAGTGAAATGATAGGCGATACCGCTCTCACTGTCACTTGCGATAAACGTATTGTGCAAGCATGTATAGAAGACTAGTTGGAAATGTTGATGGTGAGTGCTTGTAAGAGATGGCAACATGATTTAGATTATGGGTTTTATTTTTTTACATTGATTGGACATTAATTACTTCATCATCTCATTCAGATGTGGACATCCACCCCTTTGCCACCCATCCCATTATGTCGTTTGGTTTCTATGCCTGCAATTAGACAAGTCACATCGAGGTATAAGCAACTCTCGGAAACCTTTTTTAGCAATGGGTATGTTAGAGGGATGGGTATATTCATAGTGTCATTAGAGACTCCAAGACACCAGTGTAAGGAGGTTGATGATATGATTAGAACTAAGTGGGATCCCCATTGACTAAAAAAGCATGAGGACTTCGAGGTAGAAATCAATGGCACCGATTGGGACTTTTTGTCAAATTGCATGTTTATGTTTGGGATGGTAACCGTCGACTAAAGAAGCATGAGGACTTCAAGGCAAAAATCAACGGCATCGATTGGGCCTTTTTGTCAAATTGCATGTTTATATTTGGGATGGTAACCATCGGCTCACAGCATGGATGAATGAGATACGCACATGTGAGTGGCCCTAAACCGTAGGACCTTAACATTCTACAATGTGTTTGTTTCTTACATCATCCTTAACATAATTGACTATTTGCAACAGCCTTTCTAGATAATGCAAGGCAACATGTGCCTGTTGATTGTCGCCTTGTGAAAGTGACAAGTGTAGCAGAGGGGGAGATTTTGTTAGTTGTTTCTCATACAAATAGGTATGCAATGGACTATATTCATGAGATCCTAATATAGAATGTACACAAGCTAGCATAAAAGGGGGTTGTCCATACCTTGTTTGTGAAGCAAGGATGCTAGTGTAGGCTGACCATGCAACTATTTTTGACAAGCTAACTAATGAGGCAAAGGAATATGTGTAAGCGCACAAAAAGCCAGCACCCAATCCCACATGGTACAAGGCACCATTGATTGCAGTGGCCCACATTATGTGAAAGGTAGGTAGTTCTTCAAGACATCTTAATAATGTTTTTCCTTATGCATTTTTTCCTAATGCAATGATGTTGTCCCTAATTACCAAGTACAGGACGAATATGATATGGCAATGCAACCGACTGAATAGAAAGGGACATAGCTCTCCGACTTTCAGTTTAGAACCAAGTAGCGTGAGGCGTACTATAGTATCAATGAAAAGCTCTTCAAGAAAACTTGACGTTTGCTAAGAGTTGCAAACCCCATTCTCGGAGAGAAGTGGTATCAGTAAGTTGTTACCTCTTTGTAACTCCCATCTATATGTACTTATACTACATTTTTCCAAAGTAACAGTGTTTTTGTCAATGCAGAATTGTCTCATGCTTAGAGTGGGACTCCAAGAAAAGGGGGTGTATTGAACAAGGAGAGAGTATACACATTGGCATCCTCAAAGCTAAACGAGGCAAATTGCATAAGGATATTGAAGGACATGGAGAGTTTTGATAGGAAAATTTGAACGTTGATGGGCATGCCTGAACATAGGTTATTCTTGTTCATCTAAATTATGTGCATCGTAAGTTTGATGAATTGGTATTAAACAACATATATTTGATTAAAGCAGATGGAAATGCACCATTTTGAAGTTGGGTAAGACAAGAGACCTTTTGGGTCATGTTGCAAGATGGCGAAAAGAGATTACTTTTGAGTTGGTAGGACTACTATAACATTTGAGTGGAACACGATTTGTTCTTCCAATACACCCAAGAGATAAAGAGAAAGCATAGAGAGCAAATGTTTCACACTGTCTTCCATGATTTCAAGCCAGACAAAGATATAGAGTCACAGAAGTCAACAAAGTTGGCAATGTGGAGGCTTCTGTATAGGTAGTTTACAATATCCTTCTTTAGTAGCATGTCTGCGGTGCTATCTTGCCAATCCATTCAAGAGTTTTAATGGTGACTTTGCAAGTCAGGTTCATGTATGGGCAGATGAAGAGGAGGGCTATACAAACTCTGCCAAGAGAGTGTGAGGACTGGGCAAACGTGTAGGAGGATTAGTGCATGTATGAGGATTACCAAATAGAAAAACAATGGGACGAGGAGGTATATTGAAGATGCCCTATTTTCCTTGACTATCGAGAAGGTGAATACCCCTGCAATGAGAAAATTTTGTACCAAAAATACTCAAGGAAAAAACAAACACAAGAGTCACAAGGATCCAGAGGCATGGTAAGTGAAATGAGTTGCATTCTTAGGAGTATATTGTAATTTGTTGTCTCCTAATGAAGAGACTATGATGGGTTCACATGAAATTGATAATAGTAGTGCGGTTACTATAAAAAGAAAACATAAGAGCAAGTGCACATCCAATATCATTGAAGAGAGGCTAAGCAAAGATTGCCCCTCATCACCAGTTAATTTGGTTTCTCCACACCTGAAAGGTTTGATGTTTTGAAGTACTATAGCCAATATATCTCTTGTGTCCCTCCAGTAAAAATATTTTCTTGAATATGAATCGTAACCACCAAACCATATAGGCCCCTTTATTGATACCACTGAAGAGCAGATCGCAATGGAAGACATCACTGAGGAGGTCCGTGACATTGTCATGGATAGAAGGATATAACAAGTTCTTCAAGATCTTGCGGTGGAGAGTATTACCTTACACACCGCTATAGAGAGATGCAAGACAATGATGAGAAGCATTGAGGCATCACATGGAATTGACACACATATTATAGAGCACCAAGATGGTAATCTTTCTTTTGTATAAAACTCATGATGTGAAGGTACGTAATTCTTGTTCATCACCAAAGTAACATCAACAATATCTTTTAACATGCAGAGGGTAGAAGAATTGAGTGTCTTGGATTTGAGGTCACATCGGACGTGGCATGTGCGCAGAGAGGTAAAGAAACGATGCTCATAAATTCCACACATGTCATGATTGGATGATGTCAGGGCTTTAAAATATTCTATAATTATATGATGTTAATAGTGATATGTATCCTTGTGTAGGGAAGGAAAGAATGCAAGAACACGGACTAGCTATGCTAGGGGATGTAGCAACTACTGGTAAAAAAGTGTGACTTGTGGTTTTTTTTCCCTCGATACAATGCTAATAACAATAGTCTGTATTTTTGTAGAGGGGGATACAATTTTTGATTTTCAACCTATAATGCTGAAGGATGTGCCAACCACAAACACTTGTGAACTAATGTGTTTCAACAATACTATTTAGAATAACATTTTGAACGAAAAACATGTTGCTAATATTGAATTTATCATATAGAGGGCTATATTGAAAGTCACGTGGAATTCCACTTGCAAGACATCATCTCCCACGAAGCTACAATGGTGGAAGATGTTCTAACCATGTAAGAAGAATATTATCTATCATTAACATTCAATAAGAAGAATATGTTACTAATCCAGGAGTCAATGTGCATAGATCCACAACATTGAAAGCCCTATGGAAGACCCCTTGCAAGTCATTGTTTACCATGCTGCTATGATGGTGAAGGTGGAGTGGTGTACTATTCTCTGCAACCCATTCGAGGACATGCATTGCAAAATGATCAGCCAAGTGAGGAATTCTCTTGATTGGTAGAGGCATTGGAGAAGGTCAACCAAAACAAGATGGTCGAGGTTGACGAAGAAACCACAAACACAGCATGCGATATCATGGTGGTTTGTCTCCCCAAAGATAGTGCCGTGCATGGATTGGGGGATGGAATTCCATCATGGAACTCCCCTATTGAGGCAGAGTCAGTCGATGCCATGTATCTGGCTGATCGTGTTCTCAAGGACGCAGGGATGTTACTATTCCTTACCACAACACACTCCATGGTAGAGCTTGTCAAGCAGGTTGTGGAGGATGGACATTGACGGATGGAGTCAAGGCAGAAGTGTTGGGCCTTACACATGGCACATGCTATTCATTGCGAGACACCTATTTGTGCCATTAGAGATAGAGAGGGCAAGATACATCAAGATCCCTAATGAGAGGTCAATATGAGATCCAATGTTGTTAAACTATTGTTGATATGTTTTGTAAACATTTAGTAGATTCCTAATACCTTATATGGCTACCAAATATTGTAGGTGGCATGCAATGTGGTAGGGCTTTTTGGATCTCGTTCTTGCAAATGTACACAAAAGAAGGGGACACCATTTTAGATTGCAATGCAAGATGTGGTGACTTTGCATCGGTAGTACTAAATTCCAATAGACTAATTGCATGTCTGTATCGCTTCGCCAAAGATGGAAGATATCTAAGAGAAAATGTAACATTTTTATGTAAACTTGTACAATATATGATTGTAACATAGTGTTTTTTTTTGTTATACCAATACATGGGTGCTCACCCTTCCACGTGTGCATGTATAGCTACCTCCCACAACCCAAAAATTAATCGTGTTCGATATGAATGGGGTGCTTCTACATAGGTGGCCAAAGCAAAAGGGATCATTACCAGTGAAGCCCCTAGAAGTGGGCAAGTATTGGGTGATTTTGAAGCCAGGGCTCGCCAAGTTTGTGAAGGAAATATCTACATTGTTTGACATTGCCATATGGAGCTCCATGAAGGAAGACAACTTAAGTAAGCTGCTCTAATTGGTTAGAAGTGAATGTGTAAAGTCGTCAAAGCAAGCACCAACCTTTGTATTCCAATATGGACAAGGAAATTGCATAGCAACTCCCACAACTTTTGCAAGAAGGAGTTACACAAAGTTTCTTTTCATGAGATGTTTTTAAAACATTGATTAGCCGCACACTTCAGCCCAACAACAACACTATTTGTGGATGATAGCACGGAGAAGATGTAGATGAACCCACCCAAAACCTTTATATGCCCACCTCCATTTGAGCGAAACCCCATGGGCACAGTCCTTTTGGATTACATGCTTCCCTAGAGCTACTGTGCTTCCATTGTTTAGTCCTAGACTTTGTTAGGGATCACCAATTCCACCCCCCAGCAATGGAACTCGATTGATATTTGATGTGCATGATAAATATGTACTTTCAAAATTATTAGATTATTTTTATTTACAAGTGCAATAAAATGAAGATGAGAGGGAAGAGAAAAAAGAGAGAGGAATGTGCAAGTGAAGGAGATTCTGTATAGGCATTTGCTCAATTGCAATACTACAAGATGTGTAAATAGAGCATGTGCAAAATATCTAGGGAAGGGTGGAGTGTAGAAACATGCATGCATGTGAATGTATTTGTGCATAGTGGATTCAGTAACAATGAGGTAATATTGTTGTGTCGATATTAACTATTCGAACAAAGTGAAAAACAATAGATATCTCATGTTACTGTAGTGAGTGTAACAAACTATTTGATACCCTATCCTCTTGTAGTAAGTCCACACAATAATGCTTGATTGAAAGTAGCGAAAACATGTGCAATGTAGTTTTGCCTATGTGTGCACAATGTAAGTGATATATCAGAATATAATATCAAATCATGCACATAAAAGTGAGAGGTACATAAATGTATATATGCATGTGGGATAACAATGTGATATTCTTTTCATCCTAATATTAACAACTAAAAGGGTTTAATATAATTTACCTCATGCAAACCCTTGACGCTTGTAATAATAAGAGGGTTGTGAAAAATGAATGGATGACCCTTGCAAAATTAGGAGGGGGAGATAGAGAGAAGTTGCTAATTTAGAGTGTATATGAGAGAGAGAGAAGGGGAGGGAGAGAGGTTGCTAATTTAGAGTGTATATGAGAGAGAGAGAAGGGGAGAGAGAGAGAGGTTGCCATTTGAGAGAGAGAGTGTGTGTGTGTGCAAGAGAGGGAGAAAGTGAAAAGCTACTAATTGAAAGAGAGAGAGAGAGAGAGAGAGAGAGAGAGAGAGAGAGAGAGGGGGGGGGAAGAGAGAGAGAGAGTGTGTGTGTAAGAGGGGGATAAAGAGACAAGTTGCTTATTTAGTCTAGTGCTCTCTGATCTAATATTCATTATTTGATTTATTTAGTTGCTATATTAGAGAGAGAGAGAGAGAGAGAGAGAGAGAGAGAGAGAGAGAGAGAGAGAGAGAGAGAGAGAGAGAGAGAGAGAGAGAGAGAGAGAGAGAGAGAGAAAGAGGGATAGTGAGTGTGGGTGTATATGTATTTGTGTGAGCGATATAAGAAGAGAGAGCGAGCAAGAGAGAAGGTGAGTGTCAGAGAGGGAGAAGAGAGAGAGTGTGTGTGTGCACGCGCGCGCGCGCGCGCGCGTGTGTGTGTGTGTGTGTGTGTGTGTGTGTGTGTGAGTGAGAGAGAGGGAGAGAGAGATTGGGAGGAGAGAAAATAGAGAGAGAATAATTGGTGGAAGATGGGGGACAAAGAGTGAGTGAGTGAGTGAGAGAGAGGGATATGGGGAGGAGAGAAAATAGAGAGGGAATAATTGGTGAAAGATGGGGGATAGTGAGAGAGACCTTAATTAACATGGGGGGAGAAACATGGGAGGGGATGGTAGTGGTGAAAGCGGTGGAGGTGGTAATGATAGCAACAGTGGAGGCAGTGGTAGAAGTGGTGGTGGTGGAAATGGTGGTGGTGGTGGTGGAGATGGTTGTGGCAGTAGGGGCGGTAGTGATGCTTGATATGTGCACAAGAGAATAGGAGGAATAAGTGGAATGTGTGGAACAAGAAATGGAGGTTTCCTAGAAAAGCTTGCTTAAATGCTCGCTTGAAAAGCTTACTTCTTGCCCTTTCCCTATTGAGTTATATCCTCCTTTCATAGAAGGTAACCCAACTACTACAAAATCCATGCTAATAAACTCCCATTGAGATTTCATGTGGGTAATGTCAAGTGGTTGGAGTTTTCATAGTAACTTGACACGTTGAGATTTTACCCTTTGGCAATTTAGACATTCATTGACATACTTAAGTACATCACCCTTGAGTCTTTACCAATAATAGCTTTTCTTGATAGCATTAAGAGTTTTTGCATACCCCGGATGTCTTGAAAATGGAGAGTGAGTGCTTTCCAAAGTATCTTTCTCTTGAGAGTTTGACTTGAAGGAATGCATAGTCTCATTCTGAAATAAAAAAAGTCATTCGTCTTCATCTGTGGAGAATTCTTGATACTTGATCTTGAGTTTGGGATCTTGTTCTTTATTCTGAACTTTCCAAAATAATTGCTGATAGTCTAGGTTCTTATTTGCTTCATCCTTAGTCAACTCGATGATATGATTAGTTGGCATTGATACCATTGTAGCCAAAGTTTCTGCCCTAGATATTTCTTTATCGATAAGAGCATTAAGGAAGGCTTTGCAAATAAGGGCATATGCTACTACATTTTCTTTATTAGGTGTGAACTTGATTTCAAAGTCATAATCCTGCAGAATTTTGATCCATTGTTGTTGCCTCATATTAAGATCAGGCTGCTAAGTAAGAATCCACTTAAGACTTTTATGATCTGTGACTAAGGAAAACTTATTTCCAAGCAAGTAATGTCTCCATAATTTGAGAGTGTAAATCATAGCTAACAACTCAAGGTCGTGAGTAACATATCTCTTTTCATGAGCTTTCAACTTTCTCGAAGAGTAAGCTACATGATGACCTTCCTCCATTAGTACACATCCCAATGCAAGAGAGATGGCATCTATGACAACTTCAAATTTCTTGCTTAAGTTAGGTAGACTTAAGATAGGAGCAATTACCAAACTATGCTTTAGTTACTCAAGGCTAGATTGTTCAATTGGCATCCAGATAATGGCAACTTACTTTTTGAGTAGATTTGTAAGAGGTGTTGCAATTTGGGTATAGTTTTTGATGAATATTCTATACCATCCTATTAGACCTAGAAAACTTCTTACTTCCTTGATAGTGGTTGGGGGTGGCCAATCTTTGAATATCTTTGACATTGTCAATATCTACTGATATACCTTCGATGGCAACTGACACTATGAATCCCAAGCATTCAATATTCCTTTTGAAGAAGGCACACTTCTTCTCTTTGGCATACAACTTGTGTGTTCTCATTATCTCCAAGACAATGCCAAGATGTGGTTCATGATTTACTTCCTCCTTAGAATAAGTTAGGACGTCATCAAAGAATACAAGAACAAAATCATCGAGACAAGGCCTGAAAATGTCATGCATTAACATGTTGAAGGTAGCTGGGGCATTTGTCAACCCAAATGACATCACAATGATTTTAAAATGATTGTATCTTGTATTGAAGGCATTTTTGAAATATCTTCATCCTTGATTCTGATTTGATAATATCTTGACCGAAGATCGATCTTAGAAAATATCCTTGCTCCTTGTAGACAATCAAGAAGCTCTCGTCTATCCTCAGGATCAAGTACTTATTCTTCATTGATTCCTAGTTTAGCCCTCGGTAGTCAATACAATGACAAAGAATTCCATATTTCTTCTTTTGGAATAATACTAGGGCTCCCCATGGTGAAATACTTGGCCGAATATACCCTTGTTCTAGTAGTTGTTTGAGTTGCTCTTTTAGTTTTATGGCTTCAAGAATAGACATTTTGTAAGGTCTTTTTGCAAGTGGAGTAGCTCTTGGAACAAGTTTGATCTCATGATCGACTTCTCTTTCCAGATGCAACTCAGTTAACTCTTCAGGAAATACATTGGCGTATTCTTTTAACCAGTATGATTCTTCTTTTGTCTGGCCATTTTGATTTACCTTTTTAAGCTTGATCAAGTAAACAAGTAATCCTTTCTTCAAGCCTTTCACAATTTGAGAAGCTTTTGCTAATTAAACTTTAGGTTTCCCTATTTCACCTTGTGTAGTTGGTATTTCACCATTCAATTCTTGAAATGTGACTTGACCTTTTCCACAGTGGATATGAGCATCATTGGGAATTAGCCAATCCATTCCTAGTTAACATTCATAAGCTCCTAAGTTCATTACTCGAAACCTCATTCTTGAAAGGTTTTCTCCTAGGTTAAAATCTACCTTGGCAATTTGTTGTGTAGAAAGTACTTCCTTTTCATTTGCTAATTCCACAAGCAATTTTGATGCATTTACTGTATCTATTCCTAACTTCTTAGCACACTTGGGATAAATAAATGAGTGTGTACTTCCACACTCAAGCAAAAATTTAAATGATTTACCTCGATGATGACTAGGTGGTGTCTACATTACTGAATATTGACAATTTGGACCCTTCCTATAGAATTCAGCATGAGCAGTTGCTTTTTCAATATCTTCTTTCATAGTAGAGTCTTCCTCCCTATTAGTCTATTTTAAGGTAATATTTGACATTCTTCCTCTTGCCACAACTACTTGACCATGGCCTTGGGCAACTCTGCCTTGACCTCGAAATTGGCCTTAACGATAGTTTCCACCAAGCTTTGGACAATCTCTCTCGAAATGTCCTGGCTCATTACAATGAAAGTGCCTAAGACCATCCCTTGTTTCCTTGGGTAGGAATGAAATTTCCAACTGCATTGGATTTTACTTTTTTCTTTCTAACCTTGGTGAAATTGGCCTTGGGTTCTTTTTGCTTGACCTTTGAATCCTCCTTTTCTCTGGTTTTGGTAGCTCCAGAACTTATTATTTTTAGGCTTTGATTTTACTTTCTGCACAATAGGAGCAACTCAAATCAAAGCATCTTGGAGGTCTATTGGGAACATTGATTCCAAATGTGTGTTCAGAGGAGAATTTAGTCCATTGCAAAACTTGAACAGTATCCATGGAGGGTGCATATTTAAGAAGTGAAACAAACTTGGAGTAATATACTTCCCGGGCCAGTCCCATTTGCTTCAAATTAAAGAACTCATTCATCTTCTGGGTGCAATAAGATGAAGGTAAATATCTTCATCTTAAAGCTTCTTTTAGCAAATTACAAGTAATGGTATTTTCAGGGACACCTTGATCTTGGCACCACTACTTTCACTAGAGTCGAGCTTCGCCAATTAATTTTAGCTTAGCTATCATGGCTTGGTTGGTTGGGACATATCCAACAACACTAAAATAATCTTCCATGGATTCGATCCAAATTTTTGCATCAGCTTCCACATTCTCGCCTTCTCGTCCAATCTTGAGGGTTTGATTTGCTTCAAAATATTCCTTTTCTCTTGCGCTTCGTTGGGGATTATTGTGGGTGCAAAATTTTGAGAAATTTTCAATAATTTCCGAGTTAAAATTTACAAATTTATATAGCATTAATATTATATTTTGATACTCAAATTATTTTTTGCTTAATTTATTGAAATAATTTCAAATAAAACCATTTTTCCATTGCTAAAGTTAAACTGCAATTTCAGAGGTTCCAAGGGAAAATAAGGTTCAGTTATTTCTCTAATTGATAAAGCATCAATCAATCTCTATTACAACAGATGTACAAGGTAATCAAAGGGAAATAAATACATTATTCAGATAGCTCACAGGCTCATCTTATTTTTTTTCAGAAAAGGATTCCCTACTACAATCTAAGCATGTCACTCTAATACATCCTTTATGAAATAACTTGGATTTTGAGAGTAGATATCTAGGAATTTATATTTTTGAGGGAGTTCAGGAAATCCGTCTTGTTTGTAGCTGCAACAGCTAAAGTGACCTATGACTTTTACTCTGTTGGTGGGATGGAAGAATCTTAATAACTTCCTCATAGATATATTGGTTTAGTTTGATATTCTTGCCTTTAGTATACAGGGTTGAGTTTACATTGGCTTCATTTTATGCTTTAAGGTCTCAACAACTTTAAGGTCTTCCATCCATTTTATGCTTTTCAGATTATTATGAAGATAAGTTAGACGACTTGCATCAATATAATAGTATCCTCCACTTATCATCCATCATCTTTCACGATATAGAGGCGAGGGGTTGTACAATTGGTCTAATATCTGCATCATTTGATTTCTCCAAGAAAAACTAGATGAATGCATAGCTGACATAAACATTACTCGAAAGATCAAGAATCGTTTCCAAGATTTGTTATTTTGCCATAATTCAAAAACATACATTAATAACAAAAGAAAGAAAACATCTCCTAGATTGTATTTACTAAAAAAGAAATCTTGAAGCTTGCATCGTATTCTATTCTAACAAGACTCTCTGATACAAACTGTTGGGTGTCCACCAGTCTCAATCGAAGGCGCACCTTTTAATAGTTTATCAGTAGATTTTTCAAAATGACATTGCTCGGTGCTCCCTTGGAGTATCATGGGTTTGTCACCTAGACCCTATTGAGTCTACATTGCAATGAAAGAGAGAACCCACTAGGATCATCAACCTGAATTTTCGGGTTCCTAAAATCAAGGGTCTCCTAACAACCAACTAACATCAGTAATTTAGAGTTCCCATTTCCTACAAGATTACTTGAACTGAAGTAGACTTGCCATTGCACTTGGTTCAAAGACAATGGGAGACGGAGGAGAGTGCAGTACGTCAACCCTCCTGCCCATAAGGCAAAATCCCATTCCGGCCCCCTAAAACAATGCAATTTGGTTCTATCTAACGACTAGTTGGTCAATTTATAATCTTTGCTAGTAATAGCTTTTTCTAACAGCATTAAGAGTGGCTTACAAAATCCAATATAGGTCTTTTTGCACAAAGATTTTGTGAAATTTTGTGTACAAATTTGACTAGTTGAATATTATAAAGTAGCTTTAGAAATTTAGAAGATTAAATTGCTTTTATAGGCTGTAGATCAAGCTTTAGTTTGAGTTTGGAAGAGTTCCTTGAGGATGAAAGCACAGAATAAGATTTAAAAATAAAGTAACAGGATGTGAAGAATGCTATCTTTATGCTTGTCAAGAGACAAGCTAGCATACATATTGAGCCTATGCCTTCAACCACCACTAGTAAGGTCACAAACCATGCATAAAAGTAGATTGTTTCTACATCTATTCCTGTAAAAAAGGATGTAATGGATGAATTGGTTAAGAATATGCATGATTTGTAGTTCAAGCTTGTAAAGTTGGAAGTAAAGGTTGATCTACTGCACTAATAGCCCCAATTTGGGAAAGTTTTGTTTGGTGATGTATCTAGAGTGACAACACTCAGCATAAGTGTAAGGATGATGAGATGTACATGGATGCATTGGGGAAAAAAATCTCTAAGGATGTCAAGACCCACTTGTGTGAGATAGGCCTATAGTTCAATCCAAATTTTGGAAAGGGTGAAATGCAAAATTTAGTGTTAGCTATACTCCACCCTCGTAAGATGTCACCAATGATCCATGGTTCTCTAAAGAATCGCATGGTGGGAGGACTTGCTCAAGATGCTGTGCCGAACACACACAGAATGCACAAGGAGAAGCTCACTCAAGAGACAAGAAGAGAGATGGAGGCCAAAAAGTTTTCTTGCTGATTTCTTCTTCTTCTTCCATACACTTTACAATGTACACAAAGTATAGATAAGATACAACATAAAGGAAAGTGGCCTACTAAGTCAAACAATGCATAACCGACTACACTAGTCGACTGGTGCTATAACTATGCCAGCTATAAATAGGTGTAACAACCTGAATATAATAAGTAATGAGTCACTGGCCATGTGAGAGTCATAATGACCATCGACGTGCTAAGTGTAGACGTGTGGACCCATCTAACCAGGCGGTCCATCATTAATGTCTGCATGTGTTGAGCTTGTCATCTCAACACTCCCCCTCAAGCTCAACTGCATCTTTGCAACTCCAAGTAAGCTTCGAAACTTTTGAAGCTTCTTTGTACCCAATGCCTTCGTGAAGATGTCAACTATCTGATCCTGTGTGCTGACATACACCAAGTCAATCTCACCTGCTAGTACCTTCTCTTTCACAAAGTGGTAGTGTACCTCAATATGTTTTGTCCTGGCATGGAACACAGGGTTCCTAGCCAACTGTATACTGCTCATGTTGTCACAATAAATGACAACTGGACTTTCCACCTGCACATCCAAACCAGCCATTAACTTTTGTAGCCATACTACCTCACATGCTGCAACAACAACACCTCTATACTCAGCCTCTGTACTCGACAAAGCAACTGTAGATTGCTTTTTGCTGCTCCAAGCAACTGCTGCACTACCAAGAGAGAACATGTATTCGCTGGTAGATCTTCTATCAGACATACTACTAGCCCAATCTGCATCTGTGTATCCAAACACTTGTACATCTGTACATGCCTCATAGAAAAGTCCATAATGTAATGTGGACTTCACATATCTCAATGTGCGTCTGACTGCATCCAAATGTGGCTTTCTAGGTACTTGCATAAACTGACTCACAAGACCAACAACGTAGCTCAAGTCCGGCCTTGTAATGGTCATGTAGATCAAACTCCCCACTATCCTCCTAAACGTAGTAGGGTCTTCTATCTCATCCCCAATATCAGCACTCAACTTTACATTCTACTCCAACGGGACTGAAAGTGGTTTGCATGCTGTCATACCATACTTGGACAACATATCCAAGCCATATTGTCTTTGGGACAGCCATATACCATCATCACATCTGATTACCTCAATGCCAAGGAAGTACCTTAGCTCACCTAAATCCTTCATCTCAAACTTCTTCTTCAAAAAGTCCTTGACTTCAGCAATCCCACTATCACTATCACTTGTAATAATCAAGTCATCCACATAGATGACTATGATGACCAAACCTGCATCTCCCTTTCTCACATAAAGTGAGTGATCAGCATCAGAAACATAAAAGCCAATATTGACAAGATACTCTCTGATCTTGTCAGACCATGCTCTAGGTGCTTTCTTGAGCCCATAGAGTGCCTTCTTCAACTTGCACACATACCTGGGATGCTCTAAATCTTCATAACCTGCTGGCCGATCCATATAAACTTCTTCTTGCAAATCACCATGCAAGAAGGCATTCTTCACATCCATTTGCTGCAACCTCTAACCTTTGGTTGCTGCCAAAGCAATCAGACAGTTTCCATCCTAGCAATTGGACTAAAGGTTTCATCATAATCTATGCCATATGTCTGAGCATAGCCTTTTGCAACCAGCCTAGCTTTGTACCTACTAATAGAACCATCTGCATTGTGCTTAATCTTATAAACCCACTTACATCCAATGGCTTTCTTGCCCGTCGGCAATGATACTAGATCCCAAGTCTTATTGGCCTCTAATGCAGCCATCTCCTCATCCATTGCTGCATCCCAATGAGCATGACCAACAGCCTCCTCAAAACATGTGGGCTCAACATCCTCAACTAGTTTCACCATATATGCATAATGGTGAGCTGCATAACCTTCAAAACCAAATCTTTTAACAGGATATCTGACCCTGCTAGATCTGCGTACCACTGGATCACTCAATGGAGTCTTTGCATTATTATGAGCTCTTTGTACACCTGGTGTCCTCACTGAAGGAATGCCAAGCTTATCATCCAAGCTCTCTAAGCCACTAGAGTCTCCATCAAGAACTGCATCAATGCCTTCTGACACTT
The DNA here is from genome assembly GCF_053477565.2 of Lygodium microphyllum. Lineage (NCBI taxonomy): Eukaryota > Viridiplantae > Streptophyta > Polypodiopsida > Schizaeales > Lygodiaceae > Lygodium > Lygodium microphyllum. Next base: position 109,463,089 of record NC_141155.1, on the reverse strand, counting down.
TACTCTTTCCTTTGTCTTTACTTGTAATGCTACTAGATGCACCTGAAGATGTAGAGCTACTCCTTAGTCTCCCAGACCAAGGACTACCAGACGATGTCTCTGGTCCACTAAGAGTCCATGATTCTTGCTTTTCAGCCTGCACATGAGTGTCATGATCATCATCATCATCTAATGCATCACCACTAGATGCATACCAACTACTCATTTCATCAAAGATGACATCCTGCTCACTCTGAACTTACATGTGACAGGGTTATAACAGCGATATCCTTTCTGCTCTAAAGAATATCCAATAAAGACACACTTTTCAGCCTTTGGATCTAGTTTCTTCCGCAACTCATCTGGCACATGAACATATGCAATGTAGCCAGACACTTTCAAGTGTGAAACATCAAGCTTCTTACCTGTAAAACATTCTTCGGGGGTCATGAACTGCAATTGTGGGAGTTCTGTTCATAATATAAACAGCAGTATGAACAGCCTCAAACAAAAAATGCTTAGGCATATTCTTTTCAGCCATCAAGGCGTGTGCAACTTCTGCAATATAGATGCTTTTCCTTTCTGCAACCCCATTTTGCTATGGGGTATACCTGCATGTGAACTGTCTCTTTATCCCATGAGACCTCAGAAAATCACTGAACTCATTTGAGAGGTACTCTCCCCCTCCATCTGACCTCAAGCACTTTACTTTCAAGCCTGTTTCTCTTTCAACTGCAACCTTGAAAGTTCTAAAGTGCTCAAAAGCTTCACTCTTTTCCTTCATAAAATATACCCACAGCTTTCTAGAACAATCATCAATGAATGTGACAAAGTATGAATTGCCTCCAAGAGATACATTTTGTGTAGGTCCCCAAATGTCTGTATGCACAACATCAATGATATTTCTGCTTACATCTTTGTCATGTGAAAACGGTTGTCTTGCATGCTTACCAAACTAACATGCTTCGCATACCTTATGAAATTCTACAACTCTAAATGTAGGAAAACTTGTAACCAACCCTTTGGACTGCATTAATTTCAGCCTTTGTACATTTGCATATCCAATGTGTATGTGCCAAATTTCAATATCTGCAACAACACCTTTTCCTTTAGCATACATAGCAGCATTCATAGTAGGAATTCCAGCATCCAGAGTAAACATACGTCCAACTCTACTTCCCTTTGCTATCAACCTACACTTGTCATTGAAGTCTTCTACAAAGCAACCCTTTGCATTAAATCTGACTTGTAGCCCTTGCTCTACCATCTGACCCGCCAAGCTCTTTGTAATAGATGGCACATGTAATACATCTAAAAGACTCTTTGTCTTACCATCATGCAAGGACAAGGGAACTTTTCCAATGTGTGAAATTGGGTGTTTACTTTTCCAATATGCGCAGCAGTATGGTCTTGATTATGAGGAGACTTTCAGCCCTATAGCAAAGATGGTTACAGTTAGAACTGTGATTGCTTTGGCAGCACCTAGAGGCTGGAAACTATGGCAGATGGATGTAAAGAATGCATTTCTCAATGGAGAATTACAGGAAGAGGTTTACATGGAATAGCCTGAACGTTATGTACATCCAGAATTTCCAGCACATGTATGTCGGCTGAAAAAGGCATTATATGGGTTGAAACAGGCACCCAGAGCATGGAATGCTCGCATCAGTAGTTATTTACAGCAACATGGTTTCCGATTGGGAGATGCTGATCATAGTCTGTTTGCGAAGAAGACAGATAGTGGCTATGTTTTTCTAGTTGTCTATGTTGATGACTTAATCATTACAAGAGATGATGAAAATGGGATTGCAGAAATAAAGACATGTTTACAGGTTGAGTTTAAGGTCAAGGATCTTGGAGAGCTGAAATATTTTTTGGGGATTGAGGTTGTCTCTACACCTCGAGGCATATGGCTGCTACAGAAGCAGTATGCTCATGACATGTTACAGAAATATGATATGGCTGATTGCAAGCCTATGGATATGCCTTTGGAGCAGAATGTCAAGCTGCTGATTGATGTTGGGACAGAGATTGAGAATGTTACTATGTATAGACATATAGTAGGCAGCTTGATCTATCTCACGATCACTAGAGCTGACTTGAGTTATGCTGTGGGGATGATCAGTCAGTTCATGCAGGAGCCTCGCAAACCACACTTGGATGCAGTCAGAAGAATTCTGAGATATGTGAAGGGTACCACAGATCATGGGCTGTTTTATGCATATGGAAAACCCCTTGACTTGATGGGGTACACTGATGCTGACTGGGCTAGTTGCACATATGACACAGGAGGTCAACCAGTGGCTATGCATTTGGATTGGGTAGTAGCATGATCAGTTGGTAGAGTAAGAAACAGCCTACAGTTGCATTGTCTAGTACGGAAGCAGAGTATCGTGGTGCGGCCTTAGCGGCCTATGAAGCTAAGTGGTTACAAAAGTTACTGAATGACTTGGGAGTACACTTGGACAGCAAAGTCAAGCTGTACTGTGACAATTTGAGCAGTATTATGTTAGCAAGCAATCCTGTTTATCATACAAGATCAAAACACATTGAGGTTCACTACCATTTCATCAGGGAAATGGTTTTAGCATATCAGATTGACTTGGAGCATGTGAAGACTGAAGACCAGATAGCAGACATCTTTACCAAATCACTTGGTAAAGATAAGTTCATTCACTTTAGACAGCTACTTGGAGTGATACAGATGATTTGAGTTTTGTTTTTGAGCTTGAGGGGGAGTGTTAGAAATCAAGCTCACTGTTAGTGTGTCTTCATCTATGACCGACATCTATGACATCTAGTGTGTACAGCTGTCTACATGTGACTACATTAAATAAATCGGGTTTTGACTAGAGTTAGTCAGTCTAGTATACATTTACACTAGGTCACTTTATCTTGTAGAGTGAGTTAGTGTGATTTTCAGTAGAGTGTGTGGAAATGAAGGAATGAGCTTGAGAGCCTGAAGGCTCATGGATATGGAGTCTTTTCCTTTCTCTCTCTCTACTCTTTGAACATTTCGGTCAATACAGTCGAATTCACAGTGTACCCTAAAACTGCTGTCCGCAACCTTGTGGCTCTAAAACGGGGCTTGAAACGGCCTCAGATGTCCAAAATAACAGGGGACAGCCCTAAAGGGCTAATCTCAGAATATACAACGCTCTTTTCGCACATCAAATCTTACTGCAATCTGAGATTTTTGCTCGACCCTGCTTTCGGTGCCTCCACATGCACTATCCAAGAGAAAGAGTGGAAGAATGGGAGAGCTTCTTACCCGTGGCTTGCTTGCTCGAACCTTGCTTCTTCTCCTTCACTTCAGCCTTCAAAATCAACCTCTCTCAGTGGTGCGGCTCTGATACCATGTCAAGAATCGCGTGATGGGGGGACTTGCTCAAGATGCTGTGCCGAACACACACAGAATGCACAAGGAGAAGCTCACTCAAGAGACAAGAAGAGTGATGGAGGCCAAAACGTTTTCTTGCTGATTTCTTCTTCTTCTTCCATACACTTTACAATGTACACAAAGTATAGATAAGATACAACATAAAGGAAAGAGGCCTACTAAGTCAAACAATGCATAACCGGCTACACTAGTCGACTGGTGCTATAACTATGCCAGCTTGTAAAAAGGTGTAACAACCTGAATATAATAAGTAATGAGTCAGTGGCCATGTGAGAGTCATAATGACCACCGATGTGCTAAGTGTAGATGTGTGGACCCATCTAACCAGACGGTCCATCATCAATGTCTGCATGTGTTGAGCTTGTCATCTCAACATATGAAACGTCCATGATGGGTAGTTATTCTTGTCCATCCTCTCAATGTAGGGTCTCACTATTCTTTGCCATGATTACAAAAAATTTCTTGCTAGTTTCTTCTTCTTCTTTCATACATAATACAATGTATACAAAGTATAGATAAGATACAACACAAAGAAAAGTGGCCTACTAAGTCAAACAATGCATAACTAATTATACTAATTGATTGTAATATTTCCGCACGAAATATTAATGACCCCGCACACAACGCGCAAAAAGTGGTTCAAAACAATCTCTTATGCACGTCACAGAGCTAGAATTTATCAATGCGCACAGAGGAAACTCTTAGCCACCAACATTTATCGATACCGTGGTTTGAAGACCGCAAGCCCGCACGGGAACACCTCTTCTAGGGGGAAAAAGGGGATAATGGTTAAAATTTTGACAAATTTTTTTAAATAATCCCCTCAACCAATGCATGGCATTGGGAGAGGGAGTGTGAGAGGAGCGGTGTGGAGTGGGAGAGCACGGGGGGAGGAGGAAGCATACAATTAGCCATGTGTATGGCTATCCCTCCCCCTTCCACCTATAAGACCACCCCCTCCCCAAGCTTGAGAGAGGGGGGAGAAGAGAGAGAAGGTGCTATTGTGCTGCTCGCCATCACCGCCCTGCTGCCGTGGAGAGTTGCCACGCTGCCGCGATGCTGCCGCCTGCCCCATCCCATCGCCATCATCATTATAATCATCACCCTCATCTTCTTCGTCGTCATCCTCATCATTCCTCTCCATTATTACCTTCTCTCTCCATGTAAGCTTTTGTTTAGAAGCTTAGAAGCTTCTTTGGAATCTTCCACTAAAGGCTTCCTTAAGTCTTGTTTACACGTGCTCTCCCCGGTTTCAAGAGCTCGACTCGTAAGCCCCAATTTCCGTTGCGAGGAAAGAAGTATCGACCTAATAGGAAGTTTTGGAGATCGAGAATCTCCGGAGTCCAAGTCCACTACATCATTGATGGCTCCAAAGCTAAAGACGCGAGGCACACACGCGGGAGCTTCCAACTCGAGTTCTTGCGTGGACAATGCTACGAGTCATGCCCAGGTTCCAATTGTAATTCCTTGCATGAAAGGGATGTGTTAAGCATGATGGTTTTTAGGAAAATTTACATGCATTTATCCATTCGTTTTACGAAGTTTAGTGCATGCCAATTAATTGAAATTGCTCGCGCTCCCATCAACAAGGGTAGTTGCAATCTTCTTGAATGCTAATGCATAAATTAGAAGAGGATATCATGCTAAGAAGGATAGAGCTTATGTCACATGTTGCACTTATGATTTAAATTTATGGACGTGATTTATATAGAGGATAATCTTAGACGCCCATTGAATGTTGTCCAAAGAATCGCAATGCATGGAAAGGAAACTATGAACTTTGCCACTTGCATGCAAGGATGCTTGCATTTTAAGTCGGGTTAAGTGCTAAAGGATGCTCATGCATGGAGATCTCTTGTCAAATTTTGAATGCATCTTTGATTTCGTTGCGTTAACGTAGGGTTTATACAAGTTAGCCCTAAATTGTCAATCATTATAGTTTAGGCAAGGAAATGAAATGGTGATTGTACATCTTATAGTTGCATACACTACAATATATAGACCTTATACCGACGTTTAAAGCGACGAAAATACAAACAACAAAATTTGCCCCCATCGTCGCAAAAAGCATCGTTATTGACGATGCCATAGAAACGTCGCTATTGGTGTCGCTATATGCATCGCTATATGCGACGCATATAGCGATGCATATCGACGCAAATGCAACGTCGATATGCATCGCTATATGCGTCGCAATGCCAATAGCGACGCATATAGCGATGCCAATAGTGACGCAACCGGTAAATTTGCGACGGACATAGCGACAGCAATAGCGACGTAAGCAGTAAATTTGCAACGCAAATAGCGACGGTAACAGGGATTTTTTTTAAAATGGCAGGGCAGCTTGTATAGCACTGTGTGCTGTATGAGAGCCATACAAAATAGTTTCTGCAATACTGTATATAAATCACTTGCAAACAAAAAGAATGTATACTGAAATCATAAAATTGATACATGAAATAAATACATGATCGCATAAAAAGCGATTGGTACAATCATGACAGGATATCACTAATACATAGAAAATGTCTACATAGATCAGGCGACTAAAAAATAAAGGTGTGTGAGCTCCAAGGATCCAAGGGCAAGCTACAAATCCTCGTCCCCTAAAAGCTCGTCCCGCCGCAAAGGAGCATCGAATGGATTCTGCAGAAAAAGAAACAACACATCAATCCACCATACAATAATGCATTCAAATATCTCATGGTAACTACGGACAAGAAAGATGAGTGACTTACAGGGCCGCCGCGTCTGTACAATCAGCCGATCAATGCATTGAGACCGTGCCTCTTTGCATATCGAGTCCTAAGGCCTTGCCGATCGCGATTTATAATGGAGTGCTGCAAAGAAAACAAAATGCTAACTGTTAGAAACATGATTGTCAGTACAAAGAATATTTCAAAAAAACAAACAAGCAAAACAAAAGAGAAACTTACAAAGTCCTCCAAATATGTCATGTGGCCGCCACTCCCAAGATGATGGACCACTCCGGTCTCGAGTCGTGCCCTTGCCACCTCGCACTGTTGACTCCAACGTCCTGGCGAAATCTGTAGCCTCCTCCCTCAGTCGGTGCCAATCGTCTGCATCTAACCACTCGGGCTTTGCAGTCCCACTCTTGATTACCTTGCGTGCGTTAGATCGTCTATGTGACATGTATGCACACATGCAATTCATCATCCAACCCGTAGAGAATCTATCTACTCTGGCTGGCACTGAAAACTCCTCGTGCAAGGATGTTACTATGTAGTCCTTGCTCCCCTCCGGTATGTTCTTCCAATGATCCAGGACGTTGTGCCGAAAAACTTGTTGGCACAACTCTCTCATGCGAGCCATCACCCTCCTCCCCTCATCATTCATGATGATGGCCCCTGACGTACTATCAACCAGATATCCATAACCCCTAGGAGTCTGCCTAAGATGGGTCCTCTCCCATCTCCGTCCACGCTCCTGGGCATATCCAGGAGACCCCTCTACATCCGGTGTACTGACGGGGGTAACCTCTCTTGGAGTGGCACTCAAAGGGGTGCCACCTGCTAACGGCTGCACAAAATCCGGAGTAACTGGAGTAGACGTCCCCACAAGTGTGACAAATCCTAGAGGTGACGCAGCTCCAGCTGAACGACGAGACGGAGACACCATATCCGTGTCTCCACAGTAGCATCCCCTTGATCCCGATGTAGTCCCTCCCTCTGGCCCAAGTCGTGAGCGTTGAGATCGTTTGCTCAAAGCTGAACCATCTGATTGCGCTGAAGCAGATCTAGCAGAGCGCCCTAACGAAGAACGAGACAGCTCCTGGTCTGCCATCTCTCTGAATCTCGCGAGCTGGTCTGGAGACATGCGTGCCTTCATGTCCTGAAACTCCTCATCGCTCATCCCTCGACTCATCCTGAAAATGTCACCTGCACAGATAAAAAATGGTGTTAGAATAATCAATTTAAACTATACAAAGCACAGTAATATAACTCATTTTTTAAAAATCCCTCTTAAAATGCATATCTTATGTACCTTTATAAGAGATCTAAACAACGAATTGAGTGAGTGGATGCTCCAAGAATGAAGTATCCTATGGTCCCATGTTAATCTCTTGACACAACTCTGCATACACTGGAAGGTCGATAGACATGTCACCACAAAAGAATGAGTCTGCCTCATTCTCAAAAAATTCTTGGACTCCTATATTTCCATCATTGTTAGCTGATGCAGGCTCCAAGCTTGCGGCGGCCTCCACCCCTTATAATATCGACCCCTCTATTTGCATATTATCTTCATCTATGCTCGAAACATCGCTTTGATCATATACTCTTGCACTTCGAGGAGTTGAAGGTATAACATACCACCATCGAGGTTGTCGGGGGTTTGGATAGAAGATTACCTATTCACAAACACGTACAAAGCGAGTTGAAACCATTGTGATATAAACCATGTCGTATTACAATTAGTAAGCAAATGACTCTATGCACCTGTTCACAATGGGCCAGCAACACAAAGGTGTCACGCAAATCTGTCTATTTTTTTTCGGAATCTATTTCAAGAAATCTAGATGGACCTCGTCGAACTGTTGCTCCAGCTCCTCCAAGTACCACTTTGAACCACCGCACATCAAATAGTATCATGGAGAAGCTACGGTAATCCACTGTAATAATACTTTGCAAGTTCCCAAAATACTCCATCTCATCCACAACCGTGTTCGGATCCATTGCTCGTCGTCGGCTCTCTTGCTCAAACCTTGCCATGACACCACAGTCCATTGTGGAGCACATTTTGTCAATACGCTCCACGTGAAAATGTCGTCCACGCGACCACGCTACACTATATATTTTGTACTGTACATTGAAACACTCAAATTAGATGTCGCATATAAAATTTAGATACGACATATTCTAAACCCCTCATCACCTTTGGACTACATCCCCTCGAGAATTCTCACTCCTCCATTGAGACCTCTGTTCCTTCGTTGGATGCTGCGGTCAAGGCTCCATGCAACCATCGTGTTGACATAAACCGCGGCATCTCCTCCATGCCTTCGGGATATCGAATCGGTCAATGACGTGTACTGCATCGGAATTCAGCTCGCGCTTCCTCTTGATCTTGCCTTGCAATCTGGTACTTGGCGAGCCACGTCTCCATGGAGGCATGGTGCAACATACAAAAGCGATACACCTTCTCTTCCATTGAGGCATCCATTCTTCTTTCTACCCCATTTCCAACCACCACATCTCCAGTCAGTCTATCATCCTTCAGCGTCCATAGCATTTCATTGTCTGGTTCCACCGTTGGTAGCCATTGTGAGATATGCACTAACGCTTGTGACACCAGCCAACCTTCGGCCATGCTACCTTCTGACCGAGCTCGTTGTCGCACAAAGCCTTTCAGGGTTTTCATGAAGTGCTCTAGGAAGAACATCCATCACGTATGGAAAAACCTTCCCTAAGTTCATGATCCTCCGACAAGAAAGCGGCGTGTCCTTGATATACCATCTTCTTCATGGTTCGTGACCTTCGGGAGTCTAACTGTGGCCCACACAATGGACATGCATGATAACCTGAGGTAACCAGACCTGTAAGGCAAGCCACGACCTAGTGAATACTTGATTGAATGAGATGAAATATAGATATTACCAGCGAGAATGGAGGTCTGCTCACCTGAGCACTCTCCTAATCCTGGAAAGTCATGCATCGTCCACATGAGAATGGCTCAAATGTTGGCTGACCATCGACCATCGCGCCTGCTCATATCTTGCACAGTGACCCCCTCCTCCCACAAAATCTTAAGCTCATTGACTAATGGACGAAGATACACGTCCATATTTTTTACTTTGTAGCAGCCTGGGACGAGCAAGCTAAGGATGAGATGTCCTTTCTTCGTAGAAAGCCATGGAGGGATGTTGTAGTTGACAAGCACTATAGGCCACACATTGTAAGAAGTTGAGTGCAGACCGAATGGGTTCACACCATCCATTGCGAGACCAAGCCGAAGATTCCTTGGCTCTCGTGCAAAGCCTGGGAAGGTAGAGTCAATGTGGCTCCATGCGCGCGAATCTGCTAATATTTGTTGAACTCCATCCGTGGACCTATTCTGCACATGCCACGTTGTCAAGCTTGCCATGCCGGACATGCGAAACATGTGGTTTATGCAAGGGATGAGCAGAAAGTGCCTGAGAACTTTTTGAGGGACGGTTTGCCCTTGCAAGTCTTGTCGGTACCTGTGAGTACCATACTTTGGACATGTCTCCATAGTCTCGTATTCATCTCGAAATAGTATGCAGTCGTTGATACATGCATGGATGTTATTGCAGTCCATGCCAAGCTTCCGTAAAACATGTCATGCATCATCATGAGACTCAAGCATGGTATTTGCAGATGGTAATATATGATATTTCAATAACCTAAAAAAAATCATAAAACACCTTGAAAAAGCACAAATGTTTGTAATAATAGTGTCAAAAAAAAAAATCAATGAAGCCTATGTGCAAGGTACCTGAATAACTCGGTCACACTCGTATCGCTCCACCTGTATTTTGCTTGCACACTTAAGAGTGCAAGCAATGTCTTCAACCGAGATACTCGGCACCCATCATATAATGGTATGGATGCTTCCTCTCTAAGCGGGTCAGATGTCTTGACATCCATGGAAATCAATGCATCAATCATTGCCTCCATCTCAGGCTCCAAGATTGTAGGTAGGTCGGGAAGGTTGTCTGTCTCCTCTGGCATTGACGGTATAGATGGGCCTTGCAAGTGGTGGATTGGCTCCTGCAATCCATCCATCGCACGTCCACGAACTCTTCTAATTGGCCGCAACAGGTGCACTCCCCCTTGGGTCGAGACATCACCCCCCTGGATAGAAAATTTGCCAACAAGACCCAATCTTATTGTGTATGGTTTTCAATTAGCTTGCGAGTACAATGCATGATTAATATTAACTTCAAATTACCTTTTGCTGAAAATCTGCAATCGCCTGATCAATGATCTCAGATTGAAACTCGCCAAATCGTCGTACGTGTTCTATAGACAATTGGTGTTTTCGTCTAATTGCCAACTTGCATTGAGAGCAAGGACATGGGACACGCTGATTAAGATACGCCTCGCGATCTTGAACAATAAGACCTTCTTCGTTTTCCATCTTATCTACATTACAGCAAACGAGGCTCAAATGGATAGCTTTATGGAGATGTATGTCAAGTTGCAAGTTGACCATAAATCTTGCATTGTACATAGTAGTTGAGAGATTTATTGATGTTATATCTTGGCCCTATATCATGCTCAAGGATTTGTTTGTCCTGGTAGATAATTATTCGTTATTGTAAAAAACTGAACTAGAGGGCTTTGAGTATAAGTAATCCATTTATGAGCATCATTGACGATCTCTTAGTCTAATAATAAATCAGTCTAAACAAAAAGCATCTTAGAAATGTGGTTTTTTTGTCCTGGGATCGCGTATTAAAATTAATGCTATCTATGAAATTTATCAACTATAGTAATAAAATTTGTTTCAATCAATTCTACTCATAGTCATAAGACCTGAGAGAAAATATCCTATATTCAATTTAAGGGATTCTTCTTTTATAACAATACTTTTGGGTTCATTTTGATGAAGTACCGTAATGACCATTAGCTAGGGTATCATTTTCTTTTAGTCCTTCCGTTGACTAGTTGGCATGATTTCTAATTTGTTATGCCTATAAATTAATACAAAAACAATGAATTATGCATATCACAATTAGATCCCCTAGTTGGACATTATGAAGGACATGACCAATTTTAAGCCATCTTAAAGAGTCACCAATGTACGTGGCCCATAGCAAAGCACATTGCATACCATTATCGATAAGTCTATTATCGTGCATCTTAAATCTCCTAATTAGACTTTATAAAGTGTATGACTATTTTTTAGCCCTCTTAAGGAATCGATGTAATGGTACCCATAAAAAAAGCAAAGTGGATACCATTACCATAATCATGGATATGCTATCATTCCAATATATGTTATATTTCTCTTTCTCTCCCTCTCTCTCCCTCTCCCTCCCTCTCTTTCTCTTTCTCTCTCATTTCCTCTCCCTCTCATAATATATCTTAACACTCTCCAAAAGCAAAAGGGAGAGTGAGAGAGAGAATGCACTCTCCCTCTCTCTCCCTCTCCCTCTCCCTCTCCCTCTCTTTCTCTTTCTCTCCCTCTCTCATTTCCTCCCTCTCCCTCTCCCTCTCTTTCTCTCCTTCTCTCTCATTTCCTCTCCTAAACAAGCAAAAAAGAAAGTGATTTAAACCTTTAATAAGCAAAAGGGAGAGGGAGAGAGAGAACGCACTCTCCCTCCCTCTCCCTCTCCCTCTCCCTCTCACTCTCTTTCTCTTTCTCTCCCTCTCTCATTTCCTTCCCCTCCCTTTCCCTCTCCCTCTCTCCCTCTCCCTCTCCCTCTCCCTCTCTCTCCCTCTCCCTCTCTTTCTCTCTTTCTCTCTCATTTCCTCTCCTAAACAAGCAAAAAAGAAAGTGATTTAAACATTAAACAAGCAAAAGGGAAAGGGAGAGAGAGAATGCACTCCCTCTCCCTCTCCCTCTCCCTCTCCCTCTCTTTCTCTTTCTCTTTCTCTCCCTCTCTCTCTCTTTCTCTCCCTCTCCCTCTCTTTCTCTCTTTCCTTCCTCTCCCTCTCCCTCTCCCTCTCCCTCTCTTTCTCTCCCTCTCCCTCTCTCTCCCTCTCCCTCTCCCTCTCCCTCTCTTTCTATCTTTCTCTCTCATTTCCTCTCCTAAACAAGAAAAAAAGAAAGTGATTTAAACATTAAACAAGCAAAAGGGAGAGGGAGAGAGAGAATGCACTCCCTCTCCCTCTCCCTCTCCCTCTCCCTCTCTTTCCCGCCCTCTCTCATTTCCTCCCCCTCCCTCTCCCTCTCCCTCTCTTTCTCTCTTTCTCTCACATTTCCTCTTATAAACAAGCAAAAAGAAAGTGATTTAAACCTTAAACAAGCAAACGGGAGAGGGAGAGAGGGAATGCACTCTCCCTCCCTCTCCCTCTCCCTCTCCCTCTCTTTCCCTTTCTCTCCCTCTCTCTCCCTCTCCCTCTCTTTCTCTCTCATTTCCTATCCTAAACAAGCAAAAGAGAAAGTGATTTAAACCTTAAACAAGCAAAAGAAAGAGAGAGGGAGACTGACCGATGAGATATGGCGAGTGTGGGGCAGCTCCTCTTTGCGATGAAGGCTCCTTCTCTCCTTCGCGAACAACGGCGGCGGCTCCAAGTCTTCTTCCTCTCCTTCTCTCACGACAGTCGCTCTCTCCCTTGCTCTCGCTCTCAAAATACACAAGCCGCAAACGTGAAATGAAACCGTGCTCGGTTTCGGCCCGCTTTTTTTCCCTATGGAGCGTTGCTATTTGTGTCATTGCAAATGCAACACAAATAGCAACGCAAATAGCGACGCCACTACCCGTCGTCGCTAATCGGTGTCGCTACTAGCTCAAATCCTTGTAGTGATAGAAGGAAAAAGTCTATGAATGGTACACTTGCATGGAATGCTGTATCTTGAATTATGTATTTACATCTCTTAGGGAAAATATTTACATCTCTTCTAAGAAAAGATCACCTCTTGTCACAAGACAATTAGATCGATTTAGGTAAACTGCTTGCAATGGCATAACCCACATGGAATTCATAAAAGCATAAATAGTTAGTATTACAAACACCTCAAAGTGCTAGGTAGGGTTTGGTTACGTTACAAATTCTGCCTAGTATCACACTTGGGATACCAAGTCGAGACTTTCGATCCCAAAGATCCTACCCACATTGACGGAATGTTAGGGTTAGCTAAAAGTCCATGCAAGAACGATCTAGGGTCCCACCCTAATGATCGGACAACCAAACGCCAGATTTCAACAAGGAAATTAGAAACCCTAGGGCCAAACGTTGTCGCCCTAGTGTGGTTAGGGTTGGGTTGGGTCAAGAGGACTCCAAAACCCTACATCTTGACCAAAGGTATTCTCGACCAAGGAGTATCGTTTGATGAGAGAACTAATCCCGCAAGTTAGATGCTACTCCTGTGCAACAAGTTGCAACATTGCATGGTTTTGTGTCAACCACAAAATAGTATTGCCACTCCTTAGAGCAAGGATTGGTAGGTTCTAAGTACAAGACTAATTTGCAAGAGGATGAGTAGACATCCTACTACATCACCCTTCTTTGGACTGATTTGCCAAGTTAGGGAAGTTATGTATTGCCTAGCAAGAAATTGACCAATCAAGATAGGACAACGGGGTTGTCTAGAATTTATTGACCTGAAAGGAACCTAAGGTATTTGTTAATTTGGGTTAACAGGGTATAAACCCTAACCCAAGAAAAGAGGGTAAACTAGCAACACAGCTTACGAAACCCTTGGGATCTTGCCAAGTCGCAACTGATCCTGGATCGATTGCTGGATGCATTCGGAGAAAAGGATTCACACCTTAGCAGTTGGCCAAACAAACGACCACTGGATTGATTGTGTTTGTACAGTTAGGAGCATTGTTTATACTTCTTTTCTCAAGGAACTAAAGCTGGAAAAATAATTAATGCTTTAGGTTGAAGGTCTGGAGGGAGATGCAGCATCAGTTACCCCCGACTGTCTGCCTAACCCTATCCAAGGGTGTTGTTAGCCATGTAGTATACGTGGACCAAAATCGCCGCGAGAGGTCTCTCTGTGGGTGCTACTTGGAGCAGGAGGATGCTTGGGTTCTAGGGGGGCTCTGGTCGTAAATCCCTTGCCTCCGAGTCCTGCACAAGAGGCCGACGTGACTCAAGATTGGATCTTGAGGCCCGCATACTAGTCTACAGGTGGAAACTTGGAATAGCGATCCCTGAGGATTGTTGGATTGCCTTCACATGGATTATGGATTAGCCTTCGGGCGGATTATGGAATAGCCTTCAGGCAGGATTATGTGATGTATTCCAAAGACTGATAAATAAAGATCAAATGTTGAAAAGGAACTTGTTTGACATTGTTTTTCTATGTTAGTGCTTAAGTTACATGAAGGAACTAGTGATTAATTGGCTAATTAAGGAAGCTATCTTTGCGTGTCAAACTAAATGTGACAGGTAATCAGAGAACTAAAGCAACCCTAAGGAAAGTGCGTGGATATGACCATGGGTCCATCCTACGAAAGGGTGGTCCCGGTTGGCCGGGGAATTTTCTCAATGGAATTGATAGCAAGGTAACGATGACCTAGAATCTAGGAATCTAGAAACCTGATTACTGTAATGTGTCCACCTATTCACTCGTATGACACGTCTTAATAGCCCATCGGGAAGAGAGTCCAAAAAGCGCTGCCCGGCACTCCCACAGAATGACATGGGGTTTGCGATCTAGGTCTTCTCGAGTCTACCACGAAGCGGAAGCATTTTGGACTCTCTTCTCGATGGGTTGCTAAGACGTGTCCTACGAGTGAACAGGTGGACAAGTTACAATTGGTATCAAAGTGAACCAACAAGAAACTAATATTTACAAGAAAACGTAATGAGGAGAAGTAGAGAAAATGTTGCTATTAAGAACATTTCCTTACTTACTTATTGATGCTGGCCTGTAGAGTCGCGAAGCACGGAACAAATTCTTGGTATTCTAGGTTATGTTTATGTCTGCGATGCATGCTTTGGATTATCGACGGAGGATTGATATGATGAATATCCTAGACTGCATCTACAATCCTTTGCCCCTGTACATGGAATGGAGATAGACGTGTGATTCAGGAATTTATCACATAGCTACCCACCGACTTGCGTACCTTCGGACCAACTTGAAGAGAATCAAGTGGATGGAGGACTTAAAGATCATGAAGCTGTTCATCTTTGTTGAGGCTCACGCAAACACAACCCTACATATCAGTGGTCGAAGGGCCAACCTTAACATTCCGTGAATGTGGGTAGGATCTTTGGGATCGAAAGTCTTGACTTGGCATCCCAAGTGTGATACAAGGTAGAGTTTTTAACGTAACCAAACCCTACCTGGCACTTTGAGGTGTTTGTCGTACTAACTATTTATGCTTTTATGAATCCCATGTGGGTTATGCCATTGCAAGCGATTTACCTAAATCAATCTAATTGTCTTGCGACAAGAGGCGATCTTTTCTTAGAAGAGATGCAAATACTTTTCCTAAGTTATTTAAATACATAATTTCAAGATACAACATTCCATGCAAGTATGCCATTCATAGACTTTTTCCTTCCATGCAACTATAAGATGTACAATGACCATTTCCTTTCCTTGCCTAAACTATAATGATTGACAATTTAGGGCTAACTTGTATAAACCCTACGTTGATGCAATGAAATCAAAGATGCATTCAAAATTTGACAAGACATCTCCATGCATGAGAGTCCTTTAGCACTTAACCCAACTTAAATTGCAAGCATCCTCGCATGCAAGTAGCAAAGTTCATAGTTTCCTTTCCATGCATTGCAATTCTTTGGACAACATTCAATGGGTGTCTAAGATTATCCTCTATACGAATCACGTCCATGAATTTAAATCATAAGGGCAACATGTGACATAAGCTTTATCCTTCTTAGCACGATATCCTCTTCTAATTTATGCATTATCATTCAAGAAGATTGCAACTACCCTTGTTGATGGGAGTGCGAGCAATTTCAATTAATCGGCATGCACTAAACTTTGTAAAAAGAATGGATAAATGCACTTAAATTTTCCTAAAAACCGTCATGCTTAACGTATCCCTTTCATGCAAGAATTACAATTGGAACCTGGGCATGAGGACTCCCAAACCCTACATCTTGACCAAAAGTATTCTCGACCAAGGAGTACCATTTGATGAGAGAACTAATCCCGCGAGTCAGATGTGACTCTTGTGCAACAAGTTGCAACGTCGCATGGTTTTGTGTCTAAACCACAAAATAGTATTGCCACTCCTTAGAGCAAGGGTTGGCAGGTTCTAAGTACAAGACTAATTTGCAAGAGGATGAGTAGTCATCCTGCTACATCACCCTTCTTTGGACTGATTTGCCAAGTTAGGGAAGTTATGTATTGCCTAGCAAGAAATTGGCCAATCAAGATAGGACAGCGAGGTTGTCCAGAATTTATTGACCTTAAAGGAACCTAAGGTATTTGTTAATTTGGGTTAACAAGGTATAAAGCCTAACCCAAGGAAAGAGGGTAAACTAGCAACACAGCTTATGAAACCCTTGGGATCTTGCAAAGTCGCAACTGATCCCAGATCAATTGTTGGATGCATTCGGAGAAAAGGATTCACACCTTAGCAGTTGGCCAAACAAACGACCACTGGATTGATTGTGTTTGCACAGTTAGGAGCACTGTTTGTACTTCTTTGATCAAGGAACTAAAGCTAGAAAAATAATTAATGCTTCACATTGAAGGCCTGGAGGGAGAGGGAGCATTAGTTTCCCTCGACTGTTTGCCTGACCCTATCCAACGGGGTTGTTAGCCGCGTCGGGTATGTGGACCGAACCCGTTGGGAGAGGTCTCTCCGTGAGTGCTACTTGCAATAGGAGGACGCTTAGGTGCCAAGGGGGGCTTTGGCCATAAATCCCTTGCCTCTGGGTCGTGCACAAGAGGCCGATGTGACTCGAGATTGGATCTCGAGGCCCACATACTAGTCTACGGGCGCGATCCTTGAGGATTGCTAGATTGCCTTCGAGCAGATTATGGATTAGCCTTCGAGTGGATTATGGAATAGCCTTCGGGTTGGATTATATGATGTATTCCAAAGACTGATAAATAAAGATCAAATGTTGAAAAGGAACTTGTTTGACATTGTTTTTCTATGTCAGTGCTTAAGTTACGTGAAGGAACTAGTGATTAATTGGCTAATTAAGGAAGTTGTCTTTGCATGGTCAAACTAAATGTGATAGGTAGTTAGATAACTAAAGCAACCCCGAGGAAAGTGCGGTGGATGTGACCATGGGTCCGTCCTACGGAAGGGTGTTCCCGATTGGTCGAGAACTTTTCTCAACGGAATTGATAGCAAGGTAGCGATGACCTAGAATCTAGGAAGCTAGAAACCCGATTTATGTTGTTTTAGGGGAACGGAATGGGACTATGCATTATGGGCAAAGAGGTCGAGCTTCTCATCCCTCTCGTTTCCCATTCACCTTGAACCAAGTGCAGTATGAATCCGCTTCGACCCTGACGTTTCTGCGTAAAGTCAATGCTAGTTACCTTTGAGGAACTTGACCATTAGGGAAACCCTGATTCAGGTTGATCCTAAGTGGGAATGGCCGAAATGCTTCTTCTTCATGGCATACTCGGGAAGACCTAGATCTTAAACCCCGTAACATGCCGTGGGAGTGCCGAGCGGCGCTTTCTGGACTCTCTTCCCGATGGGCTGCTAAGACGTGTTCTACTAGTGGACAGGTGGACACGTTACATTGATTATCACTATAATTATGTTAGATGTAGGTAGATGCAACAAATCAAATATAATAAGGGATAAACCACTGGCGGCCACGTAAGAATCATAATAAGCACTGACGTGCTAAGTGTAGATGTGCAGATCCATCTAACCAACCTGCCCATCATTAATGTCCGCACGAGTTAAGCTTTCCATCTCAACATCCTCTAGGACTTTTATAAGGGCCTAAAACTTATTCTAGAGTGTATTCCTCTTTATTAAAAAATGGAGAGATAACTGCTTAGGGAAGAACAATAAAAAAGGCTAGAAATCTCTTGTATTGAACAAGAGGATTGTGAATAGCAATTAAGGAGACATGGAAATATCTTTCACAAGTACTCTCCCATCATACTAGTCCCATATCTCTTAACAATCATGTATCTCTTAAAGCCTCTCATAGTAAAAATAGTCCTAGTGTGCGAAAAAGTGGAAGCTATCTCTAGCACTAGTATCTAGACAGTTCACCCCTTTAAGGACTAGTCATAGTAGTGGGTTGACTCCACCTAGTGCTTCAATTATTTCACAATCTATCCCGTATATCTATAATGATGGCATTGTAGCCACCTTTAATATCCATTCAAGCAATTTAGGTTTTAACTACTATAGCGGGCCCTTCTTGCTTTAAGGTACCCATTGCCCATATTCTATGGAGATCCAAATGAGGTTGTAGAGTTACATATAAAAGCTTTCCAAAACTTACTATTCAAATGCCAAGTAAATGAGCAAGCCCACCACATGATGTTATTTAGCATGACCTAAAAGGGAATGTATCCCAATGTTATTATCACCTTGTAGTTAATTCAATCACCAATATGCAAGGGTTTTACACACCATCTTTCATAGGAAATTTTACTCTCAAAAAGGTGGAAAATATTAGTTGTGTGTCCTTAACAAAACTTGCTAAGAGTTTAATGAGAGTGAGAGAGTGTTAAAGCATATGCTTAAAAGTTAGGTGAGTTTTTTTGGCACTTGGATGAAACCATTCCACTGTCTCTTGCTGTTAGATTATAGTTCTTCTTGAGAGGGTTGGACTTTATGTTCCAACTCCACTTGAGTAACATTGCACTTAATGACCTTGACACCACCATAATTGGAGCAAAGGGGGCAGAGTCTAGAATTCAAGTGGTGTAATAAAGCATAAGTAACCTTAGTTTAGAATAGGCTAGGGTTAAGTATAAAATGTGGAGATGTAACTTATTAGGGATCTTTTTGGTCATTTCAAGCAATACATGCTTTGAGGTTCCTTCCTCCCACCAATTAAGAGGGTGCATGCTCTTAGACACCAAGATATGGGGTGCATACCATGTCCCACCTTGACATGAGGTGAGTATTCATGTTGCAGCTTACATCTATGATTCTTAGCCTTCCATGGCAAATACTATTTCATGCCTAGCTACCTTGGTTATGGCTTCCTTGCAAACATGGTGTATTTCTTGTATTACTTTGCAAGTATAATGTAATTCATAAATTTTCAATTATTTGACATGTTGTGAGAACTAGTATATTACATTGGTATCAGAGCATGAACTTTGATCCATGGGAATAGTCATTTTCTTGGAGAATTTAGTCACAAGGACAAGAAACATGTAAATGGAGTACCAAGATTTGGTCATAGGGTTTGGTACAACTCAAACCGTGACTAGTGGAAGTGTTCTTCAGTAAGTCGTGACTAAGTTGGTGGAATTTGAAGGAGTCTGAAGGAAAAATGGCGGGCTCAAGGCCATTTTAGCAGGTCATGGTCCATTTTGAAGTCATTTTGGAGTCTTCTTGGACAAAAGGATAAGCTACAATGACTAAATGAGGTAAAAGAAGAGTTACTTTTCAAAAGCAAACTTTCTCTCTCCTCTTCTCAATATTTTCTCTAAGAATCCATGGCTTCCACTACTTCAATCTTCTTCCAATGATCTTTACTTCCTCATAAGACACAATAACTTGATTCTCTGTGCGATAAGCTACATGTAGAGTAACCTTATGCCTTAACTAAGGCAACTTTCAATTCGTAGGACAAGAATGGCTATTTACGCAATTTGCAATGATCAGATCCTCCCCTCCTACATGAAAAATTTCAGCAAATAACCTTGGCTATGGCTTTAGCAAGCTTTGACAAGGATTCTTCAAGTCTTCCAGCAAGCATATTGAACTATCTCCCACTCTCTTGATCATTCTTGACCTCCCAAACCAAACAAGAATCCGTGAGCTTCTTCAGCACTCATTGAACCGACATTGAAGATTTCTTGCAAGATTAGAGCACTTCTACTCTTGAAATGAGTCAAAATAGGGCAGCCACTTGAATTTTGATCTTTGAAGCATGTTTTCATGGGGTTTTTGGTTCTTGGATCATCCTAAAGCTTCTATGCGTGGGATTATATCAAGAGTTCATGGTCTTTCATGAATATTGCAAGAATAGGGTTTCTTCTTGGCATTGCAAGTGTATAGGCAGCATATGCAAGCTTATGTGCTTCAATGGAAGAGTTCTCCATCAAGGAATGAAGTCTTCTACCCTTTTGGATGCTTATCATTGATTCTGTTTCAAATCTCTAGCCACATTTAGGCTACAAGGATCACTTCTATCAAGCTTTTGGATATTGGAGCTTTCTTGAAGAGAAATTGGAGTCTATGAGCTACATATTCATCATGGGGATTGTAACTTGAGGATATTTTTTTCTACATCAAGTGGGAGTTTAAGAATTTCAAGTCTCATATAGGTATTGGAGCTTTCATAATCATCTACTTCAATAATGCAAGAGTTATTTCTTAATTTTGCTCTTAATCCCTTTAAAATCCAATTGCTTAAGCCATCAATTTGTTGAAAAGGGATAATTAAGAGTAATCTCATTTAAAAATTACCATTTGATTGCATATATACCCAACTTAGGGTTGAATGATGTCATGCTGAATTCTTTTCATTTTATCTAATAAAAATCAGTAGCCAATTTTTGCTAATTCCTTCCATTTGTTGGAAAATTTGTGCTAATCCTAATCCTGAATGGCTTGATGTGATTGAATGCAACATGGATGAAAATAAAAATCAATCGGTAAGTGGAATAGAATTTGTAAAGCAGTGAGTCACTGTTGTAAGTATTCTTTACCATATCCATTTCATTTCAGTCATATTCCATTTCAATTCTTGCATATCATGAATTGGCAAAATTTTAATTTAGCCATGCACATCATGCTGGATTGATAGAATACCAGCGTTGCCGTGTATATTTTGACTGAGGAAAAAGGTCGAAGCCGGATGAGATAGCAAGACAATAGAGAGATGACCCTCCCTTGCTATTTAAGACTTCGTAGGGGTGCACAACTTAGCTCGGAAGGGACTTTGTACACATTCCAAATTTTTAGATCCCATGTAGGTGCCCATCCTACTGTTTTATCCCTCACTGCAGGTGGTGGACCACAGAAGACCACTTGGGAAAGAGTGGATGAAGAATGGAAGACTAGTGGTACCAAACATGACAGTTTGTGACATCCTTCAACTTACTGCCCAATACAAAACCCATCAACAAACCTCCCTATCACTTGTCAAAGTTTGAAACGGAAGAAGTGGAAAGACAAGTTAAAGAGTTGCTGCAAATGGGTTTAATTCAACCAAGGCAATCTTCATTTGCCTCTCCTATGCTCTTGGTTAAGAAGAAAGATGGATCTTTTCGCATGTGCATTGATTATAGGGAGCTTAACAAGTCCACGATGAAGAATAGATACCCGATTCCTTGCATTGATAACCTCTTGGATGAGCTTAAAGATGCAAAGGTCTTCACCAAGATTGATCTTTGTTCACGGGCTATCATCAAATTTGAATGAAGGGAGGGGATCTGTATAAAACAACCTTTAGGACTGAAAGAGGGTTATACCACTTCTTGGTCATTCCATTTGGGCTTTCAAATGTGCCCACTACTTTTCAAGCACTCATGAATAAGATATTGCAGCTTTTCTTATTCAAAACAGTCCTTGTATTCTTTGATGATATCCTCATTTATAGCAAATCAAGGATGAGTATTTAGTGCATGTGCGAGAGGTCTTTGACACATTACGAAGACACACACTCTTTGCCAAAATGTAAAGGTGTTCTTTCATGGAAGATGAAGTGGAATACTTGGGTCACATTATGGGAGAATAAGGCATTCGTGTGGATCCTAACAAGGTGAAATGTGTTAAAGAGTGGCCTACTCCTACGAATTCTACTTCCTTGAGAGGTTTCCTTAGATTTTCTTCATTCTATAGGAGGTTTATAAAAAATTATGCTCATGTGGCAGCTCCTTTGACCAATAGGCTGAAGAAAGAAGCTTTCTTTTGGAACTCCATAGCTGACAAGAGTTTCAATGAGATGAAATCTCTATTAGTTTCAGCACCTATTCTTGTATGCCCGAATTTCTCTAAGGAGTTCATTATATGCACGGATGCTAGCGGGAGAGGAGTTGGGGCTGTTTTGTATCAAGACCATGGAGTTATAGTCTATGAAAGTTGAAAGCTTGACAACAAGGAGCATCAACTACATGTCTATGAACAAGAAATGTTGGCAATTTTGCATGCTATAAAAAAGTGGCATCACTATGTATATGACAGCCATTTCAAGGTGAAGAGTGATCATCATGTGCTAAAATACTTCCTTTCCTAACCAAATTTGTCCCCTAAACAAAAGAGGTGACTAGCTACTCTTCAAAGCTATGATTTTGGAATATCCTACATGACTGGAAAAGATAATGTTGTGGCGGATTATTTATCACGTATGTGGGCATGTTCTTTATCTTTAATTTCAATTGTACATAAGGATTGGATTTATGACATCCAAGAAGAATATTTGCTTGATGAGCAAGCATCAAAGATGATGAAAGAATTTCAGCAAGGAAAAGGAGAAGAGTATCCCAATTTCAATTGGCACAATGGTCTTTTATGGCATCATGGTAGAGTCTACTTGACACCACAATCCTCTTTCAAAGACCATACTTTGCATGAGATGCATTCTTCAGCTTTAGTGGGTCATCATGGGTTGTTCAAAACATTTGATAACATCCATAAGAGCTTCTATTGGAAGGGCATTTGGTGAGAGGTCAAGGATTATGTGATGCAATGTCTTCCGGGTCAACAAAATAAAGACTCATCTCTTCTACCCGGTGGCTTACTTCAGCAACTCCCTATTCCTTAGAGCAAGTGGACTGATATCTCTATGGATTTTATTATGGGATTGCCTACAACTAAGCATGGGTGGAATAGCATCTATGTGGTAGTTGATCAGTTGACTAAATCAACACATTTCATCCCTACTAAGGCCCAATTTACAACCAAGCAAGTGGATCAACAATTCATGGAATGCATTTTCAAGCTCCATGGTTTACCAATGAAGATTGTGTTCGATCGCGACACTAAGTTTATGTGCAGCTTTTGGAGGAGTTTGTTCTCTTCAATGGGGACTCTTTTGACTCCTAGTACCATATATCACCCACAAATGGATGGGTAAACCGAAAGAGTTAAAAAATGGCTATAAGTTTATTTGAGGCATGTAGCATTTCCCCATGCATAAGAACCCCCCCTTTATTTTTTAAAAAATTAACTCAAATTTTTTTACACCTCTCTCTCTCTCCCCACTAACAACATGTCGGGGAGAGAGAGAGAGAGAGGGAGTAAGAGAGGGAGAGGGGGGCATGCACCCCTAGGTGTAGGGGAGGCGGCCGTTAAACGGCCGCCCCCCCCTCCCCACTATATAAGGGGAGCCCCCCCTCCCCCTTCGAGGTTGTCTTTAGCGTCACCCCCTGCTTTGTCTTCAATGCCATGCCACCCCCCTGCTCCGCCTGTCACGCAGCGCCACCCCCCTGCTCCACCTACACGATGCCAGGCCACCAGACTACCGCCCCCATATTGTCATCACCAACATCTTCGTCTTCCCAGCACGATTGAGGAGGAGGAGTCACTGTCAGGCCAACTGACAGAGAGGAAGAAGCTAAAGAAGCTTCTTAAGAAGCTTCCTAGAAGATTCCACAAAGAGTTCCTTAAGGGAGCTTCACCTACGGATCGCGTAAAGGACACAGTTTGTCTGTGAAGGGAGTTCCTTGCAGGAAGGGAGGACTACCAACTCGCATAAAATTTCAGCACACCCTCCACCTACCCGACTTATTTCCAAGTCCCAATTGCGATGGCCCCAAAGTGCCACACAAGAGGAGCACACGCAGGAATAAGAGGAGCACATGTAGGAGTCCCCACCCGAAGCACAAGAATTGATAATACCCCTCCTGCGAATGTTCAGGTTCCATCAAATTCACCCTTTTTGTTTCCACATGATATGGGTGCATTAAGTATAAATTCGCATAGGGAAAACTTAATTGCAATATTAGAACGCTTTGTCTTAAAAAGATCATGGAATTGTTCAAAAAAGTTTTAAATTGCATGACAAGGTACTTATAATTCTCACACCATCATGATGAAAGGTTGTTGTATTTTTGGATATATGCTTCATGTGTTAAAAGATGTACTTATGCAATAATGTCCTAGTCGCATCTCGTATATAGGTTAAATATAAATTGTGATGTTCTTGTGCATTGGAAGGTTTACATTGGATAATTTACGTTGGTAGAGAATGAATTATGTTGTATATGATACATTTGTGCAATAAAAATCCCTTGTGATGATCATAATTAGGTTAATTCATAGAAGGATGTTTAATTAAAGAATAGATAGTTGCTATGGAGAGGAATAAAAGAGTTATATTTTATTTAGAATTTGCATAAGCAACTGCATTCTTATTCGCATGACTTGCATGGGAAAAGGAAAGATTATGCTTTTATAGCATTATAAATTTACGTAGCATAACTTGCATGCATAACCAACTTGCGTGCATAAGTAGATATATGAAAAGAAAAAGGGCTATATTTCATTTGATGAAAAGCATATAGGATGCAATATGCATGAAATGATAGTTACATTCAATATGAAAGATTGGTTGAAATGCTGCTTAGTATTGCGCTTGTAGAGTTAATCCAGTGTTCTCGTACTTAGATCGTTCTATGTTGCGAGTAAGAGAGGGTACCGGGCCTTAGGACACGAATACTAGTAATATCGACAAACGAAGGGATGTAGTTCCTCAAGATAGGCACTGCTACCTATCTCGTGCAACTAGTCTGCAAGGTCATATGCTATTGCAACTAAATTATAAGATGCTACTACTACATCTTAGGCCAAGGGAGGCGAGATCTAATTACAAGTTAGATTCGTTAAGAAGTCGAGTAGTCGCCCTACTACAACTCTCTCTCTTGGGGACCGATTTGTCAAGCTTAGGGAAATTGTGAATTTCCAAGAAGCAAATTGACCAACCGAGGACGACGGGGTTGTCCAAGATCTATTTGACTATAGTATAAGGAGACCTAAGGTAATGATAATTGGGGTCGATAGGGTATAAACCCTAACCCAAAGAAAAAGGGAAGAAAAGCAACCTAGCTTGCCAAGCCCTTGGAATCTCGCCAAGTCGCGAACGATCCAGGATCGAATGCTGGGAGTATTCGGGAAGAAGGAATCACACCTTAGCAGTTGGTCGTACGAATGACCACAGAAATGATCGTGATTGTACAATTAAGTACATTTTTTGAACTTCTTTGCTCAAGGAACTAATTCAAGGCCAAACACTTAATGCTTTAGGTTAATAGCATGGAGGGAGGGGTAGGTTTAGTTACCTCTGACTGCTTGCTTGGCCCTATCCAAGGGGGTTGTTAGCCGCACGGGGTACATGGGCCGAACCCTTTGCAAGAGGCCTCTCCATGGGTGCTGCTTGGAGTGAGAGGATGCTTGGGTGCCACGGGAGGCTCTGGCTGTAAATTCCTTGCCTCCGGATCCTGCACAAGAGGTCGACGTGACTCGAGATGGGATCTTGAGGCCCGTGTACTAGTCTATGGGCGAAACTTGGAGCAGCAATCCTGATGATTACTAGGATAGACTTCGGGCAAGATACTTGATATATTCCAAGATTAGGATAAATAAAGATCAGATATTTGAAAAAGGAACTTGCTTGACATTGTTTTTTTTAATGTCAGTGCCTAAGTTACGTGAAGAAACCTATGTTTAAATTGGTTAATTAAGGAAGTTGCTTTTGCATGTCAAACATAATGTGGTAGGTAATTAGATAACTATGCAACCCGAGGAAAGTGCGGTGGACGTGACTTGGGTCCGTCCTACGGAAGGGTGGTCCCGGTTAGCTGGGAACTTTTCTCAAAAGACGTGATAACAAAACTGTAAAGACCTAGAGTCAGTAGAGTTAGAATCCCGATTTATGCTATTTTAGGGGAGCGGAATGGGACTATGCCTTATGGGCAGAAAGGTTGAGCTTCGCATCCCTCTCGTTTCCCGTTCTCCATGAACCAAGTGCAGCATAAATCCGCTTCGACCCTATTGTTCCTACGCAAAGTGGTTCATTTGGAGCTCGACGCTAGCTACTTCCTAGAGACTTGGCTGATAGAGAATTTAAAAAAACCCTGACTTCAGGTCGGTCCTAAGTGGAAACGGTAGGATACTTCCGCTTCGGGGTAGTCTCGGGAAGACCTAGACTGCAAACCCTATGACATTCCTTGCGAGTGCCAAGTGGCACTTTCTAGACTTTCTTCGTGATGGGCTGCTAAGACGTGTTCCACAAGTGGACAAGCGGACACGTTACAATTGGTATCAAAGCGAACCAAAGATATCTAAAGGTTATAAGGGAACTTAACGGAGGAAAAATAAAGGGAATAAGGCGGTAAACAAGGGAGGGTGAGTAGAATAGAGCAACGTTTTCCATTGAAAATATTCCTTTACTCACTTATGGATGTTGGGTTGCAGAGTCATGAAGCATGGAGCAAGTTCTTGGTGTTCCAGGTTATGTTCATGACTGCAATGCATGCTTCAAATTATCATCAAAGGCTTGGCATGATGAATATTCTGGATGGGAGACTCAAGAATATACTACATAGCAACCCACCGACTTGCGTACCTTCAAACTAACTTGAAGAGAATTGAGTGGATGGAGGATTTAAAGATTGTGCAGTTGTTCATCTTTGTCAAAGCTCGCGTAAACGCAACTTTGCATGTTAGCGGTCGGCAAGTCAAGCAGAACAAGTATGTCTATGAAGAAGTGACCCAGGTGATCTCTGCTGACAGAATCAAAGTGTTAGGGCGCTATGAGAAGAACGGGTATCAAAGGAAGGGATACCCCAAGCTTCCTATGACTTACCGTTTCTTGAAAATCCATGACCCCACTCCAAATTATTATTCCGTCCATGTAGCCGATTGTAACACAATCCTATTTTCCCCAAACTGATGTATCAATCAGCCTGCCCTACTTATCCAAAATAAATGTACTCAAGGGGTTATGCCTTCATGAATAAATAAGACTTTTTACAATTCTCTATCTTGATCATAAATATTAACTAAGGTGTTAAGTGATTAAATCACTTAGCTAAAAAGCTGTGCTAGTCATATTAACGTAATATGAGAACGTATGATAATATGTTAACGTAAAGAATCTTATTGTTCAGACACAACCCCAAGCGCAAGTTCTAAATCTGACTCCTGCACTAAGTCCAGCTGCAGCTCAAGAGAAGAAATTCATTCTCAAACAAATTAAGCCACCCGAGTTTGATGGCAAGGAAAGGACTGTTCAAGGTGACGTTGAGTTCTGGATTGAGTCCATGGAGGACTATTTTGAGGCAACAGGAATTGCACCTGCTAACCAAGCCATGATTTCCAAACTTAAGCTAACAGGCGAAGCAAGACTTTGGTGGAAACAATGGTGCAGAGACCAAGCAATCTCGGAGGGGACAGCCACTTGGGATAAGCTTAAGGAAGCTCTGCAAGGGAGGTATCTGCCACCTGCCTACTGCACACAAAAGATGAATGAATTCTATGACTCGAAGTAGTTAGGATTATCCCTTGAAGCATATTATTTGAAGTTCGTCTCACTCCTAAAGTATGCACCCCCAATGGATATGACACAGAAGGTGTCAAAATTCTGTATTGGTTTGAATCCACCCATAAACACTCAATTGGAATCAATGCGCCCAACAGACCTACAAGATGCACTCAATCGAGCTGCTCCAATAATACAGGAGGTGCAGAACAAACCAAGGAACAACAGGATTTGGCCTTACAAGGATCAAAATAAGGACATGTCTAAGGCTCAAAGACTAAGAGAGCACAAGGTCAGAATCAGGGCCAAAGAAAGAAAGCTAGATTCAATGCTATCAACAACTTTGTTTCAACACAAAGCAATGATTGCAACCCACATTGCTTCCATTGCAACGAGCCTAGACACTTCAAGAGGGAGTGTCCCAAGCTTGGCAGAGGGCATCGCCAGGGGAAATTCCAAGGTCAAAATAGAGCCACTCATGGCCAAGGAACCATTGTTATGGCCAGAGGGAGAACCTCCAATGTTTCCACCAAGGAGCTATACAATGAAGAAGATCCATCCATGGATGTTGACATTGAGAGGGCAACGGTTCACGCTACTCATCACAAGAAGGGTCCAAATCGCCAATTCTCGGTGATTCAAAATCCATCAGAATATCAAGGTAAAAGCTTCAAAACCTTGATTGACTGTGGCAGTACACATTCCTTCATTTCACCAATCTGTGCAAAAAGATTAGTAATAGCCACAATAGATGCACCTACTTTACTTGTGGAATTCGCAAATGGTTGTGAGGTCACTTGCACTAGGCAAACTGCTAAGGTGAAATTCCTATTGGGTGGGAAGCCAACTTCTGTGAGATTCAGGGTAATGGACTTAGGTGTCCACAAATGTTTACTCAGAATGGATTGGCTAATACCCAATGATGCCCACATCTACTGTGGGAAGGGCCGAGTCTCCTTCCGCAATTCTAAAGGGGAGCTAGTCACGAATTAAGGTGAGGTTGGTAAGCCAAAAATACAGTTGGCAAAAGCAACATGGATAATAAAAGGTGTTCAAAAGGGTCTAACTGTCTATTTGATTAAGTTGAATAAGCTAGATCAAAATCAGGAATCTAGAGAAGAAGCTTCATGCTTAAAGGAATACGCAGACGTATTCCCTGAAGATCTGACGAAACTTTCTCCCCAAAGGGAAGTAGACCACAAAATCAAACTTGTGCCCCAAGAGCTCAAAGAGGCCATATAAGATGTCCATCTCAGAAGCTATCAAACTGAAAAAGCAACTCAAGCAACTGTTAGATCAATGCCACATCCATCCTAGCAGTTCACCATGGGGAGTTCCAGTGTTGTTCCAAAAGAAGAAAGATGGAACGCTTCGCCTATGCATTGACTAGAGAGGGTTGAACCAAGCAACCATAAAAAATAAATATCCCATTCCAAGAATAGATGAATTACTTGACCATCTTCAAGGGGCAAAGATCTTCTCAAAGATCTGGATATTATCAAATAAGGATCAAAGAAGAAGATATCTTGAAGACTGCATTCAGTATAAGGTATGGACACTTCAAATTCCTAGTGATGTCATTCAGGTTGACGAATGCTCTTGCTACCTTCAACAACAGGTTAATGCATGATATCTTTAGGCCCTATCTTGATGACTTCATACTCGTGCTTTTTGATGATACCCTAGTCTACTCAAAACAGAGAAAGGATCATGAACCCCAGCTTCGCATTGTTCTTGAAACAATGAGAGCACACAAGCATTATACCAAGAAGAAGAAGTGCGCATTTTTCAAGAAACAAATTGAATATATAGGATTCATTGTATCAACAGAAGGAATTTTAGTAGATCCAGCTAAGGTCAGAGACGTTTTGGAATGGCCAACACCAACTTCTGTCAAAGA
Source organism: Lygodium microphyllum (assembly GCF_053477565.2). Lineage (NCBI taxonomy): Eukaryota > Viridiplantae > Streptophyta > Polypodiopsida > Schizaeales > Lygodiaceae > Lygodium > Lygodium microphyllum. The sequence goes on along the minus strand of NC_141155.1, from coordinate 109,433,574 downwards.
AATACGTAGTTTTCTTGGGTTGATAGGGTGGTACATAATTTTCATCAAAGATTATGCTTTGATTGTAGCACCTCTGATTGATCTACTAAAGAAGCAAGTAGCAATTGTATGGTCACCTGCTGAACAGACCAGCTTTGACAAACTAAAGCAAATCTTAGCATCAACACCCATCGTGAAACTTCCTGATCTTAGTAAGGAGTTTGAAGTGGTAAAAAATGCTAGTGCACTTGCTTTAGGATGTGTACTTATGCAAGAAGGTCATCCCATAGCATATTCTTCAAGAAAATTGAAGAGCCATGAAAGGAATTATGCTACCCGCAACTTGAAGCTGTTGGCTCTCATCCATGCTCTCAAACTTTGGAGACATTACTTGCTAGGTAACAAATTTTCCTTAGTAACAGACCACAAGAGTCTTAAATGGATTTTCACCCAGAATGAGATCAATATGAGGCAATGTCGATGGATCGAAGTGCTAGAAGAATATGATTTTGAAATCAAATATAGGCCTGGAAAAGAGAATGTAGTTGTCGATGCACTCAGTCGCAAGGCATTTCTAAATTCTCTCATTTTGCAAGATCCATCAACAGCAAGGTCTCTAGCCATAAAGGTATCAATGCCAAACAACTTGATTTTTGAGCTAGCAAAAGAGGGGGCATTCATGACCCAGTCTATCAAAAAATGCTAAGGGAGATCCCCATCAAGGATCAAGACTCGAAGATAAAAACAAAGTATCAAGAATTCTCCATCAGTAATGGACTTGTCTACTTTAGGACAAGATTATGTATCCCTGCAAGCCAAACTCTTAAGCAGAAGATACTTTGGAAAGCCCATGACTCCCCTTTCTTGGGGCATCCTAGTTATGCCAAGACCCTTAACACGGTTAGGAAGAGCTATTTTTGGGAAAGGCTCAAGGGAGACGTACTCAAATATGTCACGGAATGTTTGTCTTGTCAATGCATTAAGGCAGAACATGTTAAAATGCCTGGGAAATTGCAACCACTTGGTATTCCACAAATGAAATGGGAGTTCATTAGTATGGACTTTATTGTTGGCCTACGCCAAGTTCAGGGAGGATATAACTCTATTTTGGTTGTAGTAGATATGCTCACCAAGGTCACACATCTCATCCCTGTCAAGACGAACTATAAAGCTTCAAACATCGCAAGATTATTCATCAAGGAAATATTCAAACTTCATGGGTTACCCAGAAGAATTATTAGTGATCGTGACTCTCTTTTCACATCACACTTCTGGAGGGCTATATTTGAGGCTATTGGAACTCAACTCTATTTCAGCACAGCTTACCATCCCCAAACTGATGGTCAAACAGAATGAGTCAATCAAGTCATTGAAGATATGCTTAGGGCATACTGCTGCCGTGAGCCCAAAAAGTGGATTCAATACTTACCACCACTGGTTGAGTTTTCTTACAATGCTTCTTATCAACAGAGTATTCAGATGACCCCTTTCCAAGCATTGTATGGGCATGATTGTCGTGCTCCTTTGAACTTCTCATATCCAACTTTGAGGGTAGAAGCTTCAAGGCAGATGTTGGAAGACATGGATGATCAAATCAAATCAATAAGACAAGACATTCAAGCTGCCAAGGATAGACAAAAGGCCTACGCTAACTTGAAACGGCAAGACAGATCCTTCATTGAAGGTGATATGGTCTTCATCCGTGTATTCCCTAAAAAGAGTTCACTGTCCTTGGGAGAGTACAAGAAGCTAAGTCCGAGGTATTGTGGACCTTATAAGATCATCAAGTGCCTAGGGCCTAATGCTTACAGACTACATCTGCTTGCAACTCTAAATGTTCATAATGTATTCCATGTTAGCCTATTAAAAAAGTATCTACCTAATCTGAATCATGTACTTGATGATTAGAAAATTGTAATGCCTAGCCAAGGAGTCCTTGAGCTACGACCTGATAGAATCCTAGATATTAGGGAGAGGCATTTGAGATCAAGGACCTTGAGAGAATACCTCCTCTAGTGGAAAGATTATCCTGAAGAGGATGCCACCTGGATGGATGAAAATACTCTCAACCAACAATACCCCCATATCTTCTTGAGATGAGGCCACTCAATTCCTCTAAGAGGGAGAGGATGTAGCATTTCCCCGTGCATAAGAACCACCCCCTTTAAAAAAATTTAAAATTAACTCAAAAATTTTTACCTCTCTCTCTCTCTCTCCCCGCTGATAGCATGTCGAGGAGAGAGAGACAGAGGAAGTAAGAGAGGGAGAGGGGGCATGCACCCCCAAGTGTAGGGGTGGCGGCCGTTAAACGGCCATCTCCCTCCCCCCATGAACCACCCCCTCCCCACTATATAAGGGGAGCCCCCCCTCCCCCCTGGAGGTCGTCTTCAATGCCGCCCCCTACTTTGTCTTCAACACCACGCCACCCCCTGCTCTGCTTGACACGTAGCGCCACCCCACCCCTGCTCCGCCTACATGACGCCAGGCCACTAGACTGCCGCCCTCATATCGTTGTCACCAACATTTTTGTCTTCCAAGCATGATTGAGGAGGAGAAGTCACTGTCAAGCCAACTGACAGACAGGAATAAGCTAAAGAAGCTTCTTAAGAAGCTTCCACAAAGAGCTCCTTAAGGGTGCTTCACCCGTGGATTGCATAAAGGACACAGTTTTTCTGTGAAGGGAGTTCCTTGCGGGAAGGGAGGACTACCAACTTGCAAAAATTTCAGCACACCCTCCACTTGCCCAACTTATTCCCAAGTCCCAATTGCGATGGCCCCAAAGCGCCACACAAGAGGAGCATACGTAGCAGTAAGAGGAGCACATGTAGGAGTCCCCACCCGAAGCACAAGAATCGATAATACCCCTCCTACGGATGTTCAAGTTCCATCAAATTCACCCTTTTCATTTCCACATGATATGGGTGCATTAAGTATAAATTTGCATAGGGAAAACTTAATTGCAATATTAGAACTCTTTGTCTTAAAAAGGTCATAGGAATGTTCGAAAAAGTTTTAAATTGCATGACAAGGTACTTATCATTCTCGCACCATCATGATGAAAGGTTGGTGAATTTTTTGATATATGGTTCATGTGTTAAAAGATGCACTTATGCAATAATGTCCTAGTCGCATCTCGCATATAGGTTAAATATAAATTGCAATGTTCTTGTGCATTGGAAGGTTTGCATTGGGTAATTTACATTGGTAAAGAATGAATTATGTTGTATACAATGCATTTGTGCAATAAAAATCCCGTGTGATGATTGTAATTAGGTAAATTCATAAAAGGATGTTTAATTAAAGAATAGATAGTTGCTATGGAGAGGAATAAAAGAGTTATATTGTATTTAGAATTCGCATAAGCAACTGCATTCTTATTCGTGTGACTTGTATGGGAAAAGGAAAGATTATGCTTTTATAGAATTATAAATATACATAGCATAACTTGCATGCATAAGCAACTTGAATGCATAAGGAGATGTATGAAAAGAAAAAGGGCTATATTTCATTTGATGAAAAGCATATAGGATGCAATACGCATGAAATGATAGTTACATTCAATATGAAAGATTGGTTAAGCAAAGTTAAAATGTTGATTAGTATTGCGCTTGCAGAGTTAATCCAGTGTTCTCGTACTTAGATCGTTCTATGTTGCGAGTAAGAGAGGGTACCGGGCCTTAGGACATGAATGCTAGTATTATCGACAAATGAAGGGATGTAATTCCTCAAGATAGGCACTGCTACCTATCTCGTGCAACTAGTCTGCAAGGTCATATGCTATTGCAACTAAATCATAAGATGCTACTACTATATCTTAGGCCAAGGGAGGCGAGATCTAATTACAAGTTAGATTTGTTAAGAAGTCGAGTAGTCGCCCTACTACAACTCTCTCTCTTGGGGATCGATTTGTCAAACTTATGGAATTTGTGAATTGCCAAGAAGCAAATTGACCAACTGAGCACGACGGGGTTGTCCAACATCTATTTGACTATAGTACAAGGAGGCCTAAGGTAATGATAATTGGGGTCGATAGGGTATAAACCCTAACCCAAAGAAAAAGGGGAAACAAGCAACCTAGCTTGCCAAGCCCTTGGAATCTTGTCAAGTCGCGAAAAATCTAGGATCGAATGCTGGGAGTATTCGGAAAGAAGGAATCACACCTTAGCAGTTGGTCGTACAAACGACCACAGAAATGGTCGTGATTGTACACTTAGGTACATTTTTTGAACTTATTTTCTCAAGGAACTAATTCAAGGCCAAACACTTAATGCTTCAGGTTAATAGCTTGGAGGGAGAGGCAGGTTCAGTTACCTCCGACTGCCTGCTTGGCCCTATCCAAGGGGGTTGTTAGCTGCACCGGGTACATGGACCGAACCCGCGGTGAGAGATCTCTTCGTGGGTGCTTCTTGGAGCGGGAGGACGCTTGGATGCCAAGGGAGGCTCTGGCCATAAATTCCTTGCCTTCGAATCCCGCACAAGATGCCGATGTGACTCGAGATGGGATCTTGAGGCCCGTGTACTAGTCTACGGGTGAAACTTGGAGCAGCAATCCTGATGATTGTTGGAATAGCCTTCGGGCAAGATACTTGATGTATTCCAAGACTATGATAAATAAAGATCATATATTTGAAAATGAAACTTGCTTGACATTGTTTTTTTAATGTCAGTGTCTAATTTACGTGAAGGAACCTGTGTTTAAATTGGTTAATTAAGGAAGCTACTTTTGCATGTCAAACATAATATGGTAGGTAATTAGATAACTAAGCAACTTGAGGAAAGTGCGGTGGACGTGACTTGGGTCCGTCCTACGGAAGGGTGGTCCCGGTTAGCTAGGAACTTTTCTCAAAAGACGTGATAATGAAACTGTGAAGACCTAGAGTCAGTAGAGTTAGAATCCTAATTTATGCTATTTTAGGGGAGCGGAATGGGGCTATGCCTTATGAGCAGAAAGGTTGAGCTTCGCATCCCTCTCATTTCCCATTCTCCATGAATCAAGTGCAGTATAAATCCGCTTTGACCCTGTTGTTCCTATGCAAAGTCTTTCATCTGGACCTCGATGCTAGCTACTTCCTAAAGACTTGGCTGATAGAGAATTAACAAAAAACCCTGACTTTAGGTAGGTCCTAAGTGGGAACGACTGGATACTTCCACTTCGGGGTAGACTCGGGAAGACCTAGATCGCAAACCCTGTGACATTCCTTGTGAGTGCCAGGTGGCACTTTCTATACTCTCTTCCCGATGGGTTGCTAAGACGTGTCCCACAAGTGGACAAGTGGACACGTTACAAGGCACTTTTTCCATGAGACACAAAATGCATGGGACCAATGGCTCCATCTTGCGGAGTTTTGTTACAACAATACTTACCATATGAGCATTGGAATGTCTCCTTTTGAAGCTTTATATGGCTACAAGGTACAAGTATCCTCTACATTGTTTCATGAAGATGTTAATCCACAAGCACATGAAGAGTTGGAAAAGATGGAGGCCTTTATGAAGAAATGCAAGGACAACATTCATAAAGCTCAAGAGACAATGAAGGTCTATGCGGATGGGAAAAGAAGACATGCGGAGTTTGAGGAAGATGAATGGGTATTTTTGAAGATTCCCAAGTCACGTTATGCTTCTCTTAAAGGAGGACACAACAAACTTGCTCATAGGTTTTATGGTCCTTATTGTATTGTCAAGCAAGTTGGGGATGTTGCTTATCAACTAGAATTACCTTCAAACACAAGAATCCATAATGTCTTTCATGTGTCTTAGCTTCAAAAGTATGTGGGACCTCAAATTCAAGTTCTTAAAGAACTACCTCCCTTGGATGATGATGGCTTGATCATCTATGAGCACGAGAAGATTATTGGCAAGCAAGAGAAGATTCTAAGGATTCGTATTCTTGTGGAATACCTTATCAAATGGAAGGGTTTTCCTATCGAAGAGTCTTCATGGCAACAAGCATCATATTTGGAATAATTTCCATGGCTTCAGCAGGAGGACAGTTCATAAACAGGGCTGTAAATAGCTTGTTGTATTAAATTTCTATAATGTTTTGCCCCTCTTCGCATACCCCCCTTTTATTTAGGATAATAAAATTTTTAAAATTATTCCCCTCCAGTTGCCACCAAATTGATGGTTGGGGGGGGGGGGGGGGGAGATGACGACATCGATAGGAGGAGCTGCCATAATCGAGTCGACGTCGAGGGGGAGGCCGCGGGCCTACCACCCCTCCCCAAGCACTCAACCAATCCGCTTATGACCGCCATGTAGTGCAATAGGTGATGGGTGGTGAACAGCACCACTACCACCACTCCACCTCCTCCCTATGTTTCCTCCCCCCTAAACTAGCCCTCCTCTCCCCTATATAAACCCCTCCCCAATCATAGGAAGGGGGATAGATAGGAATCCTTAAAGGGGCCCAAGACGCCGTGAAGAGCAAAAATGTTGCTAAGCTGCTGATGAGAGAGAGAGAGAGAGAGAGAGAGAGAGAGAGAGAGAGAGAGAGAGAGAGAGAGAGAGAGAGAGAGAGAGAGTATGTTCACACCTTAGAGGCCATTTAGGATTTCACGTAAGAACAAGCCAAGTCCGTCAAGGTCTGGAGCATCCTCCATAGTACACTAAGCGAACTAGACCGAGAATCGCAAGAACTACAAGGGCTACACAAGCTGCCAATGGTACTATTAGTACCTCTAGTACTTTCACAATAATCATACATTCTCAATTTCTATAATTAATTATAATTAAACTTATAAGAGGTAATTCAATCGACAACCTTAGCTAGGAATATCCCTAGTTTTTTTAGTATATACAATATTTATTCTCCTTTGAAACTTTGGACTTGTTTAAAGAGGTTTCTTTTGGATGTTTAGTTCCTATGTGGGAGTAGATTCATAGCATGAAATTCAAAGATGAATGACAAGTTTTGAAGTAGGCTATGAGTGTGCTACATTCTTATGATAGATGCTATGGGAAGCCTTTGACAACATATGATGATGTTTATGATTGTAATAACCGTAAGGATCTTCCATAATTCTATTTCTAAAAGATCATACCCAACTACTTGATACATTCATTTACTTAATGTAATTACAAAAATACAAACTTGAGGGGTAAACTCTCATCGTGCAACTCCTATTTGCGAGTGGCTCCCATGTAGTAGACCATGAAGGATGTTCACAGAGTTGGAAGGAAAATAGTTGTGCATGGGAGATGTTATTTAAGATGATTATTTATTTTACCACATGCATTGGAAAGGTCACCCAAATTGTTCACAAAAAGTCTTGCTATTAGTTCATTGGGATCTTGAAGTCATGCGTAGCTAGTACAAACAACAATCATTGGGATTAAGACTACGATGCCTCAAGATTCGTCGATAGTGACTATGCCTATCAATCCTATTCGGGGTTGGACTAGATCCAACAACAACTCTAGGGCAAGCAAAGAGCTCAAGGATTAGGAAACCCTAAGTTAAAGGAAATATTGATGCTTTGTACTTGTTAGAAAGAAGGTTCAGTTATCAATCGGAGTAAGGGATTATTAGAACTCATGTCTTGAGCAAATGTCCTAGCCGAATGGAGGAAGTGTTAAGTCATTTTTGCATAGAATTGCTTAATTCCAAGGGGGAGAGCAAACACACAATGGAAGGTTATCGCGACTATTCCCACAATGTTTGGAAAAAGGATACCATTGTTTTGTGGATTGATTAGATGACGTCCTAAATGCTTTTGCATTAAATTAATTGTGGGATGTGAACTGGATGATTATTCCAAGTGCTTGTGTTTGATGGTAAATGCATGGCGGGGTCTGTGATGACAAATTTCCATGTGGAGTAAATGAATGTTTTCTTGGAAAATGGTATTAGGCTAATTGCCTTTATTGTGCTTGGTTCTTAATTGGATTAATAAAAGGAATGATATTTTGCGCAGGTAGATCATCTTCAAGGTCATGCCGCAATTCAACCTGAGAGGGCACTGCTTGATTCATGGGTTGATTCACAGGCCAAAGGTCAAGTGGTGAAAATGCCAACCATAGAAGATGTCTCACTCCTAAGACACTTGGGGTTAGTGGAGCTCTGGACACCCCTTGTCGAATTTGGAATGAAGCTGTAGACTGTCGTGAGGCCAACGTCTAGGGTGTTGGAAGTTCCTATTCTAGATACTGGATTGAAATTATGGTGCCATGTGATTTGGACCGAGTACTTTTGTTGGACAGAAGGGATACATAATTCTCCTGTATGGGCAAGAGACAAAGATTAACTTGAAGATAAGTTAAGGAACTTGTTTGTAAAAAGGACTGCTTGTATTGTTTTCGTGTCTGTGCTATAAATTACATGAACAAACCGTGTTCCCTAAAATGCTTAATTAATGAAGCTGATTTTAAATGTCGCACATAAATGTGGGAGGACCTAATTAGGAAACTAAAGCTATCAAGGGAAGCGGGTGGAAAAAATCCACGATGGGTTCGTCCTATGGTAGGGTGGTCCTAGAGAATTGGGAGGCTTTTCACAAGGATTTATCGTCGTTTGACTTTAGGTATTGTTAAGTTAGAACCTAATTTATGTCATTTTAGGGGACCAGAGTGGGATTATGCCTTACACGTAGAGAGGTTGAGTGGCGCATCCCTTTTGTTTCCCATTCTCTTTGAACCAAGTGCGATATGGATCTATTTCAGATTGGGTATCTCTGCGCAAAGTAGGATGTCAAAAATCCGATGCTAGAATGCTCTTACGAGACCTTGTCCCTAGAAACCCATATTTTAGGTCGATCCTAATGGCTTTTGCCGTGAATGTTTCGTTGCGAGGTGGACTCGGGAAAGCCTCGGTGACAAACCCCGAAATGTCCCCTAGGAGTGTCAGGTGGCGACACTTAGATTCATTTCTTGATAGATTGCTAAAACGTGCTTGGACAATTGATAGGCCGGCACGTTACAATTTCTGTGAAAAAGTAAATTGTCTTATTGGCATCAAAATTCGATTTTGAAGGCATGGATGGTTACTACATGTTGTCCTCTACATTTCTATATCTCGCACATGGAAATCAGTCACTTCTAGCTCAAGATATGGCCCAATTTTGTACTACATCCTGTTTTGGATAGTTTAAAGCAATCTGTTCCATTTATGTGGTCCATCTTCATCAACTTCTTTGATCTTCATCAACATGAAGCTTTATTTTAGCATGATTACAAATGCTTCAAGCTATCTTTGTAATCATCCTTGTAATTTGTTCCCAATTCAACTTTGAGGACAAAGCTCTTTTAGGCCAAGATGGCTTTTAATAAAGCATAAGTCACCTTAGTCTAGAATAGGCTAGGGTTAAATATAAAAGGTAGATATGTAACTTGTGAGGGATATTTTTGGTCATTTCAAGCAATACATGCTTTGAGGTTCCTTCCTCCCACCAACTAAGAGAGTGCATGCTCTTCGCTACCAAGATATGGGGTGCATACCATGTCCCACCGTGACATGAGGTGAGTATTCATATTGCTAGGGAGAACCAGAGCCTACAACAAGCAATGTCTGTCATTGAAGATGCTACGCAGGCTACACACGTGCAAAATATGGAGTTACAATCTAAAGTTATGGACTTAGAGAAGGAGAATCGAAGCATAAAGAGGAAGCTCACAAAAAATTTGGAGATTGGGCCCACTTTAAAAACTAAAGAAGCACATGAGCGCATCCGATTAGTTAAACCAATTCACCAATTAACCAAAGGAAGTGGATAACATCATAGATGGATATATGCGGATATATGCTCAATCTGCTACAATGAGAAATATGTTTCCTCATGTAGAGAATGATACTATTGTCAAAGTCCTAAGTAAGGATATGGTCAAAAATGCATTGGAAAATCATAACTTTTGGGACATTGTAGATGGTGTCGCAAGTGAATATCTTAGGGATGTGAGCAACTTGTTTATAGCTACAAATGCTTAGGGATTATGTGAGAAGGTGGGAATGAGTTGTGAGTCATATAGTATGCTCTATCAACAATTAGATACAGGATTTAAGCAACTCTTCAAAACTAAGCGAGTAATGCCTTTGCCAAAACCATTTCACGTGAAGAAGGCTCAAAAACAACTAGATGAGAAAGTTTTAGAACTAATTTTGAGCCAACGCATCTAGAAAATACACACATATTGAAGTATGGTTCCAAAGAAGTTGCATTTGTATTGAATGCATCCAACAACTTTGTATTGGATATATGTAGGGTTCAGATTGGTATGGTCAAGTTCTACAATATATCTATGGAAGAATATAGAGGCCAGCTTAAGTTTGTCCTCAAACTTGATGAGAGTGAGATTATTAAGGGGGGAAAACTTGAACGTGTGAGTATAACACTTATGAATCAAGCATTGGATCCCAACATCAATGAAAACCATCCTTTATACTTCAGTGTACAGTTAGAGAATGAAATATGGTGGCTTGCAGCATTTGAAGTACCAAAGGAGGACCATGAAGTTCCTAAAGTTTTTTTTAACCTCACTAATATGACCAGTGTTATTCAATAGCAAAATAATGGAGAAATTTTACACATTGAGGGGTTTGGGGACTATCAAGTTGAATGGCATCTTGTAGGTGATTTAAAAACATTGAAGTGTATGTTTGGTTTATCAAATGCAACTAATACAAGATTTTCATGCATATATTGTATGCAAAATAGGAAGAAAGGATAAGATGGAAAGAAAGAATGGCTTGCCAAGGCAGGACAACAAGCCACTCCAACACATGATAAAAAAGTCATGAGAAATGGAATGCCAATTCCAGTGGATTCAAACTGGCACCCTATTTCGAAAATACCACTAATAATGGTTCACTTTTGCACATTACATTGTTTGGTTAGAATAATTGAGAAGCTATTATATGAATATATATGCTTTTCATACAAGGTGGAGCCTGTTTTAGAAGCTAATGCTACATGCAAGAAGGTATAGCGAGTCCTCTCTGAAGTTGGATTGCGTGAAGGCCAAGTAAAAATAAAAAAGGAAGAGAAAAAATCCCGAAAAAGAGTAGAAATATCCATTGTAAACCATACTTTGGTGGACCCAAGGCTAGGAAGTTTATATCTCCACCTCGAGATGAGGAAGGCAATATACTTGTAAAACAACTAGAGAAGTATGAAGCATGGAAAAAGTTGCACCTTGTTGTTCCGGATTGGAGCAATGGGGGATGAACGAGAATTGCAAAGGCAAAAGTGTGGATACACCTAGATAGATTAGGAGCTCTCTTATAAAATTTGAGGTTTAGGGATGGTGATGCCAATACATTTAAAGAGACAGATGCTAAATTTCATAAGTCCATGGTGGAGGGATGGACTACAAACTGTATAACACACTACATGGTCAGTATTGTCACCATTACAAAAAAAATCATGATTTCAAATTAGTTCGTATTTCTAATCTCTCTTCTTGTGCAACATATACTTAAAGCACATGGTCCATACTTTGGAAATCAAGGAAGTTTGGCAGTATGGCCAACTCAAGCTATGGAACAATCTCATTGGAAAGCTCGCTGTGCTTTTCAAAAGGCATCTGGTCATGGAGGTGGCATCAATGATTCCAATTCTATGAGGCAATCATTACAATAGTGGTATAGGAGATTAGAGATACGATACGAGGAAAAAGAAAAGAAGTCCAAAACCTCTCAAGCAGAAATATAAGTAGGGCAATGTATGAAGTGAGAAAAGTAAGATATGAAAACAACACAGCTAGACAATGCCATGCAGAATGGTTGGCAACCCAAGATAGAGATGGCAAGAAATGGAGACCTACATAAAGATAATACTTTTGATGCATTTAGAGTCTGTCATGAAGGAAAATACAACATTAATATTTGCACCTTGGATTAATTCCAGCCTTTGTAAATGTAACCCTAGCCTATGTGTACATGTGTGAACAGCCCTTAAGTTTGGAAAGAGGGTTAGAATAAAAAGGGACTAGAGGCCAAAGGCAAGACATCTTTTGATCATTCAATAATCTTGGCTTTACCATTTCTTGGAGTTAGCTTCTTCTTAGCCTATGAAGCACTCAGCCATGGCCGTCATGTATTCTTGAATCCCCAACCATTAATACATGATGAGGATGTCTTGGTGCAATAGATTTGTTAATTCTTTGTTATAGCTTAGTTAATTTTCAATTTCAGTTAGATTTCATTCCATGGTTGATTGCTTTCATTACATTGGTATCAGAGTAGTAGCTTAGATCCTTGCAGAAGTCATTTTCAAGTACTAGATTCAGTTTCCTAGGCTAGGGAGAGCAAACCATAGTTAGGAATTTGAGTGATAGGACTTGACAGGACATGAAGGCTTCAAACCGGAGTTACATGTGAAGGTCTGCTACAAACAGGGATGAAGATGGTGATTCTTGGCATTATTAATGGAAGAAATGGAGGGATCCAGCCAAAATAGCAGGACGTGATCAAGATTTGAGCCAAAAATTGGGCTAAGTGGACAAACTAATGGTTACAGGACACTTTAACTGTGGTTACTTTTGAGAAGGAAGGGTTTCTTCTTCTCTTTCCTCATTCCTTCAAGCTTCCCTACAAACTGCCATGGACATTTCTTCTCAGATCTTTTTCCCATGACCTCTACTGCTCAAATGGCTTATGTAAGAATGTTGTATGGGTCTTGAGCTACCTATTGAATACCTATATGCTTCATGTTCACCTCGTTTTCATCACGTGCTGTAAGAGGACGTGTTGCAGCAGTTTGCGCTGTTTTTACAACCCCCCCCCTCTTGATCAACAAAACGTGAGGCAATGGGAGGTTATACTCTTCATAGGATGATCAAATGGAGTGCAACTATGGAGTATACATCATCTTCTACTTGATCTTTCACCCTTTTTGAAGATGGGAGCTTTCTCAAACCCTAGGTATGGAGCTTTATGACAATTTTGGACAGCACTAAAATTTCTCAAATTTCTTCATCAAGATCAAAGGGGTTTTGCTCTATTATACTCCCTGAGGCTTCTACATACTTCCTAGTACCAACATTGATTGATCTTGAAGCTTGAAGCTTTGATGGAGCATGGATATGGAGATTGCAAATCCTATGCATAACAGTTTGGGACAGTATCAAAGATTCCTGAAATTTTTGAAGCAAATCATGGAGCTTTTGTGGGCAAAGCATCTCTGAAGATTCCTCAACCATTTCCCCTCAAGAATCCATCAACATTGGACCGACATTGAAGGAGATTGAAGCCAATGGAGGTCTAGGTATTCAATGGACAGCATGAAGCTTTTATGCCATTAAATTTTGGCATTCCCTCTCAAATTTCGGGATCTCTTAGACACATTGAAGCCTTCTCTATTACCTATTGCAACCTACTTCAAGTAGAGAAGGTAATCGGTCTTCATCAACCCTCATTTGGAGCATTCATGGAGTCATGGAGCTTTCATGGGATTAATGAAGCTGAAGCTTACCAAGGAAGGGATTATTCTTGAAGATTGAAGATCTCTTGGACTGATTTTAGAAGGATCATCAAGCTCAACTCATCTATGTCAAGCATTATGGATTGAAGGTCATTCCATCAACAATACTCTTCTCCAATCAATCAAATGAGGTACTCTAATCACTCTTAATTTCTCTTTGCATCCAATTGCTGATCTCATTTCCAATTGTTGAAGAGAAATAAGAGGATTAATGAAGCTTTCATTCATAGCTTAATGCATTACATGAAGCCTATAGGTTATGTCAGTCATTGTCTTTACTAAACCTCTTCAATTTACTGAAATGGCCATCTCTAAATGTCTCAAACTCTTCCATAATGAATGAGCATTACCCATCTACTTTCATTCACTGAAATCAGTAATTTCTTGAGCTTCATTACTCAATCTTTATTGCCTAACCCTGACATGAAATTGATTGCCTATTTTGCCTCTTGATCATAAGAAAATCATTACCCAATTGGTAAGTGAGAAAATCTTTGTAAGCAGTGAGTCACTGCTAAGGTAAATACCTCTCTATTTCTCATTTACATTTCAGCCTTTTCAATTCCAATCTTGCATATCATGAAAAGGACAAATGAAAGGCAATTGTATTTCCTTCCTATTCCATGCATATCATACTGATTTTTAGAGCTAGAATTCACTTGCCATGTACTTGCCCACGAGGAAAAGTGGATGCTGGGTGAGTCGGTAGGACAAAAGAGAGGTGACCCTCCCCTACCGACGAGGACCCTGAAGGGGAGCGCAACCCGACCCGAGAGGGAACTTTGCAAACCCCTCGGGTATCGGATCCCACGTATTTTCAAGTTTAGGTGCAGGTACAAATCTCAAAGGGGCAGTGAGTTCTTGAGATATTGGCAAATGTATGGTACTCATGAATGTATGGCAAATATATGAAGACATATGGCTATAGTAAAATGTATGCATCCTATGGTAAAGACACTATGGTTCAGCATTAAAGTTTGGGACACAGTATGTATGCATACCCTCATTAAAGATTGCAGTCTACAGAGTATGTAACAAGTATGTAGACCTCTGTAGCAAGAGTATGTAACAAGCATTAAAGTTTGGGACAGAGTATGTATGCATTATGGATAGCAAAATCCTTATGCACAAGGGCATGGAAATAATGAATATCCTAGGCAAGGACCTTTTGGAAATTCTTTTGGGCCACAACACCATAGTGGGCAGTAGCACCATAATGGACAACCTCCTCAATACGAGAGAGAGTACAAGGAGAAAATAATTATATCAAACTTCAAGGGAGAGAACCCTTCACCCACGGAGTTGGAGGAGTGGTTTGACAAGTTAGAGATGTATTTTTCCCTTTACCCAAGGCCCGAGAATTCCAAAGTAAAATTTGCAACCCTTCATCTAGAAGGCTATGCTCACACTTGGTGGAGATATATGGCGAGGATGGGACATGACTTCTTGTCTTGGGATGCATTGAAAAATGCTATGATTGAAGTCTTTGTTTCCCCTATTGAAAAAGAGTGGTTAGAGAAGAAGTGGTATGCACTTGAGCAACGTGGTCTCTCGGTTAGAGAGTACTCAAATCAGTTTTTGAACCTTTCGATGTATGTTCATGGGGTCTCCGATAGTGCCAAGTTGAATAAATACATATTTGGTTTGGAACCTATTCTTTCTTCCGAAGTTGGAGCCATGAATCCTACATCCCTACAAGCTGCCATTCAATTGGCTGAACGTTATGGGCAGAAATACAAGGGTTTTCAGCCAAAAACAGGGCATTCTTTTTAGCCTACGCAATTCCCAAGGACATCAGGCTATTATGGGCATGCTAAAACTGATTTTCAGCATATTGGGAAGCCATCAAATACTTCCAGCAATACCTACAGCAAGATACCCACTTTTCCTACTGTTTTTGGGTCAAAACAAAGCAGTAATTTTAGACCTAATGCTGAAAATAGATTTGATGGAAAGAGGACTGATATAAGTGCCAAAACTTCAGCCCCTACTCAAGGCAAACATGTATCGAATGACAAGCTCAAAGATATGTATGCTAAAGGACTATGCTACAAATGTGGAGAGAAATGGTCACCCGATCATAAGTCCAAATGCAAGGCCAAAAATATGAAGATTAGCATGATCATCGAGGATGATTCCGATGTTGAATCTATTGAAGGAAGCTTGGCTCAGCTTGATGTCACAACAACACAAGAAGAGGCGCATGAAAATGAAGAGAATGTCCATGATGAGTTCTATGATCCAATGGATGGGTTTCCTTTCGACCCGGGCGGTCATTATTTGGATGATTCATGGACCGATTTACATCCATTGCTATGTGCCATATCAAGTGATGCATGGAGTGGTTCAAGAGGGGATAATACCCTATGCCTTAAAGGTCAAATCAAGGGAAGGACCGCTCATATACTCATTGATACGGGAAGTACACATAGCTTCATTAATGCTAAGTCACTCAATGGGCTGAAATTGAATACGCATGAAATGCCTACATCACTCAAAATCCAAGTGACAAATGGAAATTTTGAGAAGAGCAATCAATGCTGTCCAAATGTACCTATCACCCTTTCCCCATTTGCACTACATCGATGAGCCTAATTGCATTAGAAATGGGTCCCATTGATATAATACTTGGTTGCAACTGGCTGAAATCTTTGGGCAGATTTACCATGGATCTCAACAACATGGAAATGGAGTTTAAATGGTGTGGACAACAAGTAACACTACATGGAGTTGAAAAGAAAAGAATGGAGATGATCAGCCCTAAGAAGGTTAAGAAAGAGATAAATGCAAAGGCATGTATGTTCACCATTCTTCTTTCCAAGATTGAAGAGGATCAGCTCTCTTCTCCTACCAACAATATGGATCCATGTCTTTGTAAATTGTTGAAAGAATATGATGATATTTTTCAGCCACCTACCTCTCTTCCTCCCAAAAGAGAAGTGGATCATCCCATTGACTTGCTGCCCAATACAAAGCCCATCAACAAACCACCATATCGCCTCTCCAAAGTGGAAAGAGAAGAGGTAGAACGCCAAGTCAAAGAGCTTTTGGAAATGGGTCTCATTAAGGCAAGCCAATCACCTTTTGCTTCTCCAGTCCTTCTTGTGAAGAAGAAAGATGGCTCCTTTCGAATGTGCATTGATTACCGCGATCTCAACAAGGTCACTATCAAGAATAGGTATCCAATATCTAGAATAGATGATCTCTTAGATGAATTGAAGGATGCCAAGGTGTTCTCCAAAATTGACTTGAGATCGGGATATCATCAAATACGCATGAAGGAAGGGGATGAATTTAAAATAGCCTTCAGGACGGAGAGGGTCTTTACCAGTTTATGGTTATGCCTTTTGGGTTATCAAATGCTGCAGCCACATTCCAGTCTCTCATGAATAAGATACTTCAGCCATTGCTCTTTAAAACAGTTTTGGTATTCTTTGATGACATTTTGATCTATAGCAAGAATAAAGAAAACCATTTGCAGCACGTAAAAGAGGTCTTTGACATATTGAGGATACACAAACTGTTTGCCAAGGCCACTAAATGCTCTTTTATGACAAAGGAAGTTGAGTACTTGGGTCATATAGTGGGAGAAGATGGAATCAAAGTGGATCCTAAGAAGGTTCAATGCGTCAAAGAATGGCCTACGCCAACCAATGCCACTTCATTAAGAGGTTTCCTTGGTTTGTCATCCTTTTACCAACGGTTTATGAAGAACTATGCTCATGTTGCAGCTCCTCTTACCGATCGGCTAAAAAAGGAGGCATTCTTCTGGGATGAGATCGCTAACAAGAGCTTTAATGAGCTGAAGCAATTGCTTGTTTCAGCACCCATACTAGTTTGCCCTGACTTCTCCAAGACTGTTACCATTTATGCAAATGCCAGTGGTAGAGGTTTGGGAGCAGTTTTGGTACAGGAGCATGGTGTCATTGCATTTGAGAGCAGAAAATTTGATGACAAAGAGAGAGAGATGCATGTTTATGAGCAGGAGATGCTTGCTATCTTACATGCAATCAAGAAATGGCACCACTACCTCTATGGGACACACTTCAAAGTCAAAAGCGATCATAGGGTCTTGAGATATTTTCTCTCGCAGCCCAATCTTTCTCCCAAGCAAAAGAGATGGTTGGCCACTTTGTAATCATATGATTTTGAAATATCATACATGGCTGGCAAGGATAATGTGGTGGCTGATGCGTTATCAAGAATGTGGGCATGCAGTCTATCTACTATGTCTACCATCTATAAGGATTGGATTGAAGACATTCAAGAGGAATATGTGCTTGATGAGCATGCTGCCCATATTTTACAGAAATTACAGCAAGGGTGTGATGCTGAATTTCCTAATTTTAAAGTGCAAAATGGCCTCTTATGGTTTAAGGGTAAAGTGTATTTGATTCCCAGCAGTAAATTCAAGCTGAAGGTGCTTCAAGAGATGCATTCATCTCCAATGGCTGGTCACTTGGGCCTTTTCAAGACGTTTGATAGAGTTCATCAAAGCTTCTATTGGAAAGGTCTATGGAAAGATGTTAAAGAGTATGTATCTTAGTGCTTGGAGTGTTAGCAAAATAAGGATTCCACTCTATTAACAGCCGGCTTACTTCAGCCTTTACCCATACCTACGGGCAAATGGACAGATATTTCCATGGATTTCATAACGGGATTGCCTACTACCAGTCATGGATGGAACAGTATCTATGTGATAGTTGATAGATTGACCAAATCAACCCACTTTATCCCAACTAAAGTCCAATATTCAGCAAGGCAAGTCGCCGAGCAATTTATGGAAGGTGTGTTCAAACTACATGGTATGCCTATGAGAATAGTATCAGACCGTGATTCAAAGTTTATGGGCAACTTCTGGAAAAGTCTATTCTCATCTATGGGTACTTTCCTCACTCCTAACACGGCCTATCACCCTCAGACTGATGGGCAAACGGAGAGAGTCAATCATTGGGTGGAAGTATACCTTAGGCATTATTGTCATGACACACAAGCTTCATGGGATCGTTGGATCCACCTTGCTGAATTTTGCTATAATAACACGCATCACATGAGCATTGGGATGTCTTCGTTTGAAGCTCTTTATGGGTATAAAGTCCAACTTCCATCAGTTTTATTCCATGAAGACATCAACCCACAAGCAAAGGAAGAGTTGGAAAGAATGGAGTTGCTCATGAGGCAATGCAAGGACAGCATAAGGAAAGCACAAGAGGTAATGAAGATCTATGCAGATGAGAAAAGAAGACATTTAGACTTCAAGGTTGGAGATTGGGTATTTCTCAAAGTGCCCAAGACGCATTATGCTTCATTAAAGGGTGGGAACAATAAGCTTGCTCATAGGTTTTATGGGCCATACTTGATCTTGGACAAAATTGGAGAGCTTGCTTATAAACTTCAGCTACCATCTTCTACTAGAATACATGATGTATTCCATGTTTCACAGCTGAAGAAGTGTGTTGGGCCCGATGTACAAGTATTGGAAGAGTTACCACAATTGGATGAGGCAGGACTGATCATATATGAACCTGAAAGCATTATTGGAAAGAGAGAGAAAGTTCTCAGAAATCGTACTCTCATTGAGTATCTCATTAAGTGGAAGAATTTGCCCATTGAAGAGTCTTCTTGGCAACCATCCACTTATGTCAGTAACTTTCCTTGGTTATTACAGGATGATATATGATGCAGTATGCAGTGACTGTGCAGAGACAGCTTGCTGTATGAAATTTTTGCAGACAATAAAACTATCCTGACTTCATTAAAATTTGATTTTAATATTATGGGGTGATGCTTGGGAGTGTATACTTCGTTTCTACACCTCATACGCCTCATTTGGACCAATATATCAAAAGTTATGGCAGTTTTAGTGAATCAGCCCTGTTTGGACAGTAGCCAGTTTTCTCACAGTTTGGCAAGCAAAAATGTCTTCTTCTCATCGACAGTGCTTTCTTATCACTTGGAAGATGAATGGGCATGATTACTATCATCCTTGACTTGGATTTAGTCCATTACTTCTTGGTTTTGAGGACAAAACCATCTTCAGGACGGGATGGTTTGTCATGAAGGAAAATACAACATTAATATTTGCACCTTGGATTAATTCCAGCCTTTGTAAATTTAACCCTAGCCTATGTGTACATGTGTGAACAGCCCTTAAGTTTGGAAAGGGGGTTAGAATAAAAAGGGACTAGAGGCCAAAGGCAAGACATCTTTTGAACATTCAAAAATCTTGGCTTTACCATTTCTTGGAGTTAGCTTCTTCTTAGCCTATGAAGCACTCAGCCATGGCCGTCATGTATTCTTGAATCCCCAACCATTAATACATGATGAGGATGTCTTGGTGCAATAGATTTGTTAATTCTTTGTTGTAGCTTAGTTAATTTTCAATTTCAGTTAGATTTCATTCCATGGTTGATTGCTTTCATTACAGAGTCCATGAGAGAGCATAGGTACCCAAGATATGACACATCCATACTCCTATCTTTAATATGGGATGTCTTTCAAATTTTGTTTAAAATTTTGAAGGTTTGTCACTATGTTTTTCAAAGTCAATTTTGAACAATGTTTTTTAATTTTAAAGTTCATTTACACCACAGTAAGTTTAAAAGTTTTGTACTTAAGTCAAGTATCTCCTTTCATTTTTTCCCATTACTCTTTGCTCTACCCTCCACCTTTCTATCATTCATTATCACAACCATGGCACATTCCAAGCTTTCTATCAAGAAGGCACTTGTAAGAGCAAGAGCTCAACACTCTTTCGAATCTAGTGAGCGTACTATGAGTGACAAAGGTCCCTTGATGGCCGACAATAATGGCCCTACTGTAGCTAATAATGGTGGTGCTACTGTGTCCAACAATGGTGGCCCTAGTGTGGTCAATAATGATGGTTTGCCATTGTCCAGAAATGGTGGTCCACGTGCTCCAGTTGCTCCACCTCCCACTACTGCTCCAGCTAGTAATACACATCCTCCAAACACATAAGAAGTGAAGATGGAGACCATGCACAGCTACGCTATGTGAGATAAGGAAATTCCAGAAGAGTGCCAACTTGATTATTCCTAAGGCACAATTCTCTAGGTTGGTCCGAGAAATAAT
This sequence comes from Lygodium microphyllum, assembly GCF_053477565.2. NCBI lineage: Eukaryota > Viridiplantae > Streptophyta > Polypodiopsida > Schizaeales > Lygodiaceae > Lygodium > Lygodium microphyllum. The sequence continues at coordinate 109,413,088 of NC_141155.1, read as the reverse complement.
GCAAGATGTGTAGTTAGGGCATCATCACAAATTCTTTTCAAGGAACCAGGAGACAAGGACTGTGGGGCGATTGTTAAGCCAAGCCTTGCTTGCTCTCTAAGAAGCAGCTGAAAGTTACTTGATTGATCTAATGGGTGATTCTCAAGTTTTAGCCATTCATGCCGGATGTATCACTATTAAGCCCATAGATATGGTTCTTGTTCGTAGGATCTGCAACAACAAGGATGCATTTAATCTTAATGTCAACAATATGCTTTGAGAAGCTACCTTATAATTGGATCTATGTTTTTAGCTCAGGTTTGGTTGTAGATTGTAAGAAGCTTAGTTTTGGTTTATCTTTCTAGTAGACCTTCAAGTATTTGATAGTAGTGGTTTACAAAATGGAGCTAAATTTTGCCTAGCTCTAATTGTACTTGGTGCAATGCACCATCTATCGTGTATTTCATGGATTCGTAATGCCAAATTTGATATTTGATATTCTATTTTGCCATGATTTGCATTGTGTGTATTTCCAAGTTTCTAATTTTGAAAGTAGTTATGTTAAGGATAAATTCAATGCGCAATCACATACACATCAATGATCAGTTGCACATGGGCCGATGCACTATATCTTTATTGTATTTAGCGATTTGTGATATTCCATTTGACCCATGACTTATTTTTTGTGAAATTTTAAGTTTCCAATATTTCACATAGTTTGATTGACAACACATTTAATATTCAGTTGCACACACCTGGTGCGATGGTGAGTTTTTTTGTTATCAGTGAAGTATTATCCAGTTAATGGATTTTCAAAAAATTATTGCACCGTCAATTTTTTATAAATTGAAATCTAGTGAAACCTCACCCACATGTTGGGCATAATAAAAACTCATGGATATTAAAAAATTAGCCCCATTAGAACTCTCTGGGACACTTGTTCGGAGGCTCGTGTCTAGAGCCCTAAATCTGGGGATTCATGGCCCCAGATGCTAGCCTCCGGGGGACAGGTGTCCTAGAGACTTCTGATGAACCGAAAAAAATAATTCGTAATTGATGTACCCTAGAGGAGTCCACATGTAAAATTTCATATCAATCAGATCACTGGTCATATTTTTCCAAAACATGGATACATTAATTCAGGTTTAAGGGTTTTTTGAAAGTTTGGCTATAAGTTTAAAGTTTCATCTCATTTTGCACATTTTACTTTTGAGTTTTGGGTTTTCTCTCCTAGAAGACATGGCACGCACCAAGTAAGTGGCTTGGAGACACTCCCCCTAGAAATCCTATGCAGAGGCCACCTCCCCTAGCTCCACCACCACCACGCCAGCATTGCAAGCATCGATGGAATCTAGGCACAGTGGCTCTTTGTGAGATCTGCCATTACCAGAAGACCACACACCTCCTAATACCAAAGGCTCCATTCTAAAAGCTAGTGCATGAGATTATGGATGGCATACTTATTAAGAATAGCAGGAGGCACTTCCCAGATGGAACACACTTGCAACAACCCAAGCACTGGACTGCCCAAGCCCTCCTTACACTACAGGAAGCTGCCAAAGCTTACTTCATCGACTTGTTCGAAGACTCGGTCTATGCAACAGTACATGCAAGGAGAGTCACTAGCACCATAGGGATTTGCGGATAGTGAGGTTCTTCTAGTGATGGAAGGATAGTCCTCGTGGAGATCAACAATGATAGGGGTGTACTACCAAAACATATACGGAATGTAGCTTCCAAAGAGATTTTTCAAAACCTTGGTTGTAATGGATCCCATGTAAAATGTTATGAATATGAATACAAATTTTTTGGAGTGTCTTGTTTTTGTTTATTTACTCATTATTTGTTTTATTTATGTCTTTGAGTTATCGTTACATGCGTTTGAACGAATACATGTTGTGCACGAAATCGATAAAGCAATACGTATTAAATTTAAGGTATGAATCATGTTGCATATAAATTTGATAAATAAACGTAATATTCAAGTAAGAAACAATAATAAACTATGCGTATAACAAACTACATTGCACACAAATCCAACAAATATAGGTTTTCATTACTTTAGGAGAAGATTACTAGGAAATATGTTAGCTCTTAATGTTCTAATATAATATTAGAGGGTAATTAGTCATGGGATTTTTCAACTTGTAGGAATCGGCGCATGGCAAGGTCCAGACCTCCACTAGAATTACCAGCAGCAGTGTCTTTTCTTGCACTCCTTTTCTTGGTAGATTTCCTTTTCTGCATAGATCACGCAGACATCAGATCATGAGAGAGAGAGAGAGAGAGAGAGAGAGAGAGAGAGAGAGACCTGTGAGTGGATGGAGCTGATATGGCGCTTGTAAATGGACATGGCCAGGGTCGAAATACTGTTTGCGCCACCAGCAGACGCAGTACTCCTTTGGGCTAAAACCTTCTCCATCAGCTCTCTATCCTGGACCGGTACAATAAAATCGTGTTACGATAGTATTGACGACAGCTTGGTGATGGTATATGAAAATGTCTACCTACTATATGCTGACATATCCTTTCTGATGTTCAGATACTGATCAGGATTTCAAAAAAGGTCGAGGCTAGCACCATTTTCACAGCATGGTGCAGGTGTTGCTCCAGCTGGAACTGCAAGAGGTCCGCCTCAGCTTCATCCATCACTTCTTCTCAGAAGCGAGTGCTGACAAGCGCGCTGTTCAGATATAACAGAGGCCGTAGCGGAGAGAGAGAGAGAGAGAGAGTGTGTGTGTGTGTGTGTGTGTGAGCCCTGCAACAAGTCGTAACCAATTTATCAACCGCGAATGTTGCTTTTGCAGCGAATATTACAAGGAACGATATAGTCGTGACCAGCAGCAGATCTCATCGTAACGTGCAGCACTCCTCAGTAGCTGGAGGTTAAACGCAAGGAAGTGCAATATATTGGAGCTGTAACGTTCGCCGCACCACGCAAGTTCGGGCTTCTCATCGCGTAACGTATTAACGGTCCAAGTTTAAACCCCACATAGGCGGATGCATCTTAGAATGATATGTAAGTCTCCGTTCACACTTCTAAAGTTAAATGTGTAGGGCTTGTAGAACAATAAAAGATTCATGTTACTGATTAGAAAGCTTATTTTGGCTTCCATGGAATGCCAACAAAGTAAGAACCTATAACACATAGATACTTGGAAGGGCTTGGATTATGGGAACCATGTGCTCCCATACCTAGTGATCCTTGGAAGAACTTGGATGATCAAAACCACATCTCATCACAAAAGAAACCATGTTATAGATGCATAACATTACTATTCTTGTGTTGCAAACATTTCTAAAGTGACATTTTTACGAGTCACAGTAATTAGAGATTAATGTTATGGATAAGGATGCTTATTTAGTCTTTCATGTAAAGCCAACAAAGTTAGGAGCCTATTCATTGATTGCTTGAAAGGTTGAAATCCATATATAGCTTTTATAGACATTAACTAGAATCACATCTAGACAAGCCTTGCTTGATTGGAATGGAATCTATACAAGACTACGTCTATAGAGGTCAATTGGAATTGTATTTGCCTATTACACATAAGAAAACACATTAAAAATATTACCTGGAGTTCCTTGTCAAAGAAGAGAGCCAAAAAATATATGAATAGGGAAAAGCGATGTAACGTGTCCACCTGTTATCTTCAGGACACGTCTTAGCAGTCCATCGGAAAGGATGTCTAGAAAGCTCTGCTTGGCACTTCCATGGAATGTTACGGGGTTTGCGATTTAGGACTTGCCGCGTCTGCCACGTAGCGGAAGTACTCTGGCTGTTTCCACTTAGGACCGACCTGAATCAGGGTTTTCCCTAATGGTCATTTTCTAAATGGCAACTAGTATCGAACCCCAAGCGAACTACTTTACGCATCTTGTGGGGCTTCCCAAAGGCCTTCAGAAGTGGGTTTAATAATCCCTCCCCCTAGCGCCTCCTCCCCCCCCCCCCCCCCCCCCCCCCCCCCCCCTCCCCCCCTAGGATCCAAAGCCCCCTTCCTGTGGGCCTTTCCTATTGCCCTCTCAAGTGGGTTTAAAAGCCCATTTACCCCGAGAAATAAGCCCCTTTCCCCCCCTTTTTTTTTTAAACATTCCATTAGCCCGGGTTTTAAACCCCCTTTCTATGGACCCTTTTCCCTTTATCCCTACAAAGCGATTTTACAAATCGAGGACTTAAGCATCCTTTCACCTTGCATCCTTGGAAATTGAGAACTTTCCCTTAGCATTTCCACAAAGTCATTTCCGTTGATTTTTCCCCCATACAAGTCTTTTAAGGTCTCCCATTGCATTCCTACACAAGCCTTTTAAAACCCTATCCTTTTTCGTGAAGCCCTATTATATGAAATGACCATTAGGGAAAACCTTGATTCAGATTGGTCCTAAGTGGAAATGGCCAGAATACTTGTGCTACGTGGTAGACGCGAAAAGTCCTAAATTGCAAACCCCGTAACATTCCATGGGAGTGCCGAGCAGAGCTTTTTAGACATCCTTTTCAATGGACTGCTAAGACGTGTCCTAAAGATAACAAGCGGACATGTTACAAGCAAGGATAGTCTCCAATATGAATGCCAAAAAGTGCTAACAAGCATCAATGAATGGAAGCAAAAGGAAGGATGGTAGCAAGAATCTTTAGCCTACAACATAAGGAGGTATGATGAATCTAAATGGAGTAACATGGATTGTCACAGTTCCGATCAAGAGATGTTGAGAAGTGGGAGGTTGAGTATATTAATATTTACTCTCTTCATTAAGTTTAAATAACTAATGTCACAATTGATTTTTACTAATACTCATGATGTTTATTTTGTAATTTGATATTATGGGCCAACCTCCACAAGGCATGAGACAACATATAAGTACCAATCTATATAATACATTTGTTATTGTATAATAACTAATTTCTTCTACAAAAGACTCTTTCATTTTGCGAAGGACATTATTTTGAATGAGTTTTTTTATCATAGAAAAAATATTTTTAAATTTTCTTCAAAATAAAATCCATTATTTTGATACTTAATAGTATTTTTTATTTCTGATATAAATTTTAAGCCTCTAGCATTTCTTTAATTTGTAATTTCAGCAAATACTGTAGGTTGGCCGATGAAAGGTGAAGGAAATGCATATGAATCCTTTAAAGAGGAACGAAAACAATGAAAATTCTTTTTATACTTCTTTGAGCTATCTAGTGTATGATCTCACTTTTTCTTTTAAAATTAATGTGTTGTTAAAGAACAAAATAAAAAAGACCTATATTTTAAGATACTTTATTAAATTGAATGTAGAACTAAAGTGAGCCAATGAAGTGCATTCCACTTGAATGAGAAATTTAGATGCATTAGCCGTTGTTGAGGGGGATATGTATCAAGCCACAAACCATGCGGATTCAAGAAAAGAATTAATACAAATGAAAGATAGAAAGATTCCAACAAACTCTATGTATTACTTTTGAATGAATTTATACTACTATAGCTACACCCTCAAGTTACAGACACTGCATCTAAGTCAATTGCTCATGATAACTAAGACACTCTATGCGATTTAAAAGAATTCTACCACAATAGTCCAATAAGAGACAATGTCCCTTTGATAGCCTAAAGCATCTATCAATAGTAGATAAGTAGATGCCTTAAGTAAGAAACCTATAAGCAATGGAATATAATGAAAACCCTAAGGACAATAATCTTGTCCAGACCTGATCTACAAGATATCGCAAGAAAAATTGCAAAAATATTTTTAAAATATTAAGAAATATTACTTTTTTAAAAACATATCTATTTTTTGTATTTTTGGGCGTGGACACCTTGTAGCATTCAAGATCACTCCTTGTATATGTTTTGATCCACCCACAATTCTCATTAAGTTATTAGAACTCAATAATGGGTGTTTAGACTATTTTGGAGACCAATTCTAAACCTAGAAAGCTTGTCACAATCATGAGTAAATATCCCATAAGCATATATTTGGAATGCTCATATGGATATCTTTTCCTTATTTTTCCTTCATTGAATGTGTAACCACATGACATTTACCCCCTCCAAACCCGCACATCCTCCGATATGTACCACCACTACTCATCATCATCCCCAATATGAATTGTTAACTCAAAGTTTCCCTCTTTTGCTCCAACTTCTTCATCTTTTGCAAGCTCTTCTCCTTCTTCTTCTACAATATTATCATGTAGTGTATCATCCATCAAGTCTTCCATTGCATATTCTTTTACTTCCCTCCTCTTGAACAGTTTGATCCTTTTTCTTGCTATGGGCCTGCTATGGGTATCCTTTAGTTAGTTCCATCTAGCTCTATCAAGGCATACATTACATTGTCATAATCATACTTTACTATGTCTAGTCCAAACCATCTCTTTGACACTTTTTTGATGGTTCTATGTTAGTTTTCAAGGCTACTATCAAATACTAAAATTCAATCTCCTTTTTCAATAGCTATGGGCCTAAACGAGTGTCTTATATCAAATCTCTCCTTATTCTCTTCAAGTCTTTGCACTGCTCTCTGAACATCTTCAAGTCTTCTCTCAAGTTGTCAAAATTTTAGAGTAGAAAACTCTTCTCTAGTCATGACATTCACTCGCATATTCCAAGCAATAACATTGGTCTCTTTGGGCATCAGTCACTTCTATCCCTACATTCCGCACGCATATACTCAGTAGTCACTGTGTATGGTTCAGTCCTTGACCATAGAGCATAAGGAAATCACAGTGGCCACTTCTTGATCTTTCCTCCACAAGCATTAGCCAAAGCCTTGACTATAGAAGGATTTTCTCTTTCAGTTGTTCCATTCCCCTTTGGGTTATAAGGCTAATTTGATGCCAAGCCTAGAGATAAACTCCATTTCTTCATCTACATCTAGCTCACCTCTGTTATTAGTCACTTTGCCTATATACCCATACTTACAAAACACCTCTTCAAGAAGGAACTTACATACAACACTAGGCGTCTTTTTTCCTCAATTCTCTGCCTTTAACTTGATTGGTTAAGTCCTCTCTTACCAAGACAATGTACCTGATCCACCATAGGCCAAGCGGCATAGTCACCAAGTTAATCACCCACTTGTAATACATGCATAGTGCATAGGTATGATAAAGCTCATCTCTATGCCTAATTGAAGAATACATTTGACCATCTTTGCATGTATCAAAAAATTGAGAAACGTTTTTGTACATTCACTTCCACTAGTACCTATACTTGAGTAGTTCTATCATAGAATACTCCCAATGGTAGCCCATCTCTCTTTTTTGGGTGTTTCCATAATAGCCCATCCTTTAACAAGTATCCAAAATCCTTTGGTATAATTCTATTAAACTCTACATCAGTCCAATAATCTTTCATCTATCATTCACAACTTTGCCTCCAAATCTCACTACATACATGTTTCCATTTGTTTCATCTTGCCCTATTTCCCATCTAATCCCAATGGGACTCATATTCGTTGTAATCATTATCAGTCTACCATATGCATAATCTACTTTCCTAAGTGGTGGTACAACAAGAAAAGTCATCTTAGTCACCCGATTAGAATCTTCAAGATAGTACTCTGATCTCAAAGTGATTTTCCGTATAGCTCATGTGTGGCCATTATTTGCGTAAATCACATTCACTCGAGTTTTCAGCTCTTGGCCACAATCCTAATATCAATCCTCGACATGCACTCTATCGAAAGTCTAGCCATCTTAAGCTTTCTACATAAACACGAAGGAACCTAGTAATATTTTTGCCATCAAATTTTTGGACTACTAAGGTGAACTTTTTCAAAAGCATTAATCATAGCCTCTTTTTGTTTCAACATCTCATAGATCCTCATGAAGTTCATAAAGTCACTCACTTTGACAACATCATCATCTACATACATAGGATCTCTCGTCTTATCAAATATGGATGTGGCTTTTCACATGAGGTTCATTAAAATGTTGAGGGGGGGTATGTGTCAAGCCACAAACCATAAGGGGCCATGAAAAGAATCAAGATAGATAAAAGACAAAAATATTTCAACACACTCTTTGTATTACACTTGAATGAATTTGTAAAACTATAAACCCTAAACCCTAAACACCCTCGAGTTAGAATATTGCGTCTAAGGTAGTTGTGCAAATTAAATTCTTATAATATGATAGCGTGGACACTCTGTGCAATCCAAAATAATTCTACTATAGTAGTATGATAAGAAACAATGTCCCTTTGATAGCCCAAAGTGTGAACCAATAGTAGGTAAGAAGATGCCTTAAGCAAGGAGCTTTATAAATAATGAAATATAGAGCATGAGTAGTCACGACCTACAATTTTACAACCGCCTTATGTTCAAGCTCAAACCTCTACTGTTCAACTAAATTTTAATGTCATAAAAATAGAGGAGGTGGTCAGGGATAGAAGGCTCCAAGAAGAAATAGCGAGAGGTAAGATGAAGGTAGATGTAGTAGAGACCATGCCTATCAAGCGAGTATGTGTCCAAACTAAGACAAGCAAAGAAGCAATCAATGAGGCAAATACATCGCAGGCACCTAGAGATGAAGGGAAGAAGAGAAAGACTCGAACTAGCTCTAAAATTGATATCTCCAACTTCCCTTTGGATTCTCAGACACAACCTTATGATCTGATAGCATATGTGAGCTCTCAAGGGCCAAAAAATTACTTGGCCATAACTACTTCATGCCTCTCCAAAGCTACGATGACAAAGGTCAAAAATGGTAAGCACAAGGGCAAGGCAAGGTAAAATGGTTAGTGCAATCAAGGCATATGGCCTCAAAGATATAGTGCATTTAGTGGAGGTTCAAATCAAAGGTCAACGGATTCAAAAAATATACATCGATAGTGAAGCAGAGGTTTGTGTCATGACAGAAAAACTTAGGCATCGATCAGGCTTAGAAGTAATGGAATCCTCAACCTTTAGGGCAAAGATGGCCAACAATGATACGGTCACATGTGGGTGTAGTGAAAGCTTTGAGAGTTTCTGTTTTTGGAATCACTGGAGCAGTGGATGTTTATGTGATGCCAATAAAGGAAGAAGGATATCCACTCATCCTAGGGAAACCTTGGCTTATGGGCATTGGAGCTAGGCAAGATTGGGCAATAGGGGATCTGAAGTTAGGCCACGTAAGGTGGGTGGCCACGATCAAAAGGTGGTTTACAACTTGAAGAGTGGGCATCAAGAGAACCTTGAACTAGAAACGTCTGCCAATGAGTGGAGCTCAAGTCGATGTTCCTCATCGATAGAAGAGGAAGAGAGTTCAAGTGGAGAGAGTGATAGCACTCTCAAAGTTATGGGCGTCACCTTAAAGGAACCTACCTCATTAGAGGACAACCCAAGAATCCAAGGAGAAGATGTGTGGGATGCTAGCCTAGAGAAGGTGATATCCAAGGATATAAAGGATGAAGAAAGGAGGGTTATGTGAATGTTCTCAAGAGGCATGCATCATTGTTTATTTTTTATTATACTCACATTATAGGTGTCACTGCAGTGAAGCATCACATCCAACTCAAAGAAGGAAGCAAACCTGTAGTATAAAGATTGAGAAGACTGGGAGTTGTGCAACAGGATGCACTATTGACGGAGGTGAAGAGACTCTTGAATGTAGGATTCATATACTCAATGGAAGATTCAGAATGGGTCTCCCCAGTAGTAGTGAGGCCAAAGAAAAATGGTAAGTAGTGAGTATGCATAGACTACAAGCCACTAAATGCTGCAACAAAGAGGGACCACTTCCCTCTCCCATTTCAGGATGAAATCTTGAATGAAGTAGTGGGACATGAGCGATATACAGTGTGTGATGGCTACTCTGGCTACTTCCAGATTCGCATTGTAGAGGAGGATCAAAAGAAGACCACTTTCATCACACCATGGGGCTGTTTTGCCTTTTGGGTCATGCCCTTTGGTTTCACAAATGCCCTAGCAACCTCTCAACGATTCATGAATATATTCTTCCAACCTTACTTTGGTAAGTCTATAAGGGTTTTCATAGATCACTTTTGTGTTTATAGCTCAAGGAACATACATCTACGCAAGGTTAATGAAGTATTTACTTGCTTAGCTAGGTTGGTCATCTAGATACTCAAATCAAACTAAACAAACTTGATCTATAAGCTACTAGTGTGGGTAGAATTTTTAAAAACTTCTCAAATAGTCGAAAATGCCACTTTTATAAAACACATTACTTTTTTATATTTTTAGTCTTGGACTCCTTGTAGTACTCAAGATCACTCTTTGCATGTGTTTTGATCCACCCAAAATTCTCATTAAGTCATTAGATCTTAGTAATGGATATCCTGACTATTTTCGAGACCAGTTCAAAACTTAGAAAACCTGTCAAGATTATAACTATCCCCTATCTATATTTATGGAATACTTATATAGATACATTTTCCTTCTTTTTTTTTCATTAAATGTGTAACCACATGACATTATACTATTATATATGGAAGCGGGCAACGTGAAAGGAAAAAACCATATAAGCTTGCAAAATGGTTCAAAGCTAGAGTAGCAATATTGATAAATGCTCTTTACTACTTAGTCAATGCACCATCATTTAAGAAAAATAAAGGAGTATTAAAACTCACAAATCCTTAAGTGAATACTTGTTTTACTTTCAAGGGCAAGTGAATATCTTTTTTATTTTTATATTTCAAGCTATCTCAAGTTGCCTCAAGTGTTATGGAATTATATTTATCATGGTATTTAACTAGAATTCACTATGGAAATAAGTTGATCTTCTTTTATTTATTGTGGATTTTTTTTGTTTGTTACATGATCAGTGACTTATTGCATGATTTTATGTGTGTGATATTGATCATACTATGCATGGTAGATAGATGGAAGGATACTAATGCGCTTTTTGATGTGCTGAGTAGATTACTATATAAATAATATTTAGGTGAATCTATATAATAAGCATAATATATAATAGTATTCATTCACATGATATTATATATTATTAAAATTACTAATTATTTATAAATTACAAATTAAAGCTTCTTTAGTAGTAATTTTAAATGAGTCATTAGTTTTTACTATTGAATTATTTAATATAATATCCTTAATATAAACTCAAGGGGTTTAACTCTATGTAAATTTTCTATATCATATGTGTTCAAGGCTTATTTATAAATACCATTATTTGTTGAGAAATATGCAATCACACCCATATGTGTCTCTCTGTATGGAATAACTAAGCAAGGAACATGCAACTCAATAGACACATTGAGGAAAAGTGGTACTATCTTGTAACTATAAAAGAGTGTACTTGACAATGCTATTTTACTTTGTACTTTCAGTCTTGTCCATGTCTACTCAACATTGTATTTATGAGTCCAAGTTAATTAATCTTGGAACCTATTTCACTTGAGTAACAGTTAGTGTTTCTAGTTTCAATCATCATGCTTCTTGTCATTGACTTTCGTCCTCCATAGCCATCATCATGCTTCTTGTCATTGACTTTTGTCCTTCATAGCTTGAGCTTTGATAGTTATAATCATCATATAGACACATGTGATACATCTCATGCCACTTGGGAATAGTTGGAGTTGAAGTTGATGTGCAGCGATCACATCATGGCAATTTTTAATGGTTGCTTGGCAAGTTGTAAATACTTTGAACGCCTGATCATTGAGCCGCCTAGTATAACCAAATAACCCATTTTCACCCTCGCACACATACTTCAGCAAATTTGTGATTCTTGAGAAAGTTGGAGGTCTATTGTTTAAGGGGTCAATTGGGTAGATTCCCCCATCAATCCACAAATCCGCATGTTTCAATCCCATTTGCCTGTAACTCTGCAAAAAGTTGAGGGTTGACACTGGTACGCTAGGTTCTTTTGAAAAATGGGGCATATTCAATCTCTACCTCAATATGCATCTCCTTCTTTTCTGTATTCATTTTACTATTAATAGAAACAGGGAGCATACTTGGTTGTCACAAGAGGTAGAGTGGAGATGCACAAAGAGACACACAAAGGTGCCAAGGGAAAGGAGGGTGTAAGTAATTCACTCTGGTAATGAAGGTTGCATAAACACAGGGAAGAGGTCACAATAGAGCCATGAGAGAGTATAGATATGGGGGGAAATAGCTCAAAGGGTAGGGATGTCCAAGACTTTTCGTATTTTAGATATTTCTATTTTGCCTCCAAAAACATCTCCAAAAAACAAAAAATTTGACCAGTTGGTTTGTTTTTTGACCAAAAGCTAGGATATAAAAAATCCCCAAAATATCTTAAAAGGAACTTCCAAATTTTCATTTTCCTTGTTCTCGATTTAAAAATCAATTACCTCATATCCACTAATCATTTTGCATTGAAAACAAAGCATCACACTCCCGTAAATAACTCCTTTTTGAATATAAAATTTGGTTGAAAAAGACTTCTTGAATGAGGAGAGAGAAGGAATCTGAGTATATCTTTGTAGATAATATAAAAAAGGCAAAAGGAGATTGCAAAAGTGGAGAGAGAGGAGGATTATTTTACTATTCTTCTCTCCTATTTTCCTTGTTTTAAGGGGGGGGGGGGGGGCTAAAAGGCCCATTTGTGAGTTCATTTTTTTCCTGATGGGTACTTAGGATGACTAGGGAGATAGAATGTTTGCTATGTAGCACGTATCAAAGAATACGCCTAAGCAAGGCAAAGATGAGAAATGGTACATAGACTCAAGAGCATCCAATCATATGACTCCTCATGGCAAATGGTTTAATGAGTTAGTAGTAGGGTCTCATGGATTTGTATATACTAGTGATGATACACAACATGATATTCAGCATATAGGTATGGTTCCATTGCTCATGCTTTCTGCATGATGGTAGAAAGAAGAGCCTACATGATGTACTACATGTATCTTCTATTACCAAGAATATATTGTCCAGCTGATACACATGGCTATACATTCTGAAAAGCACAAGGATGAGGTGCTCAATGTCTTTAAGAAAATGGGTTTATAAATCTTGCATAAGCACTTATTTGCAATAGTTTTGTTTTCAAATAGGTCATGCAGATCACAACCTATTTACAAAGAAGACAGAGCATGGTTATGTTTTTTTGGTGGTTTATATCGATGATTTGATCATTAGTAGAGATGATAATCATGGGATTGTTGAAATTAAAGCAATGTTACAGACTGAATTCAAAGTCAAATATCTTGGTGAGCTAAAGTACTTTCTTGGGATTGAGGTTATGTCTACACCTTAAGATCTATGGTTGTTGCAAAAACAATATGCTCATGATATGTTGCTGAAATATAGTATGATGGAGTGTAAAGCCATAGAAACACCATTGGATCAGAATGCCAAACTTGCCCATCTTGACTTGAGTTATGTAGTGGGGCTGATTAGCTAGTTTTTGCAGAAACCTTGTAAGCCACACTTAGATGCAGTCAAGAGGATTATGTAGTACGTGAAGGGTATTCTTGATTATGGACTGTTTTATGAGCATGGAAAATCATTTGACTTGATAGATTATACAGATGTTGATTGGGCTAGTTGTGTCTATGACAAGAGGTCAACCAGTGGTTATGCTTTCATTTTGGGCAACAGTATGATCAGGTAGAGTAGTAAAAAGCAACCCACCATTGATTTTTCTAGTATACGAAGGCTGAATACAAGGGTGCAACCTTAGCAGCATACAAAGCAGTTGGGCTGGTGAAACTGCTACATGATTTGGGTATCCAATTGGACAACAAAGTCACATTGCATTGTTACAATCTTAGTAATGTGATGTTGGCTAGCAACCCCGTCTATCATGCTAAATCCAAACACATAGAGGTTCATTACCGTTTCATCAGGGAAATGGTACGTACAGGACAGATTGATCTACTTCATGTAAAGACTACTTAGAGTACAACAACTACTCTAAGCTCAAGAAATGGAGTTTGAGAAGAGGGAGGATGAGATTGATTCTTTTGATCTTGAAACACCTCCATCCATTGAGATTGAGGGTGAGGGTGAAAAAGAAGAGATAGAAGATGACTTAGACGTTGGTAAAAACAAGAAGGAAGAAGTAGAGCTCAAAGACACTACTAGTAACTCCCTATATAAGTGTTTTTGGCTCCAACACCATGATATAACTCTTACAAATGTCCAAATGCTCCCTCAAAAAGACTTGAACAAGTTTGGAATAAGCTAGAGTGAGCAGAAGATCAATTGGATTTATTCATACCTCAGGGTCCTGACTGCAATGAAAGCTTGGAGTGAAGCTCTTATTCTTGGGCCTAAGAAAGTGATAAAAAAGCTCCTTTAGTAATACTTTTTTGAATTGATTATATCTAGCTTTTGCAATCACAAGCTCTTCTTCTTCTCAGGCCTAAGCAAGTGATGAAAAAGCTCCTTGCTTAATACCTTTTCGAATTGATTATATCTAGCTTTTGCAATCAGAGGATTTCTTTTCTTTTTTTAAAAAATCTGATACACAATTTTTAGTATACAAGAATATTTGGTTCATATAGCTAGAAGGGTGGCATGGCTACATGCCCTACTACCTAATTTTTTTCCTCTCTGTAACTGTCGTTATTTGCGTCGAAATTTTACTTTGCAATCGTCGCTATTAGTGTCGCTATTTCTGTTGCTATTTGCGTCACTATAAATAGCAACACTAATAGCAACGAATTCATAGCGTCACTAATAGGATGCAAATAGCGATGATGGGGGTAAATTTTTCCATGAATAATTATGTCGCTTTAAACGTCGCTTTTTGGTCTATATGTGGTAGTGTCTTAAGGGGTTATAATCAAACATAATAGACTTAAGTTAAAATTTAACAATCTAATTTAATAATAAATTTAATAGTTAAATATGTGAGTAATATTTTAATAATAAATTTATTCAATAATAAATAATAAAATAATAAAACTAGTCAAAATTAATAATGACTAGTTAAGAAAATTTAAATGAATCACATTATTGTTTTAATAACATAAAATTTTATTAAAACAAAAAGGTTTTTAACATTTAATATTTAAAAAATTAAAACATAAAAAACACAAATATTCTTGATCAAAATTATACTTTTTTTAATTAAAAGAAGCTAAGCAATTTACATTGATGAAGTATAGATTGTGTGTTGAGGTCACTTGAGATGCAAAACTAAAAAAAGGCTCTTTACTTATAAGGACTTAATGTTGCAAAGTGGGCTACATGGAAAATCTATCACCACAAATATTAAATACAAAAAAGTATAAAATATAAAAGAATAAAAGAAGTTAAGAAAGTTAGAATAAACAAAAGAAAAAACATGATAGGGCCCAACCTCCCTCATGACAAAAGCCATGGTTTGTTGTTCTCTATTATGAAAGATTGATTACATAGCTATTTAACAAAGAAAATACAAACATCAATTAAACTATAGGTTTTTATATATTAAGAAGTTTATCATAGATTGTTGGAGTTTATGAGAAAAAATTGTATATCAAAATATGCCATTTTAGCATCACCATCGTATAATATAAAAAAATCCTCAAAACAACTCCAAAAGCTGTGATTTCAAACTCTATATAAGAGAGAATCCTATTGCTTTTGTAAAGAGAGCTAGAAAAACTTAAGCAATATAAAGAATATAGTAAAGCATTCCAAAAGAAATATTATTTTAATAAAATTATATTTTAAATATATTATTTTAATATTATTTATATTTTGAAGAGAAGATGACTCATAAATATATGTATATATCACATGGGTTCAATATAAATATTTTTTCAAATTTATTTTGACACGTTTTCTATATATAAAAGAATACCATATAAATAGATTCTATATAGATTGAATAGAAAAGGGCTTTATTTATCAAATAAATACATAGATAATGTTGAGAAACACAAATCCTTGAGCAAGGTCTAGTTATAGAGGACATAAGTCAATAACAAGAAGCATGATGACCAAAACTAGACACACTGACTGTTACTCAAGTGAATTAGATTCCAATATTAATTGACTTGGACTCATAAACACAATCTTGAGTAGACATGGATTAGACTAAAAGTACAAAAAGTACAATAACATTGTCAAGTACACTCTTTTATAGTTGCAGGATGATACCACTTTTCCTCACAGTGCTTATGGGATAAATACAATTCTTCCTAGATTGAGCTACATATTCCTTGCCTAGCTATTCCTCCATACAAAGAAGCACATATGGATGTGATTGCATATTTCTCAACACCCTTCCTCAATCACAAATTGTGAAAAGCACTGAGTATATAAAGGTTGTCATGAGTAAAACCTTGCTAAGTGTGGGCATACCACAAAACATGGAAAAACGTCTAGGGACTATTACAAGGCCTCACTAAGTGTGTAGAGGTTGTGGTGCATAGTTACATGAGGAGTACAAGGTTTATGATAAGAACATTAAAGCACGTACATACAATGCTCTAAAAGAGTCTGTTTAAATGATAGGAAAGGAATGACTAATGAGGATTGTCCTTTTGCTCTTGAGTGTCTTCTTCTTTTTCTTTTTCTTTTTCTTTTTCTTCTTCTTCTTTGTCTTCTTCTTCTTTGACATCTACAATATAGACCCTTTGTGGTCTTTTTCTAGCATGATCAATTTTTTCAATATGACCAATTCATTTACAAAAGCCAAAAACAATGTCTTTCTTCCCTTTGAACTTGTTGCTCACATAGAGCATCTGTACTTCTTTTGAAGTGCTTGCTTTCTCTTCACATTTAAGCTTCTTCTCTTCCTCAAAAGGAGTGATACTTTGATGTCTACCAACTTTGGATTTGGATTATTTAGTGTGGAGGAGACATCACCAAATTTTGGAGGAAAACTCTTGAACAAGACTCCAATGCATATGTCTTCTTCCATTTTTCAGTTAATCCCTATAAGTTGAGTTAGCAAACTTTCCATATAATTAAGGTGAGTTGCAAGAGATGTATTAGCCTTCATATCCAACTTGAAAAACCCAATCAGCAATCCATATTTTAAAGATTTAGATTGGCCACAAAACAAAAACAGCTCATAGGATAAGTGGTACAACTGAATGACACTGTAATTCAACAAAACAATCAAGTTATTTCAATGTAGGACACTATCCATGACATTGGTATCTCATATGAGGAGGCAAAGGCAAAATTGGACGACTTGAGAAAGATCAACAAGCTAACACAGGAGTGCAAACGAAAGAAGAAGCCAATCAATGAGTTAATTGTGAATAGTGGCCAGTGGAAGTGATGTATCAAAGCATGTAAGGTAGCTCAGAAAGAGAACCTAGGTGAGGGTGAGGTTTGATCATGTATTAGTAGATTGTTGAAGGCAAGTATATTGGAAAACACTTTGAGCAATCGTAAGTTTAAGGCTGTGAAAGAAAAGGTGATTGAGTGCACATTAAAAGATGTGTCAAATGAGTTCTCAACTGTGGATGCACAATCTATTTGTGACAGGGCCGACATTAGCACAACGACTTACTCAAAGATATTCAAAGGTGTGAAGGCTGGGTTTGGTTGTGTGCTAAAGAGAAATAGAATCGTGCCTCTTCCTCAACCTTCAAAGTTAATAGAGGCCCAACGGCAACTTAATGCAAAGGTTTTGGAGTTGATAGGAGATCCCATGCATGTTCAATGTGTGGAAATACTAAAGGTTGGGACCAAAAATGCATATGAGGTGAAGTTCAGCGAACTCAACAATAACTATTTAGATTTGAACAAGGTGCAGTCAGCAATGGTAATGTACTACAATATGTATGTTGAGGAATGTAATGGTAAATTGTAGTTTGTTATAAAATTAGATGAAAGTGAGGTCGTCAAAGGAGTAAAGCTTGAAAGAGTTAGTGTAACTTGATGAATAGAGCTTTACAATTTGACAAGAATAACCCATGGAACTTCAGTGTTCAATTTGAGCACCATGTATAGTG
The DNA here is from genome assembly GCF_053477565.2 of Lygodium microphyllum. Taxonomy (NCBI): domain Eukaryota; kingdom Viridiplantae; phylum Streptophyta; class Polypodiopsida; order Schizaeales; family Lygodiaceae; genus Lygodium; species Lygodium microphyllum. The sequence continues at coordinate 109,395,287 of NC_141155.1, read as the reverse complement.
GCTCGTTGCATTTGAAGTTCTTAAGGAAACATTTGAGGTGTTGTGGCTATTCTTTATGCAAACAAGCATTCCAAGCATCATCGATTGTCGGGAACATGGTGAGATGCTCTCGGTTGAAGGGTATGGTCAATACTTGGTTGAATGGCATCTTGCAAAAGACTTGAAAACTTTAAAATGCATGTGTGGAATCTCCAATGGTGCAAATACAAAGAATCCATGCCTATATTGGTTGACAGAGAGGGTGGAAGGAAAGGATGGAAATAAGAATTGGTGAAAGGTGACAAGTGCTACATCGACGCGCAATAAAGAAGATCTCACTTGGAAGCCCATTTTTTCATTGCATGCTTTTGTCAGAATCATGGAGAAACTTGTATATGAATACATTTGATTTTCTTGTAGGATGCAACCAAAAAAAGAAGCCATTGCAACGTGTAGAAATGTGGAGCGAGTGCTATCAGAAAGTGGGCTACACAGGCATCAAATGACGATTGAAAAAGATGAGAAGAGATCGGAAAAATCTGGTAACTTGCCAAAAAAGCCTTGCTTTGGAGGAGCAAAGGCTAGGAAGTTTCTCTCCAGTACCCATCAATGAGGAAGGGAATGTCATGGTTCATAGGCCGCAGGACTACGATGGGTGGAAAAAGTTACATTTTGCAGTTCTTGATCAAAGTAATGGAGGAAAAACAAGATTGGCCAAAGCTAAGGTTTGGATAAGTCTTAAAAAATTGGCTCCCTTACTTCACAAGATGGTGTTTAACAATGAAGATAAGCAAGAATTTATCAATGCTATGCATAGCTTCTACGAAAACATGGTGGAAGCATGGGGAAAAAGCTCTATCACACATTACATGGTATGTACTAAGTTAATATTATAAAATTGTATGAATTGTATAAACTATTGAGCATAGTTTTACTCACGTGTGATATGTGTCTTTGTAGCATATCCTTGAGGCACATGGGCCATACTTTGTAGAAAAGGGAAGCATCGGAATTTGGTCCACACAAGGGATGGAAAATTCACATTGGATAGTGTATGGTGCATACCAAAGAAAAACTAATCATGGTGGAGGGGTGAATGGAAGCAATCCAATGATCCAATTGCTATATTGGTGGTATAGGATTATAGTAGCAGATGAAGCTAAACTCTCGCAAAAGAGAGCAAATGAAAGTGCTGATGAATCGGCTGCAAACATGATGGAATCACATCGTGTCACTAAAAGAGTGTGTTATGAAGCCTCAAGTGCCAAAGAAAACCATACCAAGTGGCTAGAAACAAGGCTTTGACAAGGTAGCAAATGGGTTCGAAAATAGCTAAGATAGTAAGATGAACAACGTGAGTCAGTGTGAATGCAATTCATAGTTTAAGAGAGAAAGAGAGAGTATGCATCTATATGAATGAGTCTCAGAGTTTAAGGTTATATAAAATAGGGTTTCACTTTCTATCTTATTCATTGAGTTCTCACATCTCTTGTGTAGGAAGATGGCTAGGTCTAAGGTAGTTGCAAATAAGCTTCTGCTCAAAGCCCCATATTGTGTTCAACCCCTTGGAGTATCTACTAGCTCAGATGCTCCCCCTTCTCAACCTAATCCACCTTCCTCAAGTTGCCCTCACAAGGGTCCTCCTCAACATCCCCACAAGAAATGCAAGTGGAAGCCAGGTACAGTGGCCTTGAGAGAAATTAGAAGGTATCAATGCTCTTTTGATCTGATCATTCCGAAGGGGAGCTTCTCGAGACTTGTTTGCGAGATTGTGCAAGACCTCTACCGCACAGAAAGCAGGAGGTGGTTTTTGGCACAAGGTCAGGATAGACCTGATCGCTTCACAAAAGAATGTCTTCATGCTCTATAATGTGCTACAGAGGCCTTTTTAGTTGACTTGATGACTGATGCTCAACGTTGTGCAACACATGCGAAGCGCATCACTGTAACTCCCAAGGACTTCCAACTTGTAAGAAATCTTCAAGCAGTGAAGGATGAATTCATTCCAATGGAATGAACACAGTTTGCAATGTTATCTTTTTTAGCATAGTGTTATCCTCGTGCATTGGACATATGACTATGTCCTAGTGCAAAACTATTGTATGCGCCCTTTAAATATGAATTAAAATTTTACACTTGTTCTTCGCTCTCAACTTTGACTGTGCATCTTCGCTGTATTTTCAATTCTTACTTATAGTATTTGTTAGCACTGTCAATTTCAATAGGAATAACATGCAAAAATTTACCATTTCTTGTTGTAGACTTTACTCCTAATGCCTCTGTATAGTCTATGTGGTGCGAAGTTTCTAGTTTCTAAGGGCCAGTAGTCACAATGTTGATTTCTCAATTATCAATCCATCCATAATTTTGGTGTGGGATAATTTTTAAAATACTAAACTGTATTGGAATGTGACGAAACTTCACACGCGCACTCGTTAGGTGGCCAAGAGCCCAAATTATTATTATTATTTAAAAAAAGTACATGTAGACCCTTGGTTTGAAGTCTGGCATCTGGAGCCACTTTTGTTTTCAAAAAGTGCCTGCAGACCCTTGGTCCCATGTCTAGCGTCTAGAGCCACTTTCCTACCAGGAAAGTGGCTCCAGACGCTAGACTTGAACCAAGGGTCTGCATGCACTTTTTTTTCAGAAAAAAAAAGCACTCTTGGCCACCTAACGAGTGCACTTGTGAAGTTTTGTCGAATTCCGATTAAAGGTTATGGATTTACGATCACATGATGGACACCGTGTATGAAGCTGCATTAACCCGGTTTTGGGGTTTAAATGGGTTAAAAGTTCATTCTTCTTCTCATTTTTACATCTTGATTTCTTTGCTTCCTCCATTTTCACATCCCCAACCTCTATCTCTTCTCCGTCTTTCCCTCCTTGAGCTTGTATGGCACGCACCAAGCAATCGTGTCGTCGTTTTGGTCTCAGGAAGACATCATGCCAAGGCTTGCCACCTGGAGCACAAGATGGATCCTCCTCTAGTGCAGCAACAGGTGCTCCCCATAGAGCACAAGGACCACCACAAAAGAAGAGGAGATGGAAACCGAGCACTGTCACCCTTCGAGAGATAAGGAGAATCCAACACGGATACGAGCTTCTCATCTCGAAAAGTTCTTTTCATAAAGTTGTTCGAGAAGTCATGCAAGACTTGGAGCTGAAAGGGATGGGAAGATTTTGGGCACGAGTGCGGGATAGCCCACCAGCAGGAAGGTGGACTGCTGTAGCTATGGAGGCCCTATAAATAGCTGAAGAGGGGTTTCTCATCGACTTTTTCAATGATACACAGCTTGCAGCCATCCAGGCAAAGCGTGTCACAATCACAGATAAAGACATGAAATTTATCATTTGGCTTCGACACAGCAAGGGAACTCTGCCATAGTTTACTAGATTAATGATGCAAGGTTTGTAATGAATGTTACAACACCATAACATCTTGGAAGGACAAAAAAATTTGTATACTTTGTCACATTGGAATATGTATTTATATATACATAATATCTCATGCGATGTGTACTGAATTTAAATAATTGAGTAAAGTTGTTTTGTTTTGTTTCTTGAAATGCATGACTCTTAATTTTTGTTTAGCGTACAAACGCATCAAAAGTAGTAATACGTATGGATACAAGTTACGTTATTACTTATGCACAATCGCAAGTGCAGTACTATGCGTTGAATTATGTTAATATATATGGATGCATCATTCACATACCACACATTATCGTCACACTTACACAATCACAAGTGCAGTATTACACGTTGAATTATGTTAATGTATGCAAATGCATCATTCACGTACCACACATTATCATCACACTTGTATGAACCACACATTTATTTAATAAATATTGATTTGTAGGGACAAAGTAAAGTATCTTATATTCATCAAGAAAAATACATGTGATGGTTGTTAGTGATGGTAGATATAAATATCCGATAGCTAACAAGAACTCTCGATTGTTCCTTGGCTTTTTCATTGGTGGAGAGGAGGGGCCAGCTTCCGATGAAAATATAAGTTCCTTCTTTGCTTCAAAAATGATGCGCTCCCCCTTCAGCTCTTTCTCCAAGAGAAGCGGATCTGACACTTTAGCGAGGTCACGTAATGTTGCAAGCACACACATTGCTCCACCATGTGTTTGGTCAAACAAGTAAAGAAGCTTTGATCGCTTGATTAGAACCACCTTCTCCAAGCTAGATGTCACAGGTATCACTCGAAAAGATCACAGGTGAGCACTTCTTATGGAAGACCAACAAATCTGCAACAAGGTTACCGATATACTCCTTCAGAGCTGAATCCTTGCGTCGATCCACATGTCGAGCTCTTCCTTGCCTTGATGCAAAATCATCTATATACAGTATGTCCTGAATAACAAAGTCAAATCAAACAATATATTTAGCGACGAACCTAGAGTTATCAAAAAGTGATGAAACATGATGGTAGGGTGCGTCGAGTCCCTCGAGTCCACCGATGAAATCTTGGCCAAAAATGATACCTGCAACTGCCCTATCCGAAGTCTAGCGTCCAGGGCTACTTTTTGGGCCGATTTCTTTGGACAAGGCAGCTGCAGGCATCATTTTTGGCCAAGATTTCATCGTTGGACTCCGAGACCCGACACATCCTATCGTCAAGTTTCATTGCATAAAAATATATGGTAGTTAAAAATATCACCTTCTCCAAATCATCTTGTATCTTTATTTCCTCGTGTGTTAGGGAGACACCTCTTTGGGCAGAGGGATCTACAAACTCCTTGGTAGGAAGCTAGGGCCTTGGTCCAAACAAATCATGCTGTAGTGCTTCAAATTCAGCATGTGGCACAAGGTAATCTTCTTCAACCAAGGTAATATGCTCATGTGCTGCTATGATCGCACTTAGAGTATCTAAGCTTGTACCATCATATCTTCCAATCTTTGCCATTGTTGGATGCACATCCATGTAATCATAACCGATTAGGTCTTCCATTGACTCCCTGACTAGGATAGAAAAAAAATCTTCTTCCTTCATTTCCAAGTATTGCAGTACATCTGATAGAAGTAAGTATTGTACACCATCTACTTCAATGGGTGTCAAGGAGGCAAGGTTGGATTTGTTGACTTGTGGTTGTTTTGAAGAAGATGGCACCATGAGAGCCAACCCTTGCTCTGCTACCACTCGACGTTCCTCTTCAATATTTATGAGCTCTTCAATCGGCTCTTCTCCCATGTATGTGATAGAAACAACCTGTGGAGTTGTTTCTTCATCGCTCTCCTCCTATGGGGGTGTATCCAATGGAAGGAGGTAAATTGCCAATGCGCAATCACACTCCACGAGATCCAAAGGTGATGTACCTGCTAGTGCACTTCCCATGGGAATAGTGCATACTCTATGCGAAGGATCCACATGGGCTAGACACCTATTCACCACTTTTTTTGTGATTCTTCCCTGCTTGAAATACCATGAGCTGTTCCAGAGTCACTCAAGTCATGTCAAATCCCTCGATGCAGTATGTGCATATAGCAATGGTGCTCACAAAGTCTTCTAAAACCTGAAGGGGGGATCCAGTGATGAGAGCACGCTTTCAAGGTTGAAGTTCTTAGAGAAAACCTCGAATATCTTGTCACCCTGGTTGGCAAAGATAGTCTTGTGGATCCACTCATCAAAGTGTGCATGAGCATCCATTGTAGCAAGTAGGAGGAATGTGGTGGATATAAAGAGATGAAGAGAGAAAGTGTGAAATGAAACAATGAAACAAGACCTAAACTAGTTCTACCTTAAAAACCTTAAGTTTTAAACCATTAAGGGTTGTTCGCATACAATATTTAGTTATGGATTTACTTACATCTTTGTAAAGTTTACATGCATATGTAAATGTGTTGATGTGGAAAGTGTATAAAAAGTGTATGATTTTGCATAAATACCATAATTTTTAAATATTGCAAGTTTGTAAGCGACAATATTTTATTGGCAAAAAAAATCCAAAAATTTATAGGTGTTGGATATTACAACTTGTGGTGTTGGGATTTTTAGGGAGGCTCTACAATTTCTAAAATATGTGGAGCCACACACTTTCCACTGGTAATAGTATCCTCAGCTCGGCTTCAAATTTTCCTACCATCTAGTTTAAAATAGAAGCTAACAAGTGGATTCTACATTAACATTGTAATTTCCTGGCGCATTATACTCAAGGGCCAATCATCCTCCATTTGCAACACTTGGGGCTCGCGGCCCTCACAAATGTCAGTAACATCCATAACTGCACTTTCACACATGTCTTGATCAAGGCAGAACCATTTTCCCTTGAGCATCCTCCATCTACGATACTTAAATACTAGGCACAAAGTTTATCATGCAAAAAAGTACCTATAATTGGAAAGGAAAGTTAGCCAATTCATCCTAAAGTAAGATAATAGTCAACTAGAGAAAATTTTTACCTGGAAGCCATGTCCCTTGTTGTGATTCGACACTCCACTGTGCCTGGAGGACTAGGAGTTATTTTTTATGTCCAAGTTTTGCCTAGAATCCTTGTTACATAATCCTCTGATGTATTTTTTATGACGTACGTGCTTTTGATACGTCTCAAACCCTTACAATCCTTGAATATGTGTGCAAAAATTGCAATCGGTATGAACCAACTTAGATGTCCATTCTTTGAGCCGGTGCTTGGCTTCATAGAATTGAAATATGTCTGCTGAAATCTTTGTGCTACACATGTGCAAAATGTCGCTACTACACAATGGCCATTCTATGCTATTGAGATTCAATATGTGCATAGACTCAAGGGTTCCATATTCTCAATTCCCCTTGGGCAATATGTACTTAGAGTCATAGAAAAAAACAAGGTTCTCTGCGAGTTGCTTAGTTGTACGCCCCTCAAAGAGCAATCGACCAATTTTGAGGTGGTAACCCTTAAAAGAACTAGTGAGACTCTCAACATTTTTCCACTCACAACAATCCAAAGGATATACTTCTGTAAATACGAGACAAGTTGTTACATAGATATCATGAAATTTCTCATTCTCAATGAGTTGCAAATACTTACTGTTTGCAATGTTTCGTTGAAAGGGCACAGTGGGGGTGCAATATGTATTTGTTTTTGCATGAATACATGTTGTACAAACGCCTCTGTTACAAGGTGAGAATCAACATTCCTTTGTCTGAGAGCTAAAATTTTACCCTTCCAGTGCTTTGATACATCTGCAATTGCAGATGCTTTCACCCTGAAAGCTCCCTTCATACTTGGACGCATATGTACCCAAGATGAGCAATGATACATATCAGTGATCCAATTCCCTTCTTCATCTTTTTTGTTACATACTTCTATCAAGAGAATGCTTGTTCTTCTCTCAAGCATTATAACCTACGCATTAGATGTAAAGAAGTATGTATTAACCCCTAAATAATAAGCATTTTAAGTTTGTCCAGTAATCACCAATATGCCATACAAATCAACATGGCATTAAGAGATGTTTACACTTTTGTAAACAAACATAAACATCGATATTGAAATGCATGTGGATATATACATCAACACAAAGTATAGATTTAATTTCAAGACATCACTTTAATCATACCATTTACATGAAATATAATAAAAAGAATAGCACAAGAATACTCAGAAAATTTTGCCAAAATAAATTTTATTATAATAAAGAGAAGTCTGATTTGACTCAATACATTGTATAAAATGTGGGTATTATAGAGTAGTTGTTACAAGGATAGCACCCACATGGCATGCAAATCTTAATAGGCACATTGGATTGACACTTGAGATATTCTAAGACTCAATACATTGTGTGTTATATGGATGATATGATACAAGAGTTTCATGAATCATTGCCAATTGGCATGGAGATCCAAATGGACACATAGAACCGATAAAGCAAAGGATTTTTGAACCATTGACTTCCAACAGATCCATATCATCCAACACAAAGGAATCACTCACTATATCAAAATAGTTAATCGAGAATTATATGCTTCACCTAAACCTTATACAGTACCTGCATGTACAAAAAAACACCTGCATGAATTCCTTTTAACAAAAATACTTGCATGAATCCCTTTTAGCAAAAAATATCTAGATAACTGCATGAATAGAAGTAACACAAAATAGGACCAATTTACCTATAAGTTGATCTGCTAAAGATAAGATTAAATCATTGCTAATCAAAACCCATTACAAATGATGGACATTAGAAAACATCAATCCCATCAAACAGAAAAGTCGCTAATTAAATGAATAAATTTTGGCACCTCAAAATATGGTAGATTTACCTGTAAATTGAGCTACAGAATCTCTGCTCTACCTTGTGGTAAGTGTTGCAACAACAATTGATCCTTCAGTTAGAACTAGCATCAAACCCTATTGTAAAGATAGTAGAAAAGGAATAATGCAGAGAGGAAGAAAGAGAGAGAGTGTGAATACGCGGGAGAGAGAAAGAAATGAGCACCTATCCAATCTTGCCCAAATTGATCTCTGCAAAAGATAATTTTGCAAGAGTTAGTATTTACATGAAGGTATACTGAAAAAACAATATAAAAGAGGAAACATAGAGAGAGAAAGAGAGAGGGAGAGAGAGATAAGCACTTATGCAATGTCACCCAAAATGATCTCTACAATAAAACAACAACAAGGGTTAGAACTAACATTGTGTTGTATTGAAAAGATATCAGCAAAAAAAAAAAGAGAGAGAGAGATTAACAACTTTGCCTCTTGCTCTAAATCTTGCTCCAAATAAACTCTGCAAGAAAACAACAATTAGAACCAACATCAAATTCTATTGAAAACACAACATAAAAGAGAAACAACACATAGAGAGAGGGGGGAAAGAAAGGAGAGAGAGATGAGCACCTCTGTCTCCTGCTCCAAACAACCTCTGCAATAAAACAACAACAACAGTAAGAAACGACATCAAACCCTATTGAAAAAATAGCAAACAAGAGAAAATGCAAAGAGAGATGGGTATCTGTATTTTGCCCAAAATCTGGAGCAGCGTGGAGAAGAAAGTGCAGAGGTAAGCAGAATGCTCAAAACCCTAATTACTCTCAGCAGGGAGCTTCAATGGAGACAAAAATTCACGAGTATAGAGAAGAGAGGGAAAGTGGTCTGTTGCTCAACTTTTGAGTCAAATTGATTTCGTGAGAGGGAAAAAAACCGAAATTGAAAATTCTCCAAAAAAAGGGAAAAATACGAGGTGAGAGAAACTCAAATTTTGTGTACTATTCATTCTCCCTTTTTTTAATCCCCCACTACCCCTTTTTTTAATAGAAAACCCAAGATTTGGAGAGAGAAGATTCACCCTCCATGGATGTCAACATCTAGCCTTCCTATTGGACAATCGAAAAGGCCCACATCTTAAACTATATTATTTTTAAGGGCCCATTTGTGAGTTCATTTTTTTCCTAATAACTAGAAGATGCATAATGTCCATGATTCCTGCCTTTTGCCTTCAAATCAACTTTCTTTTTATGGCAATCCCTTGCGATATGCCCATATTTTCCACAATAATGACAGTCTTTATCCCTATTTGACTACTCATGCAACTGCCAGGAGCCACCTCTTCCTCTGGGTGATCTCCCCATGCCTTTAAAGACTCTAGATCCTTATTGTCCTTGTGTATTTGAGCTGTGCCAAGCATTTTGTTGCTGTTGTCTATGTGTGTTTCGAGTGTTTTCTTAACCTCAAAAAGTTCCACCACCTCTAACTTACTAACTAGAGTAAAAGACAATGTCTCTACCCTAAGATGTGCTTGAACATGTATTCAAGCCAAGCTTTACTTCCTCATGTAGTAGCATTGCAAGTAACTCATCCCAATAAGGGGGTTATGCTCTCATAGAAATGGAAATATCAAATGCATTATACTCCTTACCTAACTCATTCAATGTCACTGCAATCTCCCTTGTGTTGATCTCTCTCTCTCTCTCAATCTCCCTTATGTTGATCTCTCTCCCTTATTCTCTCTATACATCTTTTCATCAACAAAAAGAAAGAGAGAAGTAAAGAAAAGAGAAAAAAAAGAGATAAGAGAGAATCCTTTCGTGCTTCTCTCCTTCTTCTTCTTCTTCCCCGTCATGGGGTCCCTCCTTCACCTTTATAGTTGTCCCCTCTCTTTTAGTGGATGCGGTGGCAGCAATAGCCTCTCTCTCTCTCTCTCTCTCTCTCTCTCTCTCTCTCTCTCTCTCCCCCTTGTATTTATCTCTCTCCCTTCTTCTCTCTATACATCTCTTCATCAACAAAAAGAAAGAGAGAAGTAAAGAAAAGAGAAAAATAAATAGAGAAGAGAGAATGCACTTACCTCAAAGCTTTAAGAAGAATCATTTCGTGTTTCTCTCCTTCTTCTTCTTCTTCTTCTTCTTCTTCTTCTCATTCATGGGTTCCCTTGAATCTATTGTGTTGATTCCACTTTCCTCCTTCTCCTTTGTATTTGTCCCCTCTCTTTTAGTGGATGCGGTGGTAGCAGCAGCCTCTCTCTCTCTCTCTCTCTCTCTCTCTCTCTCTCTCTCTCTCTCTCTCTCTCTCTCTTTTATCTCTCTATACATCTATTCATCAACAAAAAGAAAGAGAGAAGTAAAAAAAAGAGAAAAATAAATAGAGAAGAGAGAATGCACTTACCTCAAAGCTTGAAGAAGAATCATCTTGCGCTTCTCTCCTTCTTCTTCTTCTTCTTATTCTTCTTCTCCTTCACGGGTTCCCTCCTTCTCCTTTGTAGTTGTTCCCTCCCTTTTAGTGGATGCGGTGGTAGTGGCAGTCTTCTCTCTCTCTCTCTCTCTCTCTCTCTCTCTCTCTCTCTCTCTCTCTCTCTCACACACATTTATCTCTCTCCCTTCTTCTCTTTATGCATCTCTTCATCAACAAAAAGAAAGAGAGAAGTAAAGAAAAAAGAAAAAAAATAGAGAAGAGAGAATACACTTACCTCAAATCTTGAAGAAAAATCATTTCGCACTTCTCTCCTTCTTCTTCTTCTTCTCCTTCACATGTTCCCTCTTCTTTGTATAGTTGTCCCCTCTCTTTTTATGGTGGATTGGTGATGGCAGCAGTCTTTCTTGTCAAGAAGAGGACATGAGAGAGAAGAAGAGGAGAGAGAGTGTGTAGAAGAGAGAGAAATACAGTGATAGAAAGAGAGTGACGAGGAGAGAGAAATACTAGAAAAGGAGAGAGAAAGATAGAAAGAGAGAGAAAGAAGCCATGAAGCTTGGAGAGAGAGGTGAAGATGAAAGGAGACTTGTATTATTATCTGATGGTCAAAAATCAGGTCCCTAACACCTTATATACTAGCCAATGTAGCCAGTATTTTCCCATTATTAAATCCCCCTCTCTTACATTCCATCCCCACCCAAAGGTTTTTGCCCTCAAAAATAATTTGGGCACTTATGATAATTGGCCGCAGGAGCAGATCAAAGTACTACTCTACTACATTATTATAGGGGTATACTAATGAATGAAGAGGTATTATTGCGTATGATGGGTCATTGGGTATGCACAATACATGGGATTTATTGGGGAATTATAAAAATGAAAATTTGATCTAAATATATTGAGGAAATGCGAGCTATAGATAGTGGACAGCAAGCTGTTTACTATAGGGCCGCCCTGTTGTAGTAAATCTGTCATAACTTTCTATAGGAGACTCTGATCGAGGTATGCTACATATCAAAATGGAGCTCTTGGTAAGTCCTTTCAGCCCATGTAGGTTTGGTTTGGTTGTTCAAAGTTCATAGTAAAATCTGGTGTAAAACAGTGAGTTATTTAAAATCTTCCCTGCACTAAAATATGGCCATAGATAACCAATCTTCAGCCAAAAGAGTCTACCAAAAAAAAAGATGGATGCTAGTCTAAATAAGATCCCAAGCAATCCATTAACCTCCTGGATCAAAATGTATTCTATCATAATGATTGTCCAAGAGAAGAGAATGCCCATCAACCACATACTCCAATCTACCCGGATCAAATGGATACAATGAAGTATCCGCATAATCAAGTCCATGATCATATCCATAATCTCCCGGATCATAGGGAAGCACAATGCCATCTTCATATTCATGTATACCCAAATCATGTATTATATCATCATCAAACATATGCTAGTCATCGTCACCATGATCAAGGTACTCATTATCAAATGCATTAAATGGTTGTTGTAAACCTTGATTAAGTGTAAACTGATGCTCAAGAATATTATCATGAGGTTTCTCTAAGAGTCTAAAACCTTCAGCATAACCATCTACATCTATGAGTGCCTCATGTGATTCATCAGCTAAGATGTCATCAGCTTGTACATCTTGCTCTTCACTGTTCTCTTCTTGTACAACTTCTTGGTCTTCTTGCTCATCTTCTTGTTGATCATGTTGCTCATTATCCTAGTCTTGTTGTTTAGCTTCCTCATTACTCTCTTTTTCATCATCAGCACTTTGAAAAGAACTCATCATTACATTTGGGTAATCATGAGGTATGAGCTGATTGGGATATAGGATACCATTGTAGTTATGAACTTGCTGTTGATCAAAGATAGAAGAGTACTGATAAGCATGACCATTATTGTCATGTCCATAAGAACTGGGCTACTCAATTAAGAAAGGTTCACATGTATAATCATGACTATGTTGTTGAAAAGGTGGATGCTCATAAGCATAAGCATGTTGCCCATAATAGCCATTCTGCTGCCAAGGTTCAATGGAGTGATACTCTGCATTATGACATGGTACATCATATCTGTAAGCATTAACATGCTATCTAGATGTACTTGCATATTGCACATGTTTATTTGCATGTTGCTATTGTCCGTATTCATAAGATGCATGTAGGTCATAGTATGTACCATTAGCATATACACGTTGGCCGTAAGCATAAGCATCGGGTGCATAATGCCCATGAGAATTTGCATTAACTAATGGAAAGGTGGTTCTTTCAGCATGGACATGTGACTGATCTTCTTGCTCTTTTCCCTTCATTTGGAATTCCATCCACTTAGTGAACTGGGTAGCGAGGGTGTCCATACTGGTCTTCATTTGACCAATGCCTTCCATCAATTCTCTATGCCTCTCAGCATGCCTTGTCGCTTGCGAACTTAGGGTGTTAGTGAGCACGCTGAGGCTCCTTACATCATGAGAGTAATCTTCATCTTCCATTTTGGGGTTTTCCTGAGTCCTTGGCTCTTGTGCATCCTTGATTTGTTGCTGAACATCTTCATTGGCCTTGGTTTTTCCCTTATTCCCTGCCATGGTTAGGTGCAGTCCCGTTAGACCACTTGTCACTATTTTGCCCGTAACTTGAGCTAGGAAGCTCCGATTGACCCACTTTTTGATCAATTTGAAGCAAAGGATTTCCTCTTCAAATTGAGTATAAGCATGTTACGACAGGTTTAGTATAGAAAATTCTATAAGAACAAATCTGTAGCTATTTAATGCAGTCTTGCACCATGTTTGAGAGTAGTAGGGGACTGTTTTGGCCTGTAAGGGATGAGTAGTGCCCAACTAAGTGCCAAACTGATAGAGAGGGTTATTGAGGTCTACAAACACTCTTTGGGGCTTGCTCTTTAGTGTTGGTACTCACTCTTTACCTCTAACTGACTGAAAATGTCTATAGCACCCTGTAGGAATTCAAGAGAGCTGAAATATGGTTCCCCTCTATTGTATGGCTGCAACCACTTCTCCCATGGCACCATACATTGCTTAAGCATATATACACATGGTCTTCACCATAACATCACTGCTAAGCATAAAAACAAGCATTCCCATGACCGTGCCACTCACATATGAGCATCATACATGCATTGTTTGTTGCATTCACTGTCATAACAGTATACATGACTACATGTGTATTTAAAGATACATTTTAGCATTTATTCTTAGTCATACATCATTGCAAGTACATCAATGGTATGTCAATATTCCATATATATCAATGGCATAATCCCAAGTACATCAATATGTCATAGACATCAATGGCATCATGATGACATGCCAATTCTCACTATCCCCAAAATATCGCTACACCTGCAAACAAGTTTGGGCTCTGGATCACCGGGAGGTGGGAAAAGTGCCCCCCGGGATGGGTTGTGCACCCCTTTAGGGTCTTTGATGGCAAGGGGGGATCACCCCTCTTTTGTTTTTCCACCTCGCTTGGCATCGGGCTTTTTCCACCTATTTATGGCTCTCAAGCAATTGGTTATGGCTGTTGTGCTCACACCTATTTATGCTTTGACAAGGATCCAGAGAAGTGATTGATTTGAAGGTACATAGGTGTGAGCACAACAGCCATTGAAATGGTTCTACTATAAGCTCAGCCTTCGTAGTTCACTCATATTCGCGAGCTTTGTAAAGTGTCCAACTCAACCAGAGATTCGAGTGCTGCTTGTAGCTTTATATAGAGCCCTAATCTGCTCATCCTTGAAAGGGTCACATGCACAAAAATAGCATCTCTACCTTCAGCACTTGTCAAACAACCACATACAAAGCTTCTTGGTGTATTGGTGCAAACACGAAGTGATGGATCCTTGACGCAATCATCCGGGGCCTTCCAAGCATTCATCTAAGAGAAATTTCAGATTCCCTTTCAGATTGCATTTATGAAGAAATTTGCATTTAACTGTCCTTTTCAGATTGCATTTCTGAAGTTCAACTACTCAAATGGCAAATAATCTTGCCTTCACCCTACCCACAAAAAACATCAATAGCCTTCTTGCTCACCACCCTATAGATTTGTGTAAGTGTCTAAGTAAAAGCATTCTCTATGTTTGTTGACTCCAAAGCAGATGTTTCCATTGCAAAACATCGTATTTTAGTCGAGCTTCCATCTCTTCCACTCTTGCTCGATTAATCCCAGTGTATTCAAGGTTAGTAAAAGGGGTTCCCTTTACGAAGAACATAGGGATGACCATTGATATGTACAACAGGTTCTTCTCTAAGATTGTGCCAAAGAACATGCCTCTAGGGCCATGCTTCCCTGCTCCAATTATCTCAAGCACCTTTCTAATGCCATCCACTGTAGGGATTGCTACCCCATAAACTAGAAGAGAGCCAACCACATGATTTTTTCCAAATCGTTCCAACTAGTTTATCCCTGCAAAGAACACATCCTTGGAGATGGTACAGGACACAGTGCAAAATGACTTGCCAGCCAATACGTCATGCCATTTTGAATGTCTCATTTATCTTCGCAATGTCATCCTGATGATAATTTGGCGCACCTTCCACAAAGTGACTTCCGTCACTGAGTGTTGTCACTAAAGCCTGAGATCTGCATTATAGCCATATCTAGATATCAATCACAAGGCTCATCCACATACTGTCTTCAAGCACTTTACAGCTTGCACAAAACTATTGATGACCTTCAACTCATCCAATCGCTGAGACATGAAGTGTCTTTCGACTGCATCAATGAGCTGTTCTCTTGATGGATTGGAGCAGACTTCAGCTTGTTAGAAGTCAAGCTCTCTTCAGTCCGTCTTTCTGAGTGACCGACATCTATGACAACTAGTGTGTGTGTACAGCTGTCTCCATGTGATTACATTGAATAAGTCAGGTATGTGTTAGTCAGTGACCTGACTAGAGTTAGTCAGTTAGGTCTACACCTAGTCTAGTTTACTTTTACATTGTATTGTGTACTTCTCAGTTAGTTCTTGAATAATGAAAAAAACATAATGAGAGCCTGAAGGCTCATGGATATGTAGTATTCCCTATCTCTCTCTCCCATCTTTGAACATGGTATCAGAGCAGGAGTTGGTGGACTTCTTGGAGTAGGAGGCAGTGAAGATGACTTGCAGAAGCTAAAGCCTTAGGTCTTTTCAAAACAGGCAGGTTTCCATTGTCAATAGGAAGGTAGGCATTGTGTGATTGCTCATTCTATGGTTCAAGCTACTGTTTGTGGCTTGCTTAGAGTCTTGAGAAGGGAGTATTGAGCACTAATTAGTGCCTCATCATCAACATAATCATCAAAACGTACTGCAGCAAGTTCTGGACAGGTTTGCGTGGCTTGCTGCCATAAAGTCCCTCCATGGCTGGGATGCAGGGCATAGTGCATACTACAGTTGATAGGCAGCTTAGATACACACTTTTCAAGAGTTGTTGATGACTTTGAAGCCTAATATGTGACTGTGAACTCTGTTATGAGGTGCTGGAGTGATACACAGATCTGAATCTGAAGCAGACATGTTGGAATCTGTGATAGGACAGTATGTATGAGGTCTTGTTTGATACACTGAAGCTACATGAAATCTAATGTCCAGGAAGGCTTATGTATCATCTCTCATGCTTATGGACTAAAGTTTGGCAAAAAAAAGAATTCAGATCTGGCATGTTTTAATGGCTGAAAATTGTCATTAAATAGTGGAAAACAAGCATCACCTTCCATTGAAGCATTACATGCTACCTTGGGCACCCGTCATCTACATGAGGTGACATATGTATGTTGAGTTCTTAGAGGATCAAAGAGAGCTTTGGATATTGCTAAATGCTGAAGTTTTGGAGCTAAAGAAAATTCAATTTCATCTTCTTGGCTGAATATAGACTGTAAATGCAATGTATGACTTGGCTCATTGAAGGCAGGAAGCCTAGAGTTACCCGCATAGTCATGTATTGACTATGTCACACTGGAGCAAATGTATGACATGATTTGAAGACATTTTGGAGCTGTTTAAAGCTTGTTATGCTACTTTTTGGTTGACTGCAACCTGCAACCAAATTAGTTGACACTTGTACTTGTTGCTTATGCATTGCTTTGTGCTTATAAAGACATATTTGAAGTGACATATGTACTAGCAGCTATCTAGGAAATTCTGGGACATGTATGACATGTATGCATGTTGTTTTTGGACTTGAATTTGTTGCTGGTTATACATAGTCTACAGTTTTCAGACTGCATCTTTGGTCCCTGGCAGTGAGGTTGCAGGAGTTTCAAGTGAAGCAAATACATAGCATATGTATTGACTGTTTTACCTACTGGTTTATGTATTGACTGTTTTACCTACTGGTTAGACCATTTGTTTTAGGACTGTTTTGGGTTATCAATGGGCTGAAATACCCTGGTTTTTTACTGCAATTAGTTGTAGAAAACTGTCATAAACTGTTGTGGACTGAACTTGGTCAGTCATACTTATTGGTTTGCAAGTAGTTAAACATCTGATACACAGTCTATTGCATCATGGCTAATGCACATTGGACTGATAATATCAGCCAGATAGTTGGAGAGAAGTTAGACAACAAGAACTTTGCATTATGGAAATTCAGAATGAAGAACTTTCTAATTGGCAGGGGTTATTGGGATCTATGTACAGGAGATGAGGCTACTCCTGAGTTGCCTGCAACGAATCCAACTAATGAACAAAAAAGATCTCATAGGCTATGGAATGAGAGAGCATGCAATGTGCTGCATTGGTTTTCTCTATGTATATCTGATGCTATGGTAATTCAAATCACTAGATGTGAGACTCCAAAGGATTCTTGGGACATACTAATGAAAAATTATGGAACCATGACACATGCACAAGAGATCCAATTGAAACAACAGTTCAACATGTCTAGGAATGGCAGGAGCATCCACGTGTATACCACGGAGATTAAGACCATAGCTGATCAACTTGCTACCATTGGCTCAAGCATATCAAAAGATGATATGATTGTTGTTTCCTTGAATGGATTAGGGAAAGAGTACAAAGCTTTTGACACATCTATTTCTATTAGAGAAGAGCCTCCTACCTGGGAAGAGCTAGTTGCTTTTTTGCTGCATGAGGAGGTCAAACTTGGTTTGAATACAGGTTCCAGTGCATCTCAGAATAGAGACACTGTGTTATACTCTAGCCAGCGTGGCAGACGATTTAGAGGTCGTGGTTCATTTCGAGGTCGTGGTGACACTCGTAATGCTTATGGACAGCAACAACAACAGGGTAATTGGCATGGTGCAAATACACAGGGCCAGCGTGGATCTAGTGGGTTTAGAGGTAGGGGGAGATCACCCCGCGGTAGAGGTGGTGGATCTAGTTCATGGTAGTCATCTAATCACTCCAACAGGGACAAGGATTGCCATTATTGCAGCAGGTATGGGGACATTGCAAAAGACTGTTACAAGAAGTAGGGAGATATGAAGGCAAAGGGTAGACAACATGGACACTATGCGTCTTCCAGTGATGCTCATGATGAGCAAGTTGATAGACTCTTTGCCATGCAGCATGTATCCAAAAATGCATTGAGACATAATAGAGATGATAGATGGTACATTGACTCTGGAGCATCAAACCACATGACACCGCATGGAGAGTGGTTTGATGAGATGGTTGCAGGTACACATGGTCATGTATGTACTGGGGATGACACCCAACATGACATAAAGCATAAAGGGATTGTTCCTCTCATGATGCCTGATGGTAAGAAGAAAGGCCTGCATGATTACATGTACCAACCATAACAAATAATCTTTTGTCTGTGGGTCAAATGGCAGAACAGAATCAGCAAGTGAGATTTAACAAAGATGGATGTTTCATTAAGAAGTATGGAAATGGTTGCAAGTTAATTGCCAAGGGCAGAAGGGATGGCAGGATGTTTACATTGGATGCGACCATTCCGGGACTTAAGGCAGCCATGTTTGCTCATGATGAGAGTGCCATTCGGGATGTAGAGATTTGGCACAAGCGGATTGGACATGTCAATGTACAAAAGTTGAAATCTATGCAACAGAAGGAAGTAGTACTTGGATTACCCAAATTCAAGTATAATGACTATGGTCATGTATGCCCTGCATGTCAGTTTGGGAAGCAAGCACGGTTTCCTTTCATGAGACATGTAAAAAACAGCACTAGGCCTTTACAATTGGTCACTCTGATGTCTAGGGTCCTTCACATAATGCTTCTTTTGGAGGTGCATGGTATTATGTATCATTTATTGATGATTTCAGCAGGTACACTTGGCTTTATATTTTGAAGCATAAAGATGATGTGTTTGATGCATTCAAAGACTTCAAGAAGCATGCAGAAAATGAGGCGGGCTGCTACATATCCTATTTGAGATTAGATGGAGGAGGTGAATATGTCTCTAATTACTTTGACAGGTATATTGCTAAATATGGGATTAGAAGACAGCTCACATGTAGCTATACACCACAGCAAAACGGTGTTGCAAAGAGGAAAAATAGGGTCCTGATGGAATCAACTAGAGCTATTCTAAATGAGAAACGTCTGCCAAATGGTTATTGGGCTGAAGCAGTGATGACTGCTGTCTATGTGCTTAATCAAACCCCTACAGCAGGGATTCATGATGTCACTCCATATGAGAGGCTGTATAGTCATAAACATGATATTTTGCACTTTAAGGTATTTGGTAGCATTGCATATGTGCATATATTGGATGAGAAGAGGAAGAAACTGGACCCTAAGGGAACGAAGAGTGTGTTTGTGGGATAGCACAGGAACGGAAAGCTTGTAAGTGTTATGTACATTCTACACATGAGACACTCATAAGCAGAGATGTGGTATTTGATGAGTTAGCATCCTGGTATGGGAATCCTGTTGCAGTGCCTACTGATGGCTCACCCAGTCTAAGTCATGCTAAAAATACTCCTGCAGAGAGTACTTCCACCATGAGTGGTCAAACATGTGATGTATAATCTACAATGAGTCCTTGGACATGACGACTGCGCAATCACACTACTGCATCCACTGACACAGATATGTCAGTGAGGAGGAGAACAGATAAGGGAAAGGAAAAGGTTTTTGAAGATGTAACATGTCCACTCACTGCAGGTTATGACTCATCTAGTAGTGAGCTTAGATAGTGAATTGGGGATTCCGTTTGTTATGACGCTAGGTGCTAGGCAGAGTCGTTATGTGCCGCCTCATGAGAGGCAAGCTCACAGTGAGCCACAGCTCAGAAGATCAAAGAGGGTCAGACGACCTGTTGATAGGTACACTTACACTAGATATTCAGCCCGTCATTATGCTTATATGACGAAAGTAACAGGTTTTAGAGAACCAAGTAAGTTTAATGAGGTAGTTGCAGATGAGGATTGGCGTGCTGCTATGGATGAGGAATATTCAGCCTTGGCTGAAAATGGCACATGGGATTTGGTACAGTTTCCTAAGGGAAAAACACCTATTGGCTGCAAGTGGGTGTATAAGGTAAAATGTAAATCATATGGATCATTGGAAAGATACAAGGCCAAGCTGGTTGCAAAAGGGTATGTGTAGCAGTATGGTCTTGATTATGAGGAAACTTTCAGCCCTGTAGCAAAGATGGCTATAGTTAGAACTGTGATTGCTTTGGCGGCAGCAGCTAGAGGCTGGAAACTATGGCAGATGGATGTAAAGAATGCCTTTCTGAATGGAGAGTTACAGGAAAAAGTTTACATGGAACAGCCTGAAGGCTATGTGCATCCAGAATTTCCAACACATGTATGCTGGCTGGAAAATGCATTATATGGGCTGAAATAGGCACCCAGAGCATGGAATGCTTGCATCAGTAGTTATTTGCAGCAACATGGTTTCCGATTGGGTGATGCTGATCATAGTTTGTTTGTGAAGAAGACAGATCGTGGCTATGTATTCCTAGTTGTCTATGTTGATGACTTGATCATTACAGGAGATGATGAAAGTGGGATTGCTGAAGTAAAGACATGTTTACAAGCTAGGTTTAAGGTCAAGGACCTAGGAGAGCTGAAATGTTTTTTGGGGATTGAGGTTGTCTCTACACCTCAAGGCATATGGCTGCTACAGAAGCAGTATGCTCAGGACATGTTACAGAAATATGGTATGGCTGATTGCAAGCCTATGGATACACCTTTAGAGCAGAATGTCAAGCTGCAGATTGATGTTGGGACAGAGATTGAGAATGTTACCATGTACAAACATATGGTAGGCAGCTTGATCTATCTCACAATCACTAGACCTGACTTGAGTTATGCTGTGGGGCTGATCAGTCAGTTCATGCAGAAGCCTCGCAAACCACACTTGGATACAGTCAGGAGAATTCTGAGATATGTAAAGAGTACCACATATCATGGGCTATTTTATGCATATGGGAAACCCCTTGACTTGATGGGGTATACTGATGCTAACTAGGCTGGTTGCACTTATGACAAGAGGTCAATCAGCGGCTATACATTTGGATTGGGTAGTAGCATGATCAATTGGCAGAGTAAGAAATAGCCTACAGTTGCACTATCCAGTACGGAAGCAGAGTATCGTGGTGCGGCCTTAGCGGTGAAGCTATGTGGTTACAGAAGTTGCTGAATGACTTGGGAGTACACTTGGACAGCAAAGTAAGGTTGTACTGTGACAATTTAAGCAATTTCATGTTAGTAAGCAATCCTGTTTATCATGCAAGATCAAAACACACTGAGGTTCACTACCATTTCATCAGGGAAATGGTTTTAGCAGATAAGTTCATTCACTTTAGACAGTTACTTGGAGTGATGCAGATGATTTGAGTTTTGTTTTGAGCTTGAGGGGGAGTGTTAGAAGTTAAGCTCACTTCAGTCCGTCTTTATGAGTGACCAACATCTGACAGCTAGTGTGTGTGTACAGTTGTCTCCATGTGATTACATTGAATAAATCG
The DNA here is from genome assembly GCF_053477565.2 of Lygodium microphyllum. Lineage (NCBI taxonomy): Eukaryota > Viridiplantae > Streptophyta > Polypodiopsida > Schizaeales > Lygodiaceae > Lygodium > Lygodium microphyllum. The sequence continues at coordinate 109,373,791 of NC_141155.1, read as the reverse complement.
GGTATGTGTTAGTCAGTGACCTGACTAGAGTTAGTCAGTTAGGTCTACACCTAGTCTAGTTTACTTTTACACTGTATTGTGTACTTCTCAGTTAGTTCTTGAATAATGAAAAAAACATAATGAGAGCCTGAAGGCTCATGGATATGTAGTATTCCCTGTCTCTCTCTCCCCTCTTTGAACACAACCAAATTAAAATGTCGCCAATATCTATGCAAAGCAACTTCATATAGTTTGCTAAAATCCACTTTATTTAGAAAAGCATTGGATTTCTGAATACGCCCCTTTTCTCTGAAAGGTGTTGAGGGATTGGATCTCTTGTCTTCAAACTCATCTTCATCTTCTTCAAGACCTGTGGGAGCCTCTAGGACACTAAGGGCAATGTCCTTGCTATGAAATTACATCTGAAACCTTGATTGTACTAGCTTGTTGTCACTGAAATGGTAGAGAGCAACATCATGTTTTTTAAAGGGATTTCCTTGGAGTTGGAAAGCTTGCAAGCTGATAGCAACTCTCCCAAGGCAGAAAATGAACATGAAACCAAGGTAGAAGCATGCAAAATCTATGCACATGGCTGAGCCATTAATCTCAAAACTAAAAAGAAACCATAAATCTTCCACTTAATAATGAACCAATTCGTTATCTTCATCATCTTCATCCATATCTTCAACCATTATACAAGAAAAAAAGGGAAAATAGGAATTTCTGCACAAAAGACAAAGGAGAGAGAAGAGAGAACAACTTTTTGCACCATCAAAAAAAGGAATATGCAATTGGGCAAGAGAGGGAAGGGAAAGAGGCACATAACCACTCGTGCACTCCATCCTACCTCTTCCCCAAAAAGCACACCCCTTCGTATTTTTATTATTTCTTTGAAACTTTGATACATTTGATATTATAAGACCTTTGGCCTTTAATTTTGAGTATTCCTACCCTTTACCAATGCATGCACGTAACACTTTTGTGTATACCATTTATTTACGATGGTGTATGTGGATGTGGCCCCCTCATATAGGTGTGTATTTTAGTGATTTTGTAACAATGTACTTGTTATCTTTTTTACAAAAGATGAAATTGTGATATATGCATGGACATTTTTGTGCCTTGTTTTTATGCTTCTTTGGGTGTCATCATTCCTCCCACACTGAAATGTGAAGCGTTCTCGTTAACCTTGTCAAAGAAGAACCACTATCTAACATAAACAACTTCCAAAATTGTTAGTAAAACAACTTCGATCATAAGGCCTAGCCATGGTAGGGTATGGGACTCCAAATCCATGACCACCAGAGTAAGGGAACTCCTGCCTCAAATACTCCCACACTGAAAAACTTGCATAGTCTTTAAAGGATAGGGTTCATTCTTCCACATGGAATCACAAGTATAACCTCTCCATCCAATAAAGGGAAGAAGAAGGACTTCCTTCACTATGTAACTCAAAAGACTAAGAGAAGGAAGGGACTAGTGTCTATTAATGGATATTCTTAGAGTTGTGTCTCATCTTTTGAAGACTAAGGGAAGCCATCAATGAAATAAGGAAGAGCATGGGGAGTGCCCCTTGTTTAAATTTATTTTAATGGTAAATACTATTTTCATTGTAAAGCTTTCTTTTTCCAAATAGGTGGGGGAACAAGACCTTGTAAAAAGAAAATGTGAGCACAAAAATTCTTATAATTATGTTTTGTAAGGTTGGATAATATTTTAGTTTTAAGATTGTTAAACCTTATCTTTGTTTTTTCCTTTCATTATCATGGATAAGGGAAGATGGGCATATGCATGTGCTGCAAGAACATTTTGGGGAGAGAACTATGTTTCTACAAGAAAGGAATCTAGTTAAGGGTATGAAAAGGGAGTGTATTGTCAAAAGATGGCTTGATGGGGAGGGAATAAGGAGAAGATGGAGGGATGATTGATGCTGATGCTACATGGGAGACAAGGTCGATGATGGGGGCATGTGGAAGGAGGCATCACTAGTGGAATAACAAGATAAAACTACTACTATTATGGAATTCAAACGGGGTAGAAGGATGAAGGGAAATTACATGCTCAAGGGCAATTACTAGAGAAATATGTGGAAGGGGTTAGACCAATCATAGGAAAAGGGTCATAGTAAGTGTGGATTATTACATTTAATGTTTATATTAAAGCACTATTTTCATTTTTTTAAAAATGAAAGTAAGGTTGGGAATAAGAAAAGAAAGAGGAGTTGATGAAGATGCCCTAGGAAAAGGGGAAGTGGAACCAAGGAAAGGCCAATAAAATAGTAGTCCATGATCTATTTCTTCTTCTTTCTCATTCAATCATCTGGGAACAGACATTGACCATCTCTCCAATATTCATGCAATCCCATAAAGAGAGGAACTTAAGAGCTGACATCCGTTGCTTTCCTCCCTTCCAAACAATGAGAAAGGTCGCCAATAGCCCATTGTGATTGCTGCTCACCTCTTTTATCATGCTTAAGATATCTGAGATCAGCTGATGATACAAACTGAACTTCCATATCTCCTTCAGTGTGCTCATTAACTGATTGGAGGCACAATGTTTGCCTTTGTTTTCCCTTGAATGTGTTCTGATAGCAACCACCATGACCACAAGACAATGGCATGCTTTCTTGAATTTTAAGAAAGAAGTCATCATCCTCAACCCACTCAGCTCTTTGGGGTGAATCCTAAACATTTTTGGGGCACACCTGCCATATATAACTGCCGTGGAAAGTATCAAATATCTCTAAGAGGTTACTTAGACCTATGTTTGACGGGTTTGGCTCCACACAGCCTCCCTAAGCAACTGCCCACTGCTTAAGATGCTCAGTATCTTCTAATGGAAAGCAATCCCCAAAAACATCCACAGGGATTTGTGGCTTCACACCCACACGTCCACTAACAAGCCATTTCTTTGCATTCTTTCTAATCATCTTAGATTAGAGCAGGCAAGGGCATCATGCAGACCTTCTCTCTCTTTCTATCTCTCTCTTTCCTTCTCACATTTAAAATGGAAGCTCTCCATTATTGGGTCTGCTCTCTCCCTCGGCGCTTTCTTTCTCCTTGAAGAAGAAGCAATACTAGCCGACCCCAAAAGCCTGTGTATCCTTTGACAAGAGGAGAAACCGTCTCCTCCCAAATGGGACCTTCTCTCTAGGCGGCAATGGCAGGACTTGCTCTGTTCCTCTCAACAGACTGACATTATAGCTTGATGGGTAGTTCAAGAGACGAAGCAGAGTAGAAGCCCAGAAGGAGAAAGGGCAAAAGGAAGGTGAGTAAGAAGGTGGATGACGGTAAAGGGCAGCAGATCTCCCTTCAATCTTCTCTGTCTCTCTCTCTCTAGTCCTTCGAATCGGATCCCATCTAACAGCCCATCTAATGCATCGTGCACAGTCCAAAAGGAAAATCCGTCGGTTGTCGACAAGCAGCCTGTCTCCCTCTTCTTCTAGTTGTCCTCTTGGTGGGGCATCCTACGCCTCCAAGTTTCATATTTTGTGGTATGTCCCCTTTGACAATGAGGTCAACACATGGTTGTAAGAGACGATGGGTTGCTATCATGTGTGTGAGAGATGGAAGGCAGAGACGAAGAGGCACCATTAGATAGGTAGATTAAGGGTACTGCAGTAAGAGAAATTGATGGATGGAGAATATGAAGGACATTGTTGTGTCATTGCTGAGGAGGGGGGAGGGTAAACGTGTACAGACACGGCGTACTAAAAGGAATGGTTGAATTCACATTTCTGTGTAGGGGACTGCAAGGCAAGGTTTTCTACCGAGGGGGCACGGTCCTCTGCCTGTGCAGGTTGGCTTGTTAGGGTTTTCATACCTTCCAGAACATGACTTGCCTGATGATCTAAGGCATCTGTGCTACCTGTAACAAGGCTTTCTGCTTCCGGTGCATCGCACCACAAATTCACTTGCTGGTGATCAATCCACGAAGGGTAGCATGATACCTCAATCCAGAGTATGGAGGACCCATCTCCATCCATCCCTCTCTCTTTCTCTTACCAATCTTGCCTCCCTTCTTCATCATTTTGTTGGCAAGACAGGTACCTCCATGAGGAACTGGTTGTGACGTATAAGATACCAGGATGCTGAAGGGGAGAATCATCGAAGGTGATTCCCACTCCTTGTTGGACCAAGCACAGAGTTTCTCCCGCAGCGGCGTCCAGGATGGGACAAGAATGCCTGCATGCAGAGCTAGCAAACCTGGCTCCAATTTAGTGTTCCCTGTGACTTCTTCCTCCATTGCGCTCTCTCTCTCTCTTTCTCTATCTCTCGCGCAATGTGGTAATGGCCGCCTTCTCATCCCTCTCCTTCTCTAATGTTCCTTTTCTTCTTCTTCTCGTTCCTCTTGGAGACATGGAGATGCTGTGCTACTATTTCTGCTACACGTCTTCTTCATCTTTGCATCCTTCTCAAGTAGTAGAAATGTAGTGGGATACATGTCCCACAGGGTACATGTTCCTACAGTATCATGGGGCAAAAAGCCTCGGTTTGTGACATATGTGCCATCAAATCAGGTCCCATAACCCTTGTGTTCCAGTTGCTTCTAGGTTGAGCAGCATTCATGACTGAATTTTTTCCAGTAGCATGCCTTGCCACAGGTGTTGATACATCTGTGTCTCCACTCCAGTCTTACACCCTTGGACAGAAGATTTGCAGAGGGGACAGGAAGCATTTATTTGTAACCCCACTGATCAACACACTCCACATGAAAATGGTGGGAACATGGTAATCCTCGTAGCTGTGCATTGTCCTTGTAGCGGCCCAGGCAGATACAACATGCCGCATCATCCCCTGCTATTACCCTCTCATTCTCTGTTCCTGCTGCCATCACACCACCTTCACTGGAGCTATCACTATCTGATCCATTGTAGCTGCTTTTCTCTTGCTGAAATGGTATCCTCTTGCTCCTGAACTTGTAAATGGGCAAAGAGGCAATAACATTAGCAGAGTCTCCCCTCCCTTCCATGTGACTTTCATGGAAATCGAGGAGGAAAATCACACAAGGAAGGCAATAGCACACAATAGCACAGAGCACGAATGGCATTGCATAGCTGATGCAGCTTAGGTCCAAGAATGCTACACACAATCTGTCAGGCTTTGGGCTTTCTTCAGCAGAGGAGGGTCTTCCAAACACCTTAACAACGGGCTTACATCTCATCCTGCACCTTCTTGTACTTTGGGACACACAATTTCTTCACTGCTTTGCATCAGATCTTCAAGTCTCTCTTTTTTTTTCTTCCTTTGGTGTTTTGAGATCGTCTTCTTCCCCGGCTGTGCTCCAAAATGACAGCAACTCTCCCACAGCAGAAAATGAACATGAAACCAAGGTAGAAGCGTGCAAAATCTATGCGCATGGCTGAGTCATTAATCTCAAAAGTAAAAAGAAACCATAAATCTTCCACTTAATAATGAACCAATTCGTTATCTTCATCATCTTCATCCATATCTTCAACCATTACACAAGAACAAAAGGGAAAAGAGGAATTTCTGCACAAAAGACAAAGGAGAGAGAAGAGAGAACAACTTTTTGCACCACCAAAAAAAGGAATATGCAATTGGACAAGAGAGGGAAGGGAAAGAGGCACATAACCACTCGTGCACTCCATCCCACATCTTCCCCAAAAAGCACACCCCTTCGTATTTTTATTATTTCTTTGAAACTTTGATACATTTGATATTATAAGACCTTTGGCCTTTAATTTTGAGTATTCCTACCCTTTACCAATGCATGCACGTAACACTTTTGTGTATACCATTTATTTATGATGGTGTATGTGGATGTGGCCCCCTCATATAGGTGTGTATTTTAGTGATTTTGTAACAATGTACTTGTTATCTTTTTTACAAAAGATGAAATTGTGATATATGCATGGACATTTTTGTGCCTTGTTTTTATGCTTCTTTGGGTGTCATCACTAGCAGCAGCGGGGACAGAGAGGCTTCTACATGCCAAGATCAACAATTTCTTTTTCCTTTTGGATGTCCAAAGATCAAGTTATACCTATTAGAGCTCACGTTGATGCCAGGAGGCATATTTTACGGTGGATTCCATAAACTTAGATGACCGGGGCTCATACACAAAGTGGATTCTTTGTGCGAGAAGTTGATGGGGACGCCTGTCCTTTTCGGGCATTTCATTAATTTAGTGTGTACATGGGTGATTCCATAGCGGGTGATTCCGCAAAATACATATTAAATTAATAAACGTTTATGAGTTTAGAGTGTGCACTCGTAATAAATTAAGGTTAGGATTTATTTCTAACCTGTTGATTTATTTATGTAGCTGAAGACTGCTAGGTATTCACTTTTGTCGGTTTAATTGTATTATTTTACTAACGATTGTGAATGCTTCAGTTGATGTGTAGAGATAGCAGCAGTGGCGGAGGAAAGCATTGGAGTCTAGCGAGTATTCGACCTATGGATTATATTTTGATAGGCGCCACACCTATATTTTGTTATGTCTATTGAGTCATCGAGTATTTATTATTATTTTGTAGGCGCCTATGCGCACGGATATGTTATCTCTATTTGGACATTGTGTTGGGCGTGTCAGACCCTATGGGCACCGTCCATTAGCTTTGTTTCCTATTTTTGTAAAAGCAAACTCAAAAGCTAAAAACTTGTCATATTTTTGTAAATTGGGCTATTATTGAGCATGAAGATGGAAATATACATAAAATACATGCTTCGTGAAGCGCTCACACAAGGCATGGGGGAAGATTGAACCCAATTAGTCTCTTGCTCTTGTCGTTCATGCTTTTTACATTGTTTTTTGTGCAAAAAGGTAGAGTTCATTGTTCTTGGGGACCTTCTGGGATTCACTACGTGAGCATACAACGACTGATCTGCGCACCAGTGGTATCAGAGCGGAGCTGAGATCAAGAGCTTCCAATCGCTACCCATCTCGTACGAAGGCGAAGCTCTTGGAACGATCCGGTTCTACAGTCAATCTCGTCGCGAACCGTCGATATAGGCAGACTTCTGGCGATCAAGAACCCCTGTTTCTACTCTCAGATCGCGAAGGACCAGGCTGTACAGGCGGAGGACCACTCCATCATCTCCATAAACAAGTCGTGGATATACAATAAGAAGTTCATATCTATCTTCTTCAAAAAACTTAGTCATAAAGCTTAAAAGCTTAAGGAAATTCAACAAGCTTCACAAAAATCCTCATCGAGGTATCTGAGGGGGTCCGAAATTTCTGCGACGTCAACAAACCGCTACCCACGTCCTCCACGATCTGCGCCATTTTTCTCAATTAACCCCCCCTTCCATAAGCTTAAGCTATTAAGCTTAAGACACTAAGCTTTCATCAAGTCAGACAAGACAATCAAGTTAACAAACTCCAGGTCCTGCACTTCTGAAATCAAGTCCTGCAAATCAACTGTGATCAAGTTCTGCAAGTTCACTAAGTTGGCTAAGTCTGAAACTCTGTAAGTCGGCTAAGTCTGCAACTCTGCAAGTCAGACTAGTCAACTGGAGTCAGAACTGACTAGTGCTCAAAACTCCTAGAAGGGTTGTTCCTGCACAGAAACTCCAAACTGCAAAGTTGTTCGTGGCAAAGTATTCAACCCATACACAGGTCCGCTGAAGTATTTTCAGCAAACGAAGAAGGAAATATCGCAGATTTTCTAAAAATTGAGAAAGAAATACCCAAAAACACATAGCCTTATAACCCCGAATTTGAGCTACGCTCATCCCGCTAACCTGATTTTGAGTGAGAAATGTCTTTTGAGTTTTACAGGATGACAGAACCACATATGGATGATCCTATGGCTGAAGACGACCTACTTGAGCCTACCATGGAACAAAAGCTGGATCTAATCATGATGCAATTGGAAGAAGAACGAAGGGCTAGGCAAGCATTGCAAGCGCAATTGACAAAATTACAAAGAGCGTCTACCGACAAAGAAGAACCTCAAGCTGAAGATTTGATTCGACGTACCATAGATGCCACTCTTGAAGCTCAAACCATTCGCAAGGAATCAAAGATAAGTAAACGAAGTTTCAAATTTCGCACTTTCAATGGTATACGAGAAGGAAAGACTGTTTTATCATTCATTAGCTAGTTTGATGACTATTTCCATAAGGAAACCTATCCAGAAAAAGATAAAATCAAGTGTGTTACTAATGATTTGGTAGACAGAGCATCACTTTGGTGGACTATAGTACGCAAGAGCATAGAATGTCCTGCTACTTGGGAAGATTTCAAGAAGAAGTTCATGCAGAATTTCCTTCCACCGCAATTTCATGAGAAGGCTATCAAGCAATGGGATCTACTCCAACAACGGGATTGTGAGCCTATACCACAGTATACAGAGCGTTTTTGGAATGCACTTCTACAGCTATGCATGCTTGAAGACGTACCAGAGACGACACATAAGCGGAAGTATATGTCTGGACTTCTTGGACATTACTACGCTGAAGTGAACATGTTCAAGCCTGCTACCCTTGAAGACGCCATCTCACTAGCTCATGATATTGAAGATAAGTTACGCGGTAGAGACAGACGACCACAGCAATTCCAAGCCAATGGTAATAATGGATCTAAACAATTCAATTCCAATTTTAGAAGGTTTAATCCAGGTCGTTTCTCTTCACGATCTTTCCGCAAGAATTGGGCTAAACCACCTGCATTACCATCCAATGTCAATCCAAATCCTAAGCCTATTCCACAAGAAAATCCAAATGTACCTAGACTTCTAGTCATTGCAAATAATGTAACCAAAGCCAAGCCAATAGTATGCTATAAATGTCACCAGCCTGGACATCTCGCAGCAAATTGTCATTCAAAGAAGCCACCAGCACATATCAACTATCTTGGAGCCATGGACGAAGACGAACATGAGGATATGCCTGATTTCACTGAAGATGAGGACGACACTACTACTACTTCCGACACTTTACCAAGTATACCTACTCCACATTCATTATTGACTATGAAATGTTTGGTGCATTGAAAGGAAAAGACTATCTTGCATGATGACGGTAGTACTCATGATTTTATTTCAACAAAATTGGTAAAGGAATTGAAATTACAGACTGTACCTACACATTATCGCATAAAAGCTGCATTTTTAGGCACTAGGTATAATGGTACACAAGAAGTACAAGATTTAGAGATTCAAATTGGTTCATATACTAAAAGAAGAAATTTCTTAGTTGTTCCATTACAGTCGAGTGACATTATTTTAGGAATGCCTTGGCGACACCAGCATAACCCAGATATAGATTATTCCACACACACAATGAATATTAATTTTCAAGGAAAATCTATTACATTACATGGTATGCATGCATCTAATGTTTTTCCACTGCTTTCGCATACTCAAGCAAAACGTGCATTACGCAAGAGTAGTAAATCATATCTCATTTGGGTGAATGAATTGCAAGCAAAAGAAAATCATATGCACCCTAGGTATAAAGAATTTCTTGCATATTTTAAGGACTGTTTTGCAGAAGACTTACCACCAGGTTTACCTCCTTCCCGTCCAGAAGACCATAAGATTGATTTGATCCCTGGCACACAACCACCTTGCAAAGCACCATATAGGCACAATCAGATAGAGCAAAAAGAAATCCAGAGTCAAGTTGAAGAATTACTAAATAGAGGTTTAATTCGACCTAGCAGTTCTCCATTTGGTGCACCTATACTCTTAGTCAAGAAAAAGAATAATACCTATCGTATGTGTATTGACTACCGAGCTTTAAATAAGATCACTGTAAAGAATAGGTATCCTATACCTAGAGTTGATGACCTTATGGACAAACTGCAAGGATCTTCTATATTTAGTAAAATTGACCTTAAGTCTGGATATCATCAGGTGAGGCTAGATAAATCTGACATATTTAAGATTGCATTCAGAACACAATTTGGCCATTACGAATTCTTAGTCATGCCATTCAGATTGACTAATGCACCTGCCACTTTCAATAGAATGATGAACCGTATCTTTTTAAAATATCAGTAATGTGTGATTGTTTTCTTTGATGATATTTTGGTGTTTAGTCAAAATGAGAAAGAGCATTATGAGCATTTGTCATTAGTTTTTCAATTATTGAAAGAAAATCAATTGTTTGCAAATCCTGACAAGAGTGAATTCTTTAAGACTGAAATTGAGTATTTAGGTCATATTGTATCATTTGAAGGAATTAAAGTTGATCCTAAGAAAATTGATGCAATATTGCATTGGCCTATTCCTAAAAACGTGCATGAGTTACGCTCATTCCTTGGTCTTGCTAGTTTCTATAGGAAGTTTGTACGTAATTTTTCATTACTTGTTTTACCATTAACCAAACTTCTCAAGAAAGGAATTGTTTATCAATGGACCGAAACTCAACAGAAATCATTTGACTTACTGAAACATGCATTAACCAATGCCCCTGTTTTATAGTTGCCTGACTTTAATAGACCATTCTTTCTAGTTGTGACTGATGCTAGCGGATCAGGAATAGGAGCCGTACTAATGCAAGACAATCATCCAATAGCATATTCTAGTTCTAAGCTGAAACCCTCTGAGCTAAAATATTCCACATATGACAAAGAACTATTAGCAGTAGGACAAGCATTAAGACAGTGGAAACACTACTTAATGGGTTCATAATTTATGATAAAGACAGACCAGTAAAGCATTAAACATTTACTTAGCCAACCCCAAATTTCTGACCGTCATATCAAATGGGCTTCCTTCATTCAAAGTTTTCATCCTATCATTCAATACCAACTTGGAAAAGAAAACGTAGTTGCTGATGCATTGAGTAGAAGACCTGCAATTCATAATATTTCTGTCATATCTTTTGATTCTTTGATTGCTATGAAAGATACATATCACCAGGATATTACTTTTCATTCTGATTGGAATAAATTAGTTCAAAATAATTTCATTCCTATTGATTCATTGTCATATAATGATGGATTTATGTTTTATGAAAAGAGACTGTGTGTTACTATTCCATTCCGATCTTTCGTTTTGAATGAAATTCATTGTCCCCCATATCAAGGTCATAGAGGTATCATATCTACATTATGTATGTTAACTGAAGATTTTTATTGGCCGTATATGGATGCAGATGTATCTAATTTCGTTTCTGAATGTTTGATTTGTCAAAGAGTTAAGAGACATCATGGTAAACAGTATGGATTACTAATGCCTTTATCTATTCCATCTAAACCTTGGGAACACATTTCTATGGATTTCATTACTGGTTTACCAAATACTAAATCTAACCATGACATGATTTGGATAGTTGTAGATAGATTTAGTAAGCAAGCTTATTTCATTCCATGTAAGAAAACTTTAACAGCATCACAAGCAGCATAGTTATTTTTGAAAACTGTTTTTACTAGCCATGGATTGCCAAAAGTTATCATTTCAGATCGTGATTCTAGATTTTGTAACAATTTTTGGATTACCCTGTTTGCTAATCTAGGCACAAAGATTGATTTCTCATCTGTATTTCATCCAGAAACAAATGGACAAACAGAAGCCACAAATAGCACCATTCTAGATCTTTTACGTGCATATACTATCTCTAAACCTCAGACATGGGACACTCATTTGCATTTATTACAGTTTGCATATAATAATACACCGCACAGATCTACAAAGAAAGCACCGTTTAAAGTCATTTATGGATATAGATTATCTACACCTGTTGCATCTTTGTCTAATAGAATTCAGAGTGCTGATGATATTGCTAGTATGCATAATAATATTTTGGATGAGGTTAAAAATATGATTGCTAAAGCCCAGCAATCATATACCAAACAAGCCAACAAGAAAAGACAAGCTATGAATTTCAAAGTTGATGATTATGTTTGGCTCAGAATAGAAAAACGTAGATTGCAAAGTGTAGATAGACATCCAGTTGTCAAATTAGCTCCTAGATTTTATGGACCATTTAGAATCATTCATAAAATTAATGATAATGCATTTAAGTTAGAATTACCATCTCATTGGAAAATTCACAATACATTTCACATTAGTTTATTGAGACCATTTAGAGGCCAATTACCTATCCACCCTGTTTATGAAAACCCACCTTTACTAGAGGAAGAGACTGAAATACTTGAACCAGAAGCTATCATAGACACTGATTATATGACCACTAGAACTGGCCGAAGGTATTCTAGATATCTAGTAAAATTTAAGAACCATCCTGTAGAGGAAGCACAATGGATGCACGCTAGAGACTTAAATGTTTTCCCCGCTCTGTTAGCTCCACATTGAGCTAATAGCAATTCAGGTCAATTGCTATCCCACCCCGGGGGTATGATGCCAGGAGGCATATTTTACGGTGGATTCCATAAACTTAGATGACCGGGGCTCATACACAAAGTGGATTCTTTGTGCGAGAAGTTGATGGGGACGCCTGTCCTTTTCGGGCGTTTCATTAATTTAGTGTGTATATGGGTGATTCCATAGCGGGTGATTCCGCAAAATACATATTAAATTAATAAACGTTTATGAGTTTAGAGTGCGCACTCGTAATAAATTAAGGTTAGGATTTATTTCTAACTAGTTGATTTATTTATGTAGCTGAAGACTGCTAGGTATTCACTTTTGTCGGTTTAATTGTATTATTTTACTAACGATTATGAATGCTTCAGTTGATGTGTAGAGATAGCAGCAGTGGCGGAGGAAAGCATTGGAGTCTAGCGAGTATTCGACCTATGGATTATATTTTGATAGGCGCCACGCCTATATTTTGTTATGTCTATTGAGGCATCGAGTATTTATTATTATTTTGTATGCGCCTATGCGCACAGATATGTTATCTCTATTTGGACATTGTGTTGGGCGTGTCAGACCCTATGGGCACCGTCCATTAGCTTTGTTTCCTATTTTTGTAAAAGCAAACTCAAAAGCTAAAATCTTGTCATATTTTTGTAAATTGGGCAATTATTGAGTATGAAGATGGAAATATACATAAAATACATGCTTTGTGAAGCACTCACACAAGGCATGGTGGAAGATTGAACCCAATTGGTCTCTTGCTCTTGTCGTTCATGCTTTTTACATTGTTTTTTGTGCAAAAAGGTAGAGTTCATTGTTCTTGGGGACCTTCCGGGATTCACTACGTGAGCATACAGCGACCGATCTGCGCACCACACATGGGCCCAGAATTGAGTGAAGCTTCCATGATAAACAGGCATGTTGGACAATTTCCCTTGCTGGTACATTGTTGAGAGGCTCTTCGACTGGAGCCGTGTCAGCTCAAACAGGGAACTATGCATCATAACTTAGTGGCAAGCCAAGAACCTCAAAGCTCACAATATTTTACGCAGGAAATGTCAATGTGTTTGATGGTGTCTCTAACGAGAAGGCTCAAGCCATCATGAATCTAGCAGCCAGTAATTGTTCATGGCCATCAAGTGTATTGACTGCTTCAGTTTCTCAAGGTTCTCCACTTCTAGGTGTCGTGACTTCTCAAAGCAAGCCTGGCTCCCTTCATCTTGGGAATATCATTAAGTAAGATGTGGTTGAGTTGAATGCCAATATTGGTCTATCAGTTAGCTCCAATCCGATTGCAGTTGAGCAAGTAGGAAACCATCCTCTAACTAACGATAACGAGGAGTTGCCACTTTCAAATACTCCTTCATCAACATCAAGTGCACTCCCCCCAAGCCATCCTACAGTTCCTCGAGTTTTACCGCAAGCAAGGAAAGCGTCATTAGCATGCTTCCTTGAAAAATGCAAAGAACGGGTTCAATCAAAGTCTCTCTATCTCTTAAAGCAAGAGTAATCTCTTTTGGTAAGAGAAGGATTATCAAGCTCAAACAGCCCAATGCTAGTCTTGAAGACTGACTGTTTTCTTGGATATGTCCACTAGTCTTCGATGATGCCTATCTATACCTACATACCTGAATCTCAAACAGTCCAATGCTAGCCTCCAAGACCAGCTATTTTCTTAGAAATGTCCACTAGTCTTCGATGATGCCTGTCTGTACCTGCGTACCTGAAGTTCTTGGATTTGTGTGGCTGAAAAGGGAAAACTAAACCAAATATGACTAACTGGATCAAGAACTTGAGATGCCCTAATACTACTTGTCAAGAAGAGGACAGGAGAGACAAAAGAAGAGGAGAGAGAGTGTGTGTAAAAGAGAGAGAAAGGCTGCAAGAAGAGACAAAAAGAGAGTGACAAGGAGAGAGAAATACTAGAAAAGGAGAGCAAAAGATAGAAAGAGAGAGGAAGAAGCCATGAAAGCTTGGAGAGAGAGGTGAAGATAAAAGGAGACTTGTATTATTATCTGATGGTAAAAAATCAGGTCCCTGACACCTTATATACTAGCCATTGTAGCTAGTATTTTCCCATTATTAAATCCCCCTCTCTTATATATATATATATATATCTCTCTCTCAATCTCCCTTGCATTGATCTCTCTCACTTTTTCTCTCTATACATCTCTTCATCAACAAAAAGAAAGAGAGAAGTAAGGAAAAGAGAAAAACAAAGAGAGAAGAGATAATGAACTAACCTTAAAGCGTGAAGAAGAATCCCTTCGTACTTCCCTCCTTTTTCTTCTTCTTCGCGAGTTTCTTCCTTCTCCTTTACACTTGTCTCCTCCCTCTTCGTGGATGGCGGTGGTGGTCTCTCTCTCTCTCTCTCTCTCTCTCTCTCTCTCATTACAAACCTGTAAAATGCCATGCTCGGGTTTTGATACTTTTTTATGAAGCCCATCTCTCTCCCCTTTTTAATTTCTCTCCATCTCTCTTCCTTCCCGTCCCTTCTTCACTATATTTCTCTCCCTCCTTCCCTCTCCACTCACACTCAATGTATCTCATTGCAAACACAATCAAATATAGAAAATAAAAAGCTTTAAAAACAAAGATATTGAAAGAAATGTCACCCCGCCTCTCTTTATCTCTCTCTCCCCCCTATCCCTTTACTTTTCTTTCTTAACATTCTCTCTCATTCTCTCATTGTTTTCCTATTTCTCTCTCCCTCTCTCACTCTCCTTTTTTTTTCTCTATGTCTCTTTCTCCCTCCCTCCCTCTCTCTCTTATTTTCACTCTCCTCTCTCTCTTTATCTCACCCTTCTTTTCTACCTCCTCCTCCTCCTCTCTACCTTCCCTCTCTCTCTCTCTCTCTATTTCTCTCCCCTCTCTTTCTCTCTCTATTTTCTTTTCTTTGTTTCCTCTCTTTGTTTCTTCCCCCTCTCTCCCTCATTGTTTCTCTCACTCATCCTCCTCTCTCCCTCCATCTCTCATTTTTCTCTTTCTTTTTCTATTTGTTTTATTTCTCCCTTTTCTCTCTCTCTTTCTCTCTTCCTCTCCATTCCTTCTTCTCCCTCCCTCCCTCCCTCTCTTTTCATGCATCTCTTTGCAAAGAAAAACAAAAAAAGAAAAGAAGAGAATACAAAAATAAAACAAGAAGAGGCAATGCACCTACTTCAAAGCCCTGAAGATGAAACTCTTTGTACCTTCTCTTTGCACCTTCCCTCCCTTCTCCCTTGCACATTCTCTTTCTTCTTCATGTATAGCAGCAATGATGGTGGTGATGAGCTCCCCCTCTCTTTCTCTCCCTCTCCCTCTCAAAGATTTAAGCTCTCTCGCTCTCTCTTTTATTCTTTCTCACAGTTTTTTTCTCGGCAAATGTCACGCTCGGGTTTTCGAAACTTTTTTCTCAAACTGGTATGGCTATTAGCATCAATATTTCCATTGCTTTTTGCATCTCTATTAGCGTCGCTATGCGCTATTGGCGTGGCTATTAGCATCGCTATTTGCATTGCTATTAGCGTCGCTAATAAAATTAGAAACACTTTTAGTGACGCCGCTTTTTTGCGTCGCAAATAGTTGTCGGTATTGCCCCATTCCTTTGTAGTGAGGAGTCATAAAAGAAAATTAAAATATTGAATAAATTATTACTTACACCTGTTTTACTTTCTTTTCATTTGTCTTAGAAATCCCTCAAATCCAAAGATAGGTCACACATGACAATCATTTGTAATCCTGAGACTTTGTAGAAAAATAATATTTTATTTTCTCTAAAAATGGAGCTAATCATTGATATACGAATCTTTAATACTCTCATGACTTTTCAACATTAAAATACATTAGAATCATTCTCATTCTCGCTTCTTAAAAGAGTAAAAGTTAAAAAATGATATAAGTTGATATACACATCATATTTTAACATTATTTTTTACCCAAAGATACATTTCTCACTCGAGAGTTTCTTGTAAATTTTTATCTCTTTTAGACAAGTATATACCCATTTTTGGGTATTTTTTCATTCCCTCTCAAAGCTCTAGTTTTATCCCAAATTTTGTGTACTCTTCTATTTCCCTCAAAAATATGATTTCTTGCATTATGAATTCTTTGAAGCAGAAGTGAGGAGAGGTTTTGATGCCATTTGTTGAAATCAAATAATCTCCATCTATAACACTCTCTACACTACTACAAGTAGTCTCCCTCTTCAACACTATACTACAAGTAATCTCCCTATTCAACAGTCTATACTAGAAGCAATCAAGTGATAATGGAGGTATCTTTAGTTTTTAATCTATGTGATGTTATTATTCTTTAAAATTATTGTTTAATCCCTAAGAAGTAATTCATGGAGAGAGAGAGAGAGAGAGAGAGAGAGAGAGAGAGATTATTTGACTGTGTGAGATGAACTAAGAAAATAAGTGATAGAGTGATAGAGAGTAGATTTGGGTATAAGGTAAGATGATGTTATTGTTCTTCACTATCTAAGCTTTTGTATAAATGTGTTTAATCATCTTCGACCAATTCTTGTTTTTTGTGTGTATGTGTGTGTGTGTGTGTGTGTGTGTGTGTGTGTGTGTGTGTGTGTGTGTGTGTGTGTGTGTGTGTGTGTGTGTGTGTTTGGATACAACAGAAGATAAGATTAGAGACTAATTAGAGATTGATTACAATATAATTTTAGAGGCTAATTAGGGGTTGATTAGGGTCTATCATAATTGAAATTAAGAGAAATAGTCAAGATTCAATTGGGTTAAAAAATACAAATATAGTGAATCAAAGGGGTATAATTGTATAATTTGAATGTTAATCCAAGTTAAAATTGTCATACATTTTTCTTTGCAAAAAGCAAGGGTTTTTGCTAATCAAAATCCATTACAAATGATGGACATAAGAAAACATCAATCCCATCAAATATAAAAGTCACTAATTAAATGAATAAATTTTGGCACCACAAAATATGGCAGATTTACCTGTAAATTGAGCAACAGAATCTCTGCTCTACCCTGTATTAAGTGCTGCAACAACAATTGATCCTTAAGTTAGAACTAGCATCAAACCCTATTGTAAAGATAGTAGAAAAGGAATAATGCAGAGAGGAAGAAAGAGAGAGTGTGTGAATACGCGGGAGAGAGAAAGAAATGAGCACCTATCCAATCTTGCTCAAATTGATCTCTGCAAAAGACAATTTTGCAAGAGTTAGTATTTACATGAAGGTAAACTGAAAAACTGTAGAAAAGAGGAAACATAGAGAGAGAAAGAGAGAGGGAGAGAGAGATAAGCACTTATGCAATGTCACCCAAAATGATCTTTGCAATAAAACAACAAGGGTTAGAACTAACATTTTGTTGCATTGAAAAGATATCAGCAAAAAAAAACCAAACAAAGAGAGAGATTAACACCTTTGCCTCTTGCTCCTGCAAGAAAACAACAATTAGAACCAACATCAAATTCTATTGAAAACACAACATAAAATAGAAACAACACATAGAGAGGGGGAAAAGAAAGGAGAGAGAGATGAGCACCTCTGTCTCATGCCCCAAACAACCTCTGCAATAAAACAACAACAATAAAAAACGACATCAAACCCTATTGAAAAAATAGCAAACAAGAGAAAATGCAAAGAGAGATGGGCACCTATGTTTTGCCCAAAATCTGGAAGTGTGTGGAGAAGAAAGTGCAGAGGTAAGCAGAACGCTCAAAACCCTAATTAGTCTCAGCAGCAGGGAGCTTCAATGGCGACAAAAATTCACGAGTATAGAGAAGAGAGGAAAAGTGGTCTATTGCTCAACTTTTGGGTTAAACTGATTTCGTGAGAGGGAAAAAAAACGAAATTGAAAATTCTCCAAAAAAGGGGAAAAATATGATGTGAGAGAAAGTGAAATTTTGTGTACTATTCATTCTCCCTTTTTTTAATCCCCCACTATCCCTTTTTTTAAGACCCAAGATTTGGGGAGAGAAGATTCACCCTCCATGGATGTCAACATCTAGCCTTCCTATTGGACAATCCAAAAGGCCCACATCTTAAACTATATTATTTTTAAGGGCCCATTTGTGAGTTCATTTTTTTACTAATGGGGGTGGTATAGAGGGAGTATGTGAGGGTGCACGATTGATGGTGCATCAGTGCATCCAACCGGTCTGGCATAGGTGCAAGCAGGAACGCCAAGGAGCCTTGCAGTACCATGTACAGAACAGAGTGACCTGTCTTGTGCTGATAGCAGAGACCCATCCCATGTGTATAGGGAAATGGGAACGTATCAAACTCAAATTGTCATAACGTCCCTCAATCCTCACCCCTCAATACTTGATTGAAGAAACATCTGTCACACTCAGCCCACCCTCTGTCACGCTCTGTTGAAATATATAGAGGGTAGCCCATTCCTGAAACCCAATAATGTAATCCTCACTGTCACTTGTGCAGAGCTTGTATGCCTTGTGCAGTTTTGATGGTGCAACATTGCATCCCGCCCTGTGCCGGCATACAATTCAAGAAGGAAGGCCAGGGAGCCTTATGGTGCAGTGCACAGGAATAGACAGTGCATTGTGCATTGAGAGGCCCATCCCGTGCGTGCAACACTCCGTTCACACATCTCACCTCTCATTTGATTTGAAGGGAAAAACTGGTCACTCACCCCACCCTCTGTCTCATGCTCACTAATAGATACAGAGGGAAGCCCATACTCACATCCCCATCTTGTTAGGATGAAAGCTCACATCACTCAAGGGGTTGGTGAGAAAGATCACTTTATCTGTTGTTGTCATCAAGATGTTGAAGACGAGATATATCCAGGGAGGTAACCAACAAGTCTGATACTTCAATGATTTGTAAGAAAGGTCATCTGTTAAGAAGGACAGACGGACTGATATTGCAGAGACAACGCACCAAGGGAAGTGGCTTCAAATTACTTGTTGGAAAGGTTCTGGTGGTGAGTCAGCTATCCTGAACTGCAGGGTGTTACCACCTTTGCCACAATCAGCTTCCCGCCCAAGGGTGTTTCCACCTTTTCTTGGAACGAGGCCTGTTATGACAAGGAATTTCTTCCTTTTCTTCCATAATTTTTTTTTTCTTCTTTTGGATTTGTTTTTTTTCTTTGTTTTTTTCTCATTAATAAAGAGAATGGCAGAAATACCATGGGTTAGGACCAACCTCGCCACCGTTGTTGGATCAAACGAGAAGAGAACAAGGTCGGGTTGAGAGGTATCTGTGAGGGGTCAACAGAACGAGACCCCTCATGAGGAGAATCATAAGGGCTATCAGAAGCACGAAGAGAAGGACAATGCGACACCCAAAAGGGGAAGGGTAGGTCGATCGTGATTGTCAAGATCCCCAAGGAGGGAAGTACTTCTTCAGATGATAGCCATTGATCAGGAAAGGATCATTAGAGGCATCAACAGTCTGCACCTGAACAGAGCCATTAGGATTGATAGCAAGTACCTTGTATAGGCCCATTCACCATTGTTGAAGCTTGCCAAGAAACTTTCCAAATTGCGAATCATAGGCTAGGACAATATCACCTTCTTTGAACTCCTTGTGCTTGATGAGACTATCATGATAAGCCTTGCATCACTCTTGAGTGGTTTCCATGCACTGTAGGGCCATCTGCCATATCTCATCCAAGCATTCCAAGTGTAGGAGGTAGTGTTACAGTGACTTATCATCTCCCAAGCATTCTTTAACTACCACTCACAAAGAGGAAAATTCTAGTTCAACAGGGAAGACGGCTTCTGTACCATACACTAGCTGGAAAGGGGTCTGTCCTGTAGCTGCCTTATGGGAGGTTCTATATGCCCAGAGAGCCTCTCTAAGTCGATCATCCCAGTTGTGATGATGTGCGGCAATCATTCTTGTAAGGATCGAGTAGAGGATGCGATTGATGACTTCAACTTGGCCATTGGCTCTGGGGAAGTAAGGAGTGGACTTATGATGGCGAATCTTATACAACTCTGTCAACTCCTCCATGATTTTGTTATGAAAATGAGTACCTCTGTCACTTACTAGCTCAAGGGGACTGCCAAAACGGGTGAGAATACTCTTGTACATGAATAGGGCTACACTATTACCATCATCCCGCTTCAGAGCTTTAGGTTCACACCACTTTGTAACAAATCCGTACATACTAAGATGTATCTAGTCTGTTTCTGTCAGGTGGGTGGATCAATGGGATCCACAAAATCAATCCCCCACTTCTCGAACAGCTTTAGGGGAAGAATGGGTTGCAGTGGCATAGCACTTGTTTTGGTGGGTTTCCCCATTCACTGACAAGCATCACATCGCTTACAGTAGTCATGTGCATCCTTGTGGAGGGTCAGCCACCAGTAACCTACTAACAGACCTTCCGGGCTCTCACTTCACTTGCAAAGTGTCCACCACATGGTTCGTCATGGCATGCTTTCAATACTATGCCAATTTCATCTCCTCCAACACATCTTCTTAACACTTCATCTTTGCCTCTCTTGTACAGTGCACCCTCGGTCACTCATGAATATATGTATATATAACGTGAGTTCAAAATAAGGGATTTTTAAAATAGCATTTTTATACATTTTTTACATACAGAAGGGTGTCATATAAAGGGGTTACTTATAGATTGAATAGAAAAGGATTGTGTTTTATTCAAGAAAAATTCATAGATTAGGATATTTATAAATAGGCCATGAATGCACGTTATATAGAGAATATATATATAGTGAACCCCCCGAGAGTGCACCGCCTAGCAAAGTGTAGAGGGTTGATTCTAACATAAGCTTCTTCTTCTCACGACTTGAGATGCCAGGAGGATATTGTTGAGTTGCCAACAAGTTGGCTATGTCTGCATACCAGGGAGTAATTATTTCAACTAGAAACAAGGAAGCATCAGGAAGGTCTGGATCATTCTGTTCCTCTTCTACAGTTTGAGGGATCCATGATAGATGATCGGCTAGGACATGGGAACAGCCAGGCTTAGTGACCACTTCAAAGTCAAACTCTTGAAATAGGAGCAACCATCTCATCAGTCGCCCTTTAACATCTGCTTTGTTCATCAGGAAGGACAGGGCTTCATGATCCACGTAGAACTTGAAATGCGTTGATAGTAGATAGTGTCGAAACTTCTCCAGTGCAAACACCATTGCGAAGCACTCAAGCTCTGTCACTGTGTAGTTTTGTTCGCTAACAGTGACCTTGCGGCTTGCATAATATATTGGTTGATCTAATTTAGAGGGGCCCTTTTGACATAGAACAACACCTAGCCAGTCAAGAGGCTGTAAGATAGATGCTTGGATAAGGCACTATTTTAGGGCATTAAAGGCTTCTTCACTGTCACATCAGTCCAAAGAAAATCCACATCTTTCCTTAGGAGCTTATGCAGAGGGGCTACCTTGGTTGCAAAATGTGCAATAAATCTTCTGTAGTAGCCCACATGGCCAAGAAATCCTCTTAATTGCTTGAGGTTTATTGGTGCTGTCAAGGCGGCAATCTTCTCAATCTTCGCTAGGTCTGTTGCAATCCCTTGTGCAGAGACAATATGGCCCAAAAGAACTCCTGATGAGATGCCAAAGACACATTTGTTGGGGTTGAGAGAAATCCCATACTCTCGGCATCTGTCAAAACATTGCTCTAGGTGTCCCCATTGCTCATGGATTAAACTATAGACACAGAAGTCATCAAGATACACCTCAATGAAATCATGCAAATGATTCTAGAAAGCAGCCATCATTACTTGTTGGAAGGTGGTAGGAGCATTACAGAGCCCAAATGGCATCACTCTATAGGCATAGGTTCCCCCGAAAGTAGTATTGCTTCAATATCCATAGCTGCTCTACTTGTTCCCAAGTACTAGGTCTGGCCCACTTTTCTCCATGGTGGCCCACGGTATGTTTGCCGAGTTGAAGACTCCACTATCATTAAGTAGAAACTTTTGGGCCAAAATGTATTTTTTCCAATGATAAAGAGAAACTCTCATTATGGGGAGTCGGATCCAAGAAGCCTAGGATAGATTAGATGTACTTACTACCTAATGATATCTCTTTTGCAATGTAACACAATTTGTAATCTTCTCTTGTATTAATGAAAATTGATGTTGTTGGAAAACTTTATATTCATATTCATAATAATTCAAAGAATCCAACACATGTGGTGTTTTAATTTATAGAGAATCCAACACAAGTGGTGTTTTATAATATCGCTTCAAAAGCTAGATTCCATAGATATTTAGCTAGTAGATTCCTATTGTTGTTTCTCTTTTCCAAAACTCTCTTCATCATTGAAAGAACCTCAATATCCGTAGATCCGTGTTAGTGATGGTGGCCCTCCTTACATACATTGCTCCATAAACTGAGTCTTTGAGGACTGCTTCAACAACTTCCTATAGTGCAAGGAGGGTCTAGGTAGTCCACCAATTAGGTTGATTCACACTTGAACTATATCGAAGAAGTACCTCCTACTATTTCCAATTAGTATGTTTTGCATTGTCTCCTGCACCACCTTTTCGAATGTAGTCTTTGGTATCAAGAGGTGTGTGGTCTTCTGATAATGGAAGATCTCTAGGAGGGCCAATGTGCTTGGCTTCCACACTTGCAATGGTGGTGGTGGTGGTGGTGGTGTTGGGGGAGGTTGCCTTTGCTACACAAGAGTTCTAGGGGGCAATCTCCGGGCCACTTGCTTGGTGTGTGCCATGTCTTCTAGGAGTGTGAGCTTTAAACATAGAACTCAAATGTGTAAAATGAGGTGAAACTTTCAACTTATTGCCAAACTTTTTAAAAATCCATAAACTTGAATAAATATTTCTAGAATTTGAAAAAATATGACCAGTGATCAAATTGATTTGAAACATTACTTGTGGACTCTTCTAGGATATATCAACTACCCAAAAAAATTGGCCCCATCACAAGCCTTTGGGACACTTGGCCAGAGGCTTGCATGTGGGGCCCTAATTTCCTAGATTTAGAGCCCCACACAGAAACCTCCAACTAGGTGTCCCAGAGGCTTCTAGTGGGGCCAATTTTTTTTATTTTTCATGAGTTCTTATGAAGCTTGGCATATGGGTAAATTTTCATCGGATTTTAATTTGTCAAATTGACAATTCAATCTTTTTTGAAAAATGCATTAACTGGATTATACATCACTGAGGATAGAAAAAACTCACCAAGTGTGTGAAATTGCATATTAAATGTATTCTTAAAGTAATTATGTGTGACATTGGAAACTTAAAAATTCACAAAATACAAATCATAGGCAAAATGGAATATCACATGTCCGATATAGTATTGCCAAACCGCAAAATACAGTAAAGATATAATGCATCGGTCCAAGTATAATTGTTCATTAACATGTGCATGATTGCCCATTGAATTTATCCTCAATGAAACTAATTGCAAAATTGGAAACTTCAAAATTCACACAATACAAATCATGGGCAAAATAGAATATCACATATCGCATGTAGCATTATGAAACCACAAAATACACGATAGATAGTACATCGCACCAAGTACAACTAGAGCTAGGAAAAATTTAGCTCCATTTTGAAGGCTATTAAATACTTGGTCTACTTGAAGGATAACCAAAAACTAAGCTCCATAAAATCTATAACCATACCAAAGCTAAACATAGATCCATTTATAAGGTAGCTTCTCAAAGCATGTTGTCAACATTAAGATTAAATGCATTCTTGTTGTTGCAAATCCTATGAACAAGAACCAAATTTATGGGCTTAATAGTGATACATTAGGCATGAATTGCTAGAATTTGAGCATCATTCATGAGATCAATCAAGTAGCTTTCAGTTGTCTTTTGGAGCGAAAGTAAGGCTTGACTTGACCATCACCCCACATTCCTTGCTTAGTTCCTTGAAAAGGACTTGTGATAATGCCCTGACTATAGATCTTATGGTATTTCTCACACCAATCTAGAGAATGGTGCCTTAGGAATAATCACGTTGGTAGTCTTCTGGAATTTCCTTATCTCATGTAGAGCAATTGTGACTAGTCTCCATCATCGCTTTTTATGTGTTCGAGGATATCTATACTAGTTGGAGTAGTAGTGAGAGTTAGAGCAATTGGAGCATGTGGACCACCATCTTTGGACAATGATTTCCATCTTTGCTTCTTATGTATTGGAGGATATCTATTACCAATCGGAGCACTAGTGGGAGAAGGAGCAATTGAAGCATGCGGACCACCATTTTTGGACAATGATGGACCATCATTCTTGATAGTTGGGCCATCATTATTTACCACACTAGGTCCACCATTGTTGGCCTTAGTAGTGCCACCATTATTAGCTATAGTAGGGATACCATTGTCGACCCACCAAAGGGTCATTGTCACTCGTAGTACGCTCACTAGATTTGGAAGAGTGTTGAGCTCTTGCTATTACATGTGCCCTCTTAATAGGAAGCTTGGAACATACCATGATTGTGATGTCGTAGGATAGAAAAGAGGAGGGTAGAGTGAAGAATAATCAGAAAAAATAAAAGGAGAGACTTAACTTAAATATGAAATTGTTAAACTTACTTTAGTATAAATGAACTTTTAAATTACTTTAGTGTTTAAAATTACTTTAGCCAAATTCAAATAGACAAACTATCTAAAGCTTAAGATAGGAGTGTTTAAGATATCTCATGTTTAAGATAGGAGTATTGATGAGTCATATCCTTAGTACTTGTACTATCTCTTGGACTCTAAATATGTTTGTGTTGTAATAATTTGTATGTGATAAGTTCGTGCTGGTTGAATAATTTGTTCGAGAGCTCTCGTTTCAACTATTGATGGTGATGGTGGATGGCAAGCCTATGATGAAAAGCTGAAGAACTTCTTATATCCTTTACAAATTTTTTATGATTTTTTATTGATTATCAGATGTGTTAATGAATAATGAAGTTTTCCTTTAGTAGTATTCTTTTCTAGAGATACAGGTGATAAGTTGGGGTTGTGGTGGAGTGATTGTTGAAGATACTAAAGAAGATCGAATTGAGCTCTTTACTGAACTTATATTTTTCTTTTCCTTAGGTCGCAAGGACGCTTCCTTTCTAAGTGTAGGGATATGTTGAGAGTGAAAAAAGACTGAATTTTTGACTGATTTTTGTTGTTTTTTAGGTCTAAATGGTTGATTTTTGATGGATTTAGAGTGATGTATGGTTGTTAATGGAAGTGTTTGAGAGTGTTTTGGATGATATTGATTATGTTTTGGAAACTCATGATGATTTTAGTAGAAATATGAGGCTTTGTGATATTCTGATAGGTTCTATTAAGGTTCTGATTGGTTCTGATACCTTCTGTATAGCTTCTATTTTGTTCTGATTTTCTTCTGTATGAAGCATGGATTGATAATTGATGAAGGTTGAAATATTTTTAAAGCTTATTGAATAGTATTTTATAGTTTGGAATGATTTTAGTATGAGTTATGAGGATTTGATGTTCTCTAATGACCTTCTGATAACCCTCTATAAACCTTCTGTAGAGCCTCTGTCTCTGTTCTGTCTCTGCTTTGTTCCTGTTCTGTTTTGTTCTGTAGATCTTCTGTAAGTGTTCTATAGAATATATGTGTGACTTTGGAAAAGTTTTCTAACTTTTGGAAAGGATGAATCTAAGTTCAAAAGAGCTAAAACAAATAGAAGAAGTAGCTCTTGAAGACTAAAGAGAAGACTGGAGTGACAAAGACACGAGTGAGATATGAAGGGTTACTGTAGTGGCTCTGGTGCCTCTTTGACATAGACATACCTCTTGGGAGGTGCATCCATGGCCTAATAAGGATTATTGAGAGTCACTATTGAGTATTGTAGTGAGGAGATGATGTATTATTGAGAGAGAGAGAGAGAGAGAGAGAGAGAGAGAGATAGCCAATTCTATCAAAATAGTGTATCTGTATATGAGAGATTGAGAGAGAAAACTATGAAGACAATAAAAATGAATACTATGTGATTGATTTCCATTAAAAAATGGTGTATTCCTTTATGTTCCTTGTTCTATTGATGGATTCTATGAAGATGTTGAAGATTATGGTTGATTCTATCAAATCCGTGGGAGATATCTACTATGATGCTGCGTGAAGATTTGGTGTTTTCCTTGTTTTGGTCATCAAAAGAATGAAATAAAAGCTTGTTGATGTTACAAGATAGATATTTTTGCAGTAGAATCCCCTTTTCCTTGGTGTTCCTCTTGGGGCTCCAATTTTTCACTATGAGTCCTGACTTTCTATTATCTAAGTTGAAATAGAAGTTGCACAACATGGACTCATTGGACATTAATTGGATCTCTTATTTGAAAAAAGAAATGGGTCAATGACTCTCTATGCTGACTACAAAAGGATTATGACCATTCCATAAGACAACCACATCTATTAGAGTTGTATGTGTCTCATCTCGAGTGTCTTGATCCAAGCCGATTCACTACCCTCACAAAAGTCGCCATCTTCTATATCAAAAGTGAATGCACAAAGTTTGTCTAGCAATGAAATACTTGTGATTAAAACAAAAAATATGGTAATTAAAAGTGACTAACACAAAAAATCATCTAAGCAATACATATATTAATTAAATGAAGGCATACAAATCAATAAAAGATTTACCTAAATGTGAGATCCAATTAGTTGACCTTACACTCAATCATCTCATCAAAATGTATTCTTTTGACCTACCATGACTCGGCCAATGCTTGACTCATCCATTCCTTGGATAGATACTTGCATTAATAAGTAACCTTTGTTTTCTTCAGAACCTCCATTAATATATATTTGCAAATAAGGATCTTAGTTAAAAAACATATAATAAAGTACCAATATAAGTGAATGGTCAATAAATTTTGACAAGTGAACACAAATACGACTGGTCCTATGGCTCCATGACAAGATCTTGGCATAGCTCAACATACACTAGAAGGTCTATGTATAGGTCCTTAGAGAAAGAGTAATGTACTTCATTCTTGAAGTATTTTTGTACTCTAGAGTACTCTTTTCCTAGATTGTCGGCGATTGTCTCCTTTGCACACTGCAAGCCCTCCTCATCCTCAACTATCCACAATAGTAACTCCTCTACGTGCATACTCTCCTCGTGTATGCTAGGGACATTGCTTTCATCATGCACTCAATCCCTCTAAGGTGTTGATGGCAAAACATACCACAAATGAGGTTGTTTGGGTTTGGGTAGAATATTACTTGTTTAATAATGTCAAATAAGAGCATTTTACAAAGAACAAAAAAGCATTTGTGATTGTTACATGCTATGGAAAAATTAACAAAAAAATTCATGCACCTATTCACAAGGACCTGACAAGACAAACATATCACATAGATCATTCCATCTTTTCTCAGAGTCTACATCCCTCCAAGAATCTAGAAGGTCCTCAAATGGTTTCCCTTGCTCCTTCTAATACCACTTTAAACCATTGTATATCGAATATGATCATGGAGAACCTACAATAATAGATCTACTAAAATAAAACTTTGCAAGTTGCCAAAATAATCCATATTATCCACTACAATATTCGGATTTGTGGCTCGCTAGCGACTTTCTTACTTAAACTTCACCATGATACCACAATGTTGGGATAAAAGGCCCTTGGGCCTGCTCGCGTACAGTGATTGCCCATATTCTTTATTCATATATATATGAAAGTGCAACAAGGATCTCATAAAATTTGTTGACATCACCTACATTGCGTGTGCTCTTCTCTCCGACGTCTCTTGCATCCCTTTTAACTAGTATCAGAGCAAGTCCTTTGCAAGCGCTTCCTGGCCTTCCCCGACATCTACACAAGGCATTCGAAACCCGATTCAGGCAAGGTAAGAGTCTAAGTTAGGGTTTTTGCACGCTTCCAATGCGATGATGATGTCAGATTTGCTAAATTCTGAGATGATAGAATATTCTGTAACCGATTTTAAGTCTGAGACAGCATGTATTTACATGCTTATGGCTTAAGTGATGCTTCTATTGATGTCTATTGATACCGGATCACTTGTGGATGTTATGCCTCTTATGTGAGACACATTTGGAGCTGATTTAGCTCAGTCATGACTATTTTGAATAGTCCCAGATCTATCCAAAATAGGGCAACTACCTGTTACTTCAATTTTATGCTTACAGGTCTTGGCATTTGATGCCTGATTATGCTCGATTGGTGCCTATACATACACGAATGTATGCCTATGGATTTGAGCTTGGATTAAGCACTGATTTGCTTAGTTTATAGAGTTTATATGCGAGTGGAAACTTCAAAGCTGAAGCTATTTAATGATTTGCCAGTTTATGCCTATTGCGTACGGGGTGCTCCCGGCTACTTGTGTTGATATATTCACGCATTTGGATGATGCCACATGGTTCTTCTATGCTCCGAAATTATTTTGAGCTAAGATTAGAGCTTGATTTTAGGGTTTGACTATCACTTCTTTGCAGTTGGCATTTCATCTATGACATGGTTTATGCCTAGGCTACCCAATACGGGTTATGATATCTTGGTGAATGCTTTATGCTTTGGCTTTGGATGGCAGTCGTTTGAGCTCGTCTTGACATTCATTTGGGTATTCCCTTGAGTAGTTGGATATTGACTTGGATTTTTCCGTTACGACCTTGAATGATATATGGGATTTGATGCTCTAATTATGGATCTTGGCTATTACTTGGATGCACTTACAAGTATTGAGCAGTGAACTGCTCCCTTGTTTTGGTAGTTGCCTATTGAGCTGTGATTTCTCGTTTGCATTTGATATGCGGGATACTTACTAATCAGTGGACTTGGATAGTGTTTGGGATTTATAGTTATGGCCGTCCTGCTTCTCTGTTGTATGGCATCTATGTTATTTGGGCTGCTATTGCCCGTGTATGTCAGGGAGCAGTTGATCTTTATGGCCACCCATGTATGCACATGGTCTGATGCTATGAGTTTTACAAAGCCTCTTACATGGATGCTTTTACACAGATATTTGGGCTTTATTCGAGCTTGATTCTTGTAGGATTATTTGCCACCTATCGTTCTTGGTTGGACATGTATGTCAGTACATGGTATGAAACACTACAAAGTTATGTATACTCCTATGTTTCGGGGATGCTTATGCATTTATGGCTCCGAGGCATGCTTATGCTTTTATGGCTGCGAGCTACAGTGGTTGGATATGTCATGCTTTTGTCTGCTAGGCTTGTCCGTGTGGGAGCTTTTGCATCCGTGGTTGATGCCTTTGTGTTCTCCCCTTATGGTTTGGATGAGTCCCCTTTGCAATATGCTATGACGACTTCCAGCTCTTCTAGTCATGCAGACAGTCCTCTTGATGAGCCTATTCTCTCTGATGAGAGTTCCTATTATTCTTTGAGCTTCTTGGATGTATTGGATAGCCCTACTCATGCTATTACAGAGTAGTTGTCCTCTTCTACATGTTTTACAGGTTCTGTTTGCTTTCATTGTGGAAAAATAGGGCATGTGAAGCGTAAATGCTTCAAGTGGATTAGAGAGTAGAAAAGATTGTGCCGCACTAGACATGAGAGCAGAGTCAGTGATATAGTAGGTGAGACCACTGTTGATAGTGGTATGGTGCATGTAGTTACCCATGATGACGCAGCTGAGCCTAGACTCTTGGCATCGTGTTACCCTACAGATTACTTCCTCAAGGATACGGCCTATACCTTTGATTGGCTTTTAGACAGTATGGCATCTTGTCATGTTACTCCACATAGAGCTTGGTTCTCTTCTTACAGGGAGGTTGACAGATATATTTCTTTGGGCCTTGAGCAGGATTGTTATGTTATTGGTACAAAGGATATACACTTGGCTTTGCCAAATGGGTCTTCTCTTATATTCCGTGATGTCTTGCATATATCTATGCTCAGTAAGAGCCTAATCTCTGTTAGTCAGCTGCATGGTGCAAGATATTATGTCTCTCTTGGGGATACTTCATGGAAAATCCATCGTGGTTGCTTGGTATTTGCGAAAGGTGCTAGATATGGCAGTGATTATGTAGTGCATGTCTCTCATGTGGAAGATTCTATGGTTGCAGTTACGCAGATACCATATGCATTGTTATGGCATTGTTACCTAGGCCATGTATGACATACCGAGATGGATGCTTTATGTGATATGGGCTTATTGCCTACTCTTCCCCATGCTACTTGCCCTCATTGTACTCATGGTTCGTGTAGAGCCTCTTTGGCTTATGGCAATCGTGTGAGGCATGCTCCTCTAGATCTAGTCCATGTTGCAATATATGGACCTATACCTTCGTAGTGACTTGGTGGAGCGTCGTATTTTGTGACCTTCATGGATGATGCTACCCACCGTGTTTGGTCTTACCCTTTGGTATGGATTGAGGATGTTGTTACTATGCTTGATAGGTTTATGGATTCTGCTATAGCCAGCCTAGATGCTTGCAGATGGATTATGAGAGTCATGCTATCTCTCCCAGCTTACGGATCTCTTGTCAACAATATGGCATTGATTTCTTATGCCCACGATATTATGGGATCGCTCATGGCATGTGCCTGATATAGGCAAAGTTTGCTTCTATGCTTACCATAGCTAGGTTGTCTTATGGCTTTTGGGCTGAGGCCCTTATGATGACAGTCTACTTGGTTAATCGGACGTCATGTTTCTCTTTGGATGTTATTACTCTACATGAGGCATGGAGTGGCATGAGACCCTCCTATGATCACTTGCGGATGTTTGTCTGCTAAGAATTTGTTAGTATGCCACATGAGCCTATATCGTGCAAATGCATACTCCTTGGTTATGGAGATGGTGACTTTACAGCTTACAAGTTTTGGGATTTAGATGTCCAGCAGGTTCTACATAGTCGTCATGCAGTATTTTATGAGACACAGACACCTCTCAGGCCTCTTGATGTGCGTTCAGTGCGCTTTATGGCTGATTCTACAGTTGTATGTCAGGGTTCCACTTTGCTGAGGCCACATACTGTCTTGAGACCCCGTTTAATATGTGTCCGAGATGCTAGCCCTCTTTCGATGATTGATCTTGGAGAGTTTGTATGCTCTCCGCTCTCTTTTATGCGTTGTGCTGAGGCTATGCGCCACTCTGATGCTTTACAGCTGTGCACTTATGAGTTATGTTGCTTGCTTCATGGGAAGCAGTCATGGATCACTCTATTGTCTAGAGATATGGGATCAGTTATCTCCTAGATGTCATGGACTCAAGGATGCTTGACTCTTCTTGTGAGGAGGTTCCCATCACTTATTGCTCCGATTGGGTGTTGGGTGAGATGTCATGATTCCTCACCTTGTCTTTTTTCTTTTCTTTTGTTTTTTCACTCCATGGCCCATTGGCCTTTTAGTGGGAGGTTGTTGGGGTAAAAGGCCCTTGGGCCTCTCACTGTATAGTGACCGCCCATATTCTTTATTCATATATATATGAAAGTGCAATAAGGCTATCATAACATTTGTTGACAACACCTACATGTGTGTGCTCTTCTCTCCCGCGTCTCCTGCATCCCTTTTACACAATCGATCATGGAGTACGTTTTATCGATGTGCTCACTTCAAAAATGTCACCCATTTGACCATGCCTTACTATAGATTTTGTACCGTATATTGAAATGCCTAAGTTAGTTGATGTGTATAATTGCTAGATACAATAACAAAGAAAGCACGTGATTACCTTCTGACTACATCCCTTTAACAACTCCCACTCCTCCCTAGAGACTTCCACCCCTTGGTGCTAAGTTATGGTCAATACATCATGCAATCATCTCCTAGGCATGAACGAGACATCTCCTTTATGCCCTCAGGGCATCAAACTAGTTGTTAGCATGTACTATATTGAAATTTTGATAATGTTGCATCACATTCTCTTCTAGCCTACTTGTACCTATCGAGCCATTTCTCCATAGATGCATGGTGCAACATACAAAAATAATTCACTTCTCCTCCATGACACCATCCATCCTCTTCTCTATTCCATTTTCAACCACCATATCTATTGTTAGTTCTATCGTTGTCTTTCAGTGTCCACAACATCTTATTATTTGAATCCACCATCGACAACCACTCCAAAATATGTATCAATGCCTTTGACACTGGCAAACCTGCCATGTTTCCCTCTGAATGAGACTATTGTCACACAAAGCTTTTTAGGGTTTTCATGAAGCATTCAAAGAAGAATATCCACCTTATATGGACTGATTCTACAAGCTCCACTTCCTCCACAAGATATACTGAGAGGTAAGTCTATACCATGAGCATACTCATGGGTAAGTACTTCTCAAAGGGAAGCTATCTCCACTACTCCTTACCTTAAGGATTCAATGTATGATTTCTTGATCTCCTTCTATGAGATCCATTGCACTAAATTCAATAACTTATAAATTACTGAACATATCTCTAGAGTGAGACACCCTACAATCGCAATTGGTAGTATGAATTAAAAATTTAATGCTTTACAAACTATAGACCAACACAAAGTAATGAAATACTGGATGTACTTACTATCAAGGCTAGGAAAAACCTAGCATATATTGTGCCAATCATGAGATTTTAGTCATGTTACTTGGTTCTCTTTAGAAAATGCAGACCTAAGAGAAGGCATCATATCCATTGGTGTGAGAATGGATTTGATCATTTGCTTTACCACACACTCCTCTTTAGTAGATAGGACCCAACAAGCACAAGGTAGTTGTATACAACCATCAGAGCTCATTTAGCCAAAGCGCCTCCATCTTCCCTACCTCCTTCAAATCTATTTGTACACCTAGAGTGTCTCTCTTTCTTGTGATATGGTCCCATAGCAAGCTACCAAAATTCTTGAAAATGTGCATGGAATCCATTGATCTATAAATGAGTCCAATATGGAAACTCATAGAAAACTTAAAAACCATTGTATTCTACTTGAAAAAAACCCATCATGAACTATCTTCCACTCATGCCTGCTTTGGTATTCATTCGTGTAGCGGGGGTCATCCAAGAAATCCTACATTCAAATCATGACCCTCTAGTAAGAATACGACATGCCCTTGATAGACTATCCTTTTTATGGTCCGTGATCTTTGGGAATCCACCAACTATAGAATGGACACGCATGATATCCCAAGGTGACTAAGCTTATCACAATATCTATATCTATTCAACACAAATATAATTGAGCCATGTGAGATGCCAAAAACGAGAACAGAAGCTTGTTTACACGAGCAGTCTTTGAATCTTGGAAAGTCATGCACGGCCCATATAAGAATGGCTCCTATCTTAACATACCGCCTCCCAATATACTTGCTCATGTCTTTCACAATAATCCCTTCCTCCCACTAAATCTTGAGCTTGTCAACTAATGGATGAAGATAACATCCATATTCTTGACTTAGAACGATGTTGTGTGCTTGTGTGAAAGAGTCTATATAATTCTATGAAGCCCCTGTAAGAACCCATCATTGCGATGGTTGGGAATGATTCAAAATGCCCTACTTAGTGCACAAGTACTATTTTATTTATTGTTGCAAATCCAAATATTAATAGAAATTTGCTATTAGTTGCTTCTATAACTTATCTTAGCCATGAGCTAATATTCACTAAAGTAGGTGAGAAAATTATCAATAATGCTAGTAAATGCCTCATACACCTCAACAGAATGCATTGTATCATTTTTAAAAAAATTAAATCCATTTCTATTCTTCTTATATTATCTATGGAAATAGAAAAGAATATTTTCTCACAGACTAGGCAAGGTTCATAATATGTTCGGAGAGGCCAACTAGACTACCTTCCTAGGGTATAAAAGGAAGACCCCTCCAAAGCTATTGTCAAACTATCTTTCACCAAGTCAAAGTTCTTCTAGACATCCTTAAGCTCTTTGTCTATTGTCTATACGGATTGCCTTCTAAGCTTCATAATGGAAGCACATGGGTGAACAAAGCTTATTTGCATCAATTCATTTGAAAGTAAAGTAGTTTTTGTTCTTCTCATATTAGCTATGCATTCTCTACTTCTTACTCAGAATCTGTCTATTATGCTATGTAATTTCTACATGGTATTAGAGCCCAAGGTGCTCTAAGGAGTGACAAGTATGTGGGAGGCAAGGGCTTCAGCAAACGAAGAGGAGAAATGTCATATGTTGCATTAGGTAGGAACTGATAGACCAACTTCCACACAGGATCAGTGATCATGGAAAAGGAAACTCCTGAAGAGTTGATCACCTTCTTTACATCCAGAATTTCCCTGGTTTGTTTTTGTAACAGCTTTAAAATCTCGTCGTTAGAGAAGAGCTGGCGAGTTGTAACAAAGGGTTCACCTTTGTAGGGAAGAGACAGAACCTTCCCTAGGCCTTGAGGTGTCAAAGTCATGGAAGTACCCTGGACCAGTCCCGACTTCTTACTGTAGGAGGCCAAGAACTCATCACAGAGCGATGTATCCTCTAGAAGCAATGGAAAGGAGGCAGCCATGAAAGTCGCGAGTCTCGCCTTCATGAGAGGCTCAAAAGTGAGTAGGGAAAAGTAATCCCTACTGACTAGTGGGACATACTGGAAAGGGGGAGGAGCGTGAGGCGCCATTCAGATGGTAAACACACACACCACAACACAGACAGTCACAAAGAATGCCTACAAAACAACCAAAGGCGATAAAAAAGGAATCAATCCAAAAAGAAGGACATTCATACAAATATAGACGTAACTAACCCAAGTACCACCCTAGACAATACACATCCTGGAAAAATTTTGGCATTACCTCTATATATATGCGACCGAAAGCTTCATGCGATGCAACATGCAAGCACCCAAATCCCCGTATCAGGCAATAAAGAAAAAAATTACACACTGTACCCGTAATCGTAACACATGGACAAATCAGACTACCAAAAAAACAGACATCAAGACTGGACCATAACTTGACCATCAGTGTCAACTAATAGACTTTTATGCGCCCATCCCACAAAGCGAGTTCGTTAAAAAGGGAAAATAAGTGCAATGAGGAGGGAATTAATTTAATGAAGGGTTCATTTTAATAAATTATTAACAATGGGTGATATTTTATTAAATTATAAACCTTAATAAGAAAACGACGATTCCTTCGTAAAATTTTAATTACAAATTGTTAAGTTGAAACGGTGCTTTAGCGCAACCCGGACTACGATGCCCAGACTGGGTCTCTAAATGCAAATTCCTTAATTAAAAATTAAGAGTGATGTGGAGCACTTTTTTGCCAGCGCGTACTCTTGTGACGGCTGGTTCATTTTTATTACAAATTAAAGTGTCTCTTAGGCGCACGTAGCCCGTGCAAAGTGAACGGCTGGTTGAGTTTTATGATTAAGAAATTGTGTGTTTAGCGCGAATACGCGTGGAAAATGTGGGTGAATAAATATTTCATTGTAACAATTAATTTGTGATTAAGGGGGAAATGAAAATAAAGCACATAAAATAAATACCTGGAAGGGGTGTGTATGCAAGGCCTGAAGGCGCACGGAAGAGGCCCCCAAAAGGAATGAATCCAGTAAAAGAAAATTAAAGACCACTGACTGAACAACAAAGACAACACCTTAGTGGATGTGTTGAGTTGGAGTATGATTTTTTATTTTATTATGATGTATTAGTATATTTTTGTTTTTGTTTTTTTGTTTATTTTTGTAAAGTTTATATTTTGTTGGTTGGGTATTTTAGGGGGTATTATCTGTGGTGGTTGGAGTTATGTGTGTGGTTCGGGATTTGAGTTTTAATAAATTGTATGTGGTGGTTGATATGTGTTTTTGTTTTTGTTTTTTTTTTCAAAAGGAAGAAGAATTAAAGATGGATATGGGAGGAAGGAAAAAGAAAATTTCAGCTAGTTAGAAAATTTCTACAATTTAGGGTATGAAAATAAGAGAGGGATTATTATGGTGAAGTGTTGTGTGTGTGGTTTTTTTTTTAATTTTAAATTTTAAATAGGGGTATCGTGTATAAAAATATTTTAAAGTGAAAAATGAATGGGAAAAGGTGAGGGGGGTGGGTGGAATTTTTTGGAATTTTTTGTATTTTTCTAATTTTAAATAATTTTTTTGCATTTTTGTAGGTAATTTTGAATAAATTGGAAAATATGGAATTTTTTGGAATTATGGGGGTTGAAATTTCCAACATAAAGTTTTCCAAAAATTTGCAAAAATCTAAGGGAATGTTTAGATTTTTTTTAAAAAAAATTCTGAATGGAAATTAATTTATAAATTAATTAAATCAGGAAAATCAGCTTAATTTGGTAAGTAGGGTCAAATTAAGTCGGCTAAGTCATGGCAGTCAGGGTAAGTCATGTAAGTGAAGCTAAGTGAAGTCAGGTTAATCAAATGGAACTAGGTTAGTCTGGGTTAGGCAAAGTCAGATAAGTAAGTTAAGGCAAGTTAGTGGAGACTAACCTAAGGGGAAGTGAGGGTAACTAGGCTAGGGTTAGGTTAACTGAACTAGGGTTAGTTGACCTAAGTAGGGTTAGTCTAACCAGGTTAGGTCAACTAGTCCAGGGTTAGTTAACTCAATGTGGATTAGTGTAACTATGCTAGGGCTAGTTAACCTAGGGGGGGTTAGTTGATTAGGGGGTGGGGTTAAACTAACCTAAGGGAGGTTAGTTGATTAGGAGGTGGGGTTAAACTAACCTAAGTGAGGTTAGTGTAACCTAACTAGGGTTAGTTTAGTTAATGATGGTTAGGTTAGTATTAATTAGTAGTGGTTAAATTAATTAGGATTTATTAAATTAATTAGGATTAGGTTCCTACCTGTGGTGACAGGGAGGAAGGAGGAGAAGGAGGAGGAGGAGGAGGAGGAGGGAGGGAGTGGGTGGCGGCAGGGCGGCGGCGTGGCAGATCTGATGGCGGCGAAACCACGTAATTGGGCTACTGCAGGCGGGCTCCACCAGGGAAAGGCGGCGGGGAGTACAGAGCCAAGGGCGCGCCCCCAGGGCCAGCGGTGCGGCGTACGATGCCAAGGCGGGCGCCACCAGGGCCAGCGGCGGGGCGGGAGGCAGACTGGCGGCGACAAATCTGGCGGATGGCGCAGCGCCTGGCGGAAGGCTTCAAGGTGGTGGCTTCAGGGCCAAGGCAGCCGGGCGGTAGGCACCAGGGGGGAGGCGCGACCAGGCGGGCGACACACCAAGCAGCGGGGCGGGAGGCAGAGGCCTGTGGGGGGGTGGCTCAGGAGAAAGAGGAGAAGAAGGAGAAGGAGGGGGAAGGTGAAAGGGAGAAGGAGGGGGAGGAGAAGGTAGGGAGAAGAAGGGAGAGGAAGGAAGTAGGAGATGGAGAGGGGGGAAGATGGTGGCGGGAGGGAGCAGAGGAGGAGGGTGGAAGAAGGAAGTTACGGGGAGAGAGAGGGAGGGGGAGGAGAGAGAAAGAAAAAATGAGAAGAGAGATAGAGAGAAGGAGAGAGAGAAGGGAAGGGGGAAGTTAGAACAGACGCGGGAGGGGTCGTTTAATTTAATTAATGAAATAAATAAATTAATAAATAAATAAATTAAAAGAAAGGCGTGCCCCCCGTCCCGCGTGCGTGCGTGGGGCAGGGTAAAAAATTTTGAAGTGACGAGATCGAAACGGCGCCGGGACATCGGCACGGGGGGCGCTTACGCAACGAGGCGTGGCAAAATGCGTAAAACCAAAAATGTGGGCGTTCACGCGCTAGACGAGTCGCGCGAAACACGTCAAAATAAAGAAAAATTAATCTCGCATAATCGGATCGTTGAAACGAAATGGTGTAAAAATGAAAAATGTACCCGACGGCAAGGGGAAAATAGGGAAAAAGGTCAACAGGCGTTCCGGAAGAATAAAGGGCGTGCACATGCAAAAAACACGAAAAACAGCCTCGAAAACACATACGGGGATTAATTTCGTGAAATCTGCTCACCAGAATGCAGGGCGGAAAGAAGGAAAAATGTGCAGAAGAACGCCCCCGACAACCTAACACGTCAAAACACAGTTTCGACTGCGAGAGGATGCGTTCACATGGAAAAAACGTAAAAAGGACACACGCAAATACGGTCGAAAATTAATAACAGAAGATCGGTTCATCGAAACAAGGGGGCAGCAAAAACAAAAAATGTGCGGGGGAAGGGATTGCACAGGCCTGTTATGTGAAAACGTAGTTCTGACAGGATTAGGAGAGGTTCACATGCAAAAAACACCAAAAAGACACTCGAAAACATGTTTAAAAATTAATAATTAAAAATTTGGAAGTCAGAATAAGGGGGAGGAAAAAGGAAAAATATAGGAGAAGGTGTAATGGACACGGCGGTCAAGTCAAACTGGAATTCCGATGCAAACAAGGCAGGTTCACATGGAAAAATGTTAACAAGACGCACGAAAAGGTCCCGAGAAACCGCACAAATTAATATTGGACAAACCATGCAGCGGAATGACACAGAGTAAAAAGGAAAAATGTCAGGGAGGAAGGGGAGGATAGGGCTATCATGTCAGAGCACCGTTTCGAAGCAAGAAAAGCGTGTTCCCATGAAAAATCGTCTAATGTACGCAAAATCCTTCAAAAATTAATAACTCAAAAACCGTGCATTGGAACAGGGGTGGATAAAAAGGAAAAGTGGTCAGTTCAAGGGGATGAACAGGGATATAAAGGTGGATTGGAAGTTTAGTAAATGTAGGATATGTTCACATGGAAACACATCAAAATAAGGGAAAAAGAGAAATGGAGGAGGAACAGCCCCAAGGGAGGGGTGATAGGGGACGGTTGGGTGGAGAAGGGACCCCAGGAGGGTAAAAGAAAGTCATGTCGTACATGCATGAGCAAAGTGATGCATATGCAGGGCGGTATGCAATGTAGACGCGCAGGGACGCGTCCCCACACTTAAAACCTAAACGGATAGGGGTGACCGAGCAACAGGGACCTAATACCGCCCAACAGACCAACCGCTAACGTCCCCACACTTAAAACATAACCGTCAGTGACAACAAAAAGTGTAGGGTTAGAAAAACTTGGCCCATATTGTCGAGAATCAAGGTTGACTGTCGATGACATGTCCACTGTCGTTATCGACGGCAAGAGGTACCAAGGTATCTTCACAGCACACATCCTTCATGGTAGGGACCACGCAGCAGCACCTAGGGAGATGGCTGGTGGATGAATCGCGTCGAGTCGGTGTCGCTGACGATGGAGAGTCACTCAACTTACAGCACTCAGATGGGATGAGAGAATAGTCACTCGCCCCATTACGGACCTCACTCGATGAATAATGATTGAAACCCATATCTCACACTCAGTTTAGGAATTGACAAAGGAATGGTACAAAGGAGCACTCCAGGGTGCACAATTGATGGTGCATCAGTGTGTCAAAACCGTCTGGCATAGGTGCAAGGAGGAAGGCAAGGGAGCCTTACAGTGTAGTGTACAGAACAGGGTGATGTATCCGGTGTTGATGGCAGAAACCCAGCCCGTGGGTGCATAGGGAAAAGAGAACATACCTTACTCCAAAGGTTGTAACGTCCCTCAATCCTCACCTCTCGATAATCGATTGAAGAAACTCCAGTCACACTCAGCCCACCCTCTGTCTCACACTCTGTTGAAAGATACAGAGGGGCAACCATGTCTTGAAACTCGTTGATGTAATCCGCATGGTCACTTGTGCAAAGGTTGTATGCCTTGTGCGCATTTGATGGTGCAACTGTGCATCCCACCCTATGCTGGCATATGGTGCAAGAAGGAAGGCCATGGAGCCTTATGGTGCAATGCACAGAAACAGATCGTGCTTTGTGCATTGAGAGGCCTATCCCGTGCATGCAACACTCCAATCACACATCTCACCTCTCATTTGATTTAAAGGGAAAAAACTGGTCACTCACCCCAGTCTTTGTCTCACACTCGTTTGATAGTTACAAAGGGCAACCATACTCAGTGCCCCATCGGGTTAGGATGAAAGCTCGCGTCACTCGATTGTTTGTCGATGAAGATCGCATCGTCAGTTGTTGAAGAGGCATACCCAGGGAGGTAGCCATCAGATCGAACGTTGTGCTACATAGGAACATGGAGTCTGCTAGAGGACTGTCAAACGCTCTGCAGAAAAGCATAGGACACAGCGTACCAAGGGAGGCAGCTTCGGAACTGGATCCTGGGGATGTCAACTGATGAATCCACTTTCTGGACTGCTGGGTGTTACCACCTTTTCCGCGGCTAGCTTCCTGCCCAAGGGTGTTGACCACCTTTTCGTGGAACGAGGCCTGCTATGACAGGGAATTTCTTCCTTTTCTCCCATAACAGTTTTTGTTCTCTTTTTTCTTTTCATGTTTTTTTTTTCTTGTTGTGTTGTTTTTTTTTTCTCTTGTTCCCGAGGGTGTCGCCACCTTTTCTCGAAGAATAGGTCGGCATGACAAGGACCGAAGTCCTTTTCTCCCATGATCGATATGTATATTTTTTTTTCCTTTTTCGAATTAAGCAAGGGAATGGTAGAAATACCATTTATCAGAACCATCCTCGCCACTGCCGCTGGTGGAAAATAGAGGATAAGAGAGCAGGGGCGGGAGGTGGGGTTGAGGGGACAGAGGGTTGCGTCCACCTCATCAGGAGTGGCTGAAGAACGGCTATCAGAAGTAGCATCATAAGAGTTACAGTGCCACACCAACGGGGGAAAGGATCAGATGACTGTGATTGTCAAGATCCCCAAGGAGGGAAGTACTTCTTCAGGTGATAGCCATTAATCAGGAAGGGATCATCAGAGGCATCAAGGGTCTGCACTTGGATAGAGCCATTAGGGTTGACAGCAAGTACCTTATATGTGCCCATCCACCACCTCTGTTGAAGCTTGCCAGGAAACTTGCCAAATCGTGAATCATAGGCTAGGACCAAATCACCTTCTTTGAACTCCTTGTGCTTGATAAAGCTGTCATGGTAAGCCTTACGTCGAGCTTGCGTGGCTTTCATGCACTGTAAAGCTATCCTGTGAGTTTTGTCCAAACATTCCAAGTGCAGGAAACGACGTTGCAGTGAATCATCGTTCCCCAAGCGCTCTTTGATAGCTACTCGCAAAGAGGGCAATTTCAGTTCAACAGGGAAAACTGCTTTTGTACCATACACCAGCTGGAAGGGTGTCTATCCTATTGCTGCTTTATGGGAGGTTCTGTACACCCAGAGGGCCTCTATAAGTCGATCATCCCAATCACGATGATATGCGGCAATCATCCTTGTCAGGATTGAGCAAAGGATGCGATTGGTGACTTCAACTTGGCCATTGGCTCTAGGATAATAGGGAGAGGACTTACGATGGCGGATCTTATACAGTTCCGTCAACTCTTCCATGACTTTATTAATGAAATGAGTGCCTCTGTCAGTTACTAGCTCGAGGGGACTATCAAAACGGGTGATAATATTCTCGTACATGAACAAGGCTACGCTATTTACCAGCATCCCGCTTCAGAGATTTAGCTTCACACCACTTTGTGACATAATCCGTACATACTAGGATGTATCTGTTCTGATTCCGTCTGGTGGGTGGGTCAATGGGACCCACGAAATCAATCCCCCACTTCTCGAACGGCTTTAGGGGAAGAATGGGTTGCAGTGGCATGGCACTTGTTTTGGTGGGTTTCCCCATTCGCTGACAAGCATCACATCTTTTACAGTAATCATATGCATCCTTGTGGAGGGTCGGCTACCAGTATCCTGCTAATAGGGTCTTCCTAGCTGTCACTTCTCCTGCGAAGTGTCCACCACATAGAGCATCATGGCATGCTTTCAATACTATGTCAATTTCATCCCTTGCAACACATCTTCGTAGTACTTCATCTTTGCCTTTCCTGTACAATGCACCACCTAGCAAGGTGTAGGGGGTTGATTCTAAGAGAAGCTTCTTCCTCTCACGACTTGAGGTGCCAGGAGGATACTGTTGAGCTGCCAAGAGATTGGCTATGTCTGCATACTAGGGAGTAACTATTTCAACTAGAAACAAAGAAGCATCAGGAAGGTCTGGATCATCCTGTTCCTCTTCTTCTGTTTGAGGGATCCGTGATAGATGATCGGCTAGGACATGGGAACGACCAGGCTTAGTGACTGCTTCAAATTCGAACTCCTGGAATAGGAGCAACCATCTCATCAGTCGTCCTTTAACATCTGCTTTGTTCATTAGGAATGACAGGGTCTCATGATCCACATAGAACTTGAAATGTGTGAACAATAGATAGTGTCGAAACTTTTCCAGTGCAAATACCATTGCCAAGCACTCAAGCTCTGTCATTGTATAGTTCCGTTCCCTATCAGTGACCTTTCGGCTTGTATAATATATCGGTTGATCTAATTTGGAGGGACCCTTTTGACATAGTATAGCACCTAGCCCTTCAACTGATGCATCTGTGTGTACATGGAACTCCTTCGTCCAATCAGGAGGCTGTAAAATAGGTGCCTGAAGCAGGCATTGTTTAGGGTATTAAAGGCTTCTTCACAGTCATCCGTCCAAAGGAAATCAGCTTCTTTTATTAGGAGCTTGTGCAGAGGGGCTGCCTTAGTTGCAAAATGTGCAATAAATCTTCTGTAATAGCCCACATGGCCAAGAAATACTCTCAATTGTTTGAGGTTTGTCGGTGCTGTTAAGGCGGCAATCTTTTCAATCTTTGCCAGGTCTGTTGCAATTCCTTGTGCAGAGACAATATGGCCCAAAAGAACTCCTAAGGAGACACCAAAGACACATTTGTCAGGGTTGAGAGAAATCCCATAATCTCGGCATCTGTCAAAACATTGCTCTAGGTGTCCCCAGTGCTCACGGATCAAACTATAGACACAAAGGTCATCAAGATACACCTCAATGAAATCATGCAGATGGTTCTGGAAGGCCGCCATCATTACTCGTTGGAAGGTGGCAGGAGCATTACAAAGCCCGAATGGCATCACTCTGTAGGCATAGGTTCCCCATTCCATGGTGAAGGTTGTTTTAGATTGGTCATCTTCTGCGATTTGGACTTGGTTATATCCGTTGAATCCATCCAAGAGGGAATACAACTCATGGCCTACCACTGTGTCCAACAATTGGTCTGTAAAAGGGATAGGGAAATGATCCTTCTTTGTCTTTGAATTGAGCTTTCGAAAGTCAACACATATTCGAAGTTTCCTGTTCTTCTTAGGTACTATCACAATGGGCGAAACCCATTCACTATTAGCCACGGTATAGATGAACTGTGCTTCGAGTTTCAATAATTCGGCCTTCATCAGAGTAGAATAATTAGGATTCATCTGTCTTTGTCTTTGCCTTATAGGTTTGGCATCGGGCTCTAGGTCATTGTGATGTTGACATACTATAGGATCAATCCCCTTTAGGTCTTTGTAGGACCAAGCGAACACATCTAAGTTCTCCTTTAGTAGGTCTCGAAGGACCACCAGTTCTTCTTCTGGAAGATTGAGACCCACTTTCAGGTGACGTTCCATACCCTCAGCATCCAAGAACGTTACTTGTCTTTCACCTTCCACTTCACGGATAAATGTCCCACGGATTGCTTCTGGGTAGAGGTCTGACTCCTTCAAGAGAGTCGTATCCTCGTTTGATGTCCCACTAGAACCAGTGTCCTCCTTCTGAACATATGACTCATTCGTCTGTTTAAATTGCTGAAAGGGTATCAGAGCCTTATTTGCTTTTGTTTGAGTGAAGACCTCTTTAGGACTCAAGGCTTCATCTTCAGAGGATGCGTCCAGGAATGTCACATAGCACAGACCTACTAGAGGCTGTGACTTTGAGGGCTTGGGCTTCTGTTGGCAGGGAGCATCATCATCATCTTCTCTTTGGACTAAATAGTCAGGGCGACAAGAGCCATTGATGAACTTAATTTTTACACCTTTAATCCATTGCTTATACAAATTCTCCATACTTTGGGGTCCATTGACCAACCCAAATGGAACCATGGTCATTCCATCCAGTACCCTGAGATATTCGGCCTCTAAGGTCTCTGTAGGGACATCAACCAGATCATCCTCTATTAGAGGGAATTCTTCATCTGCACTTCCATAGCCTACTTTATTTTCTTCCTCATCAATTTCATTCTCATCTTCTGGAGGCTCTGCCTCGACCTCCGTAGAGGCTCTGTAGGAGAAGAACAGATCGTCTGCCTCTGCATCTACTTCTGCTTCTGTCACTAGTTTTGACTCTACTTCTGCTTCTGGTTCTGGCTCTATATCTGTTACTGTCTCTGTAACTGTCTTTGTATCCACTCTGTCTCTGTTTTGTAGACGCTCTATATCTGCTCTGTCCCTATTCTATCTCTGTACTATAACTGTACTGTTATGTATTGCTCTGTCCCTCTGTAGGTAGGTTGAACTTCACAGTCTTGGCAGGAGAGTAATTTCGATTCTGAACCACTAGTTCCTTCTTCTTGGTGCGCGTCACAGCAGCAACTTCCAACTCGACCAAATTGGATGCAGGTTCTTGTACCTTCTGTTGGCTATCAGTGACATTGGCCTTTACAGGGGCTGGACTGGGACAGTCCTTTGCAGTGTGGCCTTCTCCTTTGTATCGACTACATAAAGGCTTGTAATCCACTGATCGTTTAGGGTTTGGGCAATTTGGGGAGATATGTCCCTTTTCTCCACACCTATAACATTCCACCTCGGATCTTTGACCACCACCATACTATCATCCTCTGTAACTTTGAGAGGAAAACCTCATTGGACCGAAATTAGGATCAAACTCTCTAGGCTTGGGTCGAATATCCTATGTTGTCATTTTAGATTCCAGCAAGTTGAATCTTGCATTTTCATCATTTTGCCTTCGTTCATGCATCTCTTTCAGAGAGCAAATATCCTCTGTATGGTTCTTCCGCAAACAGTAAGAATAGAAGGCTCAAGGAATGGTTGGTTTTCAGGTACATTCAGTGGCTAAATGTCCTGCTTGATGACACTTTCCACACCAGGTATTAGAGCACATCACATCTCTTCCGGCTCTCGCTGGAGTGGATAT
This sequence comes from Lygodium microphyllum, assembly GCF_053477565.2. Classification (NCBI taxonomy): domain Eukaryota; kingdom Viridiplantae; phylum Streptophyta; class Polypodiopsida; order Schizaeales; family Lygodiaceae; genus Lygodium; species Lygodium microphyllum. Next base: position 109,328,818 of record NC_141155.1, on the reverse strand, counting down.
ATTGGTGGTATTCACCTTCAACGTTTGTAACTGCTTTGTAATCACATCCAGAAGCTCTTTCTTGATACTTGCAACTGAGTTGGATAAGTAGTCCTTCAGATTTTCACCTCCTGAAGTGCTTGTGGTAGGGCTTTGGGAAGCTTCTGTAATTACTGCATAAACTGGTTGGGTAGATCCAGAAGGTCCTTGGTTCTGGCTCTAATTCAGAGCTCCTGTTGAGACTTGGGGTTGTTGATTCTAGTTAGTAGGATTCCACTATTCTTGAGTCGCCATTGGAGGAACTGTTTGAGGCCACTGTTGTTGTGGTTGAACCATCATCTGAGGCATTGTCATCTGCGGTGACCACACTGGATTAGGTGCACTACATTGTGGCACTGTTTGCATCTGGGGATAGGGGTAGGGAACTGTCCCTGGGACCGCATTTGATGGGTATACCATTCCAGGCATAGGAGGAGGTAAGATCCCTCTTCCTGGAGTCATTGACAGCCTTGCTTCAACTTTGTCATACAATCTTACACCTTCCACTGCAGCTTGCAGATTGACTAGTCTTCTCAATTCTACCAACTTGGAAACTTCTGGTTGTAGGCCCCTGAGAAACACTCCTTTCTGGATACTTTCATCCAAATGATGGTTAGTCCATCTCTTTAGGATGGATTCCATTCGCAAGACATAAGCTTCTACTCTTTCTCCAAAGGACTGACTTAGGTTCATGAACTCCTCTCGCATCCACTTTTCAAAACCTTCACGCCTGAATTTAGTGAGGAAGGCCAACTTTAGGTCGTCCCATGTGCCAAAAGCTCCTCCTGCTTGTCTCTCATACCACTGAAACGCCGCGCCCTTGAAAGTGGCGGGGAATATTGCTAACCAATGCTTAGGGGTTCTGGCATTGTTAGCCACACATGCTACCATAAACTATGCTACATGAAGATTAGGGTCTTCATTGTACTCTCCCTTAAAAACTGGTAATGGGACTACATTTGTTGGCCTATCATCAATATTTCCAGGACGAATCTGACTAGGAAGGGGACCTTGAGTCACCATGGGGACTTCTGTAAAGAGTGCTTTTAGGGCATCAAAGGAAGCTTCTTCCGCGAGCTCGTTCTCAGCTTTGAATTTTGCCTTCTCTCTTCTCACGTACCTCTGGACTCGTTCTAACGCTTGCCTCTTTATTGCGTCATTCATCAGGGGGTTGGCTTCAACCAGTTGGTATGGACTCAACATGATAGTATCTGAGAGGGCTTCAGTCTCTGATAGATTCTCTGGCCAACATCTCCTCTACTTCCTTCTTCTTAACATCTCTGAATTCAGCTTTCAAAGCACTACAGAGGGGAAGATATTATGTTCTGAAAGTATCAAAACTCATTCTTCTTAGGATCGTTGTTGTGTCATTATAATAGTGCCAGCTTCTAAGGGTTTCAATAGTGTATGTTGTGAAAAACACTCTATTGACCAACTTCCAGTGGGTTGCTAATTGACCAAATAGAAGATTATCAGTGCACCAAGCATCCCATGTATGTTGCTGTTGAGCATCCATGAACAAATTCCAACTCTTTTCCTTGTCTTCGTGAACCTCCACAGACCAAGACTCCTAAAGCTTCTTCACAATCTCCCACTTGATGATGTCTGGAAACTTCTCAATGAATGCCAAATCTTCCATGGATGGTCATTCTCTCTGTTTCTGCTCTTTAGTTTGTTCCCAAACAGTTTGCCACCAAGATGCAAGTTTCTGCTGCTTCAACAGGAAAAGAAAACAGTCCACCACATAGAGCATGCATCATGATGGTGATGTGTTTTTGCCATTGTGGGATGAACTTATTATGAAAAATGGCTTTGATAATGAGAAATTACAACTCTTCAGTGGAAGAAGGAACTTTACAAACATCCATTGAATTCTTCTCTTCCAGGCAATGCCATTTCCTTCATTTTCAACCTCTTCTGGTGCTTGTTGATGGCAAGTTTCCCCGGCTGCACACCAAAAACATGGAGCCCCAAGAGGAACACCAAGGAAAAGGAAATTCTCTTGCAAGAAAATCTATCTTGTAACATCAACAAGCTTTTATTTCATTCTTTTGATCATCAAAACAAAGAAAACAACAATTCTTCATGCAGCATCATAATAGATATCTCCCACGGATTTGATAGAATCAACTATAATCTTCAACATCTTTATAAAATTCTTCAATAGAACAAAGAACACAAAGGAATACACCATCTTTGAATGGAAATCAATCACATATTATTCATCTTCAATGTCTTCATAGTTCTCTCTCTCAATCTCTCATACACAGTTACACTGTTTTGATAGATTTGATTATCTCTGACTCTCTCTCTCTCTCTCTCTCTCTCTCTCTCTCTCCATCAATAGTACATCATATCCTCACTACAATGCTCTCATAATAACCCTCAATAATCGTTCTTAGGTCGTGGATGCACCTCCTAAGAGGTATGTCTGATATGAAGAGTCACCAAAGCCACTACAGTGTCTTTTCATAGCTCACTACTGTCACTGTCACTTAGTCTTCTCTTCAGTCTTCAGCGCAGCTGCTTCTTCCACCTGTTTTAGCTCTTTTAAACTTAGATTCATCCTTTCCAAATGTTAGAAAACTTTTCCAAAGTTACACATATATTCTACAGAACACCTACAGAAGATCTACAGAACAGTCACAGTACAACACTAGAACAACTACAGTACAGTTATAGTACAGAGACAGAACAGAGATAGAAGATCTACAGAAGGTTACAAAAGGTCATCAAAACCTCATAAATCATACTCAAACCATTCCAAACTCTCAAAAACTATTCAATAATATTTCACAAGATCTCAATCTTTATCAAGCATCAATCCATGCTTCATATAGAAGACAATCAGAACAAAACAGAAGCTATACAGAAGGTTTACAGAACCAATTAGAACATCACAGAACCTCATATCTCCATTGAAAATCATCATGAATTTCCAAAACATAATCAATATCATCCAAAACACTCTCAATTACTTCCATTACAACCATACATCACTCTAAATCCACCAAAAATCAATCATTCAGACCTCAAAAACAACAAAAACTAGTCAAAAATTCAGTCTTTTTCCACTCTCAACATTCACTATATATATATTCTCTATATAATGTGCGTTCATGACCTATTTATAAATATTCTAATCTGTGAAATTTTCTTGAATAAAACACAACCCTTTTCTATTCAATCTATAAATAACCCCTTTATATGACACCCTTCTGTATGTTAAAAAAAGTAAAAATGGTGTTTTAAAAACCCCTTATTTTGAACTCACGTTATATATGCATATATTCATGAGTGACCCCCCCCCCCCCCCCCCCCGAGACCACAATCCATCCCCAATCCATAAAATTCAAGTGTTAGGATTTCTCCAAATATAGATCTTCTACTAACTTAGAAATGAAGGAATGCAGATGCATTGTGTGCCTTAGTTATAAGTTATTCTCATAGTGTTTTGACCTTGATTCATCATACAAGCAAGGCATAGAGGCTTGGAACGTATTGAGCAATCAATATGAAACACAAAATCAAATAAGGATAAGAAACTTGGAGAATTTACTAACACAAGAGAAGTTTTCTAAATGAGAAATAGTTAAAGCAATCATTACTCTGATCAAGAATTTTCACGACCATCTAGATGGCTTGTATTGGGATACAAAAGACTAGAGGAGCTAGCTCTAAGTTGTCTTTGGATTTGTCTACCAAAGTTTGATGCATTGGTAAGTGCCCTAAATATTTGGTGAGATCCCGAGCTTTGATGTTTGAGAAATTTGAACCATATAAAGCTTGTACAATGGGCAAACAATAGAGAAAGGCATTTCCACGGGAAAGCATGAATAGAGTGAAGGCTCCTCTAGAGTTGGTGCATGCTCACTTCTATGGTAAAATTCCTATACAAGCCTTGGGAGAATCTTCTTATTTTATGTTGATCATCAACAACTATAGTGGCAAGAAATGGATGTACTTCCTTCATGATAAGGCTCAAGCTTTTATAAGTTTGAAGAATGGATAAAAATTATTGAGAATGAAAGTGGGTAAAGTGTGAAGAAGTTTAAAATAGATGGTGGTGGTGAGTTTAACTCAAAGGATTCTAAAGACTTTTCTAAGAGAAAATAGTTTAAGTATCGATTGACAACCCCTCATATACCTTAGGAGAATGGCATTATATCAGTTTGTTTAAAATTAAAATAGTTTTTGTCCTTCTCATATTTACCATGGAAAAGAAAATAATATTCATTGACTGACTAGTGAAGGTTCATCATATGGTCGAAAGGCCGACTAGACTACATTCCTAAGCTATAAAAAGAAGACCCCTTCAAAGCTATAATCAATATATCTTTCACTGAGTCAAAGTTCTTCTAGCTATCCATATGTTCTTCACTTATCATTTATCTTGGTCACCATCTTCACACTGGAAGTCCACGGATGGATAGAGCCATCTTTGTATCAATTCTTTTGAAAGTAAAGTAGTTATTGTTATTCTTATATTAGCTATGTATTCTCTACTTCTTGCTCAAATTCTTTCTGTTAGGTTATGCCCAATGGGCTTTGAGGAGTGACAAGTATGTGAGAGGCAAGGGGTTTAATAGCAAAGAGGAGAAATATTGTCCTCTGTATTAGGTAGTGGTGTTGGTGTATCAAGTGGTGGTGCCTCGGGCGGTGCTACTATACCGACTATTTAAACATTGAGGATTCATCTACCAATCTTCAACGAAGGCAAGTTAGATGGTATAAACTACACTTTCTAGAAGTTTAAAATCACAACTATTCTTGATTGTTATGAGCTTCTAGAGAGAGTGTTGGGGATAGACCTAGAGCCACAACCCATCCCCAACCAATCAAATTTGAGTGTTATGATTCCTCCAAATGCAGATCTTCTATCATCTTGGAAATAAAGGGACATAGATACATTGTGAACACCATATTAGAGAAATTGGTCCTAAGTCCCACTTTCAAATAAGGGGTAAAGATTTGACATGTTTGTGTGCCTTCGTTACAAGTCATTCTCATAGTGTTTTGACCTTGAGTCATTATATAACTAAGCATCAAAGGCATGGAACATATTGAGCAATTAGTACGAAACATGATATTAAACAATGATAAGGAATCTAGAGAATCAACTAGCACAAGAGAAGTTTGCAAAGGAGAGATAGCTGAAGCATTCATTACTCGGATCAAGAATATGCACGACCAGATGGCTGGCGGTGGGATATAAAAGACTAGTGTCACTATCGCCACATAGGCGATGGGGATTGAAATATATCCCGAGCCATGCGATCTCCTACTATCGCAGCATCCCTGTGACGGCTCGACAGCCAGAGCTTGCTCGCGCATGCTTTGATTGATGCTCATTTGTTGATGATCCATTTGCATCGATTCCAGCTTGTTGCTCTGCCCCAAGTAAGTAAGTATTGTTGTCTAGTCTTTCTAGAGCTCTGGTGAGAATTTGTGATTTCTAGCAAGTTATCATTTCCTGCGTACTTATTAGTGATTGTGTTTCAACAATATGCACTTGTTTTTTCTATTCCGAGTGATTATGTGGTCTTTCCCTATTCTCTACAATCGAAGTCTGGTTAATATTCTGGTCATTTGGCCGACATGCATGCTGAAATCATGTTCCCCTCATCGTGATGAACTCATAATCTACAGCCTTTCGACAGCTCTCGTGGGCAATCTTTTCCTGCGTACTTAGTGATTGTGTTTTAACAATATTATTATGCATTTGTTTTTTCTATTCCTACTGATTGCGTGGTCCACGTCTTTCTCTATTCTCTACAATCAAAATCTGGTTAATACTCTCGTCATCTGGCGGACATTCATGCTGAAATCATGTTTCTCTCATCATGCATGATGAACTTGTAACCTGTCTTTCCTCCTTCATGGATTCTGATTCGCATGTCATCGAATCTGGTCAATGAGCATCGTAAATCTACCCAATGTACTGCACCATGGTTGTCGTGCGACGTGATTAGCATATTGCGCTGCAAACTGTGTAGACATGCATTGCAAACTACATGATGTGCTATGAATATTGTCATGCACTGTGATCCAATGAATGATAAAGTCTTAAATTTAGTGCCATGCATCTTGTGCCGAAATCGTGATCCCCTCATCATGCATGATGAACTCGTAACATGTCTTCCCTCCTTTCTGGATTCTAATTATGGTGCAATCTGATCTGATCAGCGAGCATCTTAACTCTGCTTGACATGCATGATGTCCTGATTAGCATGCACTGCAAACTTTGCAGACATGCACTAGAGACTAAATGATGGACTTTAAATGTTGTCTTGCACTCTAATATGATGATTGTTAAATTTTTAAATTTAGTGCCATGCATCTTGTGCCGAGCAACATGCATCATACCTTGATCTGTTCACCTTGAATTTTGTTAATGTGGACATGTTTTCAACATGCATGGTGTGATTCGAATGGCATGCATTCAGTTTATTGTTGTCATACATTGTGGTTTGCATGTGTTCTAATCATGGTTTCTAGTACATCTGCCTCTCACACTACAATTATGGAGTGCTTGCTATTGCAAGAGTTTGTTGCACTCATCATTTCAATATCTGGAGTGACTCTAGTCATTTGGGACAGTCTACTGTCATGTGTTGCACAGGTATGCATCTGACATTGTGTTAACCCAATTGTGTTGGTATTGTGTTAATGTAACACCAATGACATTAGCCTACTAATGTCACGCTAATGCCATTGGTGTTGCCATTAAAGTAATGCAATTAAAATTTTGCAATTAACATAATGTGATTAAAGTGGTTGCAATGTGGATACTCGTAATGTGGTTGCTAATGGGCTTGCTAATGTATTAGTATGATGATAATGTTTGCAAAAATGTGATGGCACTAATCTTAAATGCAATGTGTAATGGGTTTTCATGTGACATCTATTGTAGCTCCCAATGTGCTACCTTTTGTGATTGCTAGTTAATGCAAACTAATGTGATATGACAAATTCGATGATAATTCAAGGGTAATGCAAACTAATGCAGCTACCTAGTGAGCTATGGATAAATTAATGATAATGTGATGTCCAATGTGAACATATGTGGCTCCCAATCTACTATGTTAATTGATTGCTACCTTATATGATTGATTGTTACCTTAATTCATTGCTACCTTAATTGAACTAATATGATGTCTAATGTTAATGTGAGCTAGCGTGCCACCTAATGTACTACCTTATGTGATTGCTGCTTAATGTGCTACCTTATGTGATTGGTACTTTATGTGAAGTACTATGCTACCTAATGTGCCACCTACTATGCTACTTAATGTGAAGTAATGTGTTGTTGTTGTGATAGTCAGATCATGCACATGCCATGCAGACATGGGTGACTTTATTACCAACCTACCTCTCTATGTGTCTTCTGAATCATCGTCACCACCATTAGACAGTTAGTGCATTGATGATGACCCTATGGAGTTCGTGCTGTCCAGCTAATACCATGTCCTACCAGCTAATTTGTCTTTTATGTCCATCCTGCATGCTCAATGGGGTGTTCTAGCTATGTTATTTTTCAAACACTGCAAGTGTTTCACAGAAGTCCATCACCATCATAGCGTGTGCATGTGCCAATGTCCACACCACCACCCCCTATCATTGCATCTTTTGTAGCACCCATTGAACCTTGCACAATCCATAGGAAAAACATCAACACCATGTCAACCAACAGAAAATCAAAGCAAGATGTATCCTTGACCTCACAAAATATTGAACACTAGTCTCATCACTTGATGATGACGATGATGGGACTAAGAAAAAAGGCCAGGTTTGGGGTGAGCTGAGACTGCTATATTGTTGAAAAATTACGAGGAGTGTTGAGCACACGTTTACAAAGGCAACTTTTAGCTGAAGGATTGGGATGCAGTTACAAAGAGTGTCAATGAAGAGCTAGGTGTTGCATTCATAATTGATCACAGGAAAAATAGAATCCACACCCTATGAATGAAGTACATGAAGGAGAAAGGAAAGTGTATAGCATCAAGTGTTGTTCACTCAACATGGCAGTACTTCAACATACTTGATACTTTATGGTCAAAAACCCTTCATTCCATTGGAATCCCGAGTGTTAATACCATGTCCATCTCAGGGCGCATATAGTCATGGACAACACACAAAAGCATTGGAAAACCTTTAGGATAAGGGAAAGGAAAATGGCACAAAGATGGACACATTCTAACGAGTTGAGGGTATCAAGGGTCAAAAGGTAAAAGATAGCAAGAAAGGTTCCTTAGCTTCAATTTCAAAGGTCTTGGGTGATGGGATGGAACAAATGTATTCGATTATGCAAAGCATGAGTGAAGCCCATGCAACTCACAAAAAAGAATCTGAGGAGCAGCATGAGTGACATGACAAAAGGAAACTTCAAATATAGCTGGACATTGTCAAGGAGACCAAACAATTGGAGATATATATGCACATGCAATTGGACATAGTGAAGCTTCCTACTCGGTAGAAGGTAGGACATTGAATTGTTGTTAACCCAATTGTGTTAACATTGTTTATTGTGCATAGCTAACCTTAGAAGAGAGAGTGAGTGAGTGAGTGAGACAAATAGAGAGATATATAGGGAATTTAAGTTTTATTTGCTTTGTTACATGTAGGATGAATGATGTTGCAACATTTTTTATGTTACAATGGTCCATACTTTTAATCTACATGCTAGTCGAAGGATGATAGAAGACCTTGTATCTCAGCATGAAATTGAGGATGAGTTCATTTGGGTGATGTGTTTTGTGTGTCATTGGACCTTGTTGTTTGCTTTGGTTGAGGACGAGGTCATCAAGTACTCCCTGCCATTGTGGTAGTGCTTTCCAAGGCATGTCACCTTTTGGAATGGCATACACTCTGAAATATGATCAAATGCAAGGCTAGAGAACCAGCAATAGTACATGGCATATTATTGTATGTTGTACGAAGCATTCCATGAGCTAAAATATTGGATCAAGGCACACTTGCCATCCTCAAATGAGAAGGATCCCCTTAGAGACCCCATACAAGTAGATATATCTTTAGCTTGTGTTTTATGCCGTCTGGGTAATGGATCCTCTTGTAGGACTATATTTGGCATAGGGGACTCAACAATCAGGAAATATATAGAGCTAGTTGTGAACATACTTTGCACTCCAGAAATGTTTGCGAGGAACTTGATTACTATTCCAATAGACGAGTGTCACACACCACCATGCCGAGTTTGAGGAGTTAACTTGTCTCCCATACATATGTGGAGAAATTGATGGCAATATCATTCTTATTAACATTGTAATATGGGAGAAGGTTCAAAAGCTTTCACATAATGTAAAATTGAAAAAAAACTATAATTCACACTTGTTTATTGGTATCTATAGCTGCCATGTCCCTTGGTACTACTAGTTTATGTTATTGTATTCTTTCCTTCCTTGCACAACCCCAAACATCACTATTGATATGGTGTAGTGATAGAATGTTCATAAGCTCTCACATGATTTGATCAAAACATTGTTGTTGTTACTTCAATGATCAAGAAGGTTTAAATGCTTCACATCATGAGTTTGTCGCACAAGCAAGCTTACCATCTCAATGCTCCGTAATACGCATTTCAGTGGGGGTGATAACCCCAAAATTTATGCAAGAAAAAGGCATAATATGTGGTCTACATTGGCAAAAATTCAAGCATTCTAGCTTTGCAATTCTTTTATATATGTGCTATCATTGACAATATTCTTTGTAAATGCTCTTGGCAATTTTAGCGGGTCCACATTGTAAAGTCATGAGCATAGGAAATGGTGTGTGCATTTTGCAAAAGTTGAAAGGTTTTAATATTTCAATGTTCATAGGCCTCCTTTCTAAGGTCTAAGAATGCTCATGTAAAACAAATCCTTCAAGAAATATGAAAAGGTGGAGTTGAGAGTCATGTTGTCAGAGAGAGAACCAGGGAGAGAGAAAGAGGAGAGAGAAATACTATAGAGGAGAGAGAAAGACTACAGGAAGAGAGAAAATAAGAGTGACAAGGAGAGAGAAAGACTAGAATTGGAGAGAGAAAGACAGGTAAGATGAAGAAGCCATGGAAGCTTAGAGCAAGAAGGGAGAGAAAGATTGTAAATGTATTGATTTGTCAAAAGATGTGAAAAATTACAACTTCTCTCCTTATATACCAGTGTCTATGTGACATGGCATATTATTAGCATTCTAACTATTCCCAGCTTCTTACAATCCATCCCTTCCCAAAAGTTTTTGTCCTAAAAAACAAACCTAGAAAGAACTAAAGAAGAGATGGATAGAACAAAGTACTACTCTGTTTTATAGCTTACAAATGGGAGATTAGTGAAGAATTATCATTACAAGGGCTGAATTTGAACAATGGAAAGAGGACCTTGCTATATACATGATTTGAAGAACTTCAGAAGCAATTGGAGCCATAAAATCTTCAACAAATAGTTCCAGAAGAAAGTAGACAGCTTGCTGAAATAACAGTCCCTGCTGGACCAAATCTGCCATAACTTTTGATAGAAGTGTCCAAATGAGATGTACCACATATCAAAACAAAGCTCTTGAATAGTACTTTAAGCTTATGTAGATATCTCAATTCTGAAAATGAAGTACGACAAAAACTGTTCTAAAACAGTGTGTTGTCCTGAACCAGTCTGCACCAATACTAGCTCCATAAGCAATAGGCTTCAGCCACCAATGTATCCCTCAAGTATGGATACTCATCCAATATTGAATCAAGTCTCCAAGAAGCCTCTTCAGAGGGTAAATCTCTCCATTTAATCAAATATTCCACAATAGAACGTGATCGAAGCTTCTTTTCACGCTGACCTATAACAGCCTATGGGATGTACTGAACAATACCATCTTCATCAATAGGTGGCAGCTCATCAACTAAATCCACTGGATCACCATAATAGGGCTTGAGCTGACTAACATGGAAGACGTTATGAATCTTTGTAGAAGAGGGAAGCTCTAGTCTGTATGCCAAATCTCCAATCCGCTTAAGGATCCTGTAAGGGCCATAGAATCTGTGGGCAAGCTTATTACTGGATCCATCTTTCAATGTAGAGTACTTGGATTTGGGCACCATCAACAAAACCAGCTCTCCTTCCTGGAACTCTAAAGGCCTCCTCTTCTCATCAGCATACATCTTCATCTGATCTTGAGCCTTCCTTAGATTCACCTTGCATTGGTGAAGAAGGATCTGCATTCTTTCCAACTCTTCCTTCCCATGAGGGTTGATCTTTTCATTAAAAATGACTGTGGGTAAGGGCACCTTGTAACCATACAAAGCCTCAAAGGGTGAAACTCCTATGCTCGCATGAGTGGAATTATTATAAGCAAACCCAGCCAGGTGTAACCAAGAATCCCATGAGATTTGGACATCATAGCAAAAATGACGAAGATAAGTCTCCAACCATTTATTAACTCTCTCTGTCTGTCCATCAGTTTGGGGATGATAAGCCGTAGATGGAGCCAAATTAGTACCCATAGATGTAAATACCGCTTGCCAAAAGTTACTCATAAACTTTGAGTCCCTATCATGGACGATCACCTGCGGTAATCCATGTAATCTGAAAATATGCTCCATAAACTGGTTGGCCACCTGAGAAGCAGTAAACTGAATTTTTGTTGGAATAAAATGAGCTGCTTTGGTGAGTCTGTCAACCACCACATAAATACTATTCCACCCCTTCTTGGTAGTAGGTAAGCCAGTGATAAAGTCCATAGTAATATGAGTCCATTTATCCGTAGGAATAGGCAATGGCTGCAACAAACCTCCTGGCTTATGGGTGCTATCCTTATTTTGCTGACAAGGCATACACTTCATAACAAAGTCCTTGACATCTTTTGACAGTCCTTTCCAATAAAAGCTATTGCTGATCCTGTCATAAGTCTTGAAAACTCCCAAGTGTCCAGCTAAAGGCGAAGAATGCAACTCCTCCATAATTTTTCGCTTGAAAGAAGAAGTAGAGGGAATAACAATCTTGCCCTTCCACCAAATAAGACCATTTTTAAGCTGGTAATGTGAGTTTTCTTCCATAAGACCTTGCTGTAATTTCTGAAAGATTTGACTGAATTCCTCATCTAAGAGGTATGCCTCTTGTAGCTCTTCAATCCAATCACTATGTAATTCTGTCATGGCTAATACTTTGCAGGCCCACAAACGAGAAAGAGAATCAGCCACTATGTTATCTTTGCCCCTTGTATGAGTGATGTCAAAGTCATAATTTTGTAATGTTGCTACCCATCGTCGTTGCTTTGGAGTAAGATTTGACTGAGTAAGGAAATACTTGAGTACCCGATGATCACTATGTACTCTGAATCGGCTGCCATATAAGTAATGGTGCCATTTCTTGATTGCATGCAGAATAGCCAACATTTCTTGGTCATAAACATTCATGGCCATCTCCTTATCAGTAAGCTTACGGCTTTCAAATGCAATTACTCCATGCTCCTGAAGCAAAACAGCCCCAATGCCACGGCCACTAGCATCACACTGTATAGTAAACTCTTTAGAGAAATCCAGGCATACAAGAATAGGAGCAGAAGTAAGTAATTCCTTTAACTGGTTGAAGCTGCTATTTGCAAGAGCATCCCAAAAGAAAGCCTCTTTCTTCAACCTGTCAGTTAAAGGGGCTGCAATTGCCGCATAATGCTTTATAAATCTGCGATAGAATGAAGATAGACCAAGAAATCCTCTAAGAGAGGTAGTAGTAGTAGGCGTTGGCCAATCTTTTATGCATTGCACCTTCTTGGGATCAGCCTGTATTCCTTTTTCACTGACTATATGTCCCAAGTATTCCACTTCAGTCTGCATGAAAGAACACTTCTTCTCCTTAGCAAAAAGCCTATGATGTCTCAACACATCAAAAACCCTCCTCATATGTGACAAATGATCTTGAAAAGTCTTGCTGTAGATCAAAATGTCGTCAAAGAACACCAAGACAAACTGAAAGAGGAAAGGTTGTAGAATCTTATTCATCAGGCTTTGAAAGGTAGCTGGAGCATTTGTAAGGCCAAATGGCATCACCAAGAAATGGTAGAGCCCACGATCAGTCCTAAAAGTAGTATTGACCTCATCACCCTCTCTCATGCAAATCTGATGATACCCTGATCTCAAATCAATCTTCGTGAAGAATCGAGCCCCCTTAAGCTCATCAAGCAAATCATCTATCCTAGGTATAGGATACATGTTCTTCATTGTTATCTTATTGAGATCCCTGTAGTCAATGCACATTCTGAAAGATCCATCTTTCTTTTTGACTAACAGGACTGGGGACACATAAGGTGAAGAACTTGGTTCAATGAATCCCATTTCAAGAAGCTCTTTGATTTGCTTGGCTACTTCCTCTCGTTCACATTTTGATAGTCTGTAAGGTGGCTTATTGATTGTCTTTGAGTTGGGTTCCAAATCAATGGGGTGATCCACCGCTCTCTTAGGAGGCAATGAAGTAGGTACTTCAAATAAATCTCTATACTCCTCAAGAAGAGCTGTCAAGGCTGGATGGTTTGCTGAATTATTGGGTTGATCTTGTGTTTCTTTGTTCAAATGCAATACAAATATCTGTTAGCGCTTTTTGTACTCTTTCTTGAGTTGTTGAATGGTGATAAGCTGAAAATCAGATCTACTAGGGATCCCCTGTAAATGGATGAGCTGTCCATTGGAGAAAAACTCCATATATAACTATGAGAAATCCATAGTAATCCTGCCTAAGGTCATCAACCAATCACAACCAAGTACAATATCTATTGGCCCCATTTCCAAAGTGATCAGGTTTACTTTGACTTCAAAATTTTCAGCCATCTGCAAAGAAACTTGTGGACAAATCTGCGTATTGGTTTCCTCTTCACCATTAACCACTTGTACTCGAATGGGCTGCTGTAAGTCGGTGGGAACACAATTCAACTTGTACATAATAGATTTATTGACAAAACTGTGAGTACTACCACTATCTATCAAGATGAACACTGGCTTTCCACATATGCTTCCCTTTATACAAAGTGTATTAGGGCTCTTAGATCCCGTCCAAGCATCCATAGAGATAGAACAATTAGTGACAGCATGCAACTCATTACAAAATCCACCAGGATCAAATGGGATGTCACCGCCTGGATCAAAAGGAAAAGAGTCAGATGGATCAAAAAAGTACTCCTGTCCACCATCATCCTCGAAATCTTCATTTTCAGCATTGATTGTGACTGCATTAACTTCATCTATGTCATTTTCAAAGTCCTCAAGAACTAGCATACTCTAAAACTTTGGCTTGGCATTTTTGTATACACACTTTGAAGCATGGTCAGGAGTATACTTTTCTCCACACTTGAAGCATAAGCCTTTGTCATTTCTTTCCTTGTAAAGATCCATGGGAATATTTTTGGAATTTGTATTGGCTGAAGTAGACTTAGGCTTATTGTCACCTTGCTTAAATTCAACCTTTGGACTGTTTGCTGTCCTGAAATTGCTTTGAAGCCTAGAAGCATTAAATGGAGGATAAGTTGGTATCCATAAGCTCCCACTAGGCATATGATTGCTACCATAATTGTTACCAACTTGCCCTTGCTTTAAAACAGTCCTTGGATGTCCATAACTTGGCTGAAATGAAGACTCTTTCCTATACTTCCTTCCATAGCGCTCTGCAAGCTCAATAGCCTTGAAAAGTGAAGTAGGATTATGCGCCATAACATCAGCTGACAAGGATGGTTCTAAACCATACATGAACTTGTGTAACTTGGCCTCATCACTGATGTTTTCCACATACATGGTCAAGTTGAGGAATTGGTTTGTATATTCTCTTACACTTAGGCTCCTTTGTTCCAAGCCATACTATCTTCGTTCTAACTTCTCTTTTTCAAGAGGTGAAACAAAGACTTCGGCCATAAGTGCCTTGAAAGCTTCCCAATTCTCAATAAGTACATTCTCTTTCTTGATATACCTCCACCAAGTGTGGGAAAATCCTTCTAAGTGCAGGGAGGCAAAGTGTATCTTCATATCATCAGTTTTAGGAAATATGTCGAAATAAGACTCCATCTTAGAGGTCCATTCCTCTAATTCTGATGGTGAAGATGACTGGCCATTGAATTTGGATAAAACAATTTTGTCCTTGAATTCTCTATCATGAAAGGGTTACTGTCCCAAAACTGGCTGATCGGGATTTCTAAGTACAGAACCCCCAAATTGAGACTAAAATCTTCCAACAGGTGGCTAAGAATTACCATGTAATCTTCCTGTTGGTAAGGCACCCCTAGAATTCTGAGTATGTAGTCCAAAAGTTTGAGTATTGGCTCCATTCAAACTGCCCAAATAGTCATCATACCTTTGTGAAGCTTCTCCTACTTCATATTGACTATTTGGTATGCCTCTTCTTCCTATGATCCCATCTCCATAACCATTTTGGTTGGATGGCTGAAGTGGGACTGAAGGGTCACTGTTTGAACAAGCCTTCTCATTGGCTTCTTTTGATCCCGTTGGTGATGGCATTAATTGAGAAAATTTTGCCATAAGTTGAGCATTGGATTCTACTATTTTATCAATGGAAGCCTTGGTTTGGGTAGTTGATTCCATCAACTTATCAACGGTAGACTTCGTTTGACCATGAGATAAAATCATTTGCTCCATTGTAGACTTCGTTTGACCAAATGATAAAATCATATGCTCCATTGCTGACAAAATAGCCTCATGACGTTCCTTATGTCTTAGTTCATGGGCACACAAAGTATCATTGAGTATACTAATTTCTCCTTGTTGAGGCTCTTCAGGGTTTTCTTGAAGTGTGCTTTCCATCATGGAATCCCTGATTTGTTGTGCATAATCCTCCTGGACCTTATTTTTGCCTTTATGTCCTGCCATACTAGTGCAGTCCTGCAGTACCCCCTGTCAGTAAAACGGCTATAACTTTGGCTAGAAAACTTCGATTGCAAAATTTTTTTGTGGGAATTGAAGCTAACAATGCCCTCTTTGAGATGAGCTATAGCACGCTATAACAGGTTTAGGACAGAAAATTCTGTAACTGAATTTCAGAGTCTAAACTGTCCAGTCCTGCACCCTGTTTAGACCTGTAAGTGCCCTGTTTTGACCCTATAATGCAAGAGAGTAACCTCAAATGGTTACCAAACCCTGCAAAGGGGTATATAGGACCTGTGCGTACCCTGTAGTACCTGCACCTGTGCTTCAGTAACAAAGGGTGTACCTGTATCCACCTGTAAATACCCTGTGGGTAACTTGTAAATTCCCTGTTTTACCCTGTTTTAATCCAGTATGTACTTGAGTCGTTGGAAAGTCTTCAATCTTCAATTCTCCACTCGTTGTACCTGTGTGAGGGATAAAACGGCAGGACAGGCTCCCTACACGGGCTCCGAATCACCGGGAGGTGGGCAAAGTTCCCCCCGGGTCGGTTGGTTGCACCCCTTCGGGATCTTCGATAGTGAGGGAGGGTCACCTCTCTTTTGTCCCACTATCTCCCCCGACATCCACCTTTTTCCTCGGTGGGAATATCAACATGGCAGAGGCTAGTGTGCTAAGCAATCAGCATGATATGCAATTCCAAAAATATTCATTCAGCCTTTCATGAGATGCAATTGATTGAGATAAGAGAACTTAAGATGGGAGAAGGGTTTACCCATGCAATTCAGTGACTCACTGATTGCTAATACTTACCCTTTTACAATATTTCAGCTTGGGTGAGAAAAATTTCAACAAAACAGACCAAGGTTATGCATCAAGCTGATCAAATGTTACCTATGATGAGTAATAGTTTTGAGTCAAAAGGAATTCAATGAAATAGGCTGAGATTGAAGAGAATTAATACTATTCTCTGATCTATTGATCAATCCAGTGAATTAATTGATCAATAACCTCTCATCAACAAGTGGAAAGGCCATTAGCAATAGGATTATTGAGAGATTTCAGAGATTAGCAAAAGAAAATACCTCCATTAAGCTTGAAAATGATGATGGATGTCAGCTTCAACCCCGTTGATGCAAGAGTTCTTCATAACCCACCATAAATCCAACATAAAGCTTGAAATCTCCATGAAATCAGTCCATACATGCTTCAATATGATGAATTCCTTGAGGAATCAATACTCCAGCCTTGCTTGAACACTTGAACTTCAAAGATTCAAGCTCCTTGATGAAAAGCCCCAAAATAATCCTTCCATTTGAACTTCAAAGATTCAAGCTCCTTGATGAAAAGCCCCAAAATAATCCTTCCATTTGAGCTTCATTGACATGCACGGGCTAAAATCTCTTCAATGTCTTCAGTCTTGAAGTCTATCCAGCTTGTATTCAGCTTTAGAGAAGCCTTGAAGGTCGGGGAAGTCCAAAATTTTGAGAAATTTGAGCTTCCATGTCTGTGGCTATGGCTGCCTTGTTGTGTATTAGGGTTTGAGCAAGAGAATGACTGATCAGGATGCTTCAGAGGCTGAAGATTGTTGCCAATCAAGTGCTTGATGAGTCCTTTAAGAGCTGAGATCAATGACTGAGGATATGGAGCAGGCTGAGTAGGGAGTAGAGAGCAGGGATTTCAGCGCATTTTTCGGCGCATTTTTCGGGCTGCTTCTTGGCCAATACTCCTCAGCAATGATCAAGCCTGGTAATCCTCCTGTAGCTTAGAACACAAAGAATCTTTGCCCCATGGTTTGACAGTGAGATGTTTAGCGTAGAGAGAGATATTTGTGAAAATCTTGACATCCACCATGAAAGCTTCAGCCAAAAGCTTGAAGGAGAGAGAAGAGAAGCTCTCTTTTGAAAAGTAACTGTAGTTTAGTCTGTAACTAAACCCGGTTAACCATCCTTTACCCTAGTTACCTTCAATTTTGCATAAAATTTGGTGACGTCCAACCATTTAAGCCCTTATCCGCCATATCTGACCTTGGATATCTCCAGATGTAGTCATTTGCTAACTGTAGTTGTCCTGCAGCACTCCACTAGTCACTGTCTTGTACCATTTTTGTCTGAAATTGGTTTTGAAATAGGAAAATAGGAGTGAAAATGGAAGAAAATAATGGATCTACGACTGAAGCTCTGATACCACTTGTCAGAGAGAGAACCAGGGAGAGAGAAAGAGGAGAGAGAAAGACTGTAGAGGAGAGAGAAAGACTGCATGAAGAGAGAAAATAAGAGTGACGAGGAGAGAGAAAGACTAGAATTGGAGAGAGAAAGACAGGAAAGATGAAGAAGCCATGGAAGCTTAGAGCAAGAAGGGAGAGAAAGATTGTAAATGTATTGATTTGTCAAAAGATGTGAAAAATTACAACTTCTCTCCTTATATACCAGTGTCTATGTGGCATGGCATATTATTAGCATTCTAACTATTCCCAGCTTCTTACACATGTGATTTTGGGGGAAAAGTGGTTGAGAAAGGTGGTTGCAATCTCCTTCTCTCTCTTCTTTATCTTCTACTTGCACGTATCTTTTCTTCTCTCTTGCATTGGCACAACTCTCGCTCTCTTGCCTCTCTTGTACTTTCCTTGTTTCTTTCAACTATGGAAGAGGGAGAGAGTGAGGATGAAGATGAAGATGATATATTTTGTGTGCCTCATTCTTGTTGAGTGGAAGGCTAATTTTCTAGTTGAAGAGAGCATTTCTTGCAGGTTTGGAGGGCATGCAAGTGTACTTGTAGCCTCTCTTTCCCGAGATATGGAAGATTTTCTATGCTTGGAAGGGGATTATCATTGGTGCATTTTCCAGGACAAGAGGTAGTCTCAAGGCTTGCGAGAAGAATTATTGGAAGGCTTTTGCGATTTATTCAAAGGTAGATGGTACAAAGGAAGAAAAATATGGCATTGATCATTCTAAATACGAAGTCAATGTGAAGGTGTCCAGCCTATCATAGTGAGCGTTACAAGTCAAATCCATCAAGCTTTATGATTAGATTAGTGCAGGTGAAGTAGATCGATAGTGCTTTTGGCCAAGGTTGATAGTTTAATTCTGGGGAGGCCATAGGCAAATTTGGGGTGTGCTGATTCAATGACCAATATCAAAAATATTTGGCATCAGCATCTTTGAGTTGAAGATGACAGTGTTGAAAATTGTTGGCTGTATGCAATTGAATGATAGGAAAATGACAAAAAGTA
The DNA here is from genome assembly GCF_053477565.2 of Lygodium microphyllum. NCBI lineage: Eukaryota > Viridiplantae > Streptophyta > Polypodiopsida > Schizaeales > Lygodiaceae > Lygodium > Lygodium microphyllum. The sequence goes on along the minus strand of NC_141155.1, from coordinate 109,309,733 downwards.
AGGTCAAGCATGCATGAATGGTGCCAGAGATAGGCATCCGACAAGTTGCCATGCCCAAACTTCTTCTAATGCATGAATGGTGCCAGAGATAGGCATCCGACAAGTTGCCATGCCCAAACTTCTTCTACCAATAAGGCGGTAGGCAAACATCCAAGGCACTCACTATAACACCATCTACAATGAGCTCTTCTCATTGCAGGAGATTTCTAATTTTCCTGGCAAGTCGGGCATGAGGTAGAGATGAAAATCATGTTATTCATGATCGGTTCATCACTTCCCATTCATCTTCTTCTCACCTTAATCCACACGGATTGCATATGCACCACACATCTCTCTTCCTCATCCTAATGCGGTGATACCGACAACTCTCCTTTCTTAGAAAATAAAATAAAATCCTTAATGTTCAAACCATTCAAAGTTTAATCTGCCCTCTACAACTACAATTATCTCTTCATGTGCTTTAAGAGCCTTACTTCCTTACACAAGAATCAAAGTAGCATTAGGATGGTTTATTTTTCTTAAATAAAATGACTATTCTTCCCTTTTATACCAAACACACACTAATTTCAACCAAGTGGAGCTCCTCAAATTGATCTTCTACGAGGGTGTACTACAAGATCAATCTTTTGCAGGGAAATTAATCCATGGTCTTTCCCATGGATCGGTGGACAATGTGCTTCAAGTTGGTGGTTTGAATGACTTTCTTTTCAAAGATTGTGGGTTGATTTGTGTTCCTTTTCAGGGTGTTTTGCCTTGCTCTTTTCAAAGTGAAAGTGGAAATTTTTACAAATGTTGGTGTAAAGAAGAAGTTGGAGATGCATAGTGAAGTGTGTGAAGAAGCATGGTGTTTTTGGAAGGGTAACAATTGAGGTGGTCCAATGTCAAGCCAACTAAACTATAGTTGCAAGTCTTCATCAACATGAGGTGCTTATTCTAAGGCAAAAGTGTATTTTCAAAGTGTTCACGAGGATGCTCAGAAGATTGGAAGAGGAGGAATGATAACCCCAAAATTTATGCAAGAAAAAGTCACAAATGTAGTCTACATTGGCAAAAATTCAAGCATTCTGGCTTTGCAATTCTATTATATGTGTACTATCATTGACAATATTCTCTGTAAATGCTCTTGGAAATTTTAGCGGGTTCACATTGTAAAGTCATGAGCACGGGAAATGGTGTGTGTGTTTTGTAAAAGTTGAAAGGTTTTAATATTTCAATGTTCATAGGCCTCCTTTCTAAGGTCTAAGAATGCTCATGTAAAACAAACCCTCCAAGAAATATGAAAAGGTAGAGTTGAGAGTCATGGGATTTTGGGGGAAAAGTGGTTGAGAGAGGTGGTTGCAACCTCCTTCTCTCTCTCCTTTATCTTCTACTTGCACGTATCTTTTCTTCCCTCTTGCATTGGCACAACTCTTGCTCTCTTGCCTCTCTTGTAATTTTCTTATTTCTTTCAACTATGGAAGAGGGAGAGAGTGAGGATGAAGATGAAGATGATACATTTTGTGTGCCTCATTCTTGTTGAGTGGAAGGCTAATTTTCTAGTTGAAGAGAGCATTTCTTGTAGGTTTGGAGGGCATGCAAGTGTACTTGTAGCCTCTCTTGCCCAATATATGGTAGATTTTCGATGCTTGGAAGGGGATTATCATGGGGTGTGATGTTGTATCCTCATCTCTACTCTCACTACTTTCTATCTCAATGTGTGTATGTTGACAATGATGCGTAAGGCAAGACTCTCCATCACAAGATTTGGATAAACCTACTCTATCCTTCTATCCATGCACGTGATACAAACCACTATCGACAACTCCTTATCTGGTGAAAAATAATTCCACAAGTCCCATCCATAAAGGACTCATGGAAAAAAATTTAACTAGCAAGGGGTTATCAACAACCCTTTCTTTGGCAAAAGCATTTCCATAGTCACCTCTGAGAGATGAAGGATTTGACTAAGGGAAATTTTCTTGACCAATAAGGGGTCACCAATAGCCCTCTCTCAGGTGAAAAATAAATCCATAAGTATCCTCCTTTATTTGGGAGAGGGGAGTCACTTGTGGAATCATTCTATGCTAGAAAAGGGAGTGTCATTTGGCATCCCTTCTCAGTGGAAAACAATACACATATCACTCTCTATCTATCTATCTCTTTAGTACCTTTCTCTCTCTTAATACCTCTCTCTCTTTCTCTCTCTCTCTCTCCAAATAACTAACTAAATAATTACTAACATATTAGTTATTATTAATTAGTTAGTTATTATAATAGTTTATAGTAATTAATTAATAGTTAGTAGTAAATGATTATTTAGTTAGTATATTAACTAAATGATTAGTTAATTAGTTAATTAGTTAATATGTCATTGGGGGAATTTTTAAATCCTAGGAAGTAGGGGCGTTAGTATCCCCTTCATGGGGTAAAAAAATTTGCCTTCTCCCCTATGATTGCACACACACACACACACACACACACACACTCTCTCTCTCTCTCTCTCTCTCTCTCTCTCTCTCTCTCTCTCTCTCTCTCTCTCTCTCTCTCTCTCTCTCTCTCTCTCTCTCTCTCTCTCTCTCTCTCTCTCTCTCTCTCTCTCATGCATAGCTAGAGACCCACATTGCCCACCGTGTCAGTCTCTATGTCCATCATTGTGCCCTTATCGTGTCTATCATTGCGACCTCATCGTGTCCATTGTGCTTAGGTCATATATATATATGTATATATATATATATATATATATATATATATATATATATATATATATATATATATATATATATATATATATATACACTTATTAAGCAATAAGTTTTGCTTAAACACTTTTTACTTTTTAGTATACTAGTATTAATTTTTTATTACTATTATTTATTAATTAGTATAGTACTAATTTTTATATTTATTAGTATATTACAATTAATATTAACTAATTGTAATTAGTTAATATTAATATTAATAGTATCAATATTAATTAAATAGTATATTGGTATAGTTAGAGAGAGAGAGAGAGAATTATTATTAGTTAAATATCATTAATTAATAGTATAATTACTAATAATTTTTATCAATACTAAGTTTTGTTAATATTAATAATAATTATTATTGGCTAATCATTATATTTATAACTATATCAATTAATCAATATATGATATTATTATTATTATTATTATTATTATTATGTTAGTATATTATTATTATTTAAAAATAAAATATTAATATTAATATTAACAGTATAGATATTAATCAACAACACACGGAGGAAGTCTACATGACATATGTCAATGACTCTATATTGAAAAGGGGATAGTTGACAATAAGAGAGATTTATGGAATGCTAAGGATTGAGGTGGTAGTAGGCGAGAGAGGGGGAGAGATATAGAGAGAATATGGTGTAGAGTTATTTCGGCTTTTTATAGAGGGGATAGGAGAGAGAGTGTGCATATGGAATGGGATTATTTTGTCATTGAAGAAGGGGTCGCCAATGTCTCTATATTTGGTGAAGAAAAATATGTCCAACACTCCCCCTAGCTCTCTCTTCATACCTTATATCTCTCCTTCTCTCTCTCTCTCATGTATGTAATACTCCACTATCTCAAAGAGGTTATATTATGCCACATACTCCCTATGACACCCTCCCCCCCACAGTTGTGGAATATTTACTTAATCTCCTAGGTATGTATGCTATTCTCTCTCTCTGTGTCTTTGATCCCCTGATATAAGATAGGTCCTATGATTCTAGAGTGAACCATATGATCCATGATATGTTGTTCTAGAGTGATCGCATGAATGTTTCCATGTTGCATTCTGGAGTGATCGCATGAATGTTAGAGAGAGAGAGAGAGAGAGAGAGAGAGAGAGAGAGAGAGAGAGAGAGAGAGAGAGAGAGAGAGAGAGAGAGATTTACATAACATAGAGTGCTATTCGAGCATGCACACACACACACACACACACACACACACACACACACACACACACACACATAGAGGGAGAGTTGTTTGCACAAGACAAAGAGAGAGAGGGAAATTGTGAAATGAACTTAGCTTAGATTGTATTAAAATAATAAGAAATTCAAGAAACAAAAATTGAATTAAATGGCCATAGCCATTTTGCCAAATATAAAAATGTATTAAATCTACAACACAATGAAGCCATAGGTAGATGATATAAAAGATACAATGAGAATCATGGATGAGAGGTTGCTGTAAGAAATCCACCTCTTTTTGTTATGGTAGGCATTGAGTATTCATCCTCAATATTGGTGGAGAAGGTAAGCACCCTCAAACTCCAAGAAATGGAGAAGTTTTTAAATGTGCTGAACAATGATTACAATGGCACACTCTTACTTTTTATACTCCTGTCTCAATTATGAAGATGGAGAAGGTAAATAAATGGTAGAAATGAATAGAGAAGGCCGAATGGTGGAGTAACCCTGGAGAAGCCTTATCAAGATCAAACAATGAATTTTTGAAATTTTGTCCTAAATAGGGTAGCTATAGAAAATGGCCCATAATGTTAGATAGATAGACATGTCAGATTGGTGCATATGAGGTATAGAAATGAAGTATACTTTGGTAGGTATCCATCCATACATTCAAAATTCAATTGTGATATTAGTAGGCTAAATATTTTTTAATGCAAAATTTTTATATAGCAAGTTGTTCATTGTTTAGTGAGCTACTATCCTCTTGGAGAAGCCATGAAAATTGTTTCAAATATGAAGCATGCTAGCAAGAAGATTCTTCCATAGGCAATCACTTCCATTTAATAAGATATTCCATAATAATATACTATCCTCTTGGAGAAGCCATGAAATTTTTTTCAAATACGAAGCATGCTAGCAAGAAGATTCTTCCATAGGCAATCACTTCCATTTAATAAGATATTCCATGATAATATAGTTCCTTAGAACCTTCTCCCACTTGCTAATAATGCTCTTGAATTCATATATGATCAACCCATCCTCATCAAGAGAAGGTACTTCTTCAAGAACTTGAATATTAGGACCAATATACTTTTTGAGGTGAGAGACATGAGAAACATCGTGAATACGAGTGGTTGAAGGCAAATAAAGTTGATAGGCAAGATCTCCAACTTTTCTTGAAATTTGATATAGACCATAATAGCGATGAGCAAGCTTATTATGTCCACCTTTAAGAAAAGCATAACATGACTTGGATACTTTTCAAGAAGACCCATTCTCCCTCTTCAAAGTCCACAGGCCTTCGCTTATCACATCAGCATAAGATTTCATAGTCTCTTGGCTTTTCAAATATTTTCCTTACATTGCTTCATTAAGGCCTCTATCTTTTCTAACTCTTCCTTACACTATAACATATAGACCCAATAGCGATGTTTAAAGTGACGTAATTATTCATGGAAAATTTTACCCCCGCCATCGCTCATCGTGATGAATTCGTCGCTATTAGCATCAACATTTGCATCACTAATTAGGATATCAACGCTAATAGAGACGAAAATAGAGACACAAATAGCGACGCTAATAGCGATGGTTGCAATGTAAATTTATGATGCAAATAGCAATGGTTATAGAGGGGGATAAAAATAGGTGGCAAGGCATGTAGCCTTGCCACCCTTCTAGCTCTATGCACTAAATATTCTTGTATAATTCATTTGCCAATGTCACCTGCACCTAATTTCTAAAAATTTTGCATCAGATTTTTTTTAAAAAAAGGAATCCTCCTGATTGCAAAAGCTAGATATAATCAATTCGAAAAGGTATTACGTAAAGAGTTTTTTCATAACTTTCTTAGGCCCGAGAAAAAGAAGAGCTTATGATTGCAAAAGGTAGATATAATCAATGCAAAAAAGTATTACTCAATGATCTTTTTAATCACTTGCTTAGGCCCAAGAAAAAGAGCTTCACTTTAAGCTTTCATTGTAGTTAGGACCCTGAGGTATGAATAAGTCCCATTGATCTTCTGCTCACTCCAACTTATTCCAAACTTATTCAAGTCTTTTTAGGGAAGAATATGGATATTTGTAAGAGTTATACCATAGCGTTGGAGCCAGAAACACTTATATAGGGAGTAGTAGTGTCTCTGAGCTCTACTTCTTCTTTCTTGTTTTTACCTACGTCCAAGTCATCTTCTATCTCTTCTTTATTGGCCTCACCCTCAATCTCAATGGATGGAGCCATTTCAAGATCAGAAGAATCAAGCTCATCCTCCCCCTTCTCCAAACTCCATTTCTTGAGCTCAGACTAGCTGCTATACTCCGAGTAGTTCCCTGAAACGAACAAATTTCTCTTTACCAAGTGATTTGGTAAAGATATCTGCTACTTAGATCTAGCATGATAGATGGGGTTGCTAGCAAACATCACATTACTGAGATTGTCACAATGCAATGTGACTTTGCTATCCGACTGGATACCCAAATCATATAGCAATTTCACAAGCCAAACTGCTTCGCATGTTGCTAAAGCTGCACCCTTGTATTTTGCCTTTGTATACTAGATAAAGCAATGGTGGGTTGCTTCCTACTACTCCAACTGATCATACTACTGCTCAAGATCCTTATTATCCTTGTGTATTTGAGATGTGGTGGCAATGGTGGAGGCAATGACAGCCTCTCTCTCTCTCTCTCTCTCTCTCTCTCTCTCTCTCTCTCTCTCTCTCTCTCTCTCTCTCTCTCTCTCTCTCTCTCTCTCTCTCTCTCTCTCTCTCTCTCTCTCTCTCTCTCTCTTTGCATTGATATCTCTCACTTATTCTCTCTCCTTCACGGTTTTTCTCCTCCTTTGTAGTTGTCTCCTCTCTTTTAGTGGATGTGGTGGCTGTGGTAGCCTCTCTATCTCTCTCTCTCTCTCTCTCTCCCTTCTTCTCTCTATACATCTCTTCATCAACAAAAAGAAAGAGGGAAGTAAAGAAAAGAGAAAAACAAAGAGAGAAGAGAGAATGAACTTACCTCAAAGCTTGAAGAAAAATCCTTTCGTGCTTCTGTCCTTCTTTTTCTTCTCCTTCACGGGTTCCCTCCTTCTCCTTTGCAGTTGTCCCCTTTCTTTTCGTGGTGGGTTGGCAGTGGCAGCAACCTCTCTCTCTCTCTCTCTCTCTCTCTCTCTCTCTCTCTCTCTCTCTCTCTCTCTCTCTCTCTCTCTCTCTCTCTCTCTCTCTCTCTTGTTTACAAACCTGTAAAATGTCATGCTTGGGTTTTGACAATTTTTTATGAGGCCCCTCTCTCTCCCCTTTTATATTTCTCTTTGTCTCTCTCTTCCTTCCTCTTCCTTGTTCTCTCTATTTCTATCCCTCCTTCCCTCCCCACTCTCACTCAACGTATCTCGTTGTTGCAAACACAATCAAGGATAGAAAATAAAAAGCTTAAAAAACAAAGATATTAAAAGAAATGTCACCCCACCTCTCTTTATCTTCTCTCTCCCCCTCTCCCTTTACTTTTATTTCTTAACCTTCTCTCTCATTCTCTCATTGTTTTCCTATTTCTCTCTCCCTCTCTCTCGCTCTCTATTTTTTTCTCTCTATATCTCTTTCTCCCTCTCTCTCTTCTTTTCACTCTCCTTCCTCTCTTTACATCACCCTTCTTTTCTACCTCCTCATTCTCTCTTCCTTCCCTCTCCCTCTCTCTATTTCTCTCCCTCTCTCTTTCTCTCTCTATTTCCCTTTCTTTGTTTCCTCTCTCTTTGTTTCTCCCCCCTCTCTCCATCGTTGTTTCTCTCACTCATCCTCCTCTCTCCCTCCCATCATCTCTCATTTCTCTCTTCCTTTTTCTCTTTGTTTCCTTTCTCCCCTTTATCTCCTTCTTTCTCTCTTCCGCTCTCTTCCTTCGTCTCCCTCCCTCTCTTTCCATGCATCTCTTTGCAAATAAAAACAAAACAAGAAAAGAAGAGAACACAAAATTAAAGCAAGAAGAGGCAATGTACCTATCTCAAAGGCGTGAATGTGAAGCCCTTTGTACCTTCTCTTTACACCTTCTCTCCCTTCTCCCTTGCACACTTCTCTTTCTTCTTCATGTACAGCGGCGATAGTGGTGATGGTAGTGATGATCTCTTCCCTCTCTCTTCCTCTTCCTCTCCCTCTCCCTCTCAAATCTTTAGGCTATGTCGCTCTCTCTTTCATTCTTTCTCGCAAATGTTTTCTCCACAAATGTCATGCTCAAGTTTTCAAAAAAATATTCTCAGATCGGCGTCGCTATTTGCCTCACTATATGCATCGCTAAAATTAGCAATGCATATAGTGACACTACTTTTTTATGCCACAAATGGCAATCACTATTGGCCCATTCCCTTGTGTGTTAGTAAGGGGATTTACTTCATCATGAAACAATGCTGAAGTTTGCGAGATGAATCCAATGATCCCATGCATTTTGCATGTCATGGCAGAAGTGTCACACGTAGTCTTCCAACCACTTGTTGACTCTTTCAATTTTACCATCAGTTTGTGGATGATAAGCTCTACTTGGAGTCAGTTTTCTTTTCCCATGGAAGTAAAAAAACTTTTTCAAAAAATTTCCATGAATTTTGTATCATGTCAAAAACAATATTCATAGGTAAACCATGAAGTCTAATTCTTCTAAAGCAACACTCAATATTATCTACAACACTCTCTACCCTGCTACAAGCAATCTCAGGGGAGGAGTGGTTTTAATAGCATTTGTTGAAATCAAATAATCTCTATCTACAACACTCTCTGCCCCATGCTACAAGCAATCTCCCTCTTCAATACTATGCTATAAGATATCTTCCTCTTCAACACTCTATACTACAAGCAATCAAGTGATAATGGATATATCTTTACTTTTTAAATCTCTGTGATGTTATTATTCCTCATACTTATTTAATCCTTAAGTGTCAATTCATAGAGAGAGAGAGAGAGAGAGGACTATGTGAGATGAACTAAGAAAATAAGTGATAGAGTGACAGAGAGTAAATTAGGGTAGAAGATAAGATAATATTATTGTTCCACTAGCCAAGCTTCTATATAAATGTGTTTAAATATCTTTGATCAATTCTTCTTGAGAGAGAGAGAGAGAGAGAGAGAGAGAATATTTTGGATAGAATAGAGGATAGGATTGGATGGTGATAAGAGGTAGATTAGAAGCTAAGATTACATGTAGATTAGGGGTTGATTAGGGTCTATCATGACCGAAATCAAGAGAAATAGACAATATCCAACTGGATTTTAAAAAACACAGATATAGTGAATCAAAGGGGTGTAATTATACGATTTGAATATTAATCCAAGTTAAAATTGGCATATATTTTTCTTTATAGGATGCAGGTGCAGGACGTACCAAGAGAAAGAGAGATATTCACTTTCAATTGGAGGATGAATATGCACCAATATTCAAAAGAACTATAGAAAGGGATGATAGAATAAGATGTTGGTAAATCAAACTCAAGAAGACTAAATGTAAATGGGGATAGCATCAGTTCACATGGTGAACATAGGACTAGATGTGTGCTTATTAGTGTGAGTGACCTAATCTATGATGTAAGGCAGTATGCCCATGTATGTGTAGGTTAGAATCTAGGAGAGAATCATGGAGAAATTAGAGAAGAGAATCATGGAGTCATCGATGATGTTTCTATCTAGTCTATATATATTATGACTCTCTCTTTGAATAAATTAATTCACTTTTGTGTGCCTTCCATTTCTTGCGTTGTCTCATTTTTCAAGATGGTATCAGAGCTACTATTTCTGTCATCATGCTCTTCCGGCCTAATGTACATGCCCTCTACCCATGGTCTCAGCTCACGATATCTAACCTGAGCCCACGGTCTCATGGCTTACTCCAAGGAGCCATAAGCCTCCGCACAGGAAACTACTGTTCTGCTCTAGTAGTCATCTCCTCCTAGAAGAAAAATAAATTCAAGCAAGAATCTCCACCTGCTACTACAAGATCATCTACAAGAGAGGAAGTACTTTACCACAAGGGATTTTCTGGCAATGGGAAATACAAGTACAATGACACCATCATTTGTGATTTTTGCCACAAGCCAGGCCACAAAGAGAGGGACTGTTTTTCGAGGAAGAAAGCACAAAGAGCCTATCTCATGAGCATCACCGACAAAGAAGAGCATACTGAAGAAGAAGACCAAGAGCATCAAGAGGAAGAACACAAGAATCTCAGCATGGAAGTGAAGAAGAAGGGGGCCTCTAAAACTCCTTCAACTTCATTTGATGACCGTTTATTTTGAATATAGATGTAACCCTGGCACATTAACCTCATCTTGATATTGTATACCAATCCCAAAGGTAAACTCATTATAAGTCATGGCTAAACATCTGACCCAAGTTTCCTACACCTTCCACACCACTGAGAAACCATGTCCCTGCATTGGTCATGGATGACCAAGTCACGTCATGCCTAAACTATTATACATCTTGATTTTGAGAGGGGGTGTTGGTAAATCAAACTCAAGAAGACTAAATGTAGAGGATAGCATCAGTTCACATTGTGAACATAGGACTAGATGTGTGCTTAAGAGTGTGAGTGACCTAATCTATGATGTAAGGCAGTATGCCCATGTGTGTGTAGGTTAGAATCTAGGAGAGAATCATGGAGTCATCGATGATGTTTCTCTCTGGTCTATATATATTATGACTCTCTCTTTGAATAAATTAATTCACTTTTGTGTGCCTTCCATTTCTTGCATTGTCTCATTTTTCAAGATGGTATTAGAGCTACTCTTTCTGTCATCACACTCTTCCAGCCTAATGTACACGCCCTCTACCCATGGTCTCGGCTCACGATATCTAACCTGAGCCCACGGTCTCATGACTTACTCCAAGGAGACATAAGCCTCTGCACATGCAATTGCTGTTCTGCTCTAGTAGTCGTCTCCTCCTAGATGAAAAATAAATTCAAGCAAGAACCTCCACCTGCTACTACAAGATCATCTACAAGAGAGGAAGTACTTTACCACAGGGGATTTTTTGGCAAAGGGAAATACAAGTACAATGACACCATCATTTGTGATTTTTGCCACAAGCCAGGCCACAAAGAGAGGGACTGTTTTTTGAGGAAGAAAGCACAAAGAGCCTATCTATGAGAATCACCGACAAAGAAGAGCATGATGAAGAAGAAGACCAAGAGCATCAAGAGGAAGAACACAAGAATCTCAGCATGGAAGTGAAGAAGAAGGGAGCCTTTAAAACTCCTTCAACTTTGTTTGATGACCGTTTATTTTGAATAAAGATGTAACCCCGACAAATTAACCTCGTCTTGATATTGTATACCAATCCCAAAGGTAAACTCATTATAAGTCATGGCTAAACATCTGACCCAAGTCTCCTACACCTTCCACACCACTGAGAAACCACAACCCTGCGTTGGTCATGGATGACCAAGTCACGTCATGCCTAAACTATTATATATCTTGAGTTTGAGAGGGGGTGTTGGTAAATCAAACTCAAGAAGACTAAATGTAAAGGAGGATAGCATCAGTTCACATGGTGAACATAGGACTAGATGTGTGCTTAAGAGTGTGAGTGACCTAATCTATTATGTAAGGTAGTATGCCCATGTGTGTGTAGGTTAGAATCTAGGAGAGAATCATGGAGAAATTAGAGGAGAGAATCATGGAGTCATCGATGATGTTTCTATCTGGTCTATATATATTATGACTCTCTCTTTGAATAAATTAATTCACTTTTGCATGCCTTCCATTTCTTCCGTTGTCTCATTTTTCAAGATAAGATACATGATGCAACAAGAAAGAAATGCAGGGAAAAAAATTTATGGACCTTTGGGTTGATGGGTGTATTTATCCACTTGATCCGATCACTCAAAGGCCACCACAATTTGAAGGGCTTACATCATTTGTAAAGTTCATTTATGAAGGCAATGAAGGATTGTATCAATACGCATGCAGACTTGTCACACAAGGATTAGCATGGGTTCATCAAGCCTTGACAAATATGCAAACAAGATTACAAGGGAATATGCAATCCTTAATGGAAAAGGATAGATTATTGGCTAAGAAGGATAGGGAGAACCAGAGCCTACAACAAGCAATGTCTGTCATTGAAGATGCTATCCATGCTACACATGTGCAAAATATGGAGTTATGATCTAAAGTTATGGACTTGGAGAAGGAGAATCGAAACATAAAGAGGAAGCTCACAAAAACTTCGGAGATTGGGCCCACTTTAAAAACCAAAGAAGCACGTCGGCGCATACGATTAGTTAAACCAATTCACTAGTTAACCAAAGGAAGTGGACAATATCATAGATGGATATATGCTCAATTTGCTACAATGAGAAATATGTTCCCTCATGCAGAGAATGATACTATTGCCAAAGTCCTAAGCAAGGATATGGTAAAAAATGCATTGGAAAATCATAAATTCAGGGACATTGTAGATGTTGTCACAAGTGAACATCTTAGGGATGTGAGCAACTTGTTTACTGCTACAGATGCTCAAGGATTATGTGACAAGGTGGGAATGATTTCTAAGTCATATAGTATGCTCTATCAACAATTGGATACAGTATTTAAGCAAGTCTTCAAAACTAAGTGAGTAATGCCTATGCTAAAACCATTTCACATGAGGAAGGCTCAAAAACAACTAAATGAGAGAGTTTTAAAGCTAATTGGTGAGCCAATGCATATGAAAATAACACACATATTGAAGTATGACTCCAAAGAAGTTGCATTTGTATTGAATGCATCCAACAACTTTGTATTGGATATATGTAGGGTTCAAATTGCTATGGTCAAGTTCTACAATATGTCTATGGAAGGATGGAGAGGTAAGCTTAAGTTTGACCTCAAACTTTATGAGAGTGAGATTAATAAGGGGCAAAAACTTGCACGTATGAGTATAACACTTATAAATCGAGTATTGGATCCCAACATCGATGAAAACCATCCTTTATACTTCAGTGTACACTCAAAGAATGAATTATGGTGGCTTGCAACATTTGAAGTACCAAAGGACCATGAAGTACTTAAAGTTTTTTTAATCCTCACTAATATACCTAGTGTTATTCAGCAACAAAATAATGGAGCAATTTTACACATTGAGGGGTTCAGGGACTATCAAGTTGAATGGCATCTTGTAGGTGATTTAAAAACATTGAAGTGTATGTTTGGTTTATCAAATGCAACGTATGCAAAATTTCCATGCATATACTGCATGCAAACTAGGAAGAAAGGGAAAGATGGAAAGAAAGAATGGCTTTCCAAGGCAGGACAACAAGGTGCTCCAACATGTGATGAAAAAGTCATGAGAAATGGAATACTAGTTCCAGTGGATCCAAACCAGCGCCCTATTTTGGAAATATCACTAACAAGGGTTCACTTTTGCACATTGAATTGTTTGGTTAGAATAATTGTGAAGCTAGTATATGAATATATATGCTTTGGATACAAGATGCATCTTGTGTCCGAAGCCGATGCTACATGCAAGAAGGTAGAACAAGTCCTCTCTGAAGTTGGATCGCACGACGGCCAAGTAGAAATAAAAAAGGACGAGAAAAAATCAGGAAAGAGTGGAAATATCCCTTGTAAACCATGCTTTGGCAGACCTAAGGCTTGGAAGTTTATATCTCCACCTCGAGATGAGGAAGGCAATATACTTGTAAAACAACCAAAGAAGTATGAAGCATGGAAAAAGTTGCACCTTGCTGTTCCGGATTGGAGCAATGGGGGACGAATGAGGATTGCAAAGGCAGAAGTGTGGATACACCTAGATAGATTAGCAGCTCTCTTACAAAAGTTGAGGTTTAGAGATGGTGATGCCAATACATTTAAAGAGATAGTTGCTAAATTTCATAAGTCCATGGTGGATGCATGGACTACAAATAGTATAACACACTACATGGTCAGTATTGTAACCATTACAAAAAAATATCATCATTTTGAATTAGTTTGTGTTTCTAATCTCTCTTCTTGTGCAACATATACTTGAAGCACATGGTCCATACTTTGCATATCAAGGAAGTTTGGCAATGGCAGTATGGCCAACTCAAGGCATAGAACGATCTCATTGGCAATCTCGTTATGCTTTTCAAAAGGAAAATGATCATGGAGGTGGCATCAATGATTCCAATTCTATGATGCAAGTATTACAATGGTGGTATAGGAGATTAGAGATACGATATGAGGAAAAAAAAAAGAAGTCCAAAACCTCTCAAGAAGAATTCATAAGTGGGGAAATATATGAAGTGAGAAAAGAAATATATAAAAACAGTACAACTAGACAACACCATGCAAAATGGTTGGCAACCCAAGAGAGAGATGGCAAGAAATGGAGATCTAGATAAAGATAATACTTTTGATGCATTTAGAGTCCAGGAGAGAGCATAGGTACCCAGGATATGACACATCAATACTCTTATCTTTAGCATGAGATGTCTTGCAATTTTTTAAAAAAAATTTGAAGGTTTGTCACTATGTTTTTCAAAGTAGATTTCGAACTATTTTTTTATTTATGAAAAGTCTATTTCAAACTTCTAAGACAAATATATGAAAATTCCAAACCTTGGAACATTGACTAACCTAGACATAGAGGGGCATGAGGGGGGTGGTAGGAGACAGAGAGAGGCAATGATGGGGTGAAGAAATGAAATGAAACGATAATTTTAAAGTTAATTTACACCATAGTAAGCTTAAAGTTTTGTACTTAAGTCACGTCTCTCCTTTCATTTTTTTCCATTACTCTTCACTCTACCCTCCACCTTTCTATCCTTCATCACAACCATGGTGTGTTCCAAGTTTCCTATCTAGAAGGCATCTGCAAGAGCAAGAGCTCAACACTCTTCCGAATCTAGTGAGTGTACTGTGAGTGACAAAGGTCCCTTGGTGCCAACAACAATGGCCTCATTGCAACTAATAATGGTGGCACTACTGTGTCCAACAATGATGGCCCTAGTGTGGTCAATAATAATGGTTTGCCATTGTCCAGAAATGGTGGTCCACATGCTCTAGTCGCTCCACCTCCCAATACTGCTCTAGCTAGTAATACATGTCCTTCAACACATAAGAAGCAAAGATGGAGACTAGGCATACCTGCGTTACGTGAGATAAGGAAATTCTAGAAGAGTGCCAACTTGATTATTCCTAATGCACCATTCTCTAGGTTAGTGTGAGAAATACTGCAAGATCTGTAGTTAGGCCATCATCACAAGTTCTTTTCAAGGGACCAAGCAGGGAATGTGGGGCGATGGACAAAATCCAAGCCTTGCTTGCTCTCCAAGAAGCAGCTGAAAGTTACTTGATTGATCTAATGGGTGATTGTCAAATTTTAGCCATTCATGCCCGATGTATCACTATTAAATAGATATAGTTATTGTTCATAGGATCCACAACAACAAGGATGCATTTAACCTAAATGTCAACAATATGCTTTAAGAAGCTACCTTGTAATTGGATCTATGTTTTTAGCTCAAGTTTGGTTGTAGATTGTAAGGAGCTTATTTTTTGTTTATCTTTCTAGTATACCTTCAAGTATTTGATAGTAGTGGCCTACAAAATAGAGCTAAATTTTTCCTAGTGTTAGTTGTACTTGGTGCAATGCACTATCTACAATGTATTTCATGGTTTCGTAATGCCAAATCTGATATTTGATATTCTATTTTGCCATGATTTACATTGTGCATATTTCCAAGTTTCTAATTTTGAAAGTAGTTTTTTTGAGGATAAATTCAATGTGCAATCATGCACACATAAGTGATTAGTTGTACATGGGCTGATGCACTATATCTTAACTATATTTAGCGGTTTGGCAACACTATATCTGATATATGAATTCGATATATGATATTCCATTTGACCCATGACTTATTTTTTGTGAATTTTTAAGTTTTCAATATTTCACGTAGTTTGGTTGACAACACATTTAATATACAATTGCTCACACTCAGTGTGGTGGTGAGTTTTTCTGTTATCAGTGCAATATAATCTAGTTAGTGCATTTTCAAAAAATGATTGAACCGTCAATTTTATAAATCAAAATTTGGCAAAACTTCATCTACATGCTGGGCATCATAAAAACTCATGGATATTAAAAAAGTGGCCCCATTAGAAGTCTTTGGGACACCTGTTCGAAGGCTTGCCTCTGGGGCCCTAATCTAAGTCCCCAGATTCAGGGCCCCAGACGACAGCCTTCAAATAGGTGTCCTAGAGACTTCTAATGAGACCAATTTTTTTTTGGGTAGTTTATGTATCCTAATGGAGTCCACATGTAAAATTTCACGTCAATCGGATCATTGTTCATATTTTTCCAAAGCTTGGATACATTAAGTCAAGTTTAAGGGTTTTTTAAAATTTTTGCTATAAGTCTAAAGTTTCACCTCATTTTACACATTTCACTTTTGAGTTTTGATTTTTCTTTCCTAGAAGACATGGCACGCACAAGCAAGCGGCCCGGAGACACCCCTAGAAATCCTATGCACAAGCCACCTCCCCTAGCTCCACCAACATGCCAGCATCGCAAGAGTCGATGGAAGCCAGGCACAGTGGCTCTTCGTGAGATGTGCCATTACCAAAAGACCATGCACCTCTTTATACCAAAGACTCCATTCCAGAAGCTAATGCATGAGATTATGGATGGCATACTCATTAAGAACAGTAGGAGGCACTTTCCAGATGGATCACGCTTGCAACAACCCGATCATTGGACTGCCCAAGCCCTCCTTGCACTAAAGGAAGCTGCCGAAGCTTATCTCATTGACTTATTTGGAGACTCAATCTATGCAGCAGTACATGCAAGGAGTCACTATCACCAATAGGAATTTGTGGATAGTGAGGTTCTTCCGGCGATGGAAGGATAGTCCTTGCGAAGATTAACAACAATAGGGGTGTACTACCACAACATATACGGAATGTAGCTTCCAAAGAGATTTTGTAAAACCCTGGTTGTAATGGATCCCATGTAAAATGTTATGAATATGAATTCAAATTTTTTGGTGCATCTTATTTTTGTTTATTCACTAATTATTTGTTTTATTTATGTCTTTGAGTTATCATTACATATGTTTGAACGAATACATGTGTTGCGCACGAACTCAATAAAGCACTATGTATTAAATTTAGGGTAGAAATCGTGTTGCATATAAATTCGATAAATAAGCGTAACATTCAAGTTAAAAACAATAATAAACGACGCGTATGACAAACTACATTGCACACAAATTCAACAAATATTAGTTTTCATTACTTCAAGAGAATATTACAATTTACATTACATTGGTGATGAGATATCATTTGGCACTAAGTACATCTACTCTCTCCTAGGCTTTCTTTGCCTACACTCCCCATGGTCAGAGCTATTCTTGATCATAGACAACAACACATTTTGCACTAGTAGTTCATGCCTAATGACATTGGGGTCTTCAACACCAACAACCATGGAAAAAAGTTGCCTAGACCTAGTACTAGAGAATAAGCAGAGGAGCTTCGAACATTGAAGCAACACTACGTTCTCCAAGTTAGAGTTCATTGGGATGGTCTTGAAGGGCCTAGCCTTCATTAGTGTCCTCAACTTCAATAAGTTCTCAACAAAAGCTAGAGAGCATATCTTATGGAATACAATAATGTCACTCACAAGCTAGCCGATATACTCCTTCAATGCTGAGTCCTACACCCTTCCTTGGCTACCAGATCGACCACCTTGTCTAGATGAAAATTCATCTATATAGACAATGTCCAGCATCACACAAGTTCAATGTTAGACTCACTATGCATGGAGTGTGCTAAAGATATATGCATCAGATTCGCACAAATTTTTACCGGTAGGGCCTCTAGGACATCGAGAGCATGGAAAGATTCAGGCCCCCAGATGCGAGCCTCTGGCTAGAGCCTTCGGCACTAATGCTACTTTGGGAGCCCGATCCCGGCAAAATTTTTTTCTCCATGCTGCCGATGCCTTAGAGGCCCTACTGGTAAATTTTTGCAGGGGCCTGAATCTGCAGATTCAGGTCCCCAGACAAGAGCCTTTGGCCAGGGCTGCTCCGAAGGCCCTACTGGTAAATTTTTGCAAGGGCCTGAATCTGCAGATTCAGTCCCTCATCAACATGTGATGGGGCATCTTGTATATCAAAATCTATAAAATCATTAGGCGCATCACGCACCATGATACAATATAGTTCTTCTTCTCTTAGCTCCAAAATTTCTAGTACATCTTGCATAAGTAAATATTCCACCCCCTCAATGATGATGGCTCATCACTTGCCAGCGTCTCATCAGGGCAAGGAGGTGGGTGCACAATGGCTAAGCTTTGTGCCTCTACTCTAAGATCAAGTGTGATCTCCTCAGGCTCCCTCTCGAAATACTCTAGTTGTGGCTGAGAGGATGTGTTGATGTCTTCCTCAATGTCCTCTTGCATCTCAGTGCACAAAACATATATGATAAATATTGCATCGCGCTCGATGAGATCCATCATGGCGTGGTCTTGGGATGAGGTGGGCACTACTCTGGTGTGGAGATGCTGTCCCACATGCATGAGGGCTTGATTTATTACCTTTGCATGTCTTGATCTAACACGTAAACTATATAAGAAATCTATGGGAACCCATCTGAGAGCAGAATCCGGAATAGAGCAGGTGAGAGGGTTTGCCGCATCACAAAACGATGCCACTATACTAGAGCTAGGGTCTACGGCGAAAAGAAAGCTCTCTAGACTCAAGATCGTGCAAAACCTAGGGTATATCTGATCTCCTATGTGTGCGTAATGTGTGGAGCTAATCCATGCGGTGAAGGCAGGAGTGGTAGCCATGACACACAAAGAGAGAAGGAAGGAGAGCACAAGTGTAGGGAAGTAGAAAATGAAAGTGAAAATGAGTTTGGAGTTATAGATTTTTTGTATCTAGGGTTTTAAATAAAGGTTCTTTTTTAACCCTAAAGTTTTAAATTAAAACTCTTACCTTATTTAATTTATTTCAATACTTTAAAGTAACTGTTAAATTTACTCATACAGACAAATGCTTTGTTATTCTACGTTATTATATCCTCGAATATACTTGGATCACTGAGTATATTCAAGTCCAACTACAGAAAATATATAAAAATTTTAAGAAAATAAGTCTAAAAGACCTTCAAAATCCCTAGGGTATAACTTAATATTTAATTTTAAGAAATAAGTAGAAGAGATGAGCTACAATATATCATTATGCAAAGACAATATTGCATAGATTATAGAACTCCAGCCTACAATTTAATTATGATTTTAACTAGCACGATTGACTAATTACAATATGTATTATTGCACAGGAATCACAGTAAAATAAGATTATCTAAATTGAAAGTACTCAGAAGTTTAAAAAATTCTATATTCGTTCTTTATTTTAAAAAATTACAATGATTCCACTATCTCAAGGATATGTGGAGAAGCACATTGTTTACATGTCATGGATTGCTCACTACGAGTCTTGACTTTTCTATTATCTAACTTGAAATAGAAGTTACAAAGGGGCTCATTGGACATTAATTGGATTTCTTGTCTCAAAAAAGAAATGGGCCAATGGCTCTCTACGCTGACCACAAAAGGATTATGACCATTCCACAAGATAACCACATCTATGAGAGTTGTATATGTCTCATCTCGGGTATCTTGATCCAAGCTGATCCACTCCCCTCGCAAAAGTCACCATATTCTATATTGAAAGTGAATGCACAGAGTTTGTCTAGCGATGAAATACATGTAATAAAAACAAAAATAATGGTAAGTAAATGCGAATAACATAACAATACATCTAAGCAAAACCTAGTCAATTAAATTAAGGCATTCAAAGTAGTAAAAAAGATTTACATAAATATGAGATCAGATTGGTTGACCCTACACTCAATCATCTTATCAAAATGTTTTCTTTTGACTTGCCAAGACTCACCCAATAGCTGGCTCATCCATTCCTCGAATGGACACTTACATTGATAAGTAATCTTTGCTTTCTTCAGAATATCACATGAACCAAACAAATGTGCAAACAATGATAATGGAATAAACCAACTAAGGTGCACATCTTTGGAGCCTGTGGTGGGTTTCATAGCACTATTGATGTCAGATTTTATCTTGGACTTACATGCTCCTAACAACTCCAAGCTACCAATCAACCATTCACCACTAGATAGTGGCGGCAATGGGACATGCTGTAATCTCTGGCTTTCTACTACATACAATGAATTATTAAAAAAGATATTTTGAGTTGCAAGTCATAGAACAAAGAACATATGTCTTCATGCCAAACATGTATCTTGCCGCTCAAACATTCCACATTTTGCCATTCATGCAAAGTTGATGGATATAAAGCTGTTAGTAAAGCAAGATTGAATTAGAACACTACAAAGATTTTTAAAAACAACTTTGATGCAAAAGAATAAACAATGATAAAATTTAAAAATTATTATTTTGTTTATAATTTGCAATGTAGTTTTTATCGTGTATAGAGATTTGTTTGTGCGTATAAACATGTTGGATCAACACTTATGTTACTATTCTTGTTCTATTAAACACTTTTATGAACTCTAAAATTCTACCTTTCCAATGTTTGCTAGGGTTTGCAACATCCTTACGCCTGACCTTGAAACTCCCTTGAGTACTTAGGTGCATCAAAATCCAATCCAACTTATAGTACTTATCACAAATCCAATTACTACCACTATCTTTCCTATTGAAGACCTCCACTGCAAGTATGTTACTGATGTTTTTCCTCTGTGAAGACATCTATAATAACCAAAATGAAAAATTAGCTATCAGCATGTGTATAATTTGCAAATGTTCTCTCCAAATGAACTGAAATTTAAATGGAGCAATTAAAAAAAACAGTGTACATGTAATTCTTTTCACAAAGAAGCCTAGAGATATTGAACAAGAAGTTGACTTATAATAAGACCATTGTTCCTTTTCATTGACAAATTCCTAGAGTACAAAAACAAAACAAATATCGAGTCAAAGTATACATATAACTTACATAGGCTTTGATATCCAAATGAGTTGAAACTTAACCATGGAGCAACAGAAAAAAGTGGCAATATACCTATGGTTCTCTTTGCAAAGAAGCCCAAAGATGTTCAAGAAGTTAAGTTTTTAAAAAATCATTGTTCTCCACCCTCAAAGACTCTTGAAGTAAAAAAACAAATGAAAGCTCAGTATGCATATAGCTTAAAAACATTTTATCCAAACGATATAAAATTTAACTATGGAGCAGCAAAAAAACAAGACAACATACCTATAACTTTGTTTACAAAGAAACTGTAAGATGTTGGAGAAGAAGTTGAGTGTTCAAAAGATCATTGTTCTTGACTGTAAGAGACTCCTAGATTACCAAAACAAAAGAAATTAAATGTCAAAGGATGCACATAATTTACACAGGTTTTATCCAAACAAGATAAAACTTTACCATAGAATATCCATGGAAGAGAACAATATACTTGTAAAGTTTTGTGAAGAAAATCTTAGGGCTTTGGTAGAACAATCTCTTTCTCATAAAACATGTGAAACTCACTCTATGTTTGCATAGAGGAAATGAAATTTCACAGGGTTACAAATAGGTCAAGCAATAATGAGGCTATAAGATTTCTTCTGGAAAGAAGAAGCGAGGAAAGAGATATGATAAATTTGAGTTTCGCCTAAGAAAGAGGGGAAAACTGAAAAATGGAGAAATGAAAAGTCAAACATAAAAAATAAAAAAATAAAAATTCGAGTCACAAACTTCTAAGAAGTGTCACCATTGTCACTATAAGGATACAGAGGCATAGCGACGGTGCTTTCCGACGCAAAATAGCGGCGTCGCTATTTGTGTCGCAAATAGCGACGGTGCTCAGATGAAAAAACGCGGGCTGAAACCCAAGCATGTTATTTTGCACGAACGAATGAAAGAGAGAGCGAAAGGGAGAGTGAAAGGGAGAGCGAACTCCATCTTGCATTTGAGAGGGAGAGGGAGAGAAAGAGAAAGAGAGAAAGAAGGAGAAGGAAAGCTTCTCACTGCCATCACCGTCGTTTACAAAGAAGAGGAGGAAGTGTACGAAGGGTGAAGAGGAGCCACCGAGTCTATCCTCGGGCCTTTGCAGTGAGTGCATTGTTCCTTCTTGCTTTGTTTTTTTTTTTCTCCTTTTATTTTACTTGTTTTTGTTAAAAATCATATGTATTGAGAGAGGAAGAGGAAGAGAGAAAAGGAAAGAAGGAACGAGAGAGAGAGGGAGAAAACATTAAACATAATAGGGAAAGAGAGAAAGAGAGGGAGAGGGAGGGAGGGAGGGAGGGAGAGAGAGAGGAAGGGAGAGGTTGTTGTTATTATTGTTGTTGTTGTTTTATTTCTTCTTTTCTTTTTTTCTTGTTTGTTGTGGTAGCGGTAGCGGTAGTTGTTGTTTAATTTCTTATTTTCTTGTTTGTTGTTGTTGTGGTAGTCGTAGTAGTAGCAGTGGTAGTGGTAGTGATAGTAGTAGTTGTTGTTGTTTAATTTCTTCTTTTCTTGTTTGTTGTTGTTGTGGTAGTCATAGTCGTAGTCGTAGTCATCGTAGTCATGATTGTAGTAGTAGTACTAGTAGTAGTAATAATAGTCTTCTTGTTTGTTGTTATTTTTTTCTTTTATTTTCTTTTCTTGTTTATTGTTGTTTAGTTTTCTTGTTTGTAGTAGCAGTAGTAGTAGTAGTTTTTTCTTCTTTTCTTGTTTGTTGTTATTGTAGTAGTAGTAGTAGTTGTTGTTGTTTTTTCTTCTTTTCTTGCTTATTGTAGTGGTAGTGATAGTGGTAGTGGTAGTGGTTTATTTTTGTGGTGGTAGTAGTAGTAGTAGTAGTAGTAGTAGTAGTAGTAGTAGTAGTTTTCTTGTTTGTTGTTGTTTTTTTTTTTAATTTTTTCTTTTCTTGTTTATTATTGTTTAGTTTTCTTGTTTGTTGTTGTTATTGTAGTAGTGGTGGTAGTAGTAGTTTTTTCTTCTTTTCTTGTTTGTAGTAGTAGTAGTTGTTGTTGTTGTTTTGTTTTTTTCTTCTTTTCTTGTTTATTGTAGTGGTAGTGGTAGTGGTAGTGGTAGAGAGAGAGAGATGTTTTGTTAAAGGAAATTGGTAGTAGAGAGAGATATATATATATATTGTTAAAGGAAATAAGAGAGGGAGAGGAAGAGAAAAATGAAGAAGGAACAAGAGAGAGGGAATAAACATACAACATAATAAAGAAAGAGAAAAAGAGAGAGATAGAAGGAGAGAAGAGAATGAATGGATAAAAAACAAAGAGAGAGTGGTGGCGAGGTCCGGTGAGGTCCAGTACAATACAACGAGACGGGAAACACTCCGACTCTGACATACGTTAATTTGTGGATGGGTGGAGACTTTACATACGTTAATTTTGCTGAGTTACAAGAGAAGAAATCCCTTCTCAAACAATTTAAGAAAGAAAAAAAGAATAATAACAAAAGCAAATTGTTTGTCGTAACGTAGACCAATGGAAAACGATGAAGATCGTGATATTCAAGATTGCGAGGCGTATCATAATCAACATGTCCCATGTCCTTGCTCTCAATGTAAGCTGGAAATTAGACGAAAATGTCGATTGTCTATAGAACACGTACCACGCTTCGACGAGTTTCAATCTGAGATCATTGATCAGGCGATCTCACATTTTGAGCAAACGGTAAGAAAAGTGTATATCAATCATGCATTGTATCCACAAGCTAATTTAATACCATATACAAAAAATTTGGGTATGGCTGGCAAATTTTCTATCTAGGGAAGGGACGTCTCGTCCCAAGGAGGAGTGCACCCTTTGCGGCCAATTAGAAGAGTTCGTGGGCGTGCGATGGATGGAGTGCCTGAGCCAATCCACCACTTAGAAGGTACTACCCAATCTATACCGTCAATACCAGAGGACATATGCAGCCTTCCAGACTTACCTACAATTTTGGAGCCTGAGATGGAGGCAATGATCGATACATTGATGCCCATGGATGTCGAGACTTTTGATCCGCTTAGAGAGGAAGCATCCATACCATTATATGATAGGTGCCAAGTATCTTGCCTGAAGACACTGCTTGCACTTCTAAGTGTGCAAGCAAAATATGGGTGGAGCAATGCGAATGTGACCAAGTTATTCACGTACCTTGTACGTATGCTTTGTTGATTTCTTTTCGGTACTATCATTAAAAATATTTGTGCTTTTTCAAGGTGTTTTATGATTTTTTTTTACGTTATTGAAGTATTATATATTACCACTTGCAAATACCATGCTTGAGTCTCGTGATGATATGCGACATGTTTTACAAAAGCTTGGCATGGACTTCAACAACATCCATGCATGTATCAATGATTACATACTGTTTCAAGGAGAATATGAGACTATGGAGACATGCCCAAAGTGTGGTGCTCACAGGTATCGACAAGACTTGTAAGGACAAACTATCCCTCAAAAAGTTCTTAGACGCTTTCCGCTTATCCCCCACATAAACCACATGTTTCGTACGTCCGGCATAGCGAGCTTGACAACATGGCATGCACAGAATAGGTCCACAAATGGAGTTCAACGAATATCAGCAGATTCACACGCATGGAGCCACATTGACTCTACCTTCCCAGGCTTTGCCCGAGAGCCAAGGAATCTTCGGCTCGATCTTGCTATGGATGGCGTGAACCCATTTGGTCTGCACTCAACTTCTTATAGTGTGTGGTCTATAGTCCTTGTCAACTACAATATCTCTCCATGGCTTTCTACGAAGAAAGGACATCTCATTCTTAGCTTACTCATTCCCGGCTGCTACAAAGTCAAAAATATGGAAATGTATCTTCATCCATTAGTCGATGAGCTTAAGATTTTGTGGGAGGAGGCAGTCACCATGCAAGATATGAGCAAGTGCGATGGTCGACGGTCCGTCAATATTCGAGCCATTCTCATGTGGACCATGCATGACTTTCCGGGATTTGGAGAGTGCTCAGGTAAGTAGGCTTCCATTCTCGTTGGTAATATCTATCATAGCTCGTTCAAGTTTATATTCACTAGATAGAGGTGTTGGGACAGTTCTGGTTACCTCAAGTTATCATGCATATCCATTGTGTAGGCCATAGTTAGACTCCCGAAGGTCATGAACCATGAAGAAGATGGTATATCAAGGACACGTTGCTTTCTTGCCAGAGTTTCATGAACTCAGGGAAGGTTTTCTTGGACAACCTCTAGCACATGTGAATGCCAAAGCTGGTATGAGCTGAAAATGGTCCACACGGAGTCACATCCAAACAGAATGCGACAGTTCTCAGTTTTCTACGAGTTGCCATATTGGACCCACTTACAGATCAACCACTTGTTGGATCCCATGCATATTTTCAAGAACGTGGACAGCTTGCTATGGGACCACATCATAGGAAAGAGAGACATTGTAGGGGCATGAATGGATTTGAAAAAGGTAGGCAAGATGGAGGCGCTTTGGCCACAGTCAAGTGTTGATGGTCGCTTGCAACTACCTCACGCTCCTTAGGTTTTGTCCACTAAAGAAGAGCGCATTGTGAAGCAAATAGTCAAGTCTATCCGCACTCCGACGGGTATGATGCGTTCTCTCAGGTCTGGTTTTCTAAAGACGACCAATTATCAGGGCTAAAATCCCATGATTGGCATAAGATATGTCAGGTTTGTACTACGAATGGAGTGTAAGTGGCCTGCGTATTTTGCTATTTGGAGTGTAGTTGTTGTTCATAATGCTTTCTCGTTTGTGGCAGTTTTTACTACCGATCACGATCGCAGGATGTCTTACTCCAAAAGTACACGGGGTGATTTACAGGTTGTCAAATTTAGTGCAATGGATCTCACAGAAGGAGAGTAAGACGTCCTCTATTGAATCTGCGAGGCGGGGAGCAGTGGAGATGGTTTGTCTCTTTGAGAAATATCTGCCTACCAGCATGCTCACGATACAAATCCACCTTCATGTGCATCTTGTAGATAAAGTGGAGATTGTTGGACCTGTCCATACACACGATAGATGTTCTTCTTAGAGCACTTCATGAAAACCATGAAAGACTTTGTGCGACAATGAGCTCAACCAGAAGGTAGCATGGTTGAAGTTTGGATGGTGTCTGAGGCACTAGTGCATATTTCACAATGGCTATTAACAGTGGATTCAGACAACAATATGCTATGGTCGCTGAAGGACGATGATAGACTGACCAGAGATGTGGTGGTTGGAAATGGGGTAGAAAAAAGAATGGATGCTATAATGGAGGAGAAAGTGAATCGCTTTTGTATGTTGCACCATATCTATGTTGTATGTCTCGCGAAGGGGTGGAGGTCTCAACCGAGGAGTGAGAATTCTCGAGGGGATATAGGCCAAAGGTAATGATGTGCTTAGGGTTTGTCATATCTATATTTTATATGTGACAACTAATTGAGTGTTTCAATGTACAATACAAAATATATAGTGTGGCATGGTCACGTGAACGGCATTTTTGCGTGGAGTGTATTGACAAAATGCGCTTCACAACAGACTGTGGTATCATGGCAAGGTTTGAGCAAGAGAGTCGATGACAAGCAACGGATCCAAACACGGTTATAGATGAGATGGAGTATTTTGGAAACTTGCAAAGTATTGTTACAATGGATTACCATAGCTTCTCCATGATCCTATTTGATGTGTAGTGGTTCAAAGTGGTACTTGAAGGAGCTGGAGCAAGAGTTCGACGAGGTCCATCTGGATTTCTTAAAATAGATTCTGAAAAAAAAGACAGATTTGCGCGACACGTTTTTGTTGCCAGTCAATTATGAACAGGTGGATGAACTCATGTGTTTTTTAATTGTATTATGACATGGTACATGTCACAATACCTAAATCTCTCTTGTACGTGATTGTGAACATGTAATTTTCTATCCAAACCCCTAATAACCTCAATGGTGGTGTGTTATACCTTCAGCTCCCTGAAGTGCAAGAGTATATGATCAAAGCAATGTTCTAAGCATAGATGAGGATAGTATGCAAATAGAGGGGCGATATTGCAAGGGGTTGAGGCCACTGAAAGCTTGGAGCATGTAGAGGAGCCAACATTGGGTAACAATGATGAAAATACAAGAGTCCAAGAATTCTTTGAGAACAAGGTGGACTCATCCTTTTGTAGTGACATGTTTATCGACCTTCCAATATATGCGGAGTTGTGTCAGGAGATTGACATGGGACCATAGGGTACTTCATACTTGGAGCATCCACCTAATCAATTCATTGATGAATCGCTTATAAGGGTATGCAAGATATGCATTTTAAGTAAGATCTTTTTTTAAAGATTTATATTACCGTGCTTTGTATGATTTATATTGATTATGCTAACATCAATTTTTGTCTATGCAGGTGACCTTTGTGGATATTTAGATCATCACGATGAGTCGAGGGATGAGCGACGAGCAGCTACAGAAGATCTTCACGTGTATATCTCCAGATAAGATGGTGAGATTCAGAGATATAGCGGACCAGGAGTTATCTCAAACACCATTAGGCCGCTCTATTAGATCTGTTTCGGCGTGCTTTGATGCTTTAGTTTCTAGCAGACGAGATCGACGCTCCAGACTTGGGCCAGACGAAGGGAGTGGTTTAGGGGGATGCTGCGGAGATCCAGATACAGTGAGCCCGCAGTCAACTCGGGATACAAGTGCTACTCCTCACTCTCGTGGCGGTTTGAGAGAGCGTGGCTCAGGTCGTTGATGTAGAGGTACTGACGCAGTGTCTCCGTCTCGTCGTTGTACTGGAGTTGCATCATCTCCGGGATTTTTCACACCTATGGGGACGTCTACTCCAATCACTCCGGCTTTTGCTCATCAACCATCCACAGGTGGCACCCCTATGAGTGCTACTCTGAGAGATACTACCCTGGTAGGTACACCAGATGTACAAGGGTCTCTTGGATATGCCATTAAGTGTGGTCGCAGGTGGGAGAGGACCCATCTTAGGCATATCCCAGAGATGTATGCCTACCTTGTAGATGATAGATCAGGAGCCATCATCATGAATGATGAGGGAAAGAGGGTGATGGCTTGCATGAGAGAGTTATGCCAACAAGTTTTTCAGCATAACGTCTTGGATCATTGGAAGAACATACTGGAGGGGAGCAAGGACTACACAGTAGCGTCCTTGCATGAGGAGTTTCCGGTACCAGCCGCAATAGATAGGTTTTCTACGGGTTGGATGATGGAGTGCATGCATGCATACATGTCACACAGATGATTAGACGCACGCAAGGCACTCAAAAGTGGGGCTTCAAAGCTCGAGTGGCTAGACACGGACGACTGGCACCGACTCAGGGAGGAGGCTACAGATTCTCCAGGACGTCGAAGATAGCAGCCGAGGCAGCGAGGGCACGACTAGAGGCCGGAGTGGTCTATCATTTTGGGAGTTTTGGACACATGACAAATCTAGAGAACTTTGTAAGTTTTTCTTTTGTTTTGCTTGCTTATTTTTTTGCAATATCCTTTCTACTAACAATCGTGTTTCTAACACTTGTATTTAGTTTTCTTTGTAGCACTCCATTACAAATTGCGATCCCATCATCCTTGAGACTCGATATGCAAAGAGGCACGGTCTCACTGCACTGATCAATCGATTGTATGGACGCGGTGGCCTTGTAAGTCACTCATCTTTCTTGTCTGTAGTTACTATGTTTAATTAGAATGCATTATTATATGGTGGACTGATGTGTAGTTTCTTTTTTTGCAGAGTCTATTCGATGCTTTTTTGCGACGGGATAAGGTTTTGGATGGCGAGGATCTATAGCTCACCCTTGGATCCCTGGAGCTTACATACCCTTCTTTTTTGGTCACATGATCTATGTAGACATTTTCTATGTGGTAGTAGTATCTTTCCATGATTGTACCGATCGCTTTCATTATGCGATCATGTATTTATTTCATGTATCAGTGTTATGATTTAAGTACACTTTTCCTTTATTTACACGAGCATTGTACACGTTACTAAAACTATTTTGTATGGCCCAAATAAAGCACATAGTGCTATATGTGGCAAAGCAGCTTATTGCCCTACCACAAAACTTTTTTTTTCCTGTTACCATCACTATTAGTGTCACAAATTTATTGCAGGCGTCGCTATTTGCATCGGTATTAGCGTCACAAATGTGACGCTGACACTGATGCAAATAGCAACGCTGATAGTGACACAGATACGGATTGTTCTATGGCGTCACCAATAACGATGTTTTTTGTGACGACAGGGGGAAATTTCTTTATGAACATTTTCGTCACTTTTAACGACGGTATAAGGCCTATATCTTGTAGTGTGTATTCCCCACATTTCCCCTTATTTTATTGTTGAGGGAAGATTTGGGCCAAGATATGGCTAGAAGATTCATGTTACATGAATTTGGAATCCTAGCTCTCTCATTGGTTAGGCCTATATTTGTTTATTCACTCCTTAAGTGGTAAAAAATAGAGTCCATATTTCTTCTAATGAGCACTTGATGATTACTTTTGACATTGAAATGGCTGCCATAAATGTGGTGATGCCACTTTTTAATGGCATGAAGTGTGGCTGACATTTCTTGCTCTCTAGACATAGAGTTGTCTTTCTTTGTCATCCAACTTTCTATTTGTATAGGCAATAACACCATGTTCTTGGCATAGAAAAATCCCAATACCACGACCACTAGCATTAGCATAGATGGTGAATTCTTAGAAAAGTCTAGGCAAACCGTAAGAAGTGTTGAAATAATAAGACTTTTCAACTCATCAAAGCTCATCGTGGTTGTAGCATCCCAAAAGAAAGCATCTTTCTTCAATCTATCAATGAGGGTTGACAAAGCTATGTGTACTACTCATATTAATAAGACTATGAGCAACCTTAGAATTGATTGTATATTTGAGCCGAAGAGTATTCTCTCCTTTACAACCCATCCAAGCATCTTGGGATATAGAACATAGCATGGATAAGCATGCAAAAGTTGAAGAATTATCCAATGGTAATCCACTTAGATCAAATGGACCACCTTGATCATCAAATGGAAACCTATTGACTGGCTCTAATTCCTCCTATATAAACTGATCATCATGGTCATGCACCTCAATTACAAGTAAAAGCTACCTCTATTTGACCTTCCTCATCACCTTCATCTTCATTTGAATCTTCTATTATCACCATATTAAACTTTGCACTGTTAGCTTTGCACTTTTGTTTATGATGAGGTGACCATTTTTCTCCACATTTGAAACATAGTCCTTTTAGCTTATCACTAGAGAAGGGCTTACTGCTAATGGCATTGGGTGATTGTTTAGCTCCACTTTTAGCTCTCTTGAAATCCCCTTTTTGATCATCATTATACTTGAATGGCTAAATTTTTGTCCACACCTTGTTGGTTGATTTGAGTGATAAGTGGCTCCTATCTTGGGCTAAAAAGAGCTCATTTATCTTCTATATTTTTGGTTGTAGCGTTTAGCATACTATATGACTACATGTACATTAGCATGCTTTACTGCCCCACCTCTGTTGAAAGGTTTTGATCTAATCCAAAATTTTAATTATTCAATTTGGTTGAATCATAAATGCCCTCAACATACATGGAAAGGTTTAGGAAATGGTTGCAATACTCCCTAACCATAGAGCCTTGCTATCTAAGATCCTACCATTTTCTTTCCAACCTTTTTTTTTTCATTGGAGATACGAAAACATGTGTCGTGGTTGATTTAAAGTTCTCCCATTTATGAAAAACTTGCTCAATTTTCATTATATATCTCCACCATGTATGTGCATACCCTCTAAGTGCAACACTACATAGCAAATCTTTACCTCATCATATCATGGATAGAGGGTAAAATACATTTCAAATGTATAAATCCATTCTTCAAGCTTTGTTGCTGGTGATGGATTATCCCCTTCGATTTGTGGTATGTTGATTTTGTTTTTGCACTTCCTATCATAGTAGTAACGATGACCATTGTTGTTGGGTAAACCACTTGATTGCTACCTTGGAGATAAATTATCCAATATTGGTTTTCCATGGTTGTTGTTAAAGGACTGTTGACCATTCTTCTTGTTGCCCAAGGAGTAATGAGATCAGGTGAGTTAGTTCTACATGGCTAATGACTATGAGGGGGTTGAATAGGTGAAATTTTGAGGACCATCATCATGCTAAACTTTGTTCTCTCTTCTTGAATCATCATGAAGGTATTGACCTTGTCTACTCCTTAGATTAGACATTTGTGAGTTTTATGGATAAAACTTCTTATAGAAAGAGTCAAACACATGACTATCTTCTTTTTTCTCAGCATGTTGATCCTTTTTAGGTTGTCCATGATCCTTTGAAGATTCAAAGTTTGGTCTTCCCATATTCCAAGAGTTAGGAGGTTGAAATGTTTCCTTAACTCTTGATGGATCACCTTGTTTATAGGTTAAGTGTATAAACTAATAGGCTGCCCTTGACTTCACATTGTCATTTGGAATTGTTTTCCCATTATCATTGAAAGGTGGAGTGCTTTGCAACTTATTACCCAAGTTGCTAAGAATAGAGATCATTTAATCAAACTTAGTGTCCAACAATTGATTGTGCTACCCAAACTTCTCAAAGTGATTAAATATTTATCCAAACTTATCATCAATTGTTTGATTCAATTGAATGATATCCTCATTCATTCATTTAATCCTATGAGAAAGTTGTTGGAATTTGTTTGAATCAGTGATCCATTCACTTCAGACATATGTACCTCATCAATAGGGTCTCTTGGCGCCATTGTGATTCTTCATAAACATTGCCATCATTCCCATCTTTTTTTCCATGATTTGTGAATCTAATGGATGAGTTTATATCTACTTGATAGCTAAGTATTCATTTATTCTCTCTAACATTTGCTCTTTCTTCTTATTCTTGGGCATTGGAATGGGTGCAGTAAAAGAAGACTATATGTCAATAAATGGACTATAACAAGAGTTTTAGCCCCTCAATCCTTGTGTTTATAGACTCAAAATGAAACTTACTATGTTCAGGTAAGGTATATTTACTGAAATTTCAAGTTGCAATTGGGTAAGGGGTAGTCCTAGACCAAAACAATGTACCCTACCAAGCTATCTAGGAGCTATTTTCAGTGCCACCTATCAAAAAAAGGGGCATAACATTTGCTCCACAAATCCAATTGCTAACATTCTTGATGAGAATCAAAGATTAAATTGTCCTCTGCACATTAGGTACAATAGATCTAATGTCAAAATTAAAATATCTAATTTTGAATTTCACTTTTTTGTGACTATCCAGATTGTGATAGTAACCTATTTAACCCTATCAACACCATGTTTGTTTGTCACATTTGACCATTGGTATGCACTATACACCTATGCGCACTGAAGTACAATATGTGTATCCTTTAGATACCATATGTCCACCTGTAAAAGATCAATAAACTTATAATGACCTATAAATATTATATTAGAGAATTTGGAAATTTCCATGTACTTTGGAAACCCCCAGTACATTTATTATTAACCACATGATCAAATATTATTTTCTTACTTAATGGAGTCTACCCTAAATACTATATAAGCTATCTTTCCAAATCCTACTTTCAAATATGGATCAAGAGCCATGTAGTCAAATATTTATTATTTATTTGGAATTGAGACTTTGGAAAATTTTCAAAATCTCTGATATGGTTTTTACAATTCCTTTGTGTTCACTATTGTAATTTACCCTCTTTTAGTGCCCTATTTTCCAATTATCTTCAATCTTCTTCCAGTCTATCCTAAGGGGCCTTGCAC
This sequence comes from Lygodium microphyllum, assembly GCF_053477565.2. Lineage (NCBI taxonomy): Eukaryota > Viridiplantae > Streptophyta > Polypodiopsida > Schizaeales > Lygodiaceae > Lygodium > Lygodium microphyllum. Next base: position 109,277,138 of record NC_141155.1, on the reverse strand, counting down.
AGTCCTCCACCTGTGGTGATGGATAAAATGGTAGATGGGGTGCCTCATATGGTTTTTGAAACTTTGGAAGGTGTGCAAAGTTCCTTTTGAGCCAGGTTGTGCACCCCTATGGAGACTTAAATAGAAGGGAGGGTCACCTCTCTTTTGTCTTGATATCTTATTTGGCTTCGACCTTTTTTCTCAATCGGTATGTATACATGGCAGATCTAGTATTCTAAAAGACAAGGATACTTTGCATGGCTATAATAAAGCTTTGGGCATTCAATGAGATGTAGGAATTGAAATTTGAATAAAATGAAGAGAGCTGAGAAAAGTTTACCTTTAGTAATTAGTGACTCACTGATCTATTCAACTCACCTTTTACAATTTTCTTGGGTATCTCAATGTATAGGATCATAAGAAATCAAAATATAGAGATAGGCAATCACATGAGCAAAATTTCGCTAAGATTTTCATATTGGAATGTACCAACATGCATGTTTCAATCATGAAAGATATCAATGATGAAAATCAAGATAAAAGACTGAATTATCCATCATTTCATGATAGAGATCCATTCAACAATGAATATGCATTCACTTTTCAACATAAGTAGATTGATTTTCTCAATCCAGTAAAGAGGACACATCCATTTCAACGCCTCCTTCAGCAATCGGCTAAGCCTCAACAATCAAATTCAAGGATCTGACACCATTGAAATGAACTTATCCTAGATTGAATTAAAATAAGGAGAAATTCAAGAAACAACAATTGAATCAAATGGCCATATCCATGCCACAAATGAAAATGTATCAAATCTATAGGACAATGAAGCCATAGCTAGATAATATCAAAAGTACAATGAGAATCATAGATCGACTGCCATAAGAAATCCACCTCTTGCTATAGTAGGCATTCAGTATTCACCTCAATGTTGGTGGGAAAGGCAAGAACCCTCAAGCTCCAAGAAATGGAGAAGTTTACAAATGTACTAACATATAATTACAATGGCACACTCTTGTCTTTTATACTCTAGCCCCAATTACGCTAATTTTTCCTAAGCTAAAGGATATAAAAATTATTTTATTATATATTGTAAGTGGAGAGAGACTAAGAGAGAGTAAAGTGATGGAGCAAGTTGAGAGAAATAGAGATATTCATGAGTAGAGAGAGAGCAAGGGAGAGAGAGAGAGAGAGAGAGAGAAAGAGAGAGAGGGAGGGAGAGAGAGCTTACTAGTAAAAAAAAATGTTAAATTTGATGCAACACATGTTGCACCCCAATGTAAGATAGAGGTTCTACATTCTAGAGTGAACCATGTGAGCCATGATCTATCATTCTAAAGTGACCCATGTTGAGAGAGAGAGAGAGAGAGAGAGAGAGAGGTGTTCATGGGTAGAGAGAGAGAGAGAGAGAGAGAGAGCGAGGAAGAATGAGAAGGAGATAGGTAATGAGAAAGAGTGTGGAGCCCCAAGAGAAATACCAAGAAAACAGGGAATCTATTGTAAGAAAATCTATCTTGTATCATCAACAAAGATCTTTTTTATATTTGGTATGACCACAACAAGGAAAAGAACACCAGGAAGAAGAAATATTCACACAACTTCATAGAAAAAATTCTCCCGTGACTTTAACTTGAACAAAATTAATTATGTAAAAGGGAAGTGGAACCCAGGAGGAAGAAGCTTGGCAGTGAGAGCTATGGCAGATGGAGAGCAAAAGCCAAGAGCAAGAGACTCAAAAGTGGGAACTCCAACAACCACAATGTGTGGTCGTTCCTTCCTTTATTCAAACTATCATTAAAAGAATAAAGAATAAGTAACTGTGATGAGCGCCTACCAGCTGCAGTGTGCAGTGGCAGATACTGTCAGTGTAGTAATACATGGGTGACTAGGCGAAGGCACCTTTACCCCCCAACAACCTCCCACTTAAAGGCGAATCTACCCCAGTGAGAGAGAAAAAAGAAAAGACAATACAACATGTACACATGTACAATAAGATGAGGAAAAAGATATCATCTCATCCAATGTCCATCAATCTCTTGAGAAAGGCAAAGCGCTTGGTAGTGAGGCTCTTCGTGAGCAAGTCTGCACGATTCTGCTCAGTCTTCGGAATCTTGACAAGGTCAACGACCTGTCCTCAACGACCTGGCGAATGAAGTGATACCTCACCTCAATATGTTTTGTCTTCGCATGGAAGACTGGATTCTTGGCCAACTGAATGGCAATCATGGAATCTCAACGCAGTGTAGGCATAGCATCTGTCATACCAATGTCAGCAATCAAACGGCCTAACCAGATAACCTCCTTGCAAATCTTTGTGGCTGCAATATACTTGGCCTCTGTAGTAGAAAGGGCCGTACACTTCTGTGCTCTGGACATCCAAGAGATAGCCCCTCCAGCATAAGTGAACACATAGCCAGAAGTGGACTTCCTACTATCTGCGTGTCCTGCATAATCAGAGTCAGTGTACCCCACGACTCCTATATCTTGGCTGCCATAACAAAGGCACATATCTGTTGTTCCCTTCAAGTACCTCATGATACCCTTCACAACATCCCAATGTTTCTTGTCAGGTACAGCCATATAATGTGCCACAACCCCAACTGTAAAAGCTATATCTGGACAGGTGGCTTTCATGGCATACATAAGATTGCCCACAGCTGATGCATAGGGAATCTTGGCCATCTCGGCCCTCTGCTCATCTATTTGCGGAAAATCGGCTTGTGAAACCTTTACATGAGAAGGTAATGGATAGCCAATAGGCTTAACATCCTGCATGCAGAAGAGCTCAAGGACTTTATGAATGTACTCCCTCTGTGACAGATAGAGTATTCCATGAGATCTATCGCATGTAATGCATATACCAAGTACATGAGAGGCATGTCCCATATCTTTCATCTCAAAGCTCTTCTTGAGCTGAGCCTTGAGAGCATCTAGCTCCTCATGAGCTGTCCCTACTAAAAGCATGTCATCCACATAGAGTACCAAAATCAGTAAAGAACTGTCACGGCCTTTTTTCATGTACAAGCACGGATCCATAGCACTGCGATTGTAGCTCTGTGACTGCATGAATGCATCAAACTTATGGTACCATTCCCTAGGTGTCTGCTTCAAGCCATATAGATTCTTCTTTAGCTTGCACACTAGGTGTTCCCTGCCAAGGTCTGCAAAGCCCTTAAGCTGCTCCATGTAAATCTCATCATGCAAGTCCCAAAGTAGATATCCATCTGGTACAAGTCCAGGTCAAGCTGTGCAACCAAGGCCAAGACTAAGCGTAGGGTGGTCATCTTGACCACAAGAGAAAATACTTCATCAAAGTCAACACCATGCTCCTGCTTAAAACCCTTAGCAACCAATCGAGCCTTGTATGCTAGCTTGGGGTGTCCAGGGGTACTTTTCAGCTTGTACACCTACTTGCATGGCAAAGCCTTCTTACCCTGAGACAAGGAAACTAAATCGCAAGTCTGATTCTTATGCAATGAGTCAAGTTCAGACTGCATAGCCCTCTCCCAAGAGTGACAATCACCCTTGCACATAGTCTCATCATAAGTGAGAGGCTCTCCTACATCTGTAACCAGTACATAATCCATAGAGGGCGCAAAACGGTCAAGAGGTCATCTATCTCTAGTAGAACGCCTCAACCCAGCCTCTGCTAACCAACATCCTGTCTAACATCAACATGTCTAGCATCTGGGCCATGAGCATCAAATGATGTTGCACGCTGTCTAACTGGTCGTGGAGCGGTGGGCTGAATGGGAGCAAGCGGCTCCTCCTGAAAGATAAATCTACGTACCTCAACCACTTTCTTAGGCTACATATGCGTTTTTTCCTCATGAAAGATGACATCATGGTTGCGGATCACTTTTTGCGCATGCAGATCCCATAGACAATAACCCATCTCTCCTGCATCTCCATAGCCAATGAAAATGCATTTGACACTTTTAGGATCTAGCTTACTGCGTTTGTCCTTGGGCACATGGTAGAATGCCTCAAATCCAAAGACATGCAAATGATCATAAGAGGGGGGCTTGCCTGCCCATACCTCCTCTACAAGCTGAAAGTCAATGCCACTACTAGGTGACCTGTTAATGAGATGTACTGCAGTAGTATCTACCTCATTCCAAAAGTGCTGTGGTAAGCCAGCCTGGCTAAGCATGCTATGGACCCTTTCCTAAATGGTCATGTTCATGCGTTTAGCCATACCATTCTAGGGTGGGGTGCAAGGGGCAGTTAACTAATGCTTAATACCCCGCTCATCACAAAATTGCTCAAAAGCACGTGATACATACTCACCCCCATTATCTAACCTTAGGTATTTGAGCCTTTTCCCAGACTGGTTCTCTGCCAATGCAAGCCAATGCTGAAATGTGTCTAAGACATTGGATTTTCTCTTTATGGGATAAGCCCAAACCTTACGTGAGTAATCATCTATGAAAGTAACAAAGTACTTTGCCCCACCAAGTGAATGATAGGGTATGGGCCCACATACATCTGAACGCATAAGAGCCAAGGGCTCACCCATGTGTTTCTTACCAGAATTTTTATGCGTATTTCTAGTCTACCTGCCATACAAACAATGATCACAAGAATCAAAAAGCGAAGAGTCAAAAGGTGGAAGATACTGCAAAGCACGGAGCATTTTCATTCCTTTAAGAGACATATGTCCCAAATGAGCATGCCAAAGGGATACATGGATAATAGAATCCACGGACAAAACATGTTCCAATGTAGCTCCAGATACACGTAAGGGATAGAGGCTACCACACTTGGCACCTCTTTCAAGCACAAGCTTGCCACGAGTAATCTTCCATGCAAAGTCTCCAAAATACACAAAATACCCTGCATCATCGAGTTGTCCAGCTGACATAAGGCTTCAAGTCAATGCAGGTACATGGTGTACATCATGCAAAACAAAAGAACTGCTAGAAGAAAACTACAGCCTAGCATCTCCAATGCCCACAATGTCAAGAGACCTATCATCACCAAGACGCACAGAACCAGACATGGTATGATAGGTATGAAACTAATCTTTATAGGATGTCACATAAAAGGATGCACCCAAATCCAAGAGCCAGCACTGCGCATACATAGAATATATCTCAGAAGTTTGTAAGGCATCGCATGAAGAAGCTACAAGTATGTAATCATCATCTGAATTAGTGGCCTACATGACATTAATCGCTTCTATCTTCACGCTCGACTTTGTAGGTATAGTACTGTGCTCAGAAGACTTTTCCTGTACCTTTTCTTTTCCCTTTTCCTTGCGTTATCATCGTGCATTTTATGGCACTACGGCCTAATATGTCCTGCTTTCCCACAATAATGGCAAGTAAGATCAGACTTCAGTCCATGGGACTTACTGTGACCAGGTGACTTGGACCTGGACTTCTGAGAGTCCCTACCCTTATGATCATTTAGCATGCCTACCATGTCTGCCACCTCTAACGGTCAATGCATGTGAAGAGTAGGAAGCATCATTGTTTCTCCTATTAATTTCCTTAGTTAATAAAGCACTCTCAACATCTTTGATTTTCAGCCCATCAAGCTTGTCCGTGCATATGGCAGTACGGAATACATCCCATGATTCAGGCAAGGTGCCAAGTAGAAACAACGGGTGCAAGTTATCTTTGAGCTCAATACCCTATGACAATAAATTCTTCATGATAGCATGAAATTGACTGAAATGAGATAAAAGGGAGGTCCCCTCCTTCATGCGAAGGTCCATTAACTACTTCAGCTAATACATATGTGACACGGGACTTTGCTATGCATAGAGCTCCTGAATCTTCTCCCATAAATCCTAGGCACTCTGATTTTCATCTTCAACAACATTATGATGGACCTCTTCTGAGAGTGACAAAATAATGGTAGACTTGCATAGCTCATCAACTTCCATCCAAACATCATCATCCATATCCTCAGATTTAACACCCTTGAAATGCAAGGGTTTAATCTGCAACTTGCACCAAAACCTGTCATATTTGGGACTTCCAATACTGATAGTTGGTACCATCCAACTTGGCAATGTTAAAGAGAGCTATATCTTTTAGATGACCAGCCATACTGTCCCAAATCAAAGCAAAAAAGAAAAATTGCAAGTTGTTGTAATTAGCAGAAAATGCACTAAAACCACTACTAAAACTGGCTAAAAGGGTGGATTTCACCAAGAGAAGCACCTATCTATCAAATATGACCAAGATAACATTAAATAGTAAGCACTACCCTCATAGAAGTGCTCAAAATCTATAGATTTCAGCTTGCTGTAATAAATGACAGCAGTATATAAAAGTGTCCCAAAATGAAGCAATCACTGATACATATGTCACTGCAACTGCCAGGTAGCAAGATACATCCAACAGTGAGTTTCTAGGGGCAAGAAGGTACCAAGAACTTTCAAACCAATCACCTATTAGGCAAGAGACATCTCATAGGTCTAGAAGTCATGCATGTAATGGGTCTCGAGGTAAGAGAAGAGACCAAGCACAAGCACAACTAATAGAGCAAGAAGCTCAATACATAACCATCCAAGATGCATACAAAACTGACAAACCTGTGACAGAGATGTGTGCCTGCCCCAATATGCAAATCAAATCAGCCCACTACTACTTAAATCTCTCAAGAGAGCAAATGCATGTAGCTGTCCCACAAGCTCAAGCTCATCTGTAAATAAGACTCTGTGTACATCTGAATATACCAAAAGGCTCCCACTAGAAGTGAAGTCAAATGCAAAGAGAGCAAGCAACACTCTAATACATCAAATACATAGCATCAGACATACCAAATCCTAGTAGGGTACATTTGGAGCATAAATCCCAAGATATCTCAGACCCGTAAAGCATAAGCCTGAAAGCATTCAAAGAGCATGTAACTGACAACCAAATGTAATGCCCAATAGATCCAAAATGCTCAAATATATCTGAAGGTGGAGCTCCAAGTAATTGTCAAGTATGGGCAAACCAAGTGGCATCCATATCTAACCAAAGCATAAATGCAAGAAGCCTAAATGTCAAGCAGTGACAATAGGCATAGACTGGTCCAAAGCATGCCAACTGAAGCCAAATGCCAGTGAAGAATGACCAAGTTATAGCTTAATCCAAGCTCAAAAGCATTCCGGAACCAAGAAGAAGCATTTTTTACAACCTCCAAATACACCAGCATGATCATTCAAACCTCCAGGAAGCACCCCGTATCCATGAACTAATGCATACACCAAGTAAATGAGCTTCAGCCCAATGTATTACAGCAGCATAATTACTGTTAAATGAAGCTCAAACGGTGCTCAATTTTGCTCCAAATCAGTCCCAAAGCATAGACATGGCATCCCATAACATCCGGGTATCACTGGGTATCAATACGCATCAAACAGGCAATGCCAAGAAGTATCAAATAGTAAATGTCAAGTGCTGCCCTGTTTTGACAGTCCTGGGACTGTGTATACAACAAAGGGCTGAAGGGGGGACACTTGAATCGATCACCAGAAGCCAAGCATTGATGTCGAGGAGTCGAACAATGCTCAAGAAGGTTGCCAAGAGTGCCGTGAAGTCGAGGAGAAGCAGGGAAATGCCAGGAGTAGGTCAGCTCAGCCCCCTAAAAATGTACTGAAAAATGCGTTGGCTATTCCTGGGGGACTGGGGGGTCTTCAACAGGCCTCAGGGGCACTTGGCAATGTCCAGGGGGCTCCAATGCAGCCCGGAAAGAAGTCAATGAAGGTCTGGAAGCTTAGGGAGGATACGGGAGATCAAAACATACCTGCAAATGAAGGTGCCATGGCTGCCATTGAAGCTCAGGTTGAAGCTCTTCAAATCCGGGCTGAAGAGAATGCCAGGCAAGCTCCAATGCCTTTGCTCTGATACTAGTTGAAAGGGAAGTGGAACCTAGGAGGAAGAAGCATGGTGGTGAGAGCTATGGTGGATGGAGAGCAAAAGCCAAGAGCGAGAGACTCAAAAGTGGGAACTCCAACAACCACAATGTGTGGCCGAGCCTTCCTTTATTCAAACTGTCACTAAAAGAATAAAAAATAAGTGACTGTGACGGGCACCCGCCACCTGCAGTGTGCAGTGCAAGTACTGTCATTGTAGTAGTACACGGGCGGATAGGCGAAGGTGCCTTTACCCCCAACATTATGCTCTTCATATTCTTCATAGAATTTATCAAGAAACCACAAAGATACAAGAGAATACACCACTTGGAATGGAAATCATCACATAATATTCTTTTTCAATAGTTCTGTAGCTTTCTCTCACAATCTCTTACCCATAGATACATTGTTTTTCATAGATTTGGCTATCTCTCACTCTCTCATACATACTCTCTCTTAATTGTACAATGAGATAATCAAGAACAATCATTCATAACCCCTCTTTGGTCATAGATACCCCTCCCAATAGGTATGTCTAATATGAAAGGTCACCAGAGCTACTAGAGTGTCTCTTCGTAGCTCATCAGTGTCACTATCACTTCAATCTTTACTTCAAGTCTTCACAGCAGCTACCTCTTCCACGTCTTCGAGCTAATTTGAACTTATATTCATATCTTCCCAAGATTAGAAAAATTTTCCAAGCTACATTCATCCATCATCACACTTTACAGAGGCATACAAAACATAACAGAATAGAGGTAGAGGGTCTACAGAAGTTCAACCAACAGAGGGTCTACAGAACCATACAGAAGGTCATTAGAAAGCCTTGAGATCACTTAAATCTCTCAAAACCATTAAGAATCAACCAATAAGCTTCCAAACACTCTCAAACTTTATCAACCATTATTCTAACCCCTCATACAAAAGGAAAACAAAGCAAAACAAAAGGTCAACATACCCAAATAGAACCAATCAGAACATCATCAGATAAGCGGCAATGAAAGTGTCACAAACTTGGCTAAGCCCACCTCACTGATAATATCTGAATCTAGTAATAATGATTAGTCATGAGACACCAAAGGAACATACTAGACTAGGGGATGAGCACAAGGTGTCATTCAGACGGTTTATACACACCACACTCACACACAAACAATCACAAAGAATGCCTACAAAACAACCAAAATATCATGAAATAAGATATCGACACAAAAACTCTCACAAACTTGACTAACTGACTGACCACCCCAAGCAATCCACATCCTAAAAAAATTTCAACATGACCTCTACACTTATGCAATCGAAAACTTCATGTGATGCATATGTACAAGCACCCAATATCCCCATATTAGGAAAGAAAATAAAAAGAAATACACATCGTATCCTAGACTCGAATTAAATAACCAATAAAAACCACCCAAAAAAATCCAAATTGACTATTGACCAAACTCAAGTGACCAAGACTACCAATAAAGACTTCAATAGACTATAATGTCACCCACCCCGCATAACACTTTATTGAAAGGGAGAATGTGCAATGTGAGGGAAAATGGGGATTTAATTGTAAGTTCATTTTACAATTTAATTATCAAAGGATGAATGTTATTTTATTAGGTGATAAACCTTAATAGGAAAACGATGGTTTATTTTATCCATTAAAATTTGATTAGGTTGGCAGTGCATATTAACATGCCCAGAACTTTGGGTCTCTAAATGCAAATTCATTTTGATAAATTAATGTGTGTGGAGCACTTTTTGTTTAGTGTGTGCACTTGTGACGACAGGTTTATTCTATTACAAATTAATAAGTGTGTTTAGCACACGAAGCGCATGCTTCATGAACGGCTGATTCCTTTAAATTAAGCAAAATGTGTGTTGAGCACGAATACACATGGAAAATGTGATCAACTTGTTCATTTTTAAAAAATAAATATTTGTGATGTTCGTGCAAAAAGAAAAATAAGAAAAATAACAGAGTACATGGAGGAGGGTGTGTATGCAAGTACAGTTTGACTGCGCAATCAATAATTGAGATGATACAACCACAAGGAAATCCGAAAAGAAAATCCAGTGAGCTAGAAAATTTTGCCAATATAAGCGAAACAAACCAAACACCATAACAAATATTTTCAATAAATTGTGATATGTTGTTCAATCACGTTTTCATTCAATTATGTCCATGAAATGTGTTGAATTTGTTTGTACTATGTGTATTTCAGTTTGTTTATCAATTTAGGAATTTTTTGTGAGTTTTTTCTCTTTTATTCATTCAACAATGTATGTTGAAAGCTAAGGACAAAAGTCCAATAGATTTTTTTTTAAATTTTTGGAATTTTTCTAGTCATGTTTCTCACTTGAAAAAGATTTTTTCAATAATTTATACATTTAATAAGGATCTATTATTTAATCAATAGTTTCTCAATTAATTTTGATCATTTCAGTATATGTGAATGATCCAAAAATGTAAAGGAAAGTTAATATGATTTTTTAGAAAATTTAGGGATTTTTAAATTTTTAAATAAAATTTCAAGGATTTTGGGTGAATTTTTATGAAATTAAAAGTTTTTAATTATTTTCTAATTTTTATTGGCATTTTCAGTTGAGAAAAATTTTGAATTTTTCAAAAAGAAATTTTTAAGGATTCTTCTATATTTATTTGGAATTTTTATGGTTCTATTTTTATGAGTTTTTGTAAATTTTAATGTGTTTTTTAGTGTTTTTCAATTTTGAAAGTTTAGAAAAATGTAGATTGCATGTCGACTGCGTGTGAATAACAATGAGCTAGCCACCCCACAGAAAAACCTCATGCGCGTCTATACACGTGAATGACCACAAGCATGAACACACGCAACGAGGTCCAAAACCCCGCAGGAGGTGAACAAGACCTTAGGAAGGGACACGACACACACACGACACGTGGGAATAATGGGTAGTCACTCTTGAAAAAAAGAGGAAAAAAAAACAGGAGGAGGTGTGTTTATTGTTGTGTTTTTTATTTAAATGGAAGGGGAAATGTAATATGTTTTGTGTATTTGTTGTTTCGGGTGGTTTGATATTTGTTTGTTTTTTAAAAAAGTGTTGTTTGGTTTATGTTGTGTGGTATGGTTGGTTTTTGTTTGTGTGTTTTTAAAAAAAAATTAATGAGTAAGTGTGTTGGTGTCTAAGGTTTTTTTTTGTTGTGAAATTAAAGGGGAAGTGTGTGTTGTTGTTTTTTTTTTAAGTTAAAATTTGTTGTTTTTGTGATAAAGATTGAAAGCGAAATTTGTTTGTGTTAAAAAAAAGAGGGGGGGGGGGGGGGGGGGGGGGGGGGGGGGGGGGCGGCAACGGCGAGAAGGTCGACGGTGGTGGTGCGTCCATGGCAGTGGTGCACGGGGGCGGCAGCGTCCTAGGCAATGAGTCCGACAGGATCGTTGAGGGGCGACAGCGGCACTTGTGGCAATGGCGAGGGGCGGCAGCGTCACAGGCAATGAGGCCGGCATGATTCTTGAGGGGCGGCAGCAATGCGTATGGCGCGTGCGGTTGCCGACGGCGGCGTTCGGGGCGGTTCGAGGTAGCGAGGGGAGGGGGCCCACCGACGGGGTGGCCACCAAGTAGGAGGGAAGGAGGAAGACATAGTAGGAGGGAATGAGGGAGAAGGGGGGAAGGAGGGAAGGGAGAAGGGAGGAGGAGCAGGGTGGGAGGAGGGAAGGCCGATGGGGAGGGAGGGTAGGGTAGCCCGCAGGGAGGGAGATAGGGGGTTGCGGTAGAGGGAGGTAGGAAGAGAGAGAGGGTGCGGGGAGAGAGAAGGTAGGGTTGGAGGGTCAGAAGGGAGGTAGTTGGGGGGGAGGAATTAAAAGCTGTATCTGTTTTTTAAAAATAAATTTAAAAAAATAAAAAAGGATGTGTTTTGAAAGGATTTATGTGAAGGAAAATATGAAGAGGAAAGACACCCCTACCCCACGGCTCGGACTCATGTGAGTGGGGGGTTAAAAAATTTACGACAATGAGGTTGACACGATGGGATGGGCATATGCGCAAGGGAAGAACGACGACATGGATGCGTCGACACACGGCGAAAAATGAAAGTGCAGGCGTGCGCGCGGAAACACACGAGAATCGAAACACAAATTAACAAAAAAATTAATAACAAATAAACCGATCACCTGAGGGACCAATGACAAAAAGGAAAAATATGATGGAGGACGAGAGGAAGATGAAAAAAAAGTGAGAGAGGATTTCTGGTGACAATTAAGGGTGTTCACATGGGAAAAAGGTAAAAACCGAGCTTGCAAACACACATGAAAATGAATATTGGAAAATTCGTCGGTCAAAACGAAGGACAATCAAAAGGAAAAATATCCAAGATGATGAGACGGACTGGCTTGTCACCTTAGAAAATGCAGTTCTGACAGGGATAAGATCCGTTCGCATGGGAAAAATGGTAAAAACACATAGGAAAATGAGAATAAAAGTTAATATGAAAAAATCTATTTGTCGAAACCAAGCATAGTGAAAATGAAAAAAGTCCACATGAAGATGTCAGATAGAATAGATAACGTGAAATGTAGTTCCGGGGAGGCTAAGAACATTCACATGGAAAAAATGTAAAAAATACCAACGAAAACAAAGCTGGAAATTAATACGAGAAAATTTGTGCATTGGAATGAAGTGCAACACAAATAAAAAATGTTAGGGAAAACTTGTGGGATAGGGCTATCAAGTCAGAATGCAGTTTTGGTGGTATTAGGGGGTGTTCACATGAAAAAAATAGAAAAAAAAGCATGAAGACTCAAGAAAAAATTAATAAAATAATTTTGATGGGCCAAAACAGGATGGGCAAAAAAGGAAAATTATGAAAGAGAGCAAGTTGGACAAGGTTGTTTAATCAAAATTCAATTATGAGTGTCTAGGGCATGTTCACATGGAAAAAGAGTAAAAAATACACACAAAAATACAAAAAATTTAATAACAGACAAATTGTACATCAAAATGATAGGTAGTAAAAAGGAAAATTTTCAAAGGGATAGGTCAGGGCTATATCATCAAATCATTGTGCCAAAGTGAAAAAGGCACATTCGCATTGGAAACATGTAAAATATATTAAGTTTTTTTCAAAATTTGATAACTCATGATCCGTGGCTCAGAACTAGTCTCAGAACTAGTGGGTGTAAAAAGAAAAACTAGCCAAAGAGAGGAATATGGTTGTAAGGTTAGATTGTAATTTTGGTGAACGTAGGGTAGTTCACATGGAAATACAGAAAAACAAAGGATAAAGCCACATGGACAAGGAACGACCCCAAGACGGGGTGAAAATGGGACTTTTGAGTGAGGAAGGAACCCCATCAAGGAAAAATAAAGACATGGTATGTAGGAATCATGTGATAGGGATGTTTCCATGAGGTTATGCAAAAAGGACTCACAAGAAAGCATCCCCATACTTAAGACCTTAATAAATTGGATTAACTCATCAACATGAACCTATCACATGATCATAGCACATACCCATATGTCCCCATTCTTAAAACATGACAGACTCTTGTTATTAAAAGGGGTATGGTTAAAAAAACTTGGCTCTATGATTTGCGGTGAACCAGCATTGTCATGTGAAGGATCGTAGTCATCGTCTCGATAGGAGCTACCATGGTTCGCTACAACTCACTCGTCCATCATGGTAGGGACCACACAGTAGCACCCAGGGAGATAGCATTGTTGATGAAGCGTTGGTCAGGTTGTGAGTGGCGAGGTATCCATCACTCGGTCTTGGATAGTCACTCGTGTTGAAATGATAGATCAGTCACTCATCCCATGACTCACATTACTCAAAAAATAATTATTGAAACCCATAATTCACATCCGATTGAGAGATCGGCAAAAAGAATGGTTCAAAGAGAGTATGCCAATGTGCACACTTAATGGTGCATCAATGTGTCCCCACCCATTTGGCATAGGTGCAAGAAGGAAGGCTAGGGAGCCTTAGCGTGCAGTGCACCAAACAAAATGAGATGTAAAGTGATGGCGGAGGAGGCCCATCCCGTGTGTGCGTAGGGAAACAAGTACATACTTGTCTCCAATTATCGAAACATCCCTCAATATTCACCTCTCAGTTGATGAAAGGGAAATTAATCACGCTCAGCTCTCCCTCTGTCACGCGCTTTTGATGAATACAGGAGGGCAACCTATTCGTGAATCCCATTGATGTGAGCCTCACTACCGCTTGTGCAAAGGTTGTATGCCTTGTGCGCAATTGATGGTGCAATAGTGCATCCCGCCCTGTGCTAGCATATGGTGCGAGAAGCAAGGACAGGGAGCCTTATATTGCCATGCACACAAGAACACTTTGTGCTTTGTGCATTGAGAGGCCCATCCGGTGCGTGCAACACTCTATTCATACATCTCACCTCTCTTGTTAGATACAAAGGGCAAGGATTGGTCACTCACCCCACCCTCTGTCTCACACTCTGTTAATGAATACAAAGGGCAACCCATACTCACATCCCCATCCGATTAGGATGAAAGCTCACATTACTCAAGGTTTGTCGATGAAAATAGGATTTTTCGTGTTGATGATGTCACTTGGATTGACTAATGAAGAGGCATACCTAGTGAAATAGCCAACAAGTCTAGTACTTTGATTGCATTTTGGAAACATCATCTATTGTAGGAATCAGAAGTATTAACGAGGCTGTAAGATTTAGTGCACCAAGGGAGACAGCTTTGGGATTTCTTTTGGAAGATTGACGAATGATTCAACGATCCTGGGCTACAGGGTGTTGCCACCTTTTCTACGGCCAGCTTCTTCCTGTCCAAGGGTGTGTGCCTCCTTTTCTTAGAACATTCTTTTGTTATGATAGGGAATTTCGTCTTTTTCTCCCATAATTTTTTGATATTATTATTATTATTATTATTATTTTATTTCTTTTTTCCTATTCCTCAGGGTGTCTTCATCTTTTCTCGAAGAATAGGTTGGCATGACAAGGACTGAAGTCCTTTTCTCCCATGATTGATATATATTTATAAGTTAATTAATGTTTTTTTTCTTTTGAAAGAGGACAATGGTAGAAACACCATGTATCATAACCATCCTCACCACCTCTGTTGGATCAAATGGAAAGGGAGCACTGTTGGGGTGGAAGGTGGCTGTGAGGTGTTAGGAGAATGAGGGCCACCTCATCAGGAAACACCTAGTTCAACATGTAAAAATCTTATGTGCTAACTTGAAATAATCCCAACCATTGGATTTCTTGCTCTGAACTCACTAGGATTGAGGACCCTCGCATCGCTTGTGGTGGTGATCCTTATGTGCACCAATCATACTATGGATCACCACCAAGTAAGGGAGACCCCTTGCTACGGTGGAGGGCCCTCCATCACTTGGTGGTGATCTCCATATAAACTTTTTCAGAGGACCCCCATCACTTGGGGAAGAACTCCCACTTCTTAGTACTTTTAGTACTGTTTGGTACTTTTTATTTTTGAATATAAAATATTTTTTGGTACTCTCCATCTAGACTTGGTGGAGGAGTCTCATTACTTGGTACTTTTTTTGGTATTATTAGCACTATTTGATGCTTTTTGATATTTTTGAATATCAAATATTGTTTGGTACTCCCCATTGCTTGGCAAGAGACCCCCCATCCCTTGGTAGAGGACCCCCCCCATCTCTTGGGTAGTGACCTTCATGTGAACCTTTTCATAAGGGCCTCCATTGCTTTGCAAAGGACCCTCCTCCTTTCTAGTATTTTTGATATTGTTTAGTCCTTTTTATATTTGAAAATCAAATATTAATTGGTACTTTTACACCCAACTATTTGTGCATTTTGATACATTCTGAACATTTTGATATATTTTGTGTGTTTTGGTAGGTGATTGTTTATGTGAAAGTTAATTTATATTAAAATAGTAAAAAGAAAGTCGTTACATCAATGACATTTTAATTGGGAAGTCTAAGCTTGGACTTAAGTTAAGTAGCAAGGGTGTCCTGCCAATCTCTACTAACATAACTAACCTGACTTGAACCAAAACCATGACTTGAACCAAAATTGACCTCTTGGAGGGGTCACACTATCTATTTTGGTGGAACCTCTAAAGCTATGTACAATCATTTACAATGGCAGTCATTAGTGATAGGCTTATTCTATGATTCATTCAATTTGAATGAATCTGCAATCTTGTGCTCTCTCAAGAAGGGTATCCATTACTCTGTCAAAGCATGAAGTGGTGGTCAATTCTTCCATTAGAGCTTCTCTCCTTGCGATCTCTACTCTACGAGCCACCAGTCTACGTTCCCGTGCAATCTCCTATTTTGCATCCATAGCTTCTAAGTTATTTGCTTTGGTGTCAAGCCATTTGTTGTGTTCCTTCTCCAACTTTGGCTTGACTTGTGTAGCGTGCAAATGACCTTCAAAAATGAATATGTGAATTGGATCTTGCATACTCTTTTAAAATATTTTCTTATTCCTCGATAACCAAATGCGTTGGAAAAAGAGACCTCTTAACCACTTCCAAATTATGGAGGCAATTCATAGATTTTTCCCATTAGCAATTCTTTCCATGTGATTGATTGTAGAGGGGTGAGAAGAATCTATTAGTACCTACATAACATTCATATTGACTTCACATTAGCAATTCTTTCCATGTGATTGATTGTAGAGGGGTGAGAAGGATCTATTAGTACCTACATAACATTCAAGATTTTTCCCATTAGCAAATATTTCCATGTGATTGATTGTAGAGGGGTGAGAAGGATCTATTAGTGCCTACATAACATTCAAGATATTAGTATTGACTTCACAATTGAGAGATGAATGAGGCATAGTTTCCATATCTTTGTGACATCTTTGACATATACCAAACACAAGGAATGTCATGGGGTTTGCGATCAAGGTCTTCCCGAGTCTGCTACGAAGCAGAAGCATCTGGCCGTTCCCACTTAGGATCGACCTGAATCAGGGTTTTCCTAACAGTCAAGTTCCTTGAGCAAAGAAGTACAAAGAGTGCACCTACGTGTACAATCAAGAGCATTCCAATGGTCGTTCGTACGGCCAACTGCTAAGGTGTGATTCCTTCTCCCCGAATACTTCCAGCATTCGATCCTAGATCAATCGCGACTTGGCAAGTTCCCAAGGGTTTCGTAAGCTGAGTTGCTTGTTCACCCTTTTTCCTTGGGTTAGGGTTTATACCCTATTGACCCAAATTGTCACTACTTTAGGTTTCCTTATATTATGGTCAATAAATCCTGGACAACCCCGTTGCCCTAACTTGGTTGGTCAATTTCTTTCTTGGCAATTCATAACTACCCTAGCTTGACAAATCAGTCTCCAAGGAAGAGTGTTGTAGCAGGACGACTACTCAATTCCTAGGAAATTCGACTTGTAATTAGAACTCACCAAACTTGGTCTAAGTTGTAGTAGTACTATTTTGTGATTTAGACGCAAGAGCATATGACGTTGCAGCTTGTTGCACGAGATAGGTGTCAATACCTAACTTGTGGGATTATATCTCCCATCATACGGTATTTCTTGGTCAAGAATACCTTTGA
This sequence comes from Lygodium microphyllum, assembly GCF_053477565.2. Taxonomy (NCBI): domain Eukaryota; kingdom Viridiplantae; phylum Streptophyta; class Polypodiopsida; order Schizaeales; family Lygodiaceae; genus Lygodium; species Lygodium microphyllum. Next base: position 109,259,784 of record NC_141155.1, on the reverse strand, counting down.
TCAAGATATAGGGTCTGGAAGTCCTATTGACACAAACCAAAACCTTGACCCTACTAGGCTGATAAACGTTTTGGTCCTAGGGTCACTAAATTCCTTGCGGAAGTCTAGCATTTGGTCAACTGATCCTTAGGGTGAGAATCCTAGATTATTCTTACACGGGCGATTTGATAACCCCAACATTTCGTGAATGTGGGTAGAACTTCTAAGATTGAAAATATTACATTGGCATCCCAAGTGCGATATTAAGTAGAATTTTATCATAGCTTAACCCTACCTAGCACATTGAGGTGACCGTCATATGCTAACTAATCATATCTTTATGAATTTCATGTAAGTTAATCAATTACACACGAATTACTTAGTTGATCTAACCAACCCACGATTAAAGATTATCTTCCCTTTAAAGATGCAAATACTTCCTTCTAAACTTGCAAGTACTTTCCCTAAAGGATGTAAGTGACTGCAAGATGTGTGAGATGTATCATTCCATGTAATTTCAAGACCATAGACCTTTTTGCCTTTATGCAACTATAGGATCTACAGTGATCTTTCTTTTCCTTGCCCTATACTATAATGACTGACATTCAGAGCTAACTCTTATAAACCCTACGTTGATGCATTGAATTCAAAGCTTTAGTATTTTAATGAAGATGCATCCTTTTCCAATTTTGAATTTTGATAAAGGAACTCTATGCATGGATGCATCATTCTTTCATGACCAGACGCCAATGAATACATCATTGATTTAATCCTTTCTTTATCGCTTAACTCAACCTAAATTGTGACTATTCATTTGCATGCAATTTACATAATATATGTTTTTGTCAAAGATCATAAATCTTTTCCTTTCATTGCAGCTATTTAGACATCATTTAATGCATGTCTACAATTATCTTATACACGAGTCACAACCAGGAATTTATTACATAAGTGCATTATGTGTCATAAGCCGTATCCTTTGTGAGATGCAACAAGGACGCCTTCGCACAATTTCATCTTTTAACTTATGCAACATACGTTAAAAAATGTGACTACCCTTGACCATGGAAATGCAAGCAAATGCAAGTACTCGTTATGCAACTAAACTTTGCAAATCGAATGAGTATATAAATTTTCCAATGCATTTAAGTTTCCTATGTGATTTAAAACATGCTTTGTGCATCCTTCCCATGCAGGGATATTTTTTGGAACCTAGGCATTCAAAATTGGGGCGTTGTCCACTCTTATACTTTGGGTGAAAGCTCCTGCATGCGCTCCTCTCGACTTTTGCTTAAGAGCCATTGAAAAAGTAAATTTTGACTCAGCGAACTCCCCGTTGGCACCCTATACGAGTTTCAAAGTTGCTACTGCCCGAGATCTCCTTTCCTGCACAGGAAAGAATCGGACCTTGCAAGACACAGTTTTAAAAAAAGAAATCGGGAGGCACATGTGAACTTGGCCTAGAGAAGCTTCAATAGAAGCTTCTCAAGCTTCTGGAAGAAACAAAGATGACGTGTGTTGGTGAGGATGATTGGAGTGATGATGGTGAGGATGACGATGGAGATGATGGTGATGGGGGCGGTAGCAGCCAGGCGGCATGGCGTAGATAGGCGACGGCAACAACTCGACGGTGGGCACACACGATGCCCCCTCCAGGCTTGGAAGGGGGGGTTTTTATAGAGTGAAGGTTGGGGGGGTGTGTGGGTGGCCACACAGGTGGCAGATTGCATGCCCTCCTCCCCATGCCCCTCCACAAGCTTCTACACATACTCCCTCTCCCCGCCATGCAACGGGTGAAGGGGAGGGAGTTTATAAAAAAAAATTGCAAATAATTCATTATCCTTTTTTCCTTAAAGGGGAGTTACCGCGGTGGGTTACGGTTTTGAGCCACGGTTTCCTACGCACAACGCGGGGCTGGTGTTTGTTAGTACACAAGGATGGAGCACTTAGGCCAATGTTTTTTTTTTTTGCGGGAGAATTCTTTGAATTGCTTTTGCGTGGGATCTAGGATCTTTAATATTTCATTGTAGAAATATTACATTCTCTCCGCTTTAGAGGAATCGAGATGTCCTTATCTCGAGGAGATCTGAGGGTATTGTTGGTTGAGAGTACTTTCATCCATCCAAGTGGCATCCTCTTCGGGATAATCTTTTCACTGGATGATGTATTCCCTCAAGATCCTGGATCTCAAATGCCTCTCCTTAACATCTAGGATTCTATCGGCCATAGCTCAAGGACTACTTGGCTAGGCATTACAACTTGTTGATCATCAAGCACATGACTAGGATTAGTAGGCACATACTTTTTCAATAGGCTGATATGGAATACATTATGAACTTTTAGGTTTTCAGGGAGTTGAAGTCTGTAAGCATTAGGCCCTAGGCACTTGAGAATCTTGTAGGGTCCACAATACCTTGGACTTAGCTTTTTGCATTCACCCAGGGATAGGGAACTCTTCTTTGGATGCACACGAATGAAGACCATATCACCTTCAACGAAGGATCTATCTTGCCATTTCAAGTCCGCGTAAGCCTTCTGTCTATCCTTGGCGGCTTGGATGTCTTACCTTATTGATTTGATTTGGTCATCCATGTCTTCCAGCATTTACTTTGAAGCTTCAACCCTCAAGGTTGGATCTGAAAAGCTCAAAGGAGTACGACAATTGTGCCCATACAATGCTTGAAAAGGGGTCATCTGAATGCTTTGTTGGTAAGAAGCATTGTAGGCAAACTCAACTAGTGGAAAATATTGAATCCACTTTTTGGGTTCACGGCAGCAGTGTACCCTAAGCATATCTTCAATGACTTGGTTGACTCATTCTATTTGACCATTGGTTTGGGGATGATAAGCTAGGGGGTTAGTTTAACCTAGGGGGGGTTAGACTAACTACATTAGGGTTAGTTTAACTTAGGGGGGGTTAGACTAACTACATTAGGGTTAGTTTAACCTAGGGGAGTTAGACTAACTACATTAGGGTTAGTTTAACCTAGGGGAGTTAGACTAACTACATTAGGGTTAGTTTAACCTAGGGGGGTTAGACTAACTACATTAGGATTAGGTTAACCAAAGTTGGGTTAGTGGATTGGGGGGGGGGGGGGGGGGTTTTAACCTAACTAGAGTGGGGGTTAGTCTAACTTAATGAAGGTTAATTAAACTAAGTAAAGTTAATTAAGCTAATTGTAGTTAAGTAAGTTAGGTGGAGTTAGTGGTGGACCTGGAGGTACATGGAGGAGGAGGAGGTGGAGGAGGAGGAGGAAGAGGAGGAAGAGGGGAGGAGTGGCGGTGGCGCAGGAGAAGACGCCGAGGGGCGGACAGCTCAGGCGGAGGCGGTGGCGTGTCAGGAAACGGCGGCGAGCGGCCCTGGCAGCGCGGCGAGTGGCCCTGGCGGCGGCGAGTGGCGTCCTGGCGGCGACGAGAGGCCCTGGCGGCGAAGCGGAGTCCTGGTGGCAGAGCGGAGTCCTGGCAGCAGAGCGCTCGCTGAAAGGGCCGAGGAGGGAGCGGCCTGAAGAGGGAGAACGGCCGTTGGAGGGGCCAAAGAGGGGAGGGAGGCGGAGAGTGCCCGCGGGGGGGGAGGTAGGGGGAGAAGGGTGGAGGGAGAAGGGGAAGGAGGGAGGCAGAGGAGGAGGGTGATGGAGGGAGGAGGGGAGGGAAGGGAGGGAGTGAGATGGTGGTGGTAGGAGGGAGGGAGAGGGGCGCAGAAGGAGGAGGGTGTAGGGAGGAGGAAGGAGGGAGAAGAAGGAGGAAGTTACGGGGAGAGAGAGGGAGGGGGAGGAGAGAGAAAAAAAGAACAAGAAGAGAGAGATAGAGAGAAGGAGAGAGAGATGAGGGAAGGGGGGAGTGTGTGGTTGGAAGGAACGCGGGAGGGGGAGGTAAAATTAATTTTTTTAAAAAAATAATAAAGATTTTTTGTTTGAAAAATAATAAAGATTTTTTTGCTTGTTAAAATAGTAAATAAAGGAATTAAAAGAAAGACGTGCCCCCCGTCCCGCGTGCGTGCGTGGGGCGGGGTAAAAAAATTTGCAGTGGTCGAATCAGAACGGCGTCAGGACGGTGGCATGGGGTGTGCGTACGTGATCGGGCATGGCAAGATGCATAAAATCGCAAATGCGTGCGTTCATGCACGAGATGAGTTGCGTGAAACACGTCAAAATAAAGAAAAATTAATATCTCACAATCCGATCGGTGAAACGAAATGGCGTAAAAACAAAAAATGTACCAGACGGCAGGGAGAAGATAGGGGAAAAGGTCAACGGGGGTTCGGGGGGAATAAAGGGTGTGCACATACAAAAAACATAAAAAACAACCCTGAAAACACATACGGGGATTAATTTCGGGAAATTCGCTTACCGGAATGCAAGACGGAAAGAAGGAAAAATGTGCAGAAGAACGTGCTCGACAATCCTATCAAGTCAAAACACAGTTTCGACTGTAATAGGACACGTTCACATGGGAAAAATGTAAAAATGACATACGCAAATACGGTCGAAAATTAATAACAGAAGATCGGTTCACTGGAACAGGGGGCATCAAAAATGACAAATGCATGGGGGAAGGGGTTGCACAGGACTGTCACGTTAAAACACTGTTCCGATAGGGTTAGGAGGCATTCACATACAAAAAATACCAAAAAGAGACTCAAAAACACTTTTAAAAATTAATAATAAAAAATCCAAAAGTCAGAATAGGGGGAGAAAAAAGGAAAATTGTAGAGAAAGGCGCGTGGACACGGTTGTCAAGTCAAATTGGAATTCCGGTGCAAACAAGGCATGTTTACATGGAAAAGTATCAAAAAGATGCACGAAAAGGTCCCCAAAAAACCGCAAAATTAATATTGGACAAACCGTGCATCGGAATGATAGGGAGTAAAAATGAAAAATGTCAGGGGAAAAGTGTTGTCAGGGCTATGACGTCAGATCACTGTTCCGAAGCAAGAAAAGCGCGTTCACATGGAAAACTGTCTAATGTACACAAAATCCTTCAAAAATTAATAACTCAAAAACCGTGCATCGGAACAGGGGTAGATAAAAAGGAAAATTGGACAGTTCAAAGGGAAAAACATGGCTATAAGTTTAGATTGGAATTTGGGGGAACGTAGGGTGCGTTCACATGGAAACACATCAAAATAAGGAAAAAAGAGAAATGGAGAGGAATAGTCCGAAGGGAGGAGTGACAGTGAACGGCTGGGTGGGGAAGGACTCCAAAAGTGTAACAGAAAGTCATGGTGTACATGCATGATCAAAGTGAGGCATATGCAGGGCGGTATGTAATGTAGACGCACAGGGACGCGTCCCCACTCTTAAAACCTTAACGGGTAGGGTTGACCGAGCAACATGGACCTAATACCACACGATAGACCAACCGCTAATGTCCCGACACTTAAAACATGAACACCACTGACAACAAAAATTGTAGGGTTAGAAAAACTTGGCCCGTGTTGTCGAGAATCAAGGTTGACTGTCGATGGCACGTCCACTGTCGTTGTCGGTTTGCAGGAGGTACCTAGGTATCTTCACAGCACACGTCCTTCGTGGTAGGGACCACGCGGCAGTACCTAGGGAGGTAGCTGGTTGAAGGAATCGCAGAAAATTCATCAATGATGAGGAATATTACACTCAACGCACAATCACTCATATGGAATGAAAGAGCAGTCACTCACACCATGACTAATATCACTCAAGGAAATCAGAATGAAAACCCATATCTTACACCCAGTTTAGGAAGCGACAAAGGAATGGTGCAGAGGGAGTATGTCAGGGTGAACAATTGATGGTGCATTAGTGCGTCCAACCCGTCTGGCATAGGTGCAAAGGAGAAAGGTGAGGGAGCCTTGTAGTACAGTGTATAAAGTAAAATGATGTATCATGTGTTGATGGCAGACACCCAGCCCATGGGTGCATAGGGAAATGGAAACGTACCTGACTCCAAAGGTCGTAACGTCCCTCAATCCTCACCTCTCGGTAATTGATTGAAGAAACTCCAATCACACTCAGCCCACCCTCCGCCTCACGCTCTGTTGAAAGATACAGAGGGCAGCCCATACCTTACACCCATTGATGTAATCCTCACGGTCACTTGTGCAAAGGTTGTATGCCTTATGCGCATTTGATGGTGCAACTGTGCATCCCGCCCTGTGTTGACATACGATGCGAGAAGGAAGGCCAGGGAGCCTTATGGTGCAGTGCACAGAAATAGATCATGCTTTGTGCATTGAGAGGCCCATCCCGTGCGTGCAACACTGCATTCACACTTCTCACTTCTCATTTGATTTGAAGGGAAAAGACTGGTCACTCGCCCCACCCTCTGTCTCACTCTCTATTGATAGTTACAGAGGGCAACCATACTCACTTCCCCATCCGGCTAGGATGAAAGCTCGCGTCACTCGATTGTTTGTCGATGAAGATCGCGTCGTCAGTTTGTTGAAGAGGCGTACCCAGGGAGGTAGCCATCAGATCGAACGTGGGGTTAGATAGGAACATGGCGTCTGCTAGAGGACTGTCAAACGCTCTGCAGAAAGGCACAGGACACAGCGTACCAAGGGAGGCAGCTTCAGAACTGGATCCTGGGGATGTCAATTGACGAATCCACTTTCCGAACTACTGGGTGTTGCCACCTTTTCCACAGCCAGCTTCCCGCCCAAGGGTGTTAACCACCTTTTCTTGGAACGAGGCCTGCTATGACAAGGAATTTCTTCCTTTTCTCCCATAACAGTTTTTTTTCTTTTTTTCCCGCCCAAGGGTGTCTGTCATGTTCCTGCTTTATGGGAGGTTCTATACACCTAGAGGGCCTCTCTAAGTCGATCATCCCAATCACGACGATGTGCGGCAATTGTCATTGTCAGGATCGAGCAGAGGATGCGATTGGTGACTTCGACTTGGCCGTTGGCTCTGGGGTAGTAAGGAGTGGACTTGCGATGGCGGATCTTATACATCTCTGTCAAATCTTCCATGATTTTATTAATGAAATGAGTGCCTCTGTCACTTACCAGCTCTAGGGGATTGCCAAAATGGGTGATGATATTCTCGTACATGAACAGGGCCACGCTGTTACCATCATCCCGCTTTAGAGCTTTGGCTTCACACCACTTAGTAACATAATCCGTACATACCAAGATGCATCTGTTCTGTTTCCTTCTGGTGGGAGAATTGATTGGGCCGACGAAGTCGATGCCCCATTTCTTGAATGACTTCAAAGGAAGGATAGGTTGCAGTGGCATGGCACTTGTTTTGGTGGGTTTCCCCATTCGCTGACAAGCATCACATCGCTTGTAGTAGTCATAGGCATCCTTATGAATGGTTGGCCACCAGTAACCTGCTAGCAAAGCCTTCCTAGCTGTAGCTTCTCCTGCAAAGTGGCCTCCACATGGCTCGTCATGGAAAGCCTTCAAAACAATCCCAATCTCATCTCCTGGAACACATCTTCTGAGCACTGCATCTTTGCCTTTCTTGTATAGTGCATCGCCTAACAGGGTGTAGGGGGCTGATTCTAACATAAGCTTTCTCCTTTCCCGACTAGAAATGCCAGGAGGGTACTATTGGGTTGCCAACAGATTGGCAATGTCTACATACCAGGGGGTTACAGTTTCTACTAGGAATAGAGAAGCATCAGGGAGGTCTGGATCATCCTGCTCCTCGTCTGCAGTCTGTGGGATACGTGACAGATGATCAGCCAGAACATGGAAACGACTAGGTTTAGTAATTACCTCAAATTCGAACTCCTGGAATAGAAGGAGCCATCTCATCATTCGTCCTTTCATGTCTGCTTTGTTCATCAGGAAGGACAGGGCCTTATGATCCACATAAAATTTAAAGTGGGTAGATAGTAGGTAGTGGCGAAACTTCTCTAGGGCAAACACCATTGCGAAGCACTCAAGCTCTGTCACTGTGTAGTTTCGTTCCCTATGAGTGACCTTTCGGCTTGCATAATATATTGATTGATCTAATTTGGAGGGGCCCTTTTGACATAGGACAGCACCTAGCCCTTCAACTGATGCATCTGTATGCACATGGAACTCCCTCGTCCAATCAAGAGGTTGTAAAATAGGTGCTTGGATCAGGCATTGTTTTAGGGTATTAAAGGCTTCTTCACAGTCATCCGTCCAAAGGAAATCAGCTTCTTTCCTTAGGAGCTTGTGCAAAGGGGCTGCCTTAGTTGCAAAATGTGCAATAAATCTTATGTAATAGCCCACATGGCCAAGAAATCCTCTCAATTGTTTGAGGTTTATCGGTGCTGTTAAGGTGGCAATCTTTTCAATCTTTGCCGGGTCTGTTGCAATTCCTTGTGTAGAGACAATGTGGCCCAACAGAACTCCTGAGGAGACACCAAAGACACATTTGTCAGGGTTGAGAGAAATCCCATACTCTTGGCATCTGTCAAAACATTGCTCTAGGTGTCCCCAGTGCTCATGGATCAAACTATAGACACAGAAGTCATCAAGATACACCTCAATGAAATCATGCTGATGGTTTTGGAAGGCCACCATCATTACTCGTTGGAAGGTGGCAGGAGCATTACAGAGTTCGAATGGCATCACTCTGTAGGCATACGTCCCCCATTCCGTGGTGAAGGTTGTTTTAGATTGGTCCTCTTCTGCGATTTGGACTTGGTTATATCCACTGAATCCATCCAAGAGGGAATATAGCTCATGGCCTGCCACTGTGTCCAATAGTTGGTCTGTAAAAGGGATAGGGAAGTGATCCTTCTTCGTCTTCGAATTGAGCTTTCGGAAGTCAACACATATTCTGAGCTTCCCGTTCTTCTTGGGTACTACCACAATGGGCGAAACCCATTCACTGTTAGCCACGGGATAAATGAACTCTGCTTCAAGAAGTTTCAATAATTCGGCCTTCACCAGGGCAGAGTAATTAGGATTCATCTGTCTTTGTCTTTGCCTTACAGGTTTGGCATCGGGCTCTAGGTCAATGTGATGTTGACATACTGTAGGATCAATCCCCTTTAGGTCTTTGTAGGACCAAGTGAACACATCAAAGTTCTCCTTTAGTAAGTCTCGAAGGACCACCAGTTCTTCTTCTGGAAGATTGAGACCCACTTTCAGGTGACGTTCAGTACCCTTAGCATCCAAGAACGTTACTTGTCTTTCACCTTCCAATTCGCGGATAAATGTCCCACGGATTGCTTCTGGGTAGAGGTCTGACTCCTTCAAGAGAGTCGTATCTTCATCTGATGTCCCACTAGAACCAGTGTCCTCCTTCTGAATAGATGACTCATTCGTCTGTTTAAATTGTTGAAAGGGTATCAGAGCCTTATTTGCTTTTGTTTGAGTGGTGACCTCTTCAGGACTCAAGGCTTCATCTTTAAAGGATGCGTCTAGGAATGCCACATAGCACTGACCTGTTAGAGGCTGCGACTTTGAGGGCTTGGGCTTCTGTTGGCAGGGGGCATCATCATCATCTTCTCTTTGGACTGAACAGTCAGGGCGATAGGAGCCATTGGTGAACTTAATTTTTACGCCTTTAATCCATTGCTTATACAGATTCTGCATACTTTGGGGTCCATTGACCAACCCAAACGGAACCATCGTCATTCCATCCAATACCCTGAGATATTCGGCCTCTGAGGTCTCTATAGGGACATCAACCAGATCATCCTCTATCAAAGGAAATTATTCATCTGCACTTCCATAGCCTACTTCATTTTCTTCCTCATCAGTTTCATTCTTATCTTCTGGAGGCTCTACCTCGGCCTCTATAGAGGCTCTGTAGGAGAAGAACAAATTGTCTGCCTCTGCATCTGCTTATGCTTCTGTCACCAGTTTTGACTCTACTTTTGCTTATGGTTCTGGCTCTGTATCTGTTACTGTCTCTGTAACTGTCTATGTATCTGCTCTGTCTCTATTCTGTAGACGCTCTGTATCTGCTCTGTCTCTGTACTGTCTCTGATCTGTAACTGTACTGTCTCTATACTGACTCTGCTCTATCTCTGCAACTGTCATGTAACAGGGAGAACAGTACATCCATGCTTCTACTTCACTGTCAGAGGTGATTTCAGAAGTTAATTCTAATTGAGGTAGGAGATATTCACCCATGGTCAAGGATTTTACTTCCCTTGGTAGTTGGCTTACAGTGCCCACTGTTAGGGACTGTGCCTCCGTTTTCTTAGGAAATATTTGCTTAACAGTCTCTTCATCTCCTGATGTACCATCTGTTACCTCGTTAGAGGAGTCAGTCATGACTTCAATGGATGTGGATCCATTGCCTTTTCGCGATCCATACAGCTTTAACACCGCTTTATTGGGTCCTCAGCCTAGGGTTAGGGTTCCTTTGAACCAGTCCGTCTTGGTTCTTGCTTCAAAAAGCAAAGTCTTCCCAACAGCAGAGGGTATGAGGTCCCATAAAAATTTAGTTTAACCACCAAATATGTCAGCCAATAGTCCCTTCCTGCAAGGGTTGTTTTTACATATGGGAGGATGCCCAACGGTTTGACTCTACTTTGGTCTGCCAATCTGATAAGCCACTGTGTAGGTTGAATTCCTTGCAACCCTAAGTCCTTCATGGTGACATCCGTCATTATGTTTACTGATGAGCCTCCATCAATCAATGCATCTGAAATGAAGCATCCTTCTATCCATACACTAATCTATGGGGTTCCAGGATCTAAAAAGGCATTAGCAACATCTACTTCCTTTACAGGCTTCGAGGCATTATTGGTCTTGATTGTTGTTGAAGGAGCGATCCTTAATCCACGCCTTCGTGTCAAGATGCTTTTGAATCTCTTTTGGCAGCTAGGAGATAGCATCAGCAATTGCTAAAATGTTAAGTTTGGTTTAAAAGTATCTAGGTCTTTGACCAAGTCATAATCTTTAATAGGATCAATAGGCTTCTCCAGCCGGTTGGAGAATGGAGCTACACCCATTTTCATATTTCCTTTTTCTTCTAACAATCGCAACATCGGCAATTCTTCTATTTCTGGAAGTGCTTCTATATCATCTATCTCTTGGGCCTTTGGTCCTGTCTCTGGGACAGTTTTTGCAGCCTTCTGTGGCACTGTAGTGCTCTGTACTATACTGTTCTGTTCTGTACTGCTCTGTCCCTCTGTAGGTAGGTTGAACTTCACAGTCTTGGCAGGAGAGTAATTTCCATTCTAAACCATTGGTTCCTTCTTCTTGGTGCACATCACAGCGGCAATTTCCAACTCGACCAAATTGGAAGCAGGTTCTTGTACCTTCTGTTGGCTATTAGGGACATTGGCCTTTACAGGGGCTGGACTGGGATAGTCCTTTGCAGTGTGGCCTTCTCCTTTGCATCGATTGCATAAGGGCTTGTAATCCACTGACCTTCTGCGATTTGGACAATTTGGTGAAGTGTGTCCCTTTTCTCCACATCTGTAACACTCCACCTCACATCTTTGACCATCGCCAGACTGTCGTCCTCTGAACTTTGAGAGGGAAACCTCCTTGGACCGAAATTAGGACCAAACTCTCTAGGCTTGGGTCCAATATCCTGTGTTGTCATTTTAGATTCCAGCAAGTTGAATCTTGCATTTTCATCATTCTGTCTTCATTCATACATCTCTTTTAGAGAGCAGATATCCTCTGTATGGTTCTTTTGCAAACAATAAGAACAGAAGGCTCCAGGAATGGTTGGTTTTCAAGTACATTCAGTAGCTAAATGTCTGGCTTGATGACACTTTCCACACCAAGTATTTGACCGCATCACATCCCTTCCGGTTCTTATAGAAGTGGATATATTGGCGGTATTCACCTTCAACGTCTATAACTGCTCTGTAATCACATCCAGAAGCTCTTTCTTGATACTTGTACTGAGTTGGATAAGTAGTCCTTCATATTTTCACCTCTTGCAGTGCTTGTTGTAGGGTTTTGGGAAGCTTCTGTAATTACTACATACACTGGTTGGATAGATCCAGAAGGTCCTCTGTTCTGGTTCTGATTCAGAGCTCCTATTGAGACTTGGGGTTGTTGATTCCAGTTGGTAGGATTCCACTGTTGCTGAGTCGCCATTGAAGGAACTGTTTGAGGCCACTATTATTGTGGTTGAACCATCATTTGAGGCACTGTCGTCTGCGGTGACCACACTGGATTAGGTGCACTATACTGTGGCACTGTTTGCATCTGGGGATAGGGGTAGGGAACTGTCCCGAGGACTGCATTTGATGGGTATACCATTCCATGCATAGGAGGAGGTAAGACTCCTCTTCTTGGAGTCATTGGTAGCCTTGCTTCAACTTCGTCATACGATCTTGCACCTTCCACTGTAGCTTGCAGATTGACTGGTCTTCTCAATTCCACGAACTTGCGAACTTCTAGTTGTAGGCCCCTGAGAAACACTTCTTTCTAGATACCTTCATCCAAATGATGGTTAGTCCATCTCTTCAGGATGGATTCCATTCGCGAGACATAAGCTTCTACTCTTTCTCTAGGGGACTGACTTAGGTTCATGAACTCCTCTCGCATCCGCTCTTCAAAACCTTCACGCCTGAATTTAGTGAGGAAGGCCAACTTTAGGTCGTCCCATGTGCCAAAAGTTCCTGCTGCTTGTCTCTCATACCACTGAAACGCCGCGCCCTTGAAAGTGGCGGGGAATATTTCTAACCAATGCTCAGGGGTTCTAGCATTGTTAGCCACACATGCTACCATAAACTCTGCTACATGAAGATCAGTGTCTTCATTGTACTCTCCCTTAAAAACTGGCAATGGGACTACATTTATTGGCCTATCATCAATATTTCCAGGACGAATCTGACTAGGAAGGGGACCTTGAGTTGCCATGGGGACTTCTGTAAAGAGTGATTTTAGGGTGTCAATGGAAGCTTCTGCTGCGAGCTCGTTCTCAGCTTTGATTTTTGCCTTCTCTCTTCTCACGTACCTCTAGACTCATTCTAACACTTGCCTCTTTATTGCATCATTCATCAAGGGGTTGGCTTCAACCAGTTGGTCTGGACTCAATAGGATAGTATCTGAGAGGGCTTTAGTCTTTGAGGGATTCTCTAGCCAACATCTCCTTTACTTCCTTCTTTTCAACATCTCTGAATTTAGCTTTCAAACCACTACAGAGGGGAAGATATTCTGTTCTAAAAGTATCAAAACTCATTCTTCTAGGATCGTTGTTGCATCATTATAATAATGCCATCTTCTGAGGGTTTCAACAGTGTATGTCGTGAAAAACACTCTATCTACCAACTTCCAGTGGGTTGCTAATTCAACAAACAGAAGATTATCAGTGCACCAAGCATCCCATGTATCTTGCTGTTGAGCATCCACGAAAAAATTCCAACTCTTTTCCTTCTTGTCCTCGTGAACCTCTATAGACCAAGACTCTCGAAGCTTCTTCACAATCTCCCATTTGATGATGTCTAGAAACTTCTCAATGAATGTCAAATCTTCCATGGATGGTCATTCTCTCTGTTTCTGCTCTTCAGTTTGTTCCCAAACAGTTTGCCACCAAGATGCAAGTTTCTGTTACTTCAACAGGAAGAGGAAATAGCCCACCACATAGAGCATGCATCATGATGGTGATATGTTTCTGCCATTGTGGGATGAACTTCTTGTGGAAAGTGGCTTTGATTATGAGAAATTCCAACTCTTCAGTGGAAGAAGGAACTTTACAAACATCCATTGCATTTTTCTCTTCTTGGCAATGCCATTTCCTTAATTTTCAACCTCTTCTAGTGCTTGTTGATGGCAAGATTCCCCGGCTGCGCACCAAAAACATGGAGCCCTAAGAGGAAAACCAAGGAAAAGGGAATTCTCTTGCAAGAAAATCTATCTTGTAACATCAACAAGCTTTTATTTCATTCCTTTGATCATCAAAACAAAGAAAACGGCAATTCTTCACGCAGCATCATAGTAGATATCTCCCACGGATTTGATAGAATCAATCATATTCTCCAACATCTTCACAAAATCCATCAATAGAACAAAGAACAAAAAGGAATATACCATCTTTGAATGGAAATCAATCACATATTATTCATCTTCAATGTCTTTATAGTTCTCTCTCTCAATCTCTCATATACAGTTACACTATTTTCATAGATTTGACTATCTCTGACTCTCTCTCTCTCTCTCTCTCTCCATCAATAGTACATCATATCCTCATTACAATGCTCTCATAATAACCCTCAATAATCCTTGTTAGGTCGTGGATGCACCTCCCAAGAGGTATGTCTGATATGAAGAGTCACCAGAGCCACTACAGTGTCTTTTCATAGCTCACTACTGTCATTGTCACTTAGTCTTCTCTTCAGTCTTCAGCAGCAGCTGTTTCTTCCACTTGTTTTAGCTCTTTTGAACTTATATTCATCCTTTCCAAAGGTTAGAAAACTTTTCCAAAGTCACTCATACATTCTACAGAACACTTACGGAAGGTCTACAGAATAGTCACAAAACAATACCAGAACAGCTACAGTACAGTTATAGAACATAGACAGAAGCTCTACAGAAGATCTACAGAAGGTTACAGAAGGTCATCAAAACCTCATAACTCATACTCAAACCATTTCAAACTCACAAAAACTATTCAATAAGCTTTCAAAAGATCTCAATCTTCATCAATCATCAATCCATGCTTCATATAGAAGACAATCAGAACAAAACAGAAGCTATACAGAAGGTATACATAACCAATCAGAACCTATTAGAACATCAGAGAACCTTATATCTCCACTGAAAATCATCATGAACTTCCAAAACATAATCAATATCATCCAAAACACTCTCAAATACTTCCATTAACAATCATACATCACTCTAAATCCACCAAAAATCAATCATTCAGACCTCAAAAACAACAAAAATCAGTCAAAAATTCAGTCTTTTTCCACTCTCAACACACAGCCATCCATCATTCATCTTTCACCCAATCAAAGTTGTTGTTCTAGCTGGCCTTAAGCTCTTCACTATCTTATGTCTAGATCGCCATGTAAGCTTCACACAGTGGAAGTGCACAGGTGGATATAGCCATCTTTGTATCAGTTGTTTGGAGCTAAAGAATTTATTGATTCTCCTCTTATCTGTTGTGTACTCTCTATCTCTTTCTCAGATTCTGTTCACTGTGCCATGTAATTTTTTACAAGTAGGAATTTCACCTTGGCAGTTTGCCTGGTACAAGAGACCTCACGACCGTTTGCTAATTCCACAAGGTAGGTGCATCTATTGTGGCTATTCCTAATCTTTTTGCATAGACTAGTGAAATGAAGGAATGTGTACTGTCACAATCAATCAAGGTTTTGAAGCTTTTACCTTGATAATTCGATGGAGTTTGAATCACCGCGAATTGGCGATTCGGGCATTTCTTGTGAAGAGCGGCATGAACTGTTGCCCTCTCAATGTCAGCTTCCATGGATGGATCTTCTTCATCACCCAGCTCCTTGTTGGCCATACTGGAGGTTCTCCCTCTGGCCATGACGGTGGCTCCTTGGCCATGGACGGCTCCTTGGGATGGCCCTTGATGTTGTCCTGTGCTAAGATTGGGACACTGCCTTTTGAAGTGACCAGGTTCGTTGCAATGGAAGCAACTGAGATTGCAGCCATTAACTTGTGTAAGAACAAAGTTGTTGACAGAGTTGGCCCTAGCTTTCTTCCTTTGACCTTGATTTTGGCCATGCATTCTCTTAGCTTGAGACCTATACGTTCCCTTGTTCTGATCCTTGTAAGACCAAGTATTGTTATTCCTTGGCTTGGTCTATACCTCTTGTATTATTGTCACAGCTCGAATGAGTGCATCTTGTAGGTCCGTTGGGCACATTGATTCCAAGCGGGTGTTTATGGGTGGATTTAACCCAACACAAAACTTTGACACCTATTGTGTCATATCCATTTGTGGTGCGTATTTTAAGAGAGAGACGAACTTTGAATATTATGCATCAAGGGATAGTCCCAAGCTGCTTCAGTTCATAGAATTTGTTCATCTTCTGTGTGCGATAGGTAGGTAGCAGATATCTTCCTTGCATAGATTTTTTAAGCTTCTCCCAGGTAAGTGACCCTTTCGAGATCCCTTGGTCTCTACATCATTATTTCCACCAAAGTCTTGCTTCGCCGGTAAGCTTCAGTTTGGTGAGCATAGCTTGGTTAGCGGGCGCAGTTCCTGCTGCCTCGAAATAATCCTCCATGGATTCGATCCAGACCTCAGCGTCAGTTTGGACGGTCCTTCCCTTACCATCGAATTTAGGTGGCTTGACTTGTTTGAGAAGGAACTTCTTCTCTTGAATTACAACCGTACTTAGTGCAGGGATCAGACTAGAAATCTGCACTTGAGGTTGCGCCTAAGCAATAAGATTCTTTTCGTTAAAAACTTGCTAAACGTTTCTCACATTACATTAATATGCCCATTACAGCTTTTACCCAAGTGACCTAATCGCTTAACTCCTTTACCAACACTTACAGCCATGACAGATAGCGATTAAAAAAATCTTATTCTTTCATATGGGCATAGCCCTTTTGAGAACATTTATTTTGGGAAGGTAGAACAAGCTGATTGGCACATCAGTTTGGGGAAAATAGGAATGTGTTATATTCGGCTATGGGGACTGAATAATAGTATGGAGAGGGGTCATGGATTTTCAAGAATCGATAGGTCATAGGAAGCTTGGGGTATCCCTTCCTTTGATACCCGTTCTTCTCATAACGACCCAGCACCTTGATTCTGTAGGCAGGGATTACTCGAGTCACTTCCTCATGCACATACTTGTTCTGCTTGACTTTCCGACTGCCGACATGTAGGGTTGCGTTTGCGTAAGCCTTGACAAAGATGAATAGCTTCACGATCTTTAAATCCTCCATCCACTTGATTCTCTTCAAGTTGGTCTAAAGGTACGCAAGTCGGTGGGATGCTATGTAGTATATCCCTGATTCACCTGTCCATCTCTGTTCCATGTACAGGGGTGAAGGATTGTAGATGCGGTCTAGAATATTCATCATGTTTAGCCTCCGTCGATAATCTGAAGCATGCATTGCAGTCATAAACATAACCTGGAACACCAAGAATTTGTTCCATGCTTCACGACTCTGCAGCCCAGCATCCATAAGTAAGTAAGGAAATGTTCTTAATGGCAACATTGCTCTACTTTCCCTTGTTAAGCTCCCTTTTAAATATTAGATCCCATTGGTTTGCTCTAATACAAATTGTAACGTGTCCCCTTGTCCACTTGTAGGACACATCTTAGCAGCCCATTGGAAAGAGAGTCTAGAAAGCGCTGCCCAGCACTCACAAGAAATGTCACGGGGTTTGTGATCGTGGTCTTCCCGAGTCTGCCATGAAGCGGAAGCGTCTGGCCGTTCCCACTTAGGATTGACCTAAATCAGGGTTTTCCTAATAGTCAAGTTTCTAGGAAGTAGCTAGCATCGAACCACTTTGCGCAAAAACATCAGGGTCAAAGCGGATTTAAACTGCACTTGGTTCAAGGAGAATGGGAAACAAGAGGGATGGAAGCTCGCCCTCTCTGCCCGTAAGGTAGAGTCCCATTCCATTCCCCTAAAACATCATAAATTGGGACTCTAACTCTATTGATTCTAAGTCATTGCTACTTTGCTATCAATTCCTTCGAGAAAAGTTCATGGCCAACTGGGACCACCCTTCCGTAGGACGGACCTAGAGTCACATCCACCGCACTTTCCTCGGGTTGCTTAGTTATCTAATTACCTACCACATTTAGTTTGACAAGCAAAAACAGCTTCCTTAATTAACTAATTAATCACTGGTTCCTTCACGTAACTTAGGCACTGACACAGAAAAACAATGTTAAGCAAGTTCATTTTTCAACATTTAAACTTTATTTATCATAGTCTTTGGAATACATCAAATAACCTACCCGAAGGCTATCCCAGCAATCCTCAGGGATCGCTATTCCAAGTTCCGCCCATTAACTAGTATACGGGCCTCGAGATCCCATATCGAGTCACGTCAGCCTCTTGTGCAGGATCTGGAGGCAAGGAATTTATGGCCAGAGCCTCCCCTGGCACTCAAGCGTCCTCCTGCTCCAAGTAGCACCCACGGAGAGACCTCTCGCGGCGGGTTCGATCCAACATTTAAACTTTATTTATCATAGTCTTTGGAATACATCAAATAACCTACCCAAAGGCTATCCCAGCAATCCTTAGGGATCGCTATTCCAAGTTCCGCCCATTGACTAGTATACGGGCCTCGAGATCCCATATCGAGTCACGTCAGCCTCTTGTGCAGGATCCGGAGGCAAGGAATTTACGGCCAGAGCCTCCCCTGGCACTCAAGCGTCCTCCTGCTCCAAGTAGCACCCACGGAGAGACCTCTCGCGGTGCGTTCGCGATCCATGTACCCGGCGCGGCTAACAACCCTCTTGGATATGGTCAGGTAGACAGTCGGAGGTAACTGGAACTGCCTCTCCCTCCAGGCTTCTTAACTTGAAGCATTAGTTGCTTTTCCTGAAATTAGTTCCTTGAGAAAAGAAGTATAAACAATGCACCTAAGTGTACAATCAAGAGCATTCCAGTGGTCGTTCATACGACCAACTGCTAAGGTGTGATTCCTTCTCCCTGAATACTTCCAGAATTCGATCGTGGATCAATTGCAACTTGGCAAGATCCCAAGCGTTTCGTAAGCTGAGTTGCTTGTTTACCCTTTTTGCTTGGGTTAGGGTTTATACCCTGTTGACCCAAATTGTTACTACTTTAGGTTTCCTTATATTATGGTCAATAAATCCTAGACAACCCCGTCGCCCTAACTTGGTTGGTCAATTGCTTTCTTGGCAATTCATAACTACCCTAGCTTGACAAATCATCTCCAAGGAAGAGTGTTGTAGCAGGACGACTACTCAATTCCTAGGAAATTCAACTTGTAATTAGAAATTGCCAAACTTGGTCTAAGGTGCAAAAGTACTATTTTGTGATTTAGACACAAGAGCATATGACGTTGCAGCTTGTTGCACGAGATAGGTGTCAATACCTAACTTGTGGGATTATATCTCCCATCATACGGTATTTCTTGGTCAAGAATACATTTGATCAAGATATAGGGTTTGGGAGTCCTATTGACCCAAACCCTACTAGGCTGATAAACGTTTTGGCCCTAGGGTCCCTAAATTCCTTGCGGAAGTCTAGCATTTGGTCAACTTATCCTTAGGGTGAGAACCCTAGATCATTCTTACACGGGTGATTTGATAACCCCAACATTTCATGAATGTGGGTAGAACTTCTAAGATTGAAAATATTACATCGGCATCCCAAGTGCGATACTAAGCAAAATTTTATCATTGCTTAACCCTACCTAGCACATTGAGGTGACTGTCATATGCTAACTAATCATGTCTTTGTGAATTTCATATAAGTTACTCAATTACACGTGAATTACTTAGTAACCCATGATTAAAGATGATCTTCCCTTTAAAGATGCAAATACTTCCTTCTAAACTTGCAAGTACTTTCCCTAAAGGATGTAAGTGACTGCAAGATGTGTGAGATGTATCATTCCATGCAATTTCAAGACCATAGACCTTTTTGCCTTTATGCAACTATAGGATCTACAGTGATCTTTCTTTTCCTTGCCCTATACTATAATGATTGACATTCAGAGCTAAGTCTTGTAAACCCTATGTTGATGTATCGAATTCAAAGTTTTAGTATTTTAATGAAGATGCATCCTTTCCCAATTTCGAATTTTGATAAAGGAACTCTATGCATGGATGCATCATTCTTTCATGACCAGATGTCAATGAATACATCATTGATTTAATCCTTTCTTTATCGCTTAACTCAACCTAAATTGTAACTATTCATTTGCATGCGATTTGCATAATATATGTTTTTGTCAAAGATCATAAATCTTTTCCTTTCATTGCAACTATTCAGACATCATTTAATGCCCGTCTACAATTATCTTATACACGAGTCACAACCAAGAATTTATTACATAAGTGCATTATGTGTCATAAGCCGTATCCTTTGCGAGATGCAACAAGTGTTGAGATATCGAGCTCCACTCGTGATATGCCAGGGTGACCGTTGTGCATTTATGTCACCGACTTGTTAGCTGTAGATGTGGTTGGTACACCGCCCATGAATAATAGCTAGATGACAGCTATCCTTATCTACTCTAGTTCGTGGCTCAGTTAGTATGCCACCTTAGTTAGTTGAGTTTGGTTTGAGACCCATATATAGGGTTCTTTTATTTCTGTGTACTTAAGTTTTTTTTGGCTTACACAACTAAGAAGAGGAAAACTGTTTTCAGCCTCCACCTTTGTGTGTATTCCCCCATTGTGTAAGTGAGAAAGCTACAAGTGAGACTCCTTCCTTCTCTCCCACAATCTTGACATGGTATCAGAGCTTGGTTCGTGGTAAGGAGCTCAAGAAAGCAAACCAAGTTCGCGGTGTTCTGGTAAGAGGACCAGTGTTGCTTTCATTTTTTGAGTTTGGGAGCAAGTCTCTGCAGGTAGCATAGTTGGAAAGTGCAAGAGTGCATTGTCTCAGATTAAGAGACCCTTCGCGGTGTAGCAAGAGGGCAGTATATACTGCGGGACAGGGCTTTAGCCCTGAGTTGCCTTGTTTTTTTGATTCGAGGCCATTTCGGTGCTTGTTTTGGAGGCGGAAGTTTTTTAGCACGCACTCAGGAAAAGGCCTTATTTTTTGTTGTGCGACCACTATTCTATAGGTCCGTGAAAAGTTACACATCGTATGCCTGTGTGCAGAGACATTGGGAGTTACAGAATCATCCTTGTTGCCTGTTGATGCAAATCGTCACTAGGAAGTGACTGTGTGGTTAAATACCACTTTCGTCAGTTTTGCAGATTTGCCATTGTGAGGCTAAAGTTGTGTTTTTTGTAGTGACATAATTTTTTGCAGTGTTCTGTAATGGCATCTGATTCTCTTTCACATATTGTCACTGAAAAGCTTGACAAGAACAACTTCCAAGCATGGAAGTTTAGAATGATGAATTTCCTTATGGGAAAAGGATATTGGAAATTCGTTGCAAGAAATGAAGAAGAATCAGTTCTTCCTGATGTTCCCAATAAACATCAAATGCAGGCATTTAAAGGATGGCATGAGAGAGCCAGGAAAGTTATGTACTGGCTGTCTATCAGCATTTCAGACTCTATGATTGTGCATATTCAGGATGCAAGTATGCCAAAGGAGGCATGGGATACTTTGTCAAAAATGTATAGCATAAATTCGCAAGCCAGGAAAATGCAGCTTAAGCAAGAGTTGCACAATGTGCAAAGAGAAAGTATGAGCATCAATGACTACCACATGAAGGTGAAGAAGATTGCATATGCACTTGCTTCCATTGGATCGCCAGTGGAAGATGATGATTTAGTTTCTGTGACCTTGAATGGTCTAGGAAAGGATTATGCACAGTTCCGAACATTGATTTCCATCCGTGAAAGATTTCCTGATTTTGAGGAGTTGATTGCTCTTCTAATTTCTGAGGAGCAGAGAAATGGTGGTGCATCTTCTTCAGGAGGAACTTCAAAAGAAGTTGTCTTCTACTCAAATGTTGGAAGAGGTAGAGGCAGAGGTAGAGGAGGCCGATCTGGAGGCCGTAGTAGGAATTAGAATATGCAGCAAACTCAAGAAAACCAGTCCTATGGAGGAGGACATGGTAACTCTAGAGGCAAGGGGATCCAAAGAGGTTGTGGTGGATAGCAAAGAGGCCAAAATGCAAATAGCAATGTTGAATGCTACTACTGTGGTAAAATGGGTCATATGGCTAAAGACTGATATAAAAAGCAGAATGACATCATGAATGGAAAATTGCAACAAGGGAATTATGCATCTTCTAGTAGACAGGGTGATGAAAGAAATGAGCATTTGTTTATGGTGCAGCACATGACCAATTCTGTGACAAGTGCAGAAGAAAGCAATGATGTGTGGTATATTGACTCAGGTGCATCAAACCACATGACAGGTCATGCAGAATGGATGCAGGATGCAAGGAAAATGGAAAAACCAAGATTTGTGGAGACTGGTGATGATACTGCACATCCTATTGTGCAGATTGGAAAAATTCCTTTGTCTATGCAGGATGGGAAAAAGAAATACCCGTCAGATGTATTTCATGTCCCGAATATCACCAAGAACCTGGTTTCTGTTGGTCAAATGGTTAAGCAGGGCTTGCAGGTCAGATTTAATTCTCATAGATGCTTTGTTGAGGATATGAAAAATAAAGGTCGCTTGATAGCAAAAGGAAAGAAGAAGGGTAGAATGTTTACGTTGGATGCAGACATGCCTGAATTGAGTGCAGCAATGTTTGCACATGGGACTGGTGTAGTTGCAGATATTGATATCTGGCATAAACGCATTGGTCATGTTAATGTACAACAACTTAAATCAATGCAGGCCCAAAATATTGTTGCAGGATTGCCTAAATTCAAGGTTGCAGAAATGCATAAGGTATGTGAAGCCTGTCAATTTGGAAAACAAGCAGGGAAACCATTTCCTAAACATGTTCAAGAGAGTAAGAAGCCATTGGAATTAATCCACTCTGATGTGTGGACTACTAAAGCTGCATCTATTGGAGGCTGTCATTATTTTGTCACTTTTATTGATGACTATAGCATAAAATTTTGGGTGTATTTTATGAAAAAGAAAAGTGAAGTGTTTGGGTATTTCAAAACTCTTAAAGCTATGGTTGAAAAAGAAACAGGCCTGCAAATAAAATGCCTAAGGTCAGATGCCTAAGCTTTAGTAATCCACTCTGATGTGTGGACTACTAAAGCTGCATCTATTGGAGGCTGTCATTATTTTGTCACTTTTATTGATGACTATAGCATAAAATTTTGGGTGTATTTTATGAAAAAGAAAAGTGAAGTGTTTGGGTATTTCAAAACTCTTAAAGCTATGGTTGAAAAAGAAACAGGCCTGCAAATAAAATGCCTAAGGTCAGATGGAGGGGGAGAGTACCTCTCAAATGAGTTTGCAAGGTTCCTGCAGGAGCATAGCATAAAGCAGCAATATTCATGCAGTCATACCCCACAACAAAATGGAATTGTAGAAAGGAAAAACAGGCATATTAGAGAGGTATCTTGTGCCATGCTCAATGAAAAAGACTTGCCAGATTTTTATTGGGCTGAAGCAGTTGCTACAGCAGTCTACATAATGAACAGGACTCTCACTGCAGCAATACATGGGATGACTTCAGAGGAGAGGTATACTGGTAGGAAACCAGATATTTCTCATTTGAAGATTTTTTGTTGCATTGCCTATGTTCACATGCCAGATGAGTTGAGATCCAAGTTGGATCTAAAAGCTGAGAAGTGCATCTTTATTGGTTACTCTCTATAGCAGAAAGGGTATAGATGCTATAACCCTTCTACTCGTAAGTTTACAGTGAGTATAGATGTTGTTTTTTATGAGATGAGTATAAATGTGATTGATGATGTAGATGCACAAAATGGTAATGCTACACAGAATTCACAGCAACATTCACAAAATATTAGTGGACCTGGAGTGTCCTCTAGCAGTGGTTCACATTCTTCGCCATGGGCAGGCAGATTGAGATCAGGAGAATCTCCTCAAAACAATGCAGATAGTGGTATGCAGGTTTCACGAAAAGGAAAAGAGAAGGTAGATCAGCCCATGTTTGATGTGAATGCAAGTCACTCTTATGTGGATGGTGAATCCAGTGGCTCAGAACAGAGCATTGATGATGAGTTGGGTATTCCTTCTATTGCTACAACTGGAGTAAGGAAGACCAGAGATGTTTTGAGAGCACCTGGGAGTGAACCTACTTTGCGCAAGTCTACCAGAGCTAGGTATCCTATGGATAGGCTAAAATATGATGGATTTACAGCCATTCACTATGCCTATATGGTCAAAGTGATACAGGAACCAGAACCCACTTCTTTTGAGCAAGCCATGGGAAAAGAAAAATGGGAGAAAGCCATGGATGAAGAAATGGATGCCTTGGAAGCAAATGCCACATGGGAATTGGTACCTTTGCCTAAAGATAAGAATGGAATTGGTTGTAAATGGGTTTATAAGGTGAAGCATAATGCAGATGGTTCTGTGAACAGATACAAGGCAAGATTAGTAGTCAAGGGGTATGCACAAACATATGGCATTGATTATCAAGAAACATTCAATCCGGTTGCAAGGATGGCAACCGTAAGAGCAATCATTGCTATGGCCGCATCAAAGGAATGGTCTTTACATCAGATGGATGTAAAGAATGCATTCTTGCATGGTGATTTGCAAGAAGAGGTATATGGAGCAGCCACCAAGTTATGTGCATGATGTTCATCCTGAGTTTGTTTGCAGGTTGAAGAAAGCCTTGTATGGCTTGAAGCAAGCATCTAGAGCATGGTCTGACAAGATAGGACAGTATCTTGTCACTATTGGCTTTCAGATTTCCAAGGTAGATTTCTCACTTTATGTGAGAAAAATAGAGAAAGGTATTATGCTGCTTGTCATATGTTGATGATTTGATTATCACAGGTGATAGTGATGAAGATATCCTTCATGTGAAAATGCTATTGAAGCAAAAGTTTGAGATGAAGGATTTGGGAGAGCTGTGTTATTTCTTGGGCATTGAGGTGATTAGATCACCAAGTGGGATACGGCTCTTGCAGAGGCAGTATGGATTGGACATGCTGTCCAAATATGGGATGACAGGCTGTAAGCCTATTTCAATTTCTTTGGAGCAGAATGTGAAGCTGAGTGCAGATGCAGGTGAGCTTCTCGAAGACCCTACTATGTACAGACGCATAGTAGGAAGTTTGATTTATATGACTATTACCAGGCCAGATTTGAGCTATGTTGTTGGATTGGTAAGTCAATTTATGCAGGCTCCAAGGAAACCGTATTTGGATGCGGCTAGATGCATACTTAGGTATGTGAAGTCCACATTGCAGTATGGACTATTTTATGAGACTGGGGTTCAGATACAGTTGCATGGATACACTGATGCTGATTGGGCTGGTAGTATTTTTGATAGACGATTTGCCAGTGGATACGTGTTCTCTTTTGGGAGTGCTGCAGTCACTTGGAGCAGCAAGAAACTGCCTACAAATGCCTTATCGAGCACAGAGGCTGAGTACAGGGGTGCAGTAATGGCTGCATGTGAGGTAGCTTGGTTGCATAAGCTACTTTATGATATGCATCAGCCTACAGATGGGCCAGCTGTCATTTATTGTGACAACATGAGCAATATACACTTGGAAAATAACACAGTCTATCATGCTAGAACAAAGCACATTGAGGTGCATTATCACTATGTGCAGGAGAGGGTTTTACTAGGTCTTGTTGATCTAGTTTATGTTAGCACGGAGGATCAGGTAGGTGACATATTCACGAAGGCATTGGGCGTAGAGAAGCTGCACAAGTTCAGAGACCTGCTTGGTGTGTAGGAATTGGGATTGAGCTCGAGGGGGAGTGTTGAGATATCGAGATCCACTCGTGATGTGCTAGGGTGACCGTTGTGCATTTATGTCACCGACTTGTTAACTGTAGATGTGGTTGGTACACCGCCCATGAATAATAGCTAGATGACAACTATCCTTATCTACTCTAGTTTGTGGCTCAGTTAGTATGCCACCTTAGTTAGTTGAGTTTGGTTTGAGACACATATATAGGGTTCTTCTATTTATATGTACTTGAGTTCTTTTTGGCTTACACAACTAAGAAGAGGAAAACTGTTTTCAGCCTCCACCTTTGTGTGTATTCCCCCATTCTGTAAGTGAGAAAGCTACAAGTGGGACTCCTTCCTTCTCTCCCACAATCTTGACACAAGGATGCCTTCACACAGTTTCAACTTTTAACTTATGCCACATACGTTCAAAAATGTGATACCCTTGACCATGGAAATGCAAGCAAATGCAAGTACTCGTCATGCAACTAAACTTTGTAAATCGAACGAGTATATAAATTTTCCAATGCATTTAAGTTTCCTATGTGAATTAAAACATGCTTTGTGCATCCTTCCCATGTAGGGATATTTTTTGGAACCTGGGCATTCAAAATCGGGGCGTTGTCCACTCTCGTCTCCTGCATGCGCTCCTCTCGACTTTTGCTTAGGAGCCATTGATGAAGTAAAGTTCCTCTCAGTGAACTCCCCCTTGGCACCCCTTATAAGTTTCGAAGTTGCTACTGCCCGAGATCTCCTTTCCTACACAGGAATCGAGCCTTGCAAGACACGGTCAAAAAAAAAAATCGGGAGGCGCGGGTGAACTTGGCCTGGAGAAGCTTCAACTTCAATAGAAGCTTCTCAAGCTTCTGGAAGAAACATAGATTATGTGTGTTGGTGAGGATGATTGGAGTGATGATGGTGAGGATGACGATGGAGATGATGATGATGATGATGGTGATGGGGGCGGCGGCAGCAACTCGACGGCGGGCAACACACACGATGCCCCCTCCAAGCTTGGGAGGGGGGGTTTTTATAGAGTGAAGGTTGGGGGAGATGTGGGGTGGCCACATAGGTGGCAGATTGCATGCCCTCCTCCCCATGCCCTCCACAAGCTCCTACACATACTCCCTCTCCCCGCCATGCAATGGGTGAAGGGGAGGGATTTTATAAAAAAAATTGCAAATAATTCATTATCCTTTTTCCCTTGAAGGGGAGTTCCTGTGGTGGGTTACAGTTTTGAGCCATAATTTCCTACGCACAACACGGGGCTGGTGTTTGTTAATACACGAGGATGGAGCACTTAGGCCAATGTTTTTTTTTTTTTTGCGGGAGAATTCTTCGAATTGCTTTTGCGCAGGATCTAGGGTCTTTAATATTTCGTTGTAAAAATATTACAAACCCATACTACATTCAAGTGGATGCAAGATCAAACCAAGTGATGTAGGAGCTCTTTACCCTAGTAAGAAGCCTCCCTTGGTTGGTAGTGATCCACATTGCATTCAAGTGCATTCAAGACCTAGGGGAGCTTCCTAGTAGCTAGCAAAGAGCAATAAGATGACTCACCACTTTGTGGAGGCCCCTCTCACTTAGCGCTCATAGAATTAGAAATAGCACAAAGTTAGAAGTAGCCCATAGCTGCTATGTTGTCAGATGGCACCTTGCACAAAAAGCACAAGTCCATTGCTAGATGGATTGGTTCCTTGATCTACCATGCTGAGGGAGCAAGGGAAATCAAGCAGGCTAGAAGCAAGAACAAGACAAGACTAGATGCAGTAGATGCAAGAGAGTACATGTGATCGAAGGATATTGAGAAAGAACAAGTGCAAGGCACATCCTAAACCATAAACTATTTGCACATATAAACTCAATGGTCTCTCTTTTAAATGATCGACCTATAATGACAGGGGCACCCCTTTTTAGGGTTCTAATTTCTATCTCCCTTTTTTTCGGTGATGGCGATGGCCACAAAACCATCTCCCACAAGGATCAATGGCCCAAATTGATCAATGGAGAGTATATGGGAATTAGTGGACCAAATATACGTAGATGTTCTTAACATGTAATACTTTATTTTTACTTTTTATTGAACCCCTACAAATAAGCATGTGTGTCTTGGCACCCTACATCATGTCCCAATGGAAACCCATCCAAAAAAAAGCTTAAAAATTTTCATGTTAATGTGAAAGTAATCAGTACTTAATGCCCACACCCTTAATATGTTAATGCAAAATACTTGATCGTCACATCATGAACTAGTTACTACAATAGCTCTTCTAGAATAGACTCTGCATGCATTTTGTAGATTTCTTACTCTTGCCTTCATCTGGTTCCTTTGCTCTCACCCAACCAGTCATCTCTTGAGCCCTCATATTGGGATTTCCCCCAAAATAAGTATATCTCTGATTCATCTCCACCAAGACTCCACTACCAAACAAAGAGATTCTACCACCATAGTGCTAATCCCTTCATGATTTATTCATCGCTAAGGCCATATGTTATTTCCAATAAACATCCTTGACCACTATATCTTTGAGATCCCTCCCCCCCTTTGACAATGGTCCTTACACTAGGGTTTCACTTTGGTGGATGGTCTTTTAGGGCCACTACCCAATGATTTGTAGAAACCCATTTTCCACAAGCTACTTCCCTCACTTAATGGTGTGGCCCTTGTCCCTTGTTATTGACTCTAACCTTCCCCACCATGTAGTGCATGGCTAATCATTGACCGTGGAAGCCTCGCAATTCATGGCCAGTAGAAGCCTCTCTCACTTAGTGGTGACCCACATTCCATATCTTCAAGGGCACCACCAAGGTGTGTATAGCCACCCTCAGTGAGGGGAAGCCTCTATGGCTTAATGGTGGTCCTCGTCCCATGTAATTGTCTCTGAGGGTCACCACCAAGCAATGTGTAGCTATCCACTACTAGAAAAAGCCTCCATCACTCGGTGGTGATCCTCATCCCATGTTATATTGTCTTTAAGGGTCACCACCAAGTGATGCATAGCTATCCATTGCGAGG
Organism: Lygodium microphyllum; assembly: GCF_053477565.2. Lineage (NCBI taxonomy): Eukaryota > Viridiplantae > Streptophyta > Polypodiopsida > Schizaeales > Lygodiaceae > Lygodium > Lygodium microphyllum. Next base: position 109,231,503 of record NC_141155.1, on the reverse strand, counting down.
GAAAGCCTATATTGCTTGGTGGTGGCCCTTGTCCGATGTTATTGTCTTTGAGAGTCAACACCAATGTACTTCATAATTATAAGGAAGTAGCCTCTATCACTTGATAGTAACTCTCTTTAGTATTTGGTTCAGACCTAATGCCTCCGTCTCACTCAAGGTGTATAAGATACTAGGCTCACAATAGCTACGCAAGATAGAAAATCATATGCATCCTGCAGTACCACATCTGCACTTTCAAAGGTTGGTTTATGAAATTTGTGAGAAATGAAACATCTACATGAGATGGAGCTTGTCTAAAAATCTATCTCTTTGGGAAATTGCAAAGGGCCTCCTTGTGGAGTTTTTCTAGGATGCATATTTCCTTGCAATCCATACTCAAAGGATGATGTTTATGCCTAGAGATTTGCATAGCTTGTGCCAGTTGCACCTATGGTATGACAAATTACTTAATCTTGTTGATATCTTAGATAAGCACATGCAAGAAATTATTGTCATCCTACCTCGTTAGTCTTGATGAACCAGGCCAAGATCCCTGTCCCACATGAGAGGGAAACATGCTCACAAAGAGCATAAGAGAAATAGCCTAGTAGATGATTGAGATCTTGGATGCAGCCCTATCTGCCTAAGTGCCTCCAGGCCTTATCCCACCACCTTGATTTCCATCATGCTAAGGCCCTCTAGAACAAGCCCCACCACTCTAAGCCCCTCTAGGTCTTGCCCCTAAGGACCATCCCCTCCAATAGGAGCTCCTCAAGGATGAGCCCTTCCAAGACAAGGCCATGGCCCTCTAGGTCAAGCCCCTCTAGATAGAATCCCATCACACATAGCCTCTCCAAGACAAGCCCATCTAGGCCTAGGAGCTCGAACCCCACCACCTTGAGTCCTTTGATGCCCTGTAGGATGAGCCCCTTTAGGAGGATTCCCTCAAGGGTGAGCTCCTTCATGCTAAGCCCCCCAACAAGGATGAGCCCCTTCAAACCAATCCCCCCAAGAATGAGCACCCCAAGGAGGACCCTTAGGCCAAGACCACCCTGGATGAGCACCTCTAGGACAAGCCCCTCTAGGAGTATTCCCTATGGATTGAGCCCCTTAAGGATGAGCACCTTCAAGTTGAGTGTCTCTAGGGTTGAGCCCCACCATCCACAATCATCCATGATGAGTGTCTCGAGGATGAGCACACAGTGATGATGGGGGAAGTAGTGGTCCCCACTTGGGTAGATGTACCCTCGAGAGGGTAGCAATAGGTTGTGGAGCTAGATGGCATTGACATTGGAGTGCTTTCTTGCCCTAATTATGAGGATTTGATCGATTTCATCCTTACCTCATAGTAAGTTTTCATTGTTTGTTTTTCGAGCATCTCAATCCTTGATCTCATTGGTATGTTGACTTAATAATCTTTTTTCATGCCCCTTACTTTTGATAACTATGTAATATCATTGCTAGCACCAGAGATCTAGATATCCATATATTATCTTGACCTTCTATTGTTGAGTCCTCTACAAGACGGCGATGTCTCATGGATGAACACTTTGAACTAGTGGAGTTACATGTCGATTGATGATGTTTGAGTTGTTTTCATTTTCTACCATTAGTAGTAAGTGCTTGATTAAATAGCATTGTTTTTTTGTGCACACCCAGTTCTTTTATCTTTGTTTTGGTGATTTATCTTGTTTGATGATTGAGTAGGTCTCACTGGAGCCTAATATTATATGACATGCATCAAAATATTTGTTATTTTACAAATATTGTTGGCAAGTGTTACTAGAAAGAGCCCAAATGATAAGTATCTATGTCTTTCCTTTGAGATTTAGCTCTTGCTGTTTGAAGGTGTCACCCCCAAACTAACTTCACTTGTGTCTCTAGGGTTGGGCATAAACTTGTGGCTTGCATGGAGGACGTTATTTTTGTAACAACCCTTTTATGTAACGTGACTACAAAGATTATACGAGTTTCACAATGGGACTCTCGAGACGTCAGTTGTGGATGGAGCACGTGTCAACACATTTCTCCTTCTAAGGGTTGTATAAAATGTTCCAAATCTAAGTGATTCTTATGATGCAAGCTTGTTTTAATAGCCAAGGCTCGCAGTTTCTAATTTTTCTTTGGCACAAGATATTGATATAGGGAGCTACTCGGAGTTTGAAGTCAAGAAATTCAAAGTCAATACCGTTCAATTTTTTGCATCGATTGCTGAACACTACAAGAAGGAAGTGTTGTGGAGAGATGAGCTTGAGAGAGAGAGAGAGAGAGAATGTAGAGGAGATGCAAGCAAAAATAAGAGCAAATAAGGGCTCTACAAGAGGCAAAAGATGCCATATGAGGTCATGAGGTCACCATGGAAGATGTTCATCAATGGGCTGAATTAAGAGAAGCTGTAGAGACTAGGTCACAAGTGGTGGAGAGGGGACTACAGAGATTGGAAGCTCTTTGGCATGATATGGAGAAGGCATATCAAACCTCCCAACCCTAGCTACAACCTCATATTCAATCCCAACGACAACCTTGTTGCCCTCGCGGGCAACCTCACTGCCCACGCAGCTGAGCTAGCTCTTGAAGATTCAACCCCTACCCGTGAGGAGACCCTTAAGCCACGCCTTCAAGGCCTTTGTGTTATAAATTTTTAGTGCTTATTTGCTACTTTTTAAATGGGAATGGCAATGAGAAATAGAAAAAAAAAGATTCTCATATGTAATGCTAAACTTATTATTTGCATTTATTTGATGGTATGGTCTTTCTTGAGAACAAAAGCCTTGTGAAATGTTTACCTTTCTTTTACAAAAAATGCTTGTATCTATAATTGTGAAAAGGCTTATTCATTTTGATTATAGTTAGCACGGTTAAAATGGTTACCATATGTAGTGAATCCCATGAGGGTCACCACCAAAGCAAAAGAGGCCCCTCCTTAGGCCAAAGGACCTGCACTTTGGTTGGTGTTGATTCTCGTGTGCACTAAATGCCATATGGATCAACACCAAGCAAGGGAGCCACCTCCTTGGGGCGAAGGCCCCCATATCTCTTGGTCATGACACTCCAAGTGTAAGATGCTCACACTTAGTATCATTCTCAATTTATCATGTATAAAAAGTATCCAGATACCACTAAAAGGTACTATGAGACTACCAAATTTTGTACTCGGAAGTACCAAGACTATTAATAATGGTACAATGAGAGCAATAGTAATGGTACTAGGAAAGTACCAAAAACTACCAATTTTGGTATCCTAGGATGGAGAAAACCACCAGTAAGATAGTCCTGAGCTGAAGTATAGAATGATTCCAGAATAAAAAATAAGTGTTTAGAGCTAGAGAATGTGCTATCCAAATGTTGATTATGATGCTTAACTTTCTACTTTATGTTTGTACAACTTTTTTTCTATTTCTATGTTCTCACTCTTTCCCAGAAGTCTATCTCTATCACTATTGTTGTAGCAATTGTATCTCTTTATAGGAGTGAGGCTACCTTCATTTTGTGATTATTGAGTGTAGATGGACTTCTTAGGTAATGATCATATGTTTTTTTCTTTCATAGTCCAAGCCTTGATTTTAGATGTATCTCCTTGCATCTTCTAAGTAGACACATGTTGTCCTATAACTATGTAGTCCTTAGAGGTAGCTCTGTTGTGCTACTAATGGCAATCGTGATGCATATAATTGTTTGTTATCTCTTTATACATGAAGCTCTTTTCTTTTCTTACTAGGACCTGGTAGACATTGAGAGAGTAGTTACATATAATGTGATACAAACAACTCCTTTGATCATGTGAATGTAAGAAAGTAAGATAAAAAATGCAAATAGCAATGTACCTTTTTATCATCAACATAGAAGCTAAACAAAGTAGGAAGTTGGATGTCTTCATTGTGCAAGTGTGCTCTCAATTGTCATAATATGCACATTGAACCTACCTTCATAATGATCAAAATTAGTTCACCACCCAGCCAAATATTAATATATTGTAATGAATTCCTAGAAAACTCCCATATGGGTAATGACTTAGGTAGTGATTAATCACCTTCAAACCCTTTCATGGATGCATCAAATTATTCAATGCCATATTTGTTGGATTCCCTTGCTATTTATATAGGGGGGTTAGCCAATAATTTGATACATCTACTGTGGCACCCAAGTGTCCCATCTCCCCTTGGTCTAGGTTTTGTGGTTTATGAGAGTTTTTATGGGGATCAAGGTTTTGTTGATTTTGGGATTTTCTTAACATATCTCATTAGGCTAAGAGGGCTAATTCATTTTCTTCCTTTGGTGTGGGTGATTTTAACCTATGTGCTATTGATTGAGATGTGTTGTGCAAGTTAGTCTATCTATAGTCAAGGGAGGTTTCAAGAATCTCAACATGGATCCTTCTTCACTACTACCAAGTGTCTCTATCACCTTTTTTCTTGTTTATTACTACTTTATGTTTTGAGAGAAAGGGATAGGGATCACTTGTGTATCATCTTCCATGGGTTTGAGGCCAAGATTTAGGCTAGGGTTTGAGGGACCTTGTTATAGATGCCTTGATTATTAGTTTTTAGCTTGCAAATGTCCATTGGTCTTGAGTGGCATACTCGTCTTCTTGAGATGGTCAATAGGGGGCCACTTCTCCTCTATGAGGTAGCTTGCCTAGTTAGGAGTGCCTCGTGTGATATCTTATTGTGATAAATAATCCTTGTGTGCGAGAGGGTAGGATTTTAGTGTGGCTTATGTGCAAAAATTTATTGCTAGCCCCATCATGGACAATAAATAATAATCATACTACTAATAATAAAGAGCTAGAAGATATTTGTCACCTTACGAGGGCTTGGTAGGTTTGAGTCAGCTGATGCCCTATCCTCCTTGGAATGAGACCTAGCTATGGGGTTAGAACTAGAAAAATCAAATGAAATAAAAGTTGGGTGTCACCTTGTGAGGTCCTCTAGGTTATTGGGTTTGAGTTAGGACACCGAGGATGATCCTTTGATCTCCATGGGGAACTACAATTTGATGAGGCATCTCCACTAAGAAGAAGAAAGGAAAAAAGAGAAAAAATATACAAATAAATATATACATGATAATGGATTGGAAAATAAATTCATAAAGTGAATATTGGGCTTATCATTTTTATCTTTGTCATTAGTGGATTCTAAGTGGAAGGGAGTCAACCTAGGTCTCTTGCTAGTGATTTTGTGCCTTCATGAGGTTGGGTTGTCCTCTAGGTGTCTATTTGGCTTGACTACATTGGGATTTGGTCACCTTATGAGTGTTTGACAACAAGGATAGTTATTGAGTGTCATTTCCTTAGGGGGGCCCTCTTTTCTTGGTCCTAGATTTAGCTCAAGTAAGTTACTCATGAATATATGTATGCATCACGTGGGTTCAAAATAAGGTATTTTTAAAATACCATTTTTATACATTTTTTACATACAGAAGGGTGTAATATAAAGGGGTTATTTATAGATTGAATAGAAAAGGGTTGTCTTTTATTCAGGAAAAACTCAAAGATATGGATATTTATAAATAGGCCTTGAACACATGTGATGTAGAGGATATACATATAGTAACTTCCTTGAGAGTTTTAACCATTAGATTCATGATTGTGGGACTCAATGTGCAATCCTTTCTTCATTTTTTGATTGTCTCTTTGTCTGCTAGTTGTACTTTCATATTTTTATGTCATTTTGGCATCTCCTATTTGTGGATTCGACGGGCTAGGTCACCCTATCTTGTGGTTACCAATTAGACACCAGTTTAGAGGTATACTCTGTGGGATTTTGAAGTATTTTTGGTAGATCCATAAGGAATTTTTAATGAAAATTGAAGATTTAAAGCTTCAAAGTGGCCATTCATACAAAGCAATCAAGCCACAAGACATGGAATATATTAAACTTACAGGCCTAGTTGAGCAGTAAGTCAAGTCTACAAGGAGTGTAAAAGATTCTAGCCATCATTTTCTCATCATTTCCATGTATTTGAGGTGCCATTTTATGCTTCAAGTCCTTAATTTATGTGGAAACATGGAAGAGGGCATATTTTTGGCCAAAAAAGACCCAAAAATCATGAGGGCATGTCCAATTTGAAGGGGCACTTTTGGTAGGGTTCAATGGGTGTTTTTTTTAAATGTGCCTTCTCATTATGAAGAGAGGAAGAAAGTGAAAAAAGGTTCAAGAGATTGTTAGTGCCTTCGTGGGCTCCTTATGATGATCTTCTCCCTCCAAATCTTCATCATCTAGCAATTTTGATCATATATTCGAAGCCTACTCTCCTTTCTCTTTACCATGATAAGAAATCAAAAAATCTACTCTTTCTCTCTTCTTGTAGAGCTATAGTCTTTATTTCTCCTCCCTTCCCACACACATAATGTCAATTTTTATGAGAGAAGGGGGAAGGGAAGTGTGAGGGTGAGAGATGGAAGCAATAGGACAAAGGATGATTGTGAGGTGGTGCACGAGCATTGTGGGTCTTATCGAGTGCATTAGGGGCCATTGGAGGCATTAGCAATGTTGGTATGCACACGAGGCAACAAGCACATCATGACATATAAGCGGTTTTCAAGTAAGTTCATTACTTTTCATAGCATATAGAATGGGATTGGAAAACTATTTTACATGGAGGAAAAGAGATATGAATGCTTAATTTTCAGCACTTTACATTTGGTATCTTTTATTTTCTTATATTTATATTAAATAAATAAATAAATAGTAAAAAATTTTAAAATAGAGAAAAATTTAAAAAAATAAATGGTAAAATATTAAAAATAAATTAAAATGAAAATATAATCATATTTTAAATATAAAATCATAAAATCATAAAAATAAGCATTTTGTGTCTAAATAAGGCATTTTGATAGCACGGGTGTAGTCTTGGTGCTGCTCACAATGTATTAAAGAAATTTATTTTTTAAAATATAGATAATGAATTTTGAAAGTAGAGATTCTTTGTTTCATATTATGAATAGACCGATCTTATGTCATCTATGTTCCCAATGGTAGCATGAGTCAAGGACTCAGTGCCTTTGGGGTGTAACTAGCAATGTCACAATGAGTAGAATATTCATGAAAGATATAAAGGGATGCTTGCTGCATGTACATATTTTTTTTCCTCATTAAATATGGTTTTGCATATTCATCCACACTCTGCATTCGAGTATATACTGCACACATCCATGCATAGTACCTAATTTTTCCAAGACTAACAACTATTAGTTTAAGAATGTAGAATGAGAAATTCAAGAAAATGGACTTGGTAGGCTTGTGTCATGGTCCTTGCCCTCCCATGTAGATCATGCATACTTGGATAAAGTCAAATTGGAAATCAATAGGATGTAGGGTTGTAGAGATGAACTATATGCCCAATAATCTCTTATTTTTTCTATTCGAAACAGAGGAAATGTTATTGTAGATTCTTGTAATATCTCCCCCCCCCCCCCCGTGACCCCCGTGCCTCCCCCCATGAGAACCCCCCCTTTAAATTTTTTTAAATTTAGAAAAAAAAAATTACTCTCCCTCTCTCTCCCCCTGCCGACTACATGGCGAGGAGAGAGAGAGAGAGTAAATAAAGTGAGAGAGGGGGGCATGCAGCCCCCCAGGTGGGAGGGGTGGCGGCTGTGAACAATCGTCTCCCCCCCCCCATACCACCTCCCTCCCTCCCTCTATAAAAGGGAGCCCCTCGTGGGGTTGGAAGATAGCGCCCTCCCCCCCTGGTGGTCTCGACGGTGGCCTCCTCCTCATCGTCAGTCCGCAGTCCCCTCCTCCCTAGTCATCATCACACCCCCCTCCATCTTTGACAGTAGTGCCCTCCCCCTGGTGGTCGTCCCCCCCTGTGATCAGCACTGAGAGAGAGAGAGAGAGAGAGAGAGAGAGAGAGAGAGAGAGAGAGAGAGAGAGAGAGAGAGAGAGAGAGAGAGAGAGAGAGAGAGAGAGAGAGAGAGAGAGAGAGAGAGAGAGAGAGAGAGAGAGAGAGAGGTGAATAGAGAGAGAAGGAGAAGAAGAGAAGAAGAAGAAGAAGAGGGATAGAGAAGAAGAAGAAGAAGAAGAAGAAGAAGAAGAGGGAGAGAGAGAAGGAGAAGAAGAGAAGGAGAAGAAGAAGAAGAAGAAGAAGAGGGAGAGAGAGAAGGAGAAGAAGAGAAGGAGAAGAAGAGAAGAAGAAGAAGAAGAAGAGGAAGAAGAAGAAGAAGAAGAGGGGGAGAGAAGAAGAAGAAGAAGAAGAAGAAGAAGAAGAAGAAGAAGAAGAAGAAGAAGAGGGAGAGAGAGAGAGGAGAAGAAGAGAAGAAGAAGAAGAAGGAGAAGAGGGAGAGAGAGAAGGAGAAGAAGAGAAGAAGAAGAAGAGAAGAAGAAGACGAGGGGGAGAAAGAGAGGAGAAGAAGAAGAAGAAGAAGAAGAAGAAGAAGAAGAAGAAGAGGGAGAGAAAGAAGAAGAAGAAGAAGAGAGAGAGAGAGAGAAGAGAGAGAAGCTTCTGGAAGCTTCTTCACCCCCCTTAATAAAGAGAGGTGACACACCCCTCTCGACATCTCCGGAAATACGCCCCTCCCCCTTCAATCTCTTCCTCCACTCAAGGAGAGGCGGCGAATCTTGCATAGGAGAGTGCGAGAACTCTATCACTCGTACACGCGTCTTCGAGTTTGGCCCCGAAGCGTAGTTTCACAAAGATGGTCGGAAACCCTACAAGCATGGATGGAGGTTCGAAACAAGGTGGGACCACAACCGCGAACGGTTCATTAGGCATCAATACCACTGGAATCATGGCATCACTCCAAACCCATGTATGAACTTAGTTGTGATGTATGTAACGACCAAGATAATTTTCGTTGTGAGATGACATCATAATAGGTGAAATTGATTAGATGATTGCATCGTAAATTACCAAAAATGTCTTGCAAGAATTCCTGCATAAAAAGCATTGTTCCTTGCACAAGTTCTTGCTTAAAATGCATTTCAGAGGACATTGAAAGAAACAAAGTGCATGTTCGTATCGCAGGAAGGATTCTAAGGTACATGTAATAGCTGCAGAAAAGATTAAATCGCAGCTAGACTCATGCAATAATTACATTAAGTTATAAAGATCAGATCATTCAAGAAGGTTATAGATCGTGTAAATAATTACATAGAGGATAATATTAAGATTGCATGCATAGAAAGTACCTTCGCATGTGTGGCATACAATATCGTATGGATTATATCAAAATTGTAACCATTGAAATAAAGGCATGGCATTACGTTGCATGCATTAAAGTTGTTGGGAAAATTCAATGTAGTTTGTAATTTACCAACTGGGATTGAGACCCATGAATCCCATGACAAAGTCCTTGGTGACTTCAAGAGGGATAGGTAAAAGCTTAGTGCTTGTGAGCATTATTAAGAGGGCTTAAGAAGATTATACTTAAGTCAGAGTAGGAATTGTTCTAAACGAAACCATCTTGACCAACCATGGTGAAGGGGATAGACAATCTTGATCAATTAAGATCAAAGATAAAGGTACATAGGTACTACACGGGATCTAGGAGATAAGCAGTAAGTTGGCCAACTAAGGACGATGGGGTTGTCCATGGTCTATCTTACAAGGAGACCTAAGGTAAGGATAATTAGGGTTAGTAGGATACAAACCTTAACCCAAAGAAAAAGGGGAAACAAGCAACCTAGCTTGCCAAGCCCTTGGAATCTCGCCAAGTCGCGAACGATTCAGGATCGAATGCTAGGAGCATTCGGGAAGAAGGAATCACACCTTAGTAGTTGGTCATACAAACGACCTCTGAAATGATCGTGATTGTACACTTAGGTACGTTGTTTGAACTTCTTTTCTCAAGGAACTAATTTAAGGAAAAAACACTTATTGGTTCAAGTTAAAAGCCTGGAGGGAGAGGCACGTTTAGTTACCTCCGACTGCCTGCTTGGCCCTATCCAAGGGGGTTGTTAGCCACGTCGGGTATATGGACTGAACCCACCACAAGAGGTCTCTCTATGGGTGCTACTTGGAGCGGGAGGATGCTTGGGTGCCAGGGGAGGCTCTGGGCTATAAATTCCTTGCCTCCGGATCTCGCACAAGAGGCCGACATGACTTGAGATGGGGTATCGAGGTCCGTGTACTAGTCTACGGGCGGAAACTTGGAGCCGCAATCCTGTCGATTGCTGGGATAGCCTTCGGACATGATACTTGATGTATTCCGAGACTATGATAAATAAAGATCAGATATTTGGAAAAGAAACTTGCTTAACATTGTTTTTGTGTCAATTTTTAAGTTATATGAAGGAACATGTGTTTAAATTGATCAATTAAGGAAGCTGCTTTTGCATGTCAAACATAATGTGGTAGGTAATTAGATAACTAAGCAAACCGAGGAAAGTGCGGTGGATGTGACTTGGGTTCTCGTCCTACGAAAGGGTGGTCACGGCTAGCTAGGAACTTTTCTCAAAAGACGAGATAATGAGACTATGAAGACCTAGCATCAGTAGAGTTAGAATCCCGATTTATGCTGTTTTAGGGGAACGGAATGGGACTATGTCTTATGGACAGAGAGGTTGAGCTTCACATCCCTCTCGTTTCCCATTCTCCATGAACCAAGTGCAGCATAAATCTGATTCGACTCTGTTGTTCCTAAGCAAAGTGGTTCATCTGGAGCTCGACGCTAGCTACTTCCTAGAGACTTGCTGATAGGAAAGAAACCCTAACTTCAGGTCGGTCCTAAGTAGGAAAGGTTGGATACTTCCACTCGGGGTAGACTCAGGAAGACCTAGATTGCAAACCCTGTGACATTCCTTGCAAGTGCCAGGCAACACTTTCTAGACTCTCTTCTAGATGGGCTGCTAAGACGTGTCCCCCAAGTGGACGAGCGGACACGTTACACTTGGTATCAGAGCGAACCAATGAGATTTAAAGGTGGTAAGGGAACTTACTGGAGGAAAATAAAGGGAATAAGGGGATAAACAAGGAAAGTTGAGTAGAATAGAGTAGTTTTTCTGTTGAAAACATTTCTTTACTCACTTATGGATGCCGGGTTGTAGAGTCACAAAGCATGGAGCAAGTTCTTGGTGTTCCAGGCCATGTTCATGACTGCAATGCACACTTTAAATTACCCCCAGAGGCTTGGCATGATGGATATTCTGGATTGCATCTATAATCCTTCGCCTCTGTACGCGTGGAGTAGAGATGGACGAGAGACTCAAGAATATACTACATAGCAGCCCATTGATTCGCGTATCTTCAGACCAACTTGAAGAGAATCAAGTGGATGGAGGATTTAAAGATCATGAAGTTGTTCATCTTTGTCAAAGCTCGCGTAAATGCAACTTTGCATGTTAGCGGTTGGCAAGTCAAGCAGAACAAGTACGTCTATGAAGAAGTGACCCGGGTAATCTTTGCTGACAGGATCAAAGTGTTAGGGCGCTATGAGAAGAATAGGTATCAAAGGAAGGGATACCCCAAGCTTTCTATGACTTACCATTTCCTGAAAATCCATGACCCCATTCCATATTATTATTCCGTCCCTGTAGTTGATTGTAACACAATCCTATTTTCCCCAAACTGATGTATCAATCAGCTTGCCCTACCTATATAAAAAAAATGTACTCAAAGGGTTATGCCTTCATGAATAAATAAGACTTTTTATCTTGATCGTAAATGTTAGCTAAGGCGTTAAGTGATTAAATCACTTAGCTAAAAGCTATGCTAGTCGCATTAACGTAATATGGGAGTGTATGATAATATATTAACATAAAGAATCTTATTGTTCAGATGCAACCCCAAGTGCAGGTTCCAAATCCAACTCCTGCACTAAGTCCAACTGTGATTCAAGAGAAGAAATTCCTTCTCAAACAAATTAAGCCACCCGAGTCTAATGGTAAGGGAAGGACTGTTCAAGCCGACCCCGAGATTTGGATTGAGTCCATGGAGGACTATTTTGGGGCATCAGGAACTGCACCTGCTAACCAAGACATGCTCGCCAAACTTAAGCTTACAGGTGAAGCAAGACTTTGGTGGAAACAGTGGTGCAAAGATCAAGCGATCTCGGAAGGGACAGTCACTTGGGATAAGCTTAAGGACGTTGTGCGAGGGAGGTATCTGCCACCTACCTACCGCACATAAAAGATGAATGAATTCTATGACTTGAAGCAGCTAGAATTATCCCTAGAAGCATATTATTCGCGAAGTTTGTTTCACTCCTAAAGTATGCACCCCCAATGGATATGACACAACAGGTGTCAAATTTCTATGTTGGGTAATCCACTAATAAACACTTGATTGGAATCAATGCGCCCAACGGACCTACAAGATGCACTCATTCGAGCTACTCCAATAATACAGGAGGTGCAGACCAAACCAAGGTACAACAGGATTTGGCCTTACAAAGATCAGAATAAGGGTATGTCTAAGGCTCAGACTAAGAGAGTGCAGGGTTAGAATCAGAGCCAAATAAAGAAGGCTAGGGCCAATGCTATCAACAACTTTGTTCCAACACAAAGTAATGATCGCAACCCACATTGCTTCCATTGCAACGAGCTCGGACACTTCAAGAAGGAGTGCCCCAAGCTTGGCAGAGGGTATCACCAAGGGCAATTCCAAGGTCAAAATAGAGCCGCTCATGGCCAACAAACCACCATTATGGCCAGAGGGAGGACCTTCAGTGTTTCCAACAAGGAGCTGGACAATGAAGAAGATCCATCCATGTATGCTGACATGGAGAGGGCAACGGTTCACGCCACTCTTTACAAGAAGGGTTCGAATTGCCAATTCTCGATGATTCAAACTCCATTAGAATATCGAGGTAAAAGCTTCAAAACCCTAATTGATTGTGGCAGTACACATTCCTTCATCTCACCAATCTGTGCAAAGAGATTAGGGATAGCCACAATAGATGCACCTACCTTACTTGTGGAATTAGCAAATGGTCGTGAAGTCACTTCTAAGGTGAAATTCCTACTGGGTGGGAAGCCAACTTCTGTGAGATTCAGGGTAATGAACCTAGGTGTCCACGAATGTTTACTCGGAATGGATTGGTTGATACCCAATGATGCCCACATCCACTGTGGGAAGGGCCAAGTCTCCTTCCACAATTCTGAAGGGGAACTAGTTACCACTCAAGGTGAGGCTGGTAAACCAAAATTACAGTTGGCAAAAGCAACATGGATAATAAAGGGGGTTTAAAGAGGCCTACCTGTCTATCTGATTAAACTAAATAAGATAGATCAGAATCAAGAATTAGGAGAAGAACCTTCATGGTTAAAGGAATACACATACGTATTTCCTGAAGATCTAACGGAACTTCCTCCCCAAAGGGAAGTCGACCACGAAATCAAACTTGTGCCAGGAGCTGCACCGGTCACAAAGAGGCCGTATAAGATGTCCATTCCAGAACTAAAAGAGCAACTCAAGCAATTGTTATACCAAGGCTACATCCGTCCTAGTAGTTCACCATGGGGAGCTCCAATGCTATTCCAAAAGAAGAAAGATGGAACACTTTGCCTATGCATTGACTACAGAGGGTTGAACCAGGCAACCATAAAAAATAAATACCCCATTATAAGAATAGATGAATTACTTGACCACCTTCAAGGAGCGAAGATCTTCTCAAAGATAGATCTCAGATCTGGATATTATTAGATAAGGATCAAAGAAGAAGATATTTCGAAGACTGCACCCAGTACAAGGTATGGACACTTCAAATTCCTAGTGATGCCATTCGTGCTGACGAATGCTCCTGCTACCTTCAATAAATTAATGCAGGATATCTTTAGGCCCTATCTTGATGACTTCGTACTCATCTTCTTTGACGATACCTTAGTTTACTCATAATAGGAAAAAGATCATGAACCCCAGCTTCCTGTTGTTCTTGAAACAATGAGAGCACACAAGCTTTATGCCAAGAAGAAGAAGTGCGCATTTTTCAAGCGACAAATTGAATATCTGGGATTCATTGTATCAGCAGAAGGAATTCTAGTAGATCCAGCTAAGGTCAGAGACGTTTTGGAATGGCCAACACCAACTTCTATCAAAGAAATATGAAGGGTTGACATGGTGGTACAGAATTTTCATCAAAGATTATGCTTTGATTGCAGCACCTCTGATTGATCTACTAAAGAAGCAAGTAGCAATTGCATGGTCACCTATTGAACAGACCAACTTTGACAAACTAAAGCAAAGCTTAGTATCAGCACCCATCCTGAAACTTCCTGATCTTAGTAAGGAGTTTGAAATGGTAACTGATGCTAGCACACTTGCTTTAGAATGTGTACTTATGCAAGAAGGTCATCCTGTAGCATATTCTTCAAGAAAATTGAAGAGCCGTGAAAGGAATTATGCCACCCATGACCTGGAGTTGTTGGTTGTCATCCATGCTCTCAAACTTTGGAGATTGCTAGGTAACAAATTTTCCTTAGTAACGGAGCACAAGAGTCTTAAATGGAATTTCACTTAGAATGAGCTCAATATGAGGCAACGTCGATGGATCGAAGTGCTGGAAGAATATGATTTTGAAATAAATATAGGCCTGGAAAAGAGAATGTGGTTGCCGATGCACTCAGTTGCAAGGCATTTCTAAATTCTCTTATTTTGCAAGATCCATCAACACCAAGGTCTCTAGCCACAAGGGTATCAATGCCAAATAACTAGATTCTTGAGCTTGCAAAAGAAGAGGCATATCATGACCCAATCTATCAGAAAATGCTAAGGGAGATCACCATCAAGGATCAAGACCTGAAGCTAAAGACGAAGTATCAAGAATTTTCCATCAGTAGTGGAGTTGTCTACTTTAGGACAAGATTATGTATCCCGACAAAGCCAAACTCTCAAGCAGAAGATAATTTGGGAAGCCCATGACTCCCCTTTCTCAGGACATCCTGGTTATGCCAAGACCCTTAATGCGGTCAGAAAGAGCTATTATTGGGAAAGACTCAAGGGTGACGTACTCAAATATGTCATGGAATGTTTGTCTTGTCAACGCATTAATGCAGAACATGTTAAAATGCCTGGGAAATTGCAACCACTTGACATTCCCCAAATGAAATGGGAATTCATTAGTATGGACTTCATTGTTGGCTTACCCCAAGTTTAGGGAGGATATAACTCTATTATGGTTGTAGTAGATATGCTCGCCAAAGTCGCACGTCTCATCCCTGTCAAGACAAACTATAAAGCTTCAAACATTGCAAGGTTATTCATCAAGGAAATATTCAAACTTCATGGGTTACCCAGAAGAATCATTAGTGATCGTGACTCTCTTTTCACATCACACTTCTGGAGGGCTATCTTTGAGGCCATTGGAACTCAACTCTATTTTAGTACAGCTTACCATCCCCAAATTGATGGTCAAACAGAACGAGTCAATCAAGTCATTGAAGATATGCTTAGAGCATACTACTGTCGTGAACCCAAAAAGTGGATTCAATATTTACCACTGGTTGAGTTTGCCTACAATGCTTCTTACCAACAGAGTATTCAGATGACCCTTTCCAAGCATTGTATGAGCATGATTGTGGACCTTACAAGATCACCAAGTGCCTAGGGCCTAATGCTTAGCGACTACAGCTGCTTGCAACCCTAAAGATTCATAATGTATTCCATGTTAGCCTATTGAAAAAGTATCTACCTAATCTAAATCATGTACTTGACGATCAGCAAATTGTAATGCCTAGCCAAGGAGTCCTTGAGCTACGGCCTGATAGAATCCTAGATGTTAGGGAGAGGCATTTGAGATCAAGGACTTTGAGAGAATACCTCATCTAGTGGAAAGATTATCCAGAAGAGGATGCCACTTGGGTGGACAAAAATACTCTCAACCAGCAATACCCCCAGGTCTTCTCGAGATGATGACATCTCGATTCCTCTGAGGAGAGGATGTAATATCTCCCCCCTGTGACCCCTGTGCCTCCCCCCATGAGAACCCCCCTTTAATTTTTTTAAAACATTTAGATAAAAATTTTTACTCTCCCTCTCTCTCCCCCTACCGACTGCATGGCGGGGAGAGAGAGAGAGAGAGAGAGAGAGAGAGAGAGAGAGAGAGAGAGAGAAAGTAAAGTGAGAGAGGGGGGCATATAGCCCCCCAGGTGGGGTAGCGGCTGTGAATAGCGGTCTCCCCCCCCATACCACCTCCCTCCCTCCCTCTATAAAAGGGAGCCCCTCGTGGGGCTCAAAGACAGTGCCCTCCCCCCCCTAGTGGTCTCGAAGGTGGCCTCATCGTCAGTCCGCAGCCTCCTCCTCCCTAGTCATCATCATGCCCCCCCTCCATCTTCGACAGCAGCGCCCTCTCCCCCTGGTGGTTGTCAGCCTGTCGCGACCCCCCTGTGGTCATCATCACCAGCCAAACCCCCCCCCCCCCATGATCAACGTTGAGGCGGAGAGAGAGAGAGAGAGAGAGAGAGAGAGAGAGAGAGAGAGAGAGAGAGAGAGAGAGAGAGAGAGAGAGAGAGAGAGAGGAGAAGAAGAGAAGAAGAAGAAGAAGAAGAGGGAGAGAGAGAAGGGGTAGAAGAGAAGAAGAAGAAGAGGGAGAGAGAGAGAGGAGAAGAAGATGAAGATGAAGAAGAAGAAGAAGAAGAGAGAGAGAGAGAAGGAGAAGAATAAGAAGAAGAGGGAGAGAGAGAAGGAGAAGAAGAGAAGAAGAAGAAGAGGGAGAGAGAGAGGAGAAGAAGAAGAAGAGAGAAGAAGAAGAAGAAGAAGAAGAAGAGAGAGAGAAGAGAAAGAAGCTTCTGGAAGCTTCTTCACCCCCTTAAAGAGAGGTCACACACCCCTCTCGACATCTCCGGAAATACACCCCTCCCCCTTCAATCTCTTCCTCCACTCAAGGAGAGGCGGCGAATCTTGCATAGGAGAGCGCAAGAACTCTATCACTCGTACAAGCATCTTCGAGTATGGCCCCGAAGCTTAGTTCCACAAAGATGGCTGGAAACCCTGCAAGCGTGGATGGAGGTTCAAAACAAGGTGGCACCGCAACTGCGAACGGTTCATCAAGCATCAATACCATTGGAATCACGGCATCACTCCAAATCCAGGTATGAACTTAGTTGTGATGTATGTAACGAGCAATATAATTTCCATTGTGAGATGACATCATAATAGATGAAATTGATTAGCTAATTGCATCGTAAATTACCAAAAATGTCTTGCAAGAATTCCTGCATAAAGTGCATTGTTCCTTGCACAAGTTCTTGCTTAAAATGCATTTCAGAGGACATTGAAAGAAACAAAGTGCATGTCTGTATCGCAGGAAGGATTCTAAGGTACATGTAATAGCTACAGAAAAGATTAAAGCGTAGCTAGACTCATGCAATGATTACATTAAGTTATAAAGATCAGATCATTCAAGAAGGTTATAGATCGTGTAAATAATTACATAGAGGATAATATTAAGATTGCATGCATAGAAAGTACCTTTGTATGTGTGGCATAAAATATCGTATGGATTATATCAAAATTGTAGGCATTGAAATGAAGGCATGGCATTATGTTGCGTGCATTAAAGTTGTTGGAAAAGTTCAACATTGTTTGTAATTTACCAACTCGGATTGAGACCCATGAATCCCATGACAAAGTCCTTGGTGACTTCAAGAGGGATATGTAAAAGCTAAGTGCTTGTGAGCATTAGTAAGAGAGCTTAAGAAGATTATACTTAAGTTAGAGTAGGAATTGTTCTAAATAGAACCATTTTGACCAACCATGGTCAAGGGGATAGACAATATTGATCAATTAAGATCAAAGATAAAGGTACACAGGTACTACACGGGATCTACGAGATAACCAGCAAGTTGACCAACGGAGGACAATAGGGTTGTCCATGGTCTATCTTACAAGGAGACCTAAGGTAAGGATAATTAGGGTTAGTAGGATACAAACCCTAACCCAATGAAAAAGGGGAAATAAGCAACCTAGCTTGCCAAGCCCTTGGAATCTCGCCAAGTTGCGAACGATCCAGGATAGGATGCTGGGAGCATTCGGGAAGAAGGAATCACACCTTAACAGTTGGTCATACAAACGACCTCTGAAATGATCGTGATTGTACACTTAGGTACATTGTTTGAACTTCTTTGCTCAAGGAACTAATTCAAGGAAAAAGCACTTATTGCTTCAAGTTAAAAGCCTGGAGGGAGAGGCAGGTTTAGTTACCTTCGACTGCCTGCCTGTCCCTATCCAAGGGGGTTGTTAGCTGCACCGAGTGGTGCTTTCTAAACTCTCTTCCTGATGGGCTGGTAAGACGTGTCCTACAAGTGGATAGGGGGACACGTTACAGGGTCACCATTAAGGGAGGGAGGCCCCTCACTAAGGTGGAGAGCAAAGAGCATTACTTGATGTTGATCCTCATGTGCACTTAAATGTAGTATGGGTCACCACCAAGAGAAGAAGGCTTCTCTCTTAGCTTAAGAGCCTCCACATCGCTTGGTTTTGACCCTCATGTGCACTGAATTCCATATGGGTCACAAGGTTACTACCAAGTGATGACGACTTCCCCCTAGTCTTAAGAGCTCCCACATCCCTTGGTGTCAACCCTCGTATGCACTTGAATGCACTGTGGATCACCACCAAGAAAAGGAAGCTTCTCCCTAGGTCTAAGAGCTCCCGCATTGCTTACTTTTGACCCTCTATGCAGTGAACACTATATGGGTCACATGTATCATTCTCGAGTGAGGGAGGCTTCTCCCTAGAATTAAGAGCACACACATCACTTGGTTTTGACCCTTGTGTGCACTAAATGCTATATGGGTCACCATTGAGAAAGAGAGTCTTCTCCCTAGGCTTAAGATCTCCTACATCACTTGGTGTTGACCCTTGGGTATACTCTTACCACCCTTCTTCTTTTTGTCATCATTGGTAGAGAAACCACCTTTGCCTTTCACATTGGTGGAGAATGCATCATCTCCACTACTACTTCCTTCTCAAGCTTGAATAAGCAACTCCTCCATTAGTAGTACACAAAATCCCTTAAATGTTAGAGCTTGGGATCTCACCTAAGTACTTAGGGCAGAAGTTACCAATGCATCAAACTTTGATAGACAAATCCAAAGATACCTCAGAGAGCTAGCTCCTTCCTTACTAGTCTTTTGTATCCCATTGCCAGCTATTTGGTCACACAAATTCTTGATCCGAGTAATGAATGCTTCAACTATCACTCCTTCAATAAACTTCTCGAATGCTAGTTGATTCTCCAAGTTCCTTATCCTTGTTTGATTTTGAGTTTCGTACTGACTACTTAATACACTCAAGCCTTAGATGCCTTGGTTGTCTGATGAATCAAGGTCAAAATATTGTCAGAACAACTTGTAACTAAGGCACACAATGTATCTGCATTTCTTTATTTCCAAGCTCGTAGAAGATTTTCATTTGGAGAAATTATAACACTCAAATTTGATAGGTTAGGGATGGGTTGTGGTTTTGGGTCTATCCCCAACATCATCTCCAGAAGCTCATAAGAATCAAGGATAGTTGTGATTTTGAACTTCCATAAAGTGTAGTTTGTACCATCTAACTTGTCTTCCTTGAAGGTTTTTAGATTAATCCTTAGTTTTTAAAATGTCAATATAGTAGTACCACCATGTGACCACTACTTGATGCAATAGATTACATTTCTTCTCTTCGCTATTGAAGCCCTTGCCTCTCACATATTTGTCACACCTCAAATCTCCTTGAGCTTTGATATCATGTAGAAATTATATGGCATAGTGGACAAAATCTAAGCAAAAAGTAGAGAATACATGGCTAATATGAGAATAATAGAAATTGCTTTACTTTCAAATGAAATGATACAAAGATGGCTTTGTCCACCCATGCGCTTCCACTGTGAAGCTTAGATGGATATCTAGACATACGATAGGTGAAGAAATTAAGGGTAGCTAGAAGAACTCCAACTCAGTGAAAGGTAGATTGATGATAGCTTTAGAGGTTCTTCCTTTTATTGCCCAGGAAGGTAGTCTAGTGAGCTTGTTCAACCATATTATGAATCTTTTCTAATCAGCCAAGGAATATTATTTTCTATTTCCACACTTTTTTCTCTTTTATTCTCAACAAGTTTTAGCCATTTTTTAAACTTACCAAAAGCTTAAGCCTTATCATGAAGGAAGTATACCCACATTTTCCCACTACAGTCATTGACTATCAACATAAAATAAGAAGATCCTCCCAAGGCTTGTATAGGTATTTTACCACACAAGTGAGCATGCACCAACTCTAGAGGATCCTTTACTCTGTTCTTGCTTTCTTGTGGAAATGCCTTTCTTCTATTGCTTATCCATCATACAAGCTTCACATGGTTTCTTCATTTCAGTTACTACACATAGGTGAGTAACCATACCTTACTTATGTATCTTCTTTAACACTGCAAAACCAATGTGACCAAATCTTTCATACCAAAGTTTACTTGTGCCCACATCAATGGTGATTGTAAGAGCACTTAGCTCATACAAGTTGTTCCTTATTTCTTTCTCCCTTTCCAATAACTTTGCTAGCACTACCAATAATTTTTACACCTATCTTAATGAACCTCACCTCATGGCCAAGATCAATTATAGAGGCAACTGATATTCAATTTCTCTTAATTATCTAGATTTTCCAACAACAAAGGAAATAGTGCTTGTGCCCTCAGCAAGGTATTTTGCATCATTTCTAACCATCATAGTTATGGGTTCTTGTAGAGGCTTCATAGAGCTATATATATATATATATATATATATATATATATATATATATATATATATATTGTTTGTCATTTGATAAGAGGCTCCACTATCCAATGTCCATGAGTCATTGGTAGCTATTTCTTGTGCCAAGAAACATGCTTTCTCAACTCTCTCCACCACGGATAACTCCAACTTTACTTTAGTTGTATTGGTTGTCTCCTTCCCTTTAGTCTTCATAGTGCCATTCTTTTCATTTGCCTTCTTCACATGACAATCTACAATTGCATGTCCTTTCTCCTTGCAGTAGAAGCACTTTCCTTGAAATTTTTCTTACCACCATTCTTCTTTTTACCATCGTTGGTAAAGAAACCACCTTTTCCTTTCACATTGGCAGAGAATGCAATATCTCCCCTACGGCTACCTTATGAGGATCTAAGCCACAACTCCTCCATTAGTAGTGAACAAAATTCCTCAAATGTCAAAGCTTGGAATCTCACCTAGGTATTTAGGGGAGTTACCAATGAATCAAACTTTGGTAGAAAATTCCAAAGATATCTTGAAGCAGATGCCACCAAAGAGCCAAAGCTTGAAGTTGCCATCGTCGTGTGGGGCAGCATTCAATGCAAGCTAACCGAATCTCCACCTCTTCCCACCCTCCTTGTCTCTCTCTCTCTCTCTCAACCTTCCCGCTTTGTGCACCATCACGCTCTTCTGTAGTAGTACGGTAGTACTCTCTTTTGCCTTATCACTTTGAGTACTATCACACACCTATCTACTGCTACTGATCAGTGCTACTTACTCTACATGTGAGCTTTGTGCACGCCTAGTATCCAATTAATAGTGATAGATAGATCATAGGGCCCTGATATATAATTGGGATTTGCACCTTTTGTGCAATTAGTTGTACACAATCAATTGATGCTTTTAGTAGCAGTGATAGCACTCTACTTTTGATAAACTCATATCCATAGCACACCACAACTTCTAGGCCATATTCTACATAACTGATCATCATCGATTTGGGGAAGTCCAATATGGGCACTAAGGTTGATCTCAAGTGCAAGGCTCAATGTAATAAACCTCATTCGTAGCCTCATGCCAAGCACTGCCTTTCTCTTTCTATCTCACAGTCGAATGTCTCGATAGGGAGTCCCACTTGGTAAGAAGGGCTTTTGCAATGACTGATAAGGCTTTTGAAAGTCTCGATCTAGGTGGTGTAAGGTGGTGTTTCTGATCCAGAGACAATAGAGGATGTTGGCGAGGATGCTTCAGGCCACAGCTGCAACAAAAAGTCATTCTTTATATCCATTATTGTACTATAGGCCATCACATGGAGGTTTCCATCAAGCCATTTTATGATTTGAGGAAGCAACACATTTGTGAGCTATAATGGAACCTTGGAAGTCCTACAAACATCTAAGTAAGGCAATATATGTAAATGTATTACTCGATAGACAGCCTGATAGTTATTGTTGGCAATACCTTTGGTCTTCCATAAAACACAAATAATATTGCTATGTGGCCAATTGATGTTGTTAAAAGTCTTTCTATATTGTGGTTTGATGCTATTGATAGTGTTGCAATCAGTAATAGGTACATCAACAGTAGCTGAGTGCTTTGTATTGATCTTTTACTACACCATACTAATTGTGCTTTTGTGTTTTTGCAGAGTACTCATGCAACACATTTGATGCTACCATGGTTTTTTTATAGTTCTTTAGGATTCTAGTCATTTAGCTCAACATGGGCATCCCCTCTTTTTGTATATCCTATTGAATTGGCCTTGGCGCCATGTTACTTTTAAAGAAAAGTACATTTGAAGATTTATTATCAAGGAAGTCATTGGTCCATAGCCGAAATATCATTGGGCATGGCTATTGTACTATGTCATCTATGAAAGTGTAAAATTCTTGTGGAAATATATTCAATATTTTCATTATGTTTATACACTATGATCCATCTACTTTAAGTATCAAGGTGAGCTAAGTATCATTACTCATTTTGAATTCGTTATGATTTGAACAACTACTCTAACACAATCTATGGAGGGGTACTTAAGAGTATTTTTACAAAAAAAAAAAAACTAATAATGTTCATTTCAATATTTCAATTTATAAACACTAGAATCATTCAACAAGAGCTAGGTTTTTGCATCCTTTATGTGAAAAACTACTATAAAATTATATTTCAAAATGCCAATACCTTTTTGTTTTTTAATGCAACCATGCATTAAAGTATAGTTGCCACCAAAAGGGACCATCTCTACTTCATCCCTACAATGGGAGAAGTTAGTGGACACCTCTTCAAAATATTAGATCATGGTGTAGAGGCTTTTCATGTATATAGATGTAAGGGTAGGCGTGTGCATGTGTAAGGGGATGTTGTAGAGTTTTGTAAGCTACAAAGGTGTAAGCCTAGATATCAAAATAAGATCTTAAGCCATGGTGCATAATTCTCCTTTTGCAAGCTAAAGGAGATATTTTCAAAGTATTAAATGCAAGCTCTCTATGACATTGAACTAGTTTAGTAGTTAATATATAACTTGGGTTACTTTTTGAAAGAAGTTTTGTGTATGCTCATGTAAGGGATACCATAGACATTTGTCAAGAATCACAATGTAAGTGCAGATGCATGTGTAAGGTCTAAGGCTATGTGTATGTATGCATAAGGTATGTGTCATATAAGGCTATATAGAGTGTAAGGGATGATACAAAATTGTGGTAAGTGTATAAGGCTACAGTTTGGTGAGCAAAGGATAGTATTGCGATATGTAAGGTATATATTGTGGTGTAGGCATGTGTAAGAGATGGTGTAAAGTTATGTAACGCTATAAGGGGGTAAGGTATTGTGTAGAGAGGGGTAATTTATGCATTGTGGTAGAGAGTTTTCTAAGGTATCTAGGTGCAAGCCTAGATGTCAACATAAGGTTAGTGATATAAGGGATGGTACAAACCAATGAAAAGCCTTATGATATTATTCTTTTCTAAAGTAACTGTGTAAGTGGAAGGTCTAAAGATTTGTGCAATGTTAAATTTTGGAAATTGTAGTATAAATCTTTACGAACATATGATAGTGGTAAAGATACGCTTTTCAAAGGTGTGGTCTTAAGCTATGAGGGTGCAAGGTATGGTGTAAGGATAATGATGTTAGCGAATGCTATAGGGTGTAAAGTGTAATGGTACAATTCTCATACAATTGCAGTTTATACGTGTGTATGGGTATATGCATGGTATAATGAATCATGTATAAGTGTAAAAGGCTTTAGTGTGCAAAGGAAGTTGTAAAGATGTATAAGATATACATTATGGTGCATGCATATGTAAGGGATGTTGTAGAGTTATTTAATACTAAAAGGGTGTAACCTATGGTGTAGAGGCATGTAAGGTGTACATTATGGTGTATGCACAAGGTTTGGTGTAGAGGTATGTAAGTCTTTAAGGATGTAAGCTATGACATAAAGATGTAAAGTCTTAAGGTATAAGCCTATAGGAAATAGATTAATGAGGGATGGAATGGCTTATAAGTGTACTACTATATGTTACAAATGTGAGCTTCCTCATTGGACAAGAAGGGTTCATCCCTGCTTTATCACTAGCACCATCTCATAGTTTTTGGTGAGGCTCTCACATGCCCTTCTATAATGGGTGTTTTCTACTAGACTTAAATAGCAATTTGTGCTTCAATTTGATCTTCCACAAATACTACATTGTGAGTGCTTATATTTCTTTATCATAATCCCTATGTTGGAGCATACATATAATCTATACATTTGGCAAGGAAACGTAAATTCCTAGCAGATTTTGAGGGTCATCAATAGCTGCCACACTACTAGCCCCATAGAGAGAGAGAGAGAGAGAGAGAGAGAGAGAGAGAGAGAGAGAGAGAGAGAGAGAGAGAGAGAGAGAGAGAGAGAGAGAGAGAGAGAGAGAGAGAGAGAGAGAGAGAGAGAGAGAGAGGGAACTAGATGCAAAACTTGGTAATAGGAAAGCGTCCCATTACATCTCATTCTTCTCCCACCATAGCATGCCTTTGTCACAACTCATATGCATTTCAAAACAAAATCTGAT
The DNA here is from genome assembly GCF_053477565.2 of Lygodium microphyllum. Classification (NCBI taxonomy): domain Eukaryota; kingdom Viridiplantae; phylum Streptophyta; class Polypodiopsida; order Schizaeales; family Lygodiaceae; genus Lygodium; species Lygodium microphyllum. The sequence continues at coordinate 109,206,878 of NC_141155.1, read as the reverse complement.
CTTTTGCATGCATCAAAGTAGCCTAGGAAAAAGAAGTGACATGCGGGGATTGAAACGCATGTCCACAAGTCATTATATTAAATGTGGACACTTAATTGACTTAATTTTTGAATTTCTAAAGTTGGCATATTGAGTTTGAAATCGTTCACAACAATATATCAAGCAAATGTTGTTAGCTGAAAATGTAAGGACTAAGCATATAACTAAAGTAGTAGTAATCATACTTTCAAATTGGACATAAAAGACAAATGTTGTTTTGTGAAACATTAGGGCCAAAAACGCTTCCAAAAATGCACTTTTGTTAATCACGGGATTAAGGAAAGGGCCAAAGAGAGTTGCCACATGTACAATAATATGGTATTCTTGTCTCCTCCTTTTTTAAGATAGTAGAGTTCACTTCGTGATTCTCTCCTCTCTTTTAGCCAAAATCTCCAAAGTGTGACATGTTTTGGTAGTCCCAAAGTCCTTATTTACTTATAAAATCTGACAATCGGTTATGATAAAGATGTTATGAAGTTGATAGTGACTTTTTTGAAAGTTGGGAGCTTTTGGCGCCCCCAATATATTTTCATTAGTGTTCTTAATATTCTTTTTTAGTTCATTCACCTTTCTCGATGAGCTTCTTTCTTTGCTTATTTTCCTTTTCTTAGTGAGCGCTTCTTTGCGAATTCAATCCAAGTATGGCATCCAAAAGGCACCCTTCTCATTTAATAAACTCCTACACTATTTATAGCCAAGGAGTAGATGAAAATTGGGAGCCCAAAACCTTTTACATAAACGATTGGGTTATCATGTTGCCCTCTTGCAAAGGCTCTCACAAGGTGAAAAGAAGAAAAAGAGACATCAGTGAAAGGGGCGTATCATTGTTTTCAAAATTACGCATGAAGGGTGGTTAGTCAAAGTGCAACACATTTACATGGCCAAGGATATGCCCTTGTCTCCTAACTAATGTGTTTACCAACAGACACATTGTAAGTCTTAAATTGATAACATATGTCATATTTTTTTTCATTTAAGCAAGTATTAATATCGAATTCTTGGTTGTAGATATATAGTACTGAATGGCAACCTGTGGAGAGTTTGAGTGGAACTTTCAATGCGATTCATAAGGTGTTTACAAACATTATCTATGTTGATGAGACCATTGGGTCTTTTAATGAGAGAAGAATTTTTATATATTATGCATAGTATGTGGTTCTATCTAGAGAGGATACATATGGACATATCGAGGATTTTCCATTGCCAAGTCTCTCATCTCTAATTTGGGAGGTTCCTTATAAGGCAACAATACATAGTTTTAAATTCAAAATTTGTCAAGATATTCAAAAGTCCATGAGAACTGGAAGGATCTCAAGAATAATACGCTTGTCATGGTTTATCCCCTTACATATCTTTGTAAGCTGCTTCAAAATAACAAACTTAAAAAGAACAAAAGTATCTTGGCTAAGTAGAAATTTTGCAGAAGCAGAACTAGATAACATTATAGGAAGGCTTTGGAAATCTATAGAGGTTGACCATAAGGGCGACACCATGAGGTGTATTATATGCCCCTAGTCCTTGTCTCTGTGTTATAATATAGCACGACAAACTCTTGCTTTGGGCTTTGATTATAGGAGATACAAACTTAAACTAGGCATTTGGATTCCCTTGGATTTTGATATAGATTGCACACCCTTCTAACTTTATCACTTCCAATTGGAGTCTTAAATATGTAAGGAATACCTTGGAGATGCTAGATTGTACATCCCCATAATATAAGTTCAAAGTAAATGGTAAAATAGTTGGGAAAAGAGCTGAACGCGATTTCTCTTGTGTGAGTTGCTTGCCTCCCACAATTGTAAGATTCGAGCCATAAATATGAAAACATTGATGACATTTACATTTGACAAAAAGCTTTTCATTGAATCAAGAGTTACAAAATTGAAGTGTAAATATACAAGGATCTTACTTCATTTGCATCTATTTGTCTTCTTTTAGCTTTGTAACTTCTTTGTCACTTTCTGCAAAGATATCTAATCTCCTTACACTTGCTTTTTTCTTTGGTTGCTTAAAGAATTTGACTTGGACAAGGGGGTTCTTCTCTTCAAGCTGATAAGGAGATGGATGAGAAAGTGTTGGCATTTCTATATTTTTGGAGTTTAGCTTACTTGTCTTTCCAAATGACTTTCCATTCGCCTTACCCTTACTCTTAGTTAAGGATTTTTACAAAGATATCTAATCTCCTTACACTTGCTTTTTTCTTTGGTTGCTTGAAGAATTTGACTTGGACAAGGGGCCTCTTCTCTTTAGGCTGATGAGGAGATGGATGAGAAAGTGTTGGCATTTCTACCTTTTTGGAGTTTACATTACTTGCCTTTCTAGATGACTTTCCTTTCACCTTACCCTTACTCTTAGTTAAGAATTTTAGTGGAAGAGAGTCATGATCTTGACTGGCGTGATTGCCCCCTGTCCAAAATCAACTCAATACATCTCTCTCTTATCCACCATGTGTATGAATCGGGGTAATCTTGGCACTGCAAGGAAATTTGTAATAAGTTGGAAATTGTACCCAAAATGCATCTTAAAAAGTCAGAAGTTGTTAGGCCAGGGAGTAAAAATGAAGAAATGGAATGATGATAATGCAACAGTTGTTGTGAAAACTCAATGACATGTTGCTCAAAAAATAATGTGAAAGACACTTTAAACATTAACCCCATCTATCTTGAGAATTTTTGAATCTATTGTCCTACAAACATTTAAAATCACCCTCCATCCACAATAATGCATATCATGTTTCAAGTGCGCTTCTTGTAGGAGAAAGATATATGGTTTTTGAGGATTAGCAATATCCTCATATGTGGTGTCCAAAAAGGTAACCACCAGCCTGCCAGCACTGTAAATGGAAACATGTTACTAAAAAAGACAATCAAATAAAACAAACAATAAAACAAAAAGTGAGCATTATTGTATTCAACGCACATTTTTGCTTGGCCGTGGATACCACTGAGAGAGTTCCTAATGATAATTTCTCTAGTGAGAATATCAATATATATTAGGCTGCATTGTCCTCCTCTACAAAGTGAAATGTTAGTAAGAAATACATACTATAAACAAGTATACATTAAGCCCTTTGCAAAATTGCATATCTTTGATGCAAGGGAAAAAAATATAGTAGTTTGTGACTGGATTGAACGTTTTGAGAAATATTTCTATGTTTGAATGAGATCTTGAAAACAATTCCACTGATAACAATGGATCAACAATAAATATAGTTTTAGAGATTCCTTGATTGAGAGAAGCAATCAATGCCCTAAACCTAGTAGCAAAAACAAAGGAATGTCAATTAATGAACAACACCATCATTCCATATAGTAAAAATTTTGAGTCAAAATGCCTTACCGTATGCAACAAAAGACTATAGAATCTGACATTTGAATATCTTTCTTAACAAGCATGGATTTGTTCTCAGGGGAAATACTTAGATAGTTCTCTTCTGAAGAAGTGCAAGAGACATTCATAACCATTTTCCCGATACCTCCCCCATTCTCTTTAGATTGTTAGGGCCAAGGACAATGATTTGCCTCTTGCAAACTTCATCCTCCGACTCTATAACCTCTTGCAGTCGTTCTGGTTGGGTTGGGATGCGGTCTTTGTTGGGTATAAATGTGTCACCTCCTCGATCATTGGCGCTTTTGCTCTCCTAGGCAATTTTGGAGGAACATTAAGGATATCAAAGGATTTTTTATCAGTAGTGGGTAAGGGCCTCAATACCTTGCTAATTCTACTGACCATACTAAAGTCTTTGTTCATCAAAGTCACTCTATGAGCATGAGCAACAGCAATGTAAGCATCGATCATAAAATCAATAACAAAGTCTTCAATAGCCTCCTAAAGGCAAAGAATGGCTGCAAGATGCCATTTCTTTTGCATGCCAACTTCAGTGGAAACCCTTGATAACCCATAAGAAATGTCTTTGACAACTCTGATAAATGTTGTCTTTGGAATCACATGCTGTGTAGCTCTTTGGGCCTTCCTTATCTCACTAAAACATTTTTAAACATAATAAAACCTAGACTTTCTCTTTCTCTTGGACTTGGAAGGCTCTTCTTGTCCATGGGCATAAGAGGGTCTAGGTTGCTCTATTTGTTGAATAGGGGCTCTAAGGGAGGTTGGAAACTTGGCAGTAGTTGTAAGGGAGGATTATACATAATGAACCTTACTATGGGTAGGAGAAGACAGTATCTCTGCACTAGATTGCTTAGATTGCATGGCAGGAGACTAAAGGAAACCAGGGGTAGGAGGGATCTCAGGAGGGAAAGATTGTGGAAGCACTGATGGCCTTGTCTCTTCCTCACTATCTTTGTTGTTTATATACACCTTCCTTGTAGTCTACTTTGTCCTAGCCACTATGATGTGCTAGAAAATGAGATAAGTTAGAACATTTAAAAACCTTAAACACAAATTAGAAACTTAAAACATAAATAAGAAACCTTAAACACATATTAAAAAAATAAGATATGGCGTGAAGGGGGAGGGAAGCCCAAGATGAAAGGTGATTCATTCGCGTCGTATCTGCGAAACAAAGATTCAAACAGCAAATACGATGCGAGTGCACTCGAGCGTCAAATTGCAGGCAATACATCTGCGCTGTATTTGCAGATGACAAATACAGCATGAATGCACTCGAGTGGCATAAACAATGTTTCGTCTTTTCATGCCGTATCTGCGACAGGAGCTTGCGTGACTGTTTTTGCATGAACAATATGGCACAAATGCACTGGAGTGCTAGATTGAAATTCACCTACTTGCATTGCCCTCTCCATCCAGGTAGGTGAATTGGATGGCAGGTCACCCCTAATAAGAAAAGAAGAAGATTGTCATCAGGGTCAAGGGCTTTTGGTTGTCCTATCTTCTCCCTTGAAATTCCCACAACTTCCTCTCCTTGTTCAGCAGCAAGTTTGGGAATGCTAGGAAGTCTCTAGTCAAAGGCAAGTCACCATTCAGGGTTCCTGGATTGTCTCAGATCGGAGAGGTTTCTCCATCACAAAGGCTCCTAGACTTTCTTCTTCAGAATGGCATGGAGTTATCTTACTATGGAACTGCAAAGGATATTCTCAACCCTGACTGGGATATTGACCATGTATTCAACTCATGTTAGAAGTTTTTCCTGGAGGAGTTTGTTGAGTTTGAAATTCTTGCATTTCCGGTAGTTGAAAAGGATGCAAAGGAATACACATACCTATTGGGAGCTCACCTTCAGAGAAGGCTTTGTTTTCAAGAAAGTATACATCTCATTCTCTTGACAGGTTTTGTATCTCAAATTTGTTTTGTTCTACTTATTCTAAGAAATGCAGGTTAATGTCAAAACCAATTGCATTCATCATGTATACTCTTGTTAAATATCCTATAAAATATGATGAACAACAATTAGAGGGCCCAAAATATTCCAGCTTCTACTTTTTGGACGAGGTAGCAAATAACAAGGATGCATAGGAATGCTTGGACCCTAAACAAGAAGCATATCTTGCTAGCAAACTAGATCATTAGGAAAAAATGAACTCACAAATGGGCCCTTAAAAATAATATAGTTTAAGATGTGGGCCTTTTGGATTATCCTATAGGAAGGCTAGATGTTGACATCCATGGAGGGTGAATCTTTTATCTCCAAATCTTGGGTTTTTTATTTAAAATAGGGGTAGTGGGGGATTTAAAAAAAGAGAGAATGAATAGTACACAATTTTTTTCTCTCACCTCGTATTTCCCTCCCTTTTTTGGATAATTTTCAATTTTGATTTTTTTTCCTCTCACGGAATCAGTTTGACCCAAAAGTTGAGCAACATACCACTTTCCCTCTCTTCTCTATACTTGTGAATTTTCGTCTCCATTGAAGCTCCCTACTGAGAGTAATTAGGGTTTTGAGCGTTCTCCTTACCTCTGCACTTTCTTCTCCATGTAGCTCCGGATTTTGGGCAAAACACAGATGCCCATCTCTTTTTGCATTTTCTCTTGTTTGCTATTTTTCAATAGGGTTTGATGTCATTTTTTACTATTATTGTTGTTTTATTGTGGAGGTTGTTTTGGGCAGGAGGCAGAGGTGCTCATCTCTCTCTCTCTCTCTCTCTCTCTCTCTCTCTCTCTCTCTCTCTCTCTCTCTCTCTCTCTCTCTCTCTCTCTCTCTCTCTCTCCTTTCTTTTCCTCCCTCTCTCTATGTATTGTTTCTCTTTTATGGTGTGTTTTCAATAGAATTTGATGTTGGTTCTAATTGTTGTTTTCTTGCAAAGTTTATTTGGAGCAAGAGACAAAGGTGTTAATCTCTCTCTCTCTCTCTGTTTGTTTTTTTTTTTGCTGCTATCTTTTCAATACAACATGATGTTAGTTCTAACCCTTGTTGTTATTTTATTGTAGAGATCATTTTGGGTGACATTGCATAAGTGCTCATCTCTCTCTCCCTCTCTCTTTCTCTCTCTATGTTTCCTCTTTTCTACTGTGTTTTAGTATACCTTCATGTAAATACCAACTCTTGCTATTGCTTTTGCAGAGATCAATTTGGGCAAGATTGGATAGGTACTCATTTCTTTCTCTCTCCCACGTACTCACACACTCTCTTTCTTCCTCTCTGCATTATCCCTTTTCTACTATCTTTACAATAGGGTTTGATGCTAGTTTTAACTTAAGGATCAATTGTTGTTGCAACACTTAACACAAGGTAGAGCAGAGATTCTGTAGCTCAATTTACAAGAAAATCTACCATATTTTGTGGTGCCAAAATTTATTCATTTAATTAGTGACTTTTATGTTTGATGGGATTGATGTTTTCTTATGTCTATCATTTGCAATGGGTTTTAATTAGCAATGATTCAATCTTATCTTCAGCAAATCATCTTATAGGTAAATTGGCCCTATTTTGTATTACTTCTATTCATGCAGTTATCCAGATATTTTTTGTTAAAAGGGATTCGTGCAAGTATTTTTGTTTAAAAAGGGATTCATGCATGTATTTTTTTGTACATGCATGTATTGTACAAGGTTTAGGTGAAGCACATAATTCTCGATCGATTATTTTGATGTGGTGAGTGATTCCTTTGTGTTGGATGATATGGATATGCTGGAAGTCGATGGTTCAAAAATCCTTTGCTTTATTGGTCCTGTGTATCCATTCAGATCTCCATGCCCATTGGCAATGATTCATGAAACTCTTGTATCATATCATCTATATAAACACGCAATGTGTTGAGTCATAGAATATCTCAGGTGTGAATCCAATGTGCCTATTAAGATTTGCATGCCATGTGGCTACTATCCTTGTAACTGTTGGGGTAAAAGGCCTCTAGGCTCGACTGCAGTATGGCAGATGTTTGGGCTTGAATCGACTTGCATTTTAGAATTTTATGGAGTAGTTTGCATTTGGTTGGCTTATCACTCATACAGCTTGGATGCTATTTGGCCCTTAAAGCCCCAATTATGGATCTTGGATTTACTTGGATGCAGTTACATATTTGAGCAGTGCTTGCTCCATTGTCTCGGCAATTAGTTATTGAGCTTTCATTGCTCATTGATGCTTGGTTCTTTGCAGGTTACTCCTTGATCAGTGGACTTCTTGATAGTGCTTGGGTTTAGCAGTTATGGCTTTGTTGCTTCTGTGTTGCCTAGCTTCTATGCTAGTTGGGTTGCTTTTTCCCATATATGTTAGAGAGAAATTTCCCTTGATGCTTACCCAGTTATGCACTTTGTCTACGTTCATGTACTTTACAAAGGCACTTATTTGGATGTTGTTGCACAGATACTTGGGCTTCTCCTGGAGCTTGACCATGGCAGGATCTTATGCCACTTACCGATCTTGCATTGACTTGGATACTATTATGTGGTCTGATGTACTACAGAGTCATGTTTGCCATTATGGTTATGGGCTGATTTCATGGCTAAATACCGTATGGTCTTTTGTCAGATGTCTTGGCCTTTACACTATTGTGGTTGGTTATGTCATGCACTTAGCTACGAGTCTTTTTCATGTGGGAGCTTATGCATCCCTAGTTGATGCTTATGTGCTTTCCTCTCCAGTGAGGATGGAAGAGTACTTGCAGCAGCATGCTTCTACCACTTGTGCTTCTACTGATAGTTGTCTTGATGAGCAGGTTCCCTATGTTGGGACAACCCTTGACTCCTTAAGCTCCGTGGATGTTATAGATAGCTCTATTCATGATGACTTGGATTCCTTATCGTCTTCTACAGATTCTTCTTCTACATATGTATGCTTTCATTCTGAGAAACTTGGGCATGTTGAAAGAAATTGTTTCAGATGGATTAGAGAGCAATAGAGACAAAGACGGACTCGACATGAGCAGAGAGTCAGAGATACGGGAGATGCAGTGGGTGTTACCACTATTACTAGTGGCGAGGTACATGTTGTTACCCATGATGATGCAGTTGAGCATGTGATCCTATCATCTAGTTTCCCAACAACTTTCTTGCTCAGTGATATAGCCTATGCCTCAGATTGGCTATTGGATTCTATGATATCTTGTCATGTTACTCCACATAGAGCATGGTTCTCTACTTACAGGGAGTTTGATGGATGCATTTCTTTGGGCCTTGAGCAGACTTATGCTATTCTTTGTATAGGGTACATACACCTAGCTTTGCCTAATGGGACTTCTCTTATTCTTAGGGATGTTTTACATGTTCCCATGCTTAGTAAGAGCTTGATTTCAGTCAAGTCGGTTGCATGATGCAGGTTACTCTATTTCTCTTCACAGGATAGATCATGGAAGATCTGTCGTGGTTGCTTGGTTTTGGATAGAGGTTCTAGACTCGATTCTCATTACCCAATGGATGTCTCTCATGTGGGAGATTCTATGGTGTAGTTATCCGGATACCACATGCATTGTTATGGCATTATCGCCTAGGCCATATGCACCACAGAGAGATGGAGATCTTGTCTCGTTCATAATCATTGTTGCCTTCTATGTCACTTATAGATCTTGATGCTTGCCCTGATTGTACTCTTGGTCCTTGCAGAGCCCCCTTAGCTTATGGCAATCGTATGATGCATGCTCCTCTAGATATTGTCCATTGTGCAGTATATGGACCTATGCCTTCCTAATCACTTGGTGGAGCATCGTACTTTGTGACCTTTGTGATCATGCTACCCACCGTGTTTGGGCTTTTCCCTTGGTGCAAAATGAGGATGCTGCAGTTATGCTTGACAGGTTTATGGATTTTGCTCATAGGAGGCCTAGGTGCTTGTAGGTGGATTATGAGAGTCATGCTCTCTCTCCCAGCTTTCGGACCTCTTATCAGCAGTATGGCATTGATTTCTTGTGCCCACGGTATTATGGGATTGCTCATGGCATGTGACTGACCTTATAGGTAAAGGATGCTTCTATGCTTACCACAATTGGGTTGTCTTATGGCTTTTGGGATGAGGCCCTTATGACGATAGTCTATTTGGTTAACAGGATGTAGTGCTTGACCTTGGATGGTATTACAACCCATGAGGCATGGAATGCCATGCATCCCTCCTATGATTACTTGAGGATGTTTGGCTATCAGGCATCTGTAAGTATGCCACATGAGCCTATGCCACGTAGATGTATCCTCCTTGGTTATGGAGATGGTGACTTTAAGGCCTATAGATTATGGGATTTGGATGCCCAGTAGGTCATACGCAGCCGTCATGATGTCTTCTATGAGACGCAGACACCTCTCAGGCCTCTTGATGAGCATTCAGTATTCTTTATGGCTGATTTTATAGCAGTTATAGTGCCATTATAGTAAGCTATTTATGCTGAAAATGAGGCACTTATTGGGCCAGATGACATAGCTATGCATAGCAGTCAAGGTCAGGATGTTGGTGGTCAGTTGCTAGACCCATTGCAGGCTCATGAGAGCATTTTCTTGTAGTTTTGTAGGCTAGACAGCCAGCTATATATTAGTCTTCCGCTTTGTTGAGGCCACATGTAGTCTTGAGACCCCGTTGGACAAGTGTTCGAGATGTTGGCTCTCTTTCAGTGATTGACTCTAGAGAGTTTGACTGCTCTCCGCTATCTTGTATGCGCTACGATGATGCTATGCATGACTCTGATGCTTTACAGTCATGCACTAATGAGTTGTGCTTGCTTCATGAGAAACATTCTTGGATTGCTCCATTGTATGGAGCTGCGGGATCGCTTATCTCTTGGATGTCATGGACTCGGGGATGCTTGACTCTTCTTCTGTAGAGGTTCCTGACACTTCTTGTACAGCTCGCTTTCCGATTGGGTGTTGGTTGAGATGTCATGATTCCTCACCTTGTCTTTTTCTTTTCTTTTCTTTTCTTTGTTTTCACTCCCTAGCCACATTGACCTTTTAGTGGGAGAGGTTGTTGGGGTAAAAGGTCTCTATCCTACCTTTGTACACTATGACTACCCATTCTTTATTCATATATGACTGCCCATTCTTTATTCATATATAATATGATAGTGCAATAAGGCTGTCAGTTCAATTAGATAGCACCTACATTGTGTGTGCTCTTCTCTCCCGCATCGTCCTCTTCTCCTTCTCCATTGCCATTGCATCCCCTTCAGTAACAACTACTCTATAATATCCATGTATTGAGTCAAATCAAACTCCTATTCATTATAATAAAAATTATTTTGGCAAAATTCTCAGAGTATTCTTGTGCTATTCTTTTCATTATATTTCGTGTAAATGGTATGATTAAAGTGATGCCTTGAAATTGAATCTATACATTGTGTCGATGTACATATCCACATGCGTTTCGATATCAATGTTTGTGTCTGTTTACAAAAGTGTAAACATCTCTTAATGCCATGTTGATTTATATGGCATATTGGTGATTGCTAGATAGACTTAAAATGCTTATTATGTAGGGATTAATACATACTTATTTACATCTAATGCATAGTTTATCATGCCTAAGAGAAGAACAAGCATTCTCTCGATAGAAGTATGTAATAGAAAAGATGAAGAAGGGAATTGGATCACTAATACGTATCATTGCTTATCTTGGGTACATATGTGTCCAAGTATGAAGGGACCTTTCAAGGTGAAAGCATCTGCAATTGTAGATCTATCAAAGCACTCGAAGGGTCAAATTTTAGCTCTCAGACAAAGAAATGTTGATTCTCACCTTGTAACAAAGGAGTTTGTACAACATGTATTTATGCAAAAACAAATACATATTGCGCCCACTGTGCCCTTTCAACAAAAAATTGCAAACAATAAGTATTAACTAATTGAGAATGAGAAATTTCATGATATCTATGTAACTATTTGTCTCGTATTTAGAAAAGTATACCCTTTGGATTGCTGTGAGTGGCAAAATGTTCAGAGTTTCACAAGTTCTTTTAAGTGTTACCACCTTGAAATTGGTAGATTTCTCTTTGAGGGGCGTACAGCTAAGTAGCTTGCAAAGGACCTTGTTTTTTTCTATGACTCCAAGTACATATTGCCCAAGGGGGGTCGAGAATATGGAACCCTTGAGTCTATGCACATATCAAATCTCAATAGCATAGAATGGCCATTGTGTAGTAGCGACATTTTGCACATGTGTAGCACAAAAATTTCAATAGACATATTGAATTCTATGAAGCCAAGCACCGGTTCAAAGAATGTACATCTAAGGTGGTTCATACCAATTGCAATTTTTGCACATATGTTCAAGGAATGTAAGGGTTTGAGACGTATCAAAAGCATGAACATCATAAAAAGTACATCAAAAGGATTATATAACAAGTATTCTAGGCAAAACTTGGACATAAAAAATGACTCACAGTCCTGACATAGTGGAGTGTCGAGTCACAATGAGAGACATGGCTTTCAGGTAAAAATGTTCTCTCTTAATTGACTATTATCTTACTTTGGGATGAATATGTTGACTTTCCTTTCCAATTGCAAGTAATTTGTCACACAACATACTTTATATCTAGTGTTCAAGTATCGTAGATGGAGGATGCTCAAGGGTAAATGGTTGTGCCTTGATCAAGACATGCATGAAAGTGTAGTTGTGGATGTTACTGTCATTTGTAAGGGCCGTGAGCCTAGGATGATTAGCCCTTGAGTATAATGCACCAAAAAATTACAATGTTAATGCAGAATCCACCTGTTAGCTTCTATTTTACACTAGATGGTAGAAAAATTCAAAGCCAAGTTGAGGATACTGTTACTAGTGAAAAGTGTGGCTCCACATATTTTAGAAATTGTAGAGTTTCCCTAAAAATCCTAACACCACAAGTTGTAATATCCAACACTTATAAATTTTTTGATTTTTTTTTCCAATAGAATATTGTTGCTTGCAAACTTGCAATATTTAAAAAATATGATATTTATGCAAAATCATACACTTGTTATACACTTTTCACATCAACACATTTAGATATGCATGCAAACTTTACAAAGACATAAGTAAAGCCATAACTAAATATTGTATGCAAACAACCCTTAGTGGTTTAAAACTTAAGGTTTTTAAGGTAGAACTAGTTTAGTTCTTGTTTTATTATTTCATTTCACACTTTCTCTTTTCATCTCTTTATATCCACCACATCCCTCCTACCTGCTATGATGGATGTTCGTGCACACTTTTATGAGTGGATCCATGAGACTATCTTTGCCAACTAGGGTGACAAGATATTTCAGGTTTTCTCTAAGAACTTCAACCTTGAAAGTGTGCTCTCATAGCTAGATTACCCCCCTTCAGGTTTTGGAAGACTTTGTGAGCACCGTTACTACCTGGGCATACTCCATCGAGGGATCCGACATGACTTGGGTGCCTCTGGAACAACTCATGGTATTTCAAGTAGGAAAGAATCACCAAAAAGTGGTGAATAGGTGTCTGGCCCACGTGGATCCTTCACACAGAGTATGCACTATTCCCATGGGCGGTGCACTAGGTACAACACCTTTGGATCTCGTGGAGTGTGATTGCGCATTGGTAATTTACCTCCTTGCATTGGATACACCCCTTGCATTGGCAATTTACCTCCTTGCATTGGATACACCCCTAGAGGAGGAGAGCGATGAAGATACAACTCCACAGGTTGTTGCTATCACATACACAAGAGAAGAACCGATTGAAGAGCTCATCAATGTTGAAGAGGAACATCAAGTGGTGGCAGAGCAAGGGTTGACTCTCATGGTGCCATCTTCTTCAGAACAGCTAAAAGTCGACAAACCCAACCTTGCCTCCTTGACGCCCATTGAAGTAGATGGTGTATAATACTTGCTTCTATCAGATGTGCTGCAATACTTGGAAATGAAGGAAGAAGAGTTGTTTTCCATCCTAGTCAGGGATTCAATGGAAGACCTAATTGATTATGATTACATAGATGTGCATCCGATGATGGCAAAGATTGGAAGATATGATGGCACAAGCTTAGATATAGTGAGTGTCATCATAGCACCATAGGAGCATATTACCTCGATTGGAAAAGATTACCTTGTGTCGAGTGCTGAATTTGAAGCACTACAGCATGATCTATTCGGACCAAGGCCCGAGCTTCCTACCAAGGAGTTTGTAGATCCCTCTACCAAAGAGGTGCCTTGCTGACACATGAGGAAATGAAGATACAAGATGATCTGGAGAAGGTGAGATTTCTAACTACCATATATTTTTATACGATGAAACTTGACAATATGGCAGCTGCAGGGATGATTTTTTACTAAGATTTCATCGATGGACTCTGGGGGACCCAATGGCGCACCCTAACTCTAGGTTAGTTGCTAAATACATTATTTGATTTGAGTTTGTCATTTAGAACATACTATATATAGATGAATTTGCATCAAGGCAAGGAGGAGCTCGGCATGTGAATCGACGAAAGGATTCAGCTTTGGAAGGAGTACATTGGCAACCTTGTTGCAAACTTGGTGGTCTTCCATAAGAAGTGCTCACCACAAGGGCAAGAAATAATCATGAAAATTTGAGCTTTGACCAAGTTTTGACCTTTTTAAGCGATACCTCTAGTATCTAGCTTGGAGAAGGTGGTGCTAATCAAGTGGTCAAAGCTTCTTTACTTGTTTGACGAAATGTGTGGTAGAGCAATGTGTGTGCTTGCTACATTAGGGTGACCTTGCTAAAGTGTTAGATCCGCTTCTCCTAGAGAAAGAGCTGAAGGGGGGAGCACATCATTTTTGAAGCAAAGAAGAAAATTATATTTTCATCGAAAGATGGCTCCTCCTCTCCACCGATGAAAAAGCCAAGGAATAATTGGGAGTTCTTGTTGCCTATCGGCCTTTTGTATCTGCCATCACTATCAACCATCACATGTATTTTTCTTGATGAATATAAGATATTTTACTTTGTCCTTATAAATAAATATGTATTTAATAAATGTGTGGTTTTTGTAAGGGTGACGATAATGTGTGGTACGTGAATGATGCATTTGCATACGTTAACATAATCCAATTTAATTATGTCAATGCGTAGTATTACACTTGCGATTGTGCATAAGAAATAACATACCTTGTATCCATACATATTACTACTTTCGATGCATTCATACATTAAACAAAAATTAAGAGTCGTGCATTTCAAGAAACAAAAAAAAAAATAACTTTACTCAATTATTTGAATTCAGTACACATCGCATTAGATATCATGTATATATAAATAAATATTCAAATGTGGCAAAGTATACAAAATTTTTTAGCCTTCCAAGATGCTATGGTGCTATAACACTCATTACAAAATCTTGCATCATTAATCTCATAACCTATGGAGGAGTTCCCTTGTCGTGTCGAAGCCAAACGATAAAGTTCATGTCTTTATCTATGATTGTAACACACTTTGCATGGATGGTTGTTTGATGCCAGGAGGCATATTTCACGGTGGATTCCGTAAACTTTGATGACCGGGGCTCATACACAAAGTGGATTCTTTGTGCGAGAAGTTGATGGGGACGCCTGTCCTTTTCGGGTGTTTCATTAATTTAGTGTATACATGGGTGATTCCATAGCGGGTGATTCTGCAAAATGCATATTAAATTAATAAACGTTTATGAGTTTAGAGTGCACACTCGTAATAAATTAAGGTTAGGATTTATTTCTAACCAGTTGATTTATTTATTGTAGCTGAAGTCTGCTAGGTATTCACTTTTGTCGGTTTAATTATATTATTTTACTAACGATTGTGAATGCTTTAGTTGATGTGTAGAGATAGCAGCAGTGGCGGAGGAAAGCATTGGAGAATAGCGAGTATTCGATTTATTGATTATATTTTGATGGGCGCATACCTTAGGCATGGCGCCCATATTTTGTCACGCCTATTTATTGAGGCGTAAGATATTTATTATTATTTTGTATGCGCATGGGCGCACGATTATGTTATTTCTACTTGGACATTGTATTGGGCATGCCAAACTCTTTGGGCACCGCCCATTAGCTTTATTCCTATTTTGTACTAAAGAAAACTCAAAAGCTAAAAGCTTGCTATTTTGTAATTTGGGCTATTATTTGAGCTTGAAGATGATTAATACATAAAATACATGCTTTGTGGAGCGCTCACACAAGGCATGGGGGGAGATTGCACCCAATTGGTCTCTTGTTCATGTCGTTCATGCTTTTTACATTGAATTTTGTGCAAAAAGTAGAGTTCTATTGTTCTTGGGGACCTTCCGGCATTCACTACGCGAGCGTACAGCATTCGATCTGCGCACCAATGGTATCAGAGCGAAACTGAGATCAAGAGCTTCCAATCGCTACCCATCTTGAGCGAAGGCGGAGCTCCTGGAATGATCGGGCTCTACGGTCAATCTCGTCGCGAACGGTCAATACAGGCAGATTCCTGGCGATCAAGAACCCTTGTTTCCATCATCAGACTGTGAAGGACCGGTCTGCAGAGGCAGCGGACAACTTCTATCTCTTCTTCATCAAGTCGTCAAGAACAGAGATAAGCTCTCTCTTAATCCCAAAAGTTTAAAAGCTAATCAAGCTTTAAAAGCTTAAGAAGCTTAGCTAAAGCTTAAAGAAGCTTTAAGCTTCTCAAAATTTTCGTGAGATATCTAAAGACGTCAGCGATTTTTCCGCCGGTAGAAAAAACGGGCCCCCCCTAAAAATTCGACGTTTTTGCTGCCCTTTAATTAAGCTTAATCACCTAAGCTAAGTCATAAGCCACAAGTCACACACAACCAATCAAATTCTGCAAGTCTATCAAGTCGAAGTTTTGCAAGTCCGACAAATCAACTAAGTTCTACAAGTCTACAAACTCTGCAAGTCACATTATTCTGGTACTCTGCAAGTCAGGCAAGTCAACTGGAGTCAAAACTGACTTCTCTTCAAAACTCATAGAAGGGCTGTTCCTGCGCAGAAACTCCGAACTGCAAAGTTGTTCATTGGAAGGTACTCTACGCATACGTAGGTTTGCTGAAGCATTTTCAGCATACGAAGAAGGATAAAACACAGATTTTTCAAAGATTGTGAAAGCCACACCCAAAAATATATAAGCCTTGTATTCCCAAACTTGAGCTACGCTCATCTCGCTAACTTGATTTTGAGAGTGTAAGGTCTTTTGAGTTTTGCAGGATGACGGAACCACATATGGATGATTTAATGGCTGAAGGTGACCTACCTGAACCTACGATGGAGCAAAAGCTGGACTTAATTATGATGCAATTGAATGAAGAACGATGAGCTAGGCAAGCATTACAAGTTCAATTGGCAACTTTACAAAAATTGTCTACCGATAAAGAGGAACCTCAATCTGAAGATCTTATTCGATGTACCATTGATGCGACTCTCGAAGCTCAAACCATCCGCAAGGAATCAAAGATAAGCAAAAGAAATTTCAAATTCCGTACTTTCAATGGTACTCAAGAGGGAAAAACTGTTCTTGCATTCATTAGTCAGTTTGATGACTACTTTCATGAGGAAACCTATGTAGAAAAAGATAAAATCAAGTGTGTCACTAATCATTTAGTGGATAGAGCATCTCTTTGGTGGACTGTGGTACGCAAGAGTATAGATTGTCCCACTACCTGGGAGAATTTCAAGAAGAAGTTTATGCAGAATTTCCTTCCTCCACAATTTCATGAGAAAGCCATAAAGCAATGGAATCTTCTTCAGCAACGGGATCGTGAGCCTATTCCTCAGTATACAGAGCGTTTTTGGAATGCATTACTCCAGTTACGCATGCTTGAAGACGTACCTGAAGCAACACATAAGCGCAAGTATATGTCTAGACTCCTTGGGCATTACTACGCTGAGTTAACATGTTCAAGCCTGCAACTCTTGAAGACGCAATTTCATTAGCTCACGACACTGAAGACAATCTGCGAGGTAGAGACAGACGTCCACAACAATTCCAAGCCAATGGTAACTATGGATCTAAGCAATTCAACTCAAAATTTAGAAGATTCAATCAAGGTCGTTTCTCTTCATCATCTTTCCGTAAAAATTGGGCAAAACCACCTGCTTTACCATTCAATGCCAACCAAAACCCTAAGCCTATTCCACAGCCAAATCCTAATGTCCCTAGACTTCCCGCCATTGCAAATAATGTAACCAAAGCCAAGCCTATAGTATGCTATAAATGCCACCAGCCTAGACATCTAGCAACAAATTGCCATTCGAAGAAGCCACCTGCCCATATCAACTACCTTGGAGCAATGGAAGATGACGAACATGAAGATATGCCTGATTTCACAGAAGATGAGGACGACATTACTACTCCTTCGGATACTTTACCAGGTATGCCAACCCCACATTCTTTATTGACTATGAAATGTTTAGTGCATGGAAAGGAAAAGATTATTTTGCATGATGATGGTAGTACTCATGATTTTATTTCAGCAAAGCTAGTAAAAGAATTGAAGTTACAGATTGTACCTACGCATTATCGCATTAAAGCAGCATTCTCAGGCACTAGGTATAATGGTACACAGGAAGTGCATGACTTAGAAATTCAAATTGGTCAATACACTGAAAGAAGAATTTTTCTAGTTGTTCCATTACAGTCGAGTGACATTATTTTAGGTATGCCTTGGCGTCATCAGCATAACCCAGATATAGATTATTCCACACATTCAATTAACATTAAATTTCAAGGAAAACATATTACATGTATGGTATGCATGCATCTAATGCTTTTCCACTGCTTTCGCATACTCAAGCTAAACGTGCACTACGCAAAAGTAGTAAATCTTATCTCATTTGGGTAAATGAACTGCAAGTTAAAGAAAATCATATGCACCCTAGGCATAAAGAATATCTTGCACATTTTAAAGACTGTTTTGCCGAAGATCTACCACTTGGTTTACCTCCTTCACGTCCAGAAGACCATAAAATAGATTTGATTCCTGGTACACAACCACCTTGCAAAGCACCATATAGGCATAACCAGATAGAGCAAAAAGAAATTCAAAGTCAAGTTGAGGAATTACTAAATAGAGGATTGATTAGACCTAGTAGTTCTCCATTTGGTGCACCTGTTCGATTAGTCAAGAAAAAGAATAATACCTATCGTATGTGCATTGACTATCGAGCTTTAAATAAGATCACTGTAAAGAATAGGTATCCAATTCCTAGAGTCGATGACCTTATGGATAAACTGCAAGGATCTGCTATATTTAGTAAAATATACCTTAAATTTGGTTATCATCAGGTGAGACTAGATAAATCTGACATATTCAAGACTACATTTAGGACACAGTTTGGTCATTATGAATTTTTAGTGATGCCATTTGGATTGACTAATGCACCTGCTACATTTAGTAGAATGATGAACCGTATATTTTTAAAATATCAGTATTGTGTTATTGTCTTCTTTGATGATATTTTGGTGTTTAGTCAAAATGAGAAAGAACATTATGAGCATTTGTCATTGGTTTTCCAATTATTAAAAGATAATCAACTGTATGCAAATCCTGAAAAGAGTGAATTCTTTAAAACAGAAATTGAGTATTTAGGTCATATTGTATCATCTGATGGAATTAAAGTTGACCCTAAGAAAATAGATGCAATATTGAATTGGCCTGTACCTAAAAATGTGCATGAGTTACGATCATTCCTTGGTCTTGCTAGTTTCTATAGGAAGTTTGTGTGTAATTTTTCATTACTTGCTTTACCATCAACCAAACTTCTGAAGAAAGGTATTGTCTATCATTGGTCCGATAATCAACAGAAATCCTTTGACTTATTGAAACATGCATTAACCCATGCTCCTGTCCTACAGTTGCCTGATTTTAATAGACCATTCTTTTTAGTAGTGACTGATGCTAGTGGATCAGGAATAGGAGCCGTACTTATGCAGGATAATCATCCTATAGCCTATTCTAGTTCTAAGCTGAAACCCTCTGAACTGAAATATTCCACATATGACAAAGAACTATTAGCTGTTGTACAAGCATTAAGACAGTGGAAACACTACTTAATGGGTTCAGAATTTATGATTAAGACCGATCAGCAAAGTATTAGACATTTACTTAGCCAACCCCAAATATATGACCGACATATCAAATGGGCATCCTTTATCCATAGTTTTCATCCTATCATTCAATATCAACCCGGTAAAGAAAATGTAGTGGCTGATGCATTAAGTAAAAGACCTGCCATTCATAATATTTCTGTTATATCATTTGATTCTTTGATTGCTATGAAAGATACTTATCATCAGGATATTACTTTTCATACTGATTGGAATAAATTAGTTCAAAATAACTTGATTCCTATTGATTCACTGTCATATAATGATGGATTTATGTTTTATGAAAAGAGATTATGTGTTACAGTTCCATTCTGATCTTTTGTTTTGAATGAAATTCATTGTCCTCCATATCAAGGTCATAGAGGTATCATATCTACTTTACATACATTAACTGAAGATTTTTATTGGCCGCATATGGACACTGATGTATCTAACTTTGTTTCTAAATGTTTGATTTGTCAAAGAGTTAAGAGACATCATGGTAAACAGTATGGATTACTTATGCCTTTGTCTATTCCATTTAGACCATGGGAACAAATTTCTATGGATTTTATTACTAGTTTACCTAATACTAAATCTAACCATGATATGATTTGGACAGTAGTAGATAGGTTTAGTAAACAAGCATATTTCATTCCATGTAAGAAAACTTTAACAGCATCACAAGCAGCACAATTGTTTTTCAAAACTGTTTTTACTAACCATGGATTACCAAAAGTTATTATTTCTGACCGTGACTCTAGATTTTGTAATAACTTTTGGATTACTCTGTTTACTAACCTAGGCACAAAGATTGATTTCTCATCTGCATTTCATCCTGAAACTAATGGACAAACAGAAGCTACTAATAGTACTATACTAGATCTTTTACGTGCTTATACTATTTCTAAACCTCAGACATGGGATACACATTTGCATTTATTACAGTTTGCATATAACAATACACCACACACATCTACAAAGAAAGCACCGTTTGAAGTGATTTATGGTTATAGATTATCTACACCTGTTGCATCTTTGTCAAATAGAATTCAGAGTGCTGATGATATTGCTAGTATGCATAATACTATTTTTGATGAGGTTAAAGACATGATTGCCAAAGCCCAACAATCATATACCAAACAAGTCAATAAGAAAAGACAAGCAATGAATTTCAAAGTTGATGACTATGTTTGGTTTAGAATAGAAAAACGTAGACTACAAAGTGTAGATAGACACCCAGTTGTTAAATTAGCCCCAGATTCTATGGACCATTTAGGATCATTCATAAAATTAATGACAACACATTCAAGTTAGAATTACCACCTCACTGGAAAATTCACAACACATTTCACATTAGTTTATTAAGACCATTTAGAGGCCGATTACCTGTACACCCTATTTATGAAAACCCACCTTTGTTAGAGGAAGAGACTGAAATACTTGAACCTAAAACTATCATAGATACTGATTTTATGACCACTAGAACTGGCCGAAGATATTCTAGATATCTAGTTAAATTTAAGAACTGGTATGATGCTAGGAGGCATATTTCACGGTGGATTCCGTGCCACGGTGGATTCCGTAAACTTTGATGACCAAGGCTCATACACAAAGTGGATTCTTTGTGCAAGAAGTTGATGGGGACACCTGTCCTTTTTAGGCGTTTCATTAATTTAGTGTGTACATGGGTGATTCCATAGCGGGTGATTCTGCAAACTGCATATTAAATTAATAAACATTTATGAGTTTAGAGTGCGCACTCGTAATAAATTAAGGTTAGGATTTATTTCTAACCAGTTGATTTATTTATTGTAGCTGAAGACTGCTAGGTATTCATTTTTGTCAGTTTAATTGTATTATTTTACTAACGATTGTGAATGCTTCAATTGATGTATAGAGATAGCAGCAGTGACGGAGGAAAGCATTGGAGGATAGCGAGTATTCGATTTATTGATTATATTTTGATGGGCGCATACCTTAGGCATGGCACCCATATTTTGTCATGCCTATTTATTGAGGCATAGGATATTTATTATTATTTTGTATGCACATGGGCGCACGATTATGTTATTTCTACTTGGACATTGTATTGGGCATGCCAGACTCTTTGGGCACCGCCCGTTAGCTTTATTCTTATTTTGTGCTAAAGAAAACTCAAAAGCTAAAAGCTTGCTATTTTGTAATTTGGGCTATTATTTGAGCTTGAAGATGATTAATACATAAAGTACATGCTTTGTGGAGTGCTCACACAAGGCATGGGGGGAGATTGCACCCAATTGGTCTCTTGTTCATGTCGTTCATGCTTTTTACATTGAATTTTGTGCAAAAAGTAGAGTTCTATTGTTCTTGGGGACCTTCCGGCATTCACTACGCGAGCGTACAGCATCCGATCTGCACACCACTGTTAGCTGTGTATCATCGAACAAGTCGATGAGAAACCCCTCTACAGCTATTTGTAGGGTCTCCATAGCTACAATAGTCCACCTTTCTACTGGTGGGCCACCCCGCACTCGTGCCCAAAATCTTCCCATCCCTTTCAGCTTCTTGCATGACTTACCAAACAACCTTATGAAAAGATCTTTTCGGGATGAGAAGCTCGTATTCGTGTTGGATTCTCCTTATCTCCTGAAGGGCGACAATGCTTGGTTTCCATCTTCTCTTCTTCGATTGTGGTCATGTTGCTCTATAGGGAGCACCTGTTGTTCCTGCACTGGAGGAGGCGCCACCTTGTGCTCTAGGTGGCGGGCCTTGGCGTGAGGTCTTTCCGGGGCCGAAATGGTAACATGCTTGCTTGGTGTGTTCCATGCAAGCTCAAGAAAGGCAAGATGGAGAAGAGACAGAGGTTGGGGGTGTGAGAATGGAGGAAGCAAAGAAAGCAAGATGTGAAAATGAGGAGAAGAATGAACTTTTAACCCATTTAAACCCCAAAATCGAGTTAATGCAGCTTCATATGCACTGTCCATTGTGTGATCGTAAATCCATAACCTTTTTATCGAAATGCGACGAAACTTCACAGGTGCACTCGTTAGGTGGCCAAGGGCCCAAATTTTTTTTTTTGAAAAAAAAAAGCATGTAGAACCCTGGTCCGAAGTCTAGCTTCTAGAGCCACTTTCTTACATCTGTGCTCCAAAGTTTAGCTTCTGGAGCCACTTTCTTACATCTGTGCTCCAAAGTCTGGCGTCTGGAGCCACTTTCTTACCTGCTCCAAAGTCTTGCGTCTAGAGCCACTTTCCTGTAAGAAAGCGGCTTCAGACACCAAGAAAGTAACTCTAGACACCAAGAAAGTGGCTCCAGACACCAGACTTCGGACCAAGGATCTGTATGTATTTTTTTTCCAAAAAAAAAGGGCTCTTGACCACTTAACGAGTGCACTTGTGAAGCTTTGTTGCATTCCAATACAATTTAGTATTTTAAAAATTATCCCACACCAAAGTTATAGATGTATTGATAATCGAGAAATCAACATCGTGACTATTGGCCCTTACAAACTTCGCACCACATAGACTGTACAAAGGCATCGAGAGTAAAGTCTACAACACGAAATGGCAAATTTTTGCATGTTTTTCCTATTGAAATTGACAGTGCTAGCAAAAACTGTAAGTAAGAATTGAAAATACAACGAAGATGCACAGTCAAAGTTGAGAGTGAAGGACAATAGTAAAATTTAATTCATATTTTAAGGGTGCATATGATAGTTTTGCAATGGGATATAGTCATATGTCCAATGCACGAGGAGAACACTGTGCCAAAAAAGATAACATTACAAACTGTTTTCATTCCATTGGAACGAATGCATCCTTCACTGCTTGAAGATTTCTTACAAGTTGGAAGTCCTTGGGAGTTAGAGTGATGTGTTTCACATGTATTGCACAATGCTTTGTACCAACCACCTCTTGCTTTCTGTGCGGTAGAGGTCTTGCACAATCTCACGAACAAGTCTCGAGAAGCTCGCCTTTGAAATGATGAGATCAAAAGAGCATTGATATCTCCTAATTTCTCTCATAGCCACTGTACTTGGCTTCCACTTGCATTTCCTGTTGGGATACTAAGAAGGACCCTTGTGAGGGCGGCTTGAGGAAGGTGGGTTAGGTTGAGAAGGGGGTGTATCGAAGCTAGTAGATGCTCCAAGGGGCTAAATGCAATATGGGACTCTGAGCGCAAGCTTATTTGCAACTACCTTAGACCTAGCCATCTTTCTTGCACAAGAGATACGAGAACTCAATGAATAAGATAGAAAGTGAAACTCTCTTTTATATAACCCTAAACTGTAAAACTCATTCACATAGATGCACACTCTCTCTTTCTCTCTTAAACTATGAATTGCATTCACATTGAACATATTGTTCATCTTACTATCTTAACTCTCTTCGAACTCGTTTTTGCAGCCTTGTCAAAGCCTTTTTTCTAGCCACTTGACATGGTTTTCTTTGGCACTTGAGACTTCATAACGCACTCTTTTAGTGACACGACGTGATTCCATTATGTCTGCAACCGATTCATTAGCACTTTTACTTGCTCTCTTTTACGAGAGTTTAGCTTCATCTGCTACTATAATCCTATACCACCAAGATAGTGATTTGATCATTGGATTGCTACCATTCACCCCTCCACTATGATCGGTTTTTCTTTGGTATGCACCACACACTATCCAATGTGAATTTTCTATCCCTTGTGTGGATCGAATTTCGATACTTTCCTTTTCTGCAAAGTACGGTCCATGTGCCTCAAGGATATGCTACAAAGACACATATCACACATGAGTAAAACTATGCTCAATAGTTTATACAATTCATACAATTTTAAAATATTAATTTAGTACGCACCATATAATGTGTGACAGACTTTTGCCCCACACTTCCATCATGTTTTTGTAGAAGCTATGCACAACACTGATAACTTCTTGCTTATTTTCATTGTTAAACACCATCTTGCGAAGTAAGAAGCCAATTTGTTAAGACTTATCCAAACCTTAGCTTTGGCCAGCCTTTTTTTTTCTCCATTACTTTGATTAGGAACTGCAAAATGTAACTTTTTCCACCCATCGTAGTCCTACGGCCTACGAACCATGACATTCCCTTCCTCATTGATGGGTGCTGCAAGAAACTTCCTAGCCTTTGCTCCTCCAAAGCAAGGCTTTTTTGGCAAGTTACCAAATTTTCATTATCTCTTCTCTTGATGCTTGTGTAGCCCAATTTTTGATAGCACTCACTCCACATTCCTACATGTTGCAATGGCTTCTTTTTTCGGTTGCATCCTATAAGCAAAGCAAATGTATTCATATACAAGTTTCTCCATGATTCTAACAAAAGCATGCAATGAACAAATATGAATACAATCCAATGGAATGTTGAAGATGGGCTTCCAAGTGGAATCTTCTCTATTACACGTCGGTGCAACACTTGTCACCCTTTGTCAATTCTTATTTCCATCCTTTCCTTCCACCCTCTCTGTCAAGCAATATAGGCATGGATTCTTTGTATTTGCACCATTAGAGATTCCATACATGCATTTTAAAGTTTTCAAGTCTCCTGCAAGATGCCATTCAATCAAGTATTGACCATACCCTTCAACCGAGAGCATCTCACCATGTTCCTAA
Organism: Lygodium microphyllum; assembly: GCF_053477565.2. NCBI lineage: Eukaryota > Viridiplantae > Streptophyta > Polypodiopsida > Schizaeales > Lygodiaceae > Lygodium > Lygodium microphyllum. The sequence goes on along the minus strand of NC_141155.1, from coordinate 109,181,907 downwards.
CAATTGATGATGCTTGGAATGCTTATGTGCATAAAGAATAGCTACAACACCTTAAAATGTTTCCTTAGGAACTTCAAATGCACCGAGCCACCACACATGGCACTCGAATTGAACACTAAAGTTCCGCGAGTTGTTCTTGTGTCAAATTGTAAAGTTCTATTTATCAGAGTTACACTAACTCTTTCAAGCTTTACTCCTTTGATGACCTCACTTTCATCTAATTTTATAACAAACTACAATTTACCATTACATTCATCAATAGACATATTGTAGTACATTACCATTGCCGACTGCACCTTGTACAAATCTAAATAGTAATTGTTGAGTTCGGTGAACTTCACGTCATATGCATTTTTGGTTCCAACCTTTAGTGTTTCCATGCATTGAACATGCATGGGATCTCCCATCAACTCCAAAACCTTTGTGTTAAGTTGCCGTCAGGCCCCTATTAACTTTGAATGTTGAGGAAGAGGCATAACTCTATTTCTCTTTAGCACACGACCAAATCCAGCCTTCACACCTTTGAAACAGGAGGTAGAGTGGAGATGCACTATAATGTGCCCGCCTATGGACTCTGTCCATGCACGTTTTTAGCAGTCCATCGAGAGACGAGTCTAAGCGACGCCACCCCACACTCCCATGGAATGTCACAGCGTTTATTGCCTAGGGTTTCCCAAGTCCACCCCGCAACGGAAAGTCAATGGTTGGAACCCATTAGGATCGACCTGAAATTTGGATTCCTAGTAGACAGGGTCTCCTGACAGTATTCTAGCGTTGAGTTCTAGATATCCTACTTTACGCAGAGATACCCAAAGGTGAAGCTAACTCATACCACACTTGGTTCAAAGAGAATGGGAAACGAGAGGGATGCACTGCTCGATCTCTCTACCCGTGGGGCATAGTCCCATTCCGGTCCCCTAAAATGGCATGAATCAGAGTTCTAACCTAACAATTCCTAAAGGTCAAACATCGGTAAAACCTTGTGAGAAGCCTTCTAGTTTTTCTAAGCCACCCTGAACCCATCGCGGATTCTACCCACCTGATTCCCTTGATAGCTTTAGTTTTTTAATTAGGTCCTACCACATTTATGTGTGACATTTAAAATCAGCTTCATTAATTAAGCCTTTTAGGGAATAGGTTTTGTTTGTGTAATTTACAGCATAGATACAAAAACAAAACAAACAGTCCTTTTGACAAACAAGTTTCTTAACTTATCTTCAAGTTAATCTTTGTCTCTTGCCCATACAAGAGAATTATGTATCCCTTCTATCCAACATAAGTATCCGGTCCAAATCACATGGCACCATAATTTCCATCCTTTATCTAGAATAGTATCTTCCAATGCCCTACACGTTAGGCTCACACCAGTCTTCAACTCCATTCGAGACTCGGCAACAAGGGGTATCTAGAGCTCCACTGACCCCAAGCATCCTAGGAGTGAGACACAACATTCGTGGTTGGCCTTTTCACCACTCGATCTTAGGCTTGTGAATCGAGTAGTGCCCTCTTGGGTTGAAACATGGTGTGGCCTTGGAGATGATCCACCCGTGCAAAATATCATTCCTTAATTAATCCAATTAAGAACCAAGTGCAATCAAGGCAATCAACCTAATATCATCTTCCAAGAAGAACATTTATTTATTCCCATGGCAACTTGTCATTATAGACTCCTACCATGCATTTACCATCAAACACAAGCACTTGGAATAATCATTCAATTCACAACTCACAATCATTTAATGCAAAAACATTTAGGATGTTATCTAATCAATCCACAAAACAATGGTATTCTTTTCCAACCATTGTAGGAATAGTCGCGATAATCTTCCATCGTGTGTTTTCTCTCCCCCTTGGGATTTAAGTGATTCCATGCAAAAATTACTTAACACTCCCTCCATTCAGCTAGGACATTGCTCAAGATAGGAGTTCTAATAATCCCTTACTTTGATTGATAACCAAATAAGCATCGATCTTTCCTTTGACTTAGGGTTGCCTAATCCTTGACCTCTTCTCTTGCCCTAGAGTTATTGTTGCATCTAGCCCAACCTCCAATAGGATTAATAAACATAGCCGCTATTGGATGGATTTCAAGGTACCTAAGTCCTAACCTTAGTGGTCGTTGTTTGTGTTAACTATGCACTAGAGTTTCGAGATTGATTTTTTCCTAGGATAGATTGCTACGATGTGATCTGTCAAGAGTGCAAGCTCTATGTACTTCTAGTGAGGTAAGATACTTTATCTAATAATTTCCAGGAGGGGAGAGTCGACAATGCCTTGGAACCTTGTATGCCGTTCATACTACATATGGATTTGTCGCATAACATCTAGGTGTAGCTAACTTCCCTACATGCACATGCTTTGTAAACTCCATCTTTTGATTGTTGCGATAAACTTATCCTTTTCAATAATCCCTTCCAGTGTGGCTTAGCACTGGTCTAACGTATCTCATGCATGAATCAAAGCGAGCATTCATTAACTTGGAAATACATTACTTACATCTGGTACCGCAGTTGGATGGGTAGTGATGTCCTTGCCCGAGGCTTTGTTGCTCGTTGTGGGGTTTCCATCTGCACGTGTCATTTTTTGTTTGGGGACCATCCCTGATCTCTACGAGTCGCGCAAAACCTTCGCACCTTGTGCTGGAGTAGTGGAGCCATTTGTAAGTGATGGATAATCTTGTGAGACGACATGTATAGGCCCATAGCCATGGGGGAAGGAGATGCATGTGGCCACCCTCTTCGAAGGGGAAAGGAAAGAATCTCTCTCTCTCTCCTTCTTCCTCTTCTTCTTCTTCCCTTCTTCTTTTCCTTCTTCTCTTCTTCTCTCTCTCTCTCCCTATCTCTTACTCTTCTTCGCCCTCTCTCTCCCTCTCTTCTTCTCCTCCTCTTTCTCTCCTCTCTCTCTCTCCCTCTCTCTTACTCTTCTTCCCTTCTTCTCCCTCTCTCTCCCTCTCTTCTTCCTCTTCTTCTCTTCTTCTTCTTCTCCTTCTCTTCTTCTCTCCTCTCTCTCTCCCTCTCTTCTTCTTCTTCTTCTCTTCTTCTCCTCCTCCTTCTCTTCTTCTCTCCTCTCTCTCTCCCTTGAGTGTGTTGCTCAACACCCAGGCCCTTCCATTCTAATACATCCCTTCCTCTTATGATGGGCGGGGGAGGGGGGGGGGGGGGGGGGGGGGGGGACATATAGTGGGGTGGAGTGGTGGTGTTTACCACCCACCACATGTTCCATCGCTTTTGGCATCAGGTGGACCCTTCGAGGGCCTAGGGAGGGGTGGTAGGCCTGTGGCCTCCCCATCCACATCAACTCGATTATTGCAACTCCCCCTATTGTCATTTTCATCATCACCATCTTCTCTTTCTCCACCTCGGTATCGACATCATCCTCCTCCCCCCCCCCCCGCCATCTGTTCGGCGGCGGTTGGGGGGGATAATTAAAAAAATTTGCATTATCCTAAATAAAGGGGGGTTTTATGTGGAGAGGGTACAGAACGTTACATGCACACAGAGGCACACAAAGGTGCCAAGGGAAAGGAGGGTGTAATTAATTCACTCTGTTAATGAAGGTTGCATAAACACATAGAAGAGGTCACAATAGAGCCATGAGAGAGTATAGATATGGGGAAAAATAGCTCAGAGGGTAGGGATGTCCAAGACTTTTTGTATTTTAGACATTTCTATTTTACCTCCAAAAACATTTCCAAAAGACATGAAATTTGACCAATTGGTTTGTTTTTTGAACAAAAGCTAGAATATAAAAAATCCCCAAAATATCTTAAAAGGAACTTTCAAATTTTCATTTACCTTATTCTCGATTCAAAAATCAATTACCTCGTTTATCTATTAATCATTTTGCATTGAAAACAAAGCACCACACTCCCGTAACTAACTCACTTTTTAATATAAAATTTGGTTGAAAAAGACTTCTTGAAGAGGAGTTTCATGGCCTTCAAGACCGACTTGGAATTTCCAATTTTGGAAGAGAAGAGTCACAATATGTTAAAGGATTGGAAGATACCAATGAGGCACAATAATCAATTAACATATGGAATCCAACTAAGCTAGAGAATGATGAAAATCAATTGGTATTATAATCTCAAATTCTGTAAGATATACATTAATTTGTTTGATTTCAACATTCATTTGATATTTATCTTTTTTTATAGTTGGAGATTGAAGATTTTGATAACTTCTTGGGATCGGGTAAAGGGACAAGAGTTGGTATTAGTTCACTAAAAGATGTTGCACTTGGCCATTACTTAGCAAAGATTGATCCATATGTTTTCTTGGCATTTCATAGCATCTTCTTAGAGGAAGCAATATGGCCTATACTATGTATCAAGGCACTTACAAGGCTACTTGGTATCTCTAGGTTATAGTACAATGCACACAAGGTGATGTTTTTGGAGAAGACTACAACAATTAGGATTTTTGGCTATGGTCATGGTTTCTCTGCTTCTAGAGCAAGATACTTTCTGGACCTCTCATCTTATGCTTTGGTAGCAAACCGAACTGATATAAAATCAATACTTGGCTACAAGAGAAGAAAATTTTTGTGTTATAAAGGAAATATCTCGGAGGGGGAGGATGATGTAAAGGCTCCTGAGAGCTAACTTTATACTTTTCTTTTTGAAAAATACTATGAATTCTCAAGTTAAAGTATTCATTCTTTGAAGCTGTCGTCAAAAAAACCAATTGAATAGCTCCTCAATAGCATTGCTTTTTGCAACTCCTCCTCCATGTTTTGTGCTTTGAAAAAAACTTGTACGTGCTTGATAGTGAGATTTTTCCATGCCTTGGCCGCTATAAGTTGCTAGGGGGCCTTGCTTCTCCACAAAGTAAGGCCCATAGATATGAAGGATATGTTGCAAATTCATAAGAGTAATGATCATTTTATGCCATTGGAAATTTTTTTGAAGAAATCTTGGATTAAATATTCTCTCTTACCAAATAAAATGTGTTATTTTTTTCTCCCCATGCCTCCTTCATTGCTTGAACAAGATTTAAAATCGAACATTTGAACTCTTTAGGATACGTGTAGGTTCTCGTTTGTTGCGCTTGAGGAGCTTTAAGAAGACATCGAGGTGTCTCCAAACCTCTATCCTTAGAAATGCAAGGCGTGGTGTACTTGCAACATTTGTTGTTATCCCACATAGCTCTCTCCAATGCTCCCAAGTAATGCTCACCCGTTTTCTTATATGGTTTCCTAAAAAACGTCTAGCTTATGAGCCTCCCATTAAGACATCAGCCAAGACATCTCTTGTTTTCCCTAAAAGTGTTGGATCTTTTCTTAAGTGAACTTGACCTCCATGAAAACCCATTTTAGAGAGCAATGCCTCACGTTTGTCAATACATTCATCTAATAAAGACAAATGCTTAATTGAGTATGGAACCTGAGAAGTTGATCAATAATTCTAATATCTGCATGCAAAGTACATATATGAACATTTGTAAGAGGAATTGAAAGAATTGGATTCCATATATCTTCCTTGTTTCTATTTTTACATAGATCTATAGAGTCTCTAGTTGGGCCTATTTTTGCAAGGCGCAAGTTGCTCCAATCTTTAGACCCAACACTTTCCATACAATAAATACAAGGGTATTTTGCATTTTCCCCATTACATATTCCAAACATACATTTGATAGTTTTCAAGTCAGCACTCACGTGCCATTCCACATTAAAATTACCAACCCCATCAACAACCAACATTTCTCCTTCACTTTGAGACTTATAATACGTTTCTCACTACTTGGCTCATAGGATATCTCATGGATATCTTGTCTGCAGACATAAGGTGGGGGCTCAAAGAGTGCCTCTGTTGATGTCACACCTTGGCCCTACTGCAAGGTGAAATTCACTGCAATATGATATTTGCAGTTTGACTCAGAGGATGATGTGTCCGTCTTGGCCAGGGGTGGATTTATCACCATTCACATGGCTTCTTCCTATGTAGACTCTCTCAAAGAGATTGAGGGTGCTTTCTGGGTAGAGGGGGGCACCCATAGGGGATCGATGTCTGACCCACTAATACCATGTGGATAAGAGGAAGGACTTCATTGCTAGCAAAGAATACATAGAGACATTGCTCTCAGACAGAGATGGTGCTCAAAATAATGTTTTTGATTATGATGACAGAGAGAGGTATACATTGGGTGTAGCATGTATATGAAGAGACACATGCAACTGTTCAATATAGGACATTTTACACTGGACACGTGTACACACTTGACAATTTATTCCAATACATATCTTCAACAAGTGTCGACCCTCAACGACAGCACTCATTTGCCCTGGGTAAGACTGTATTTTAGAGAGATAGAGAGAGAGAGAGAGAGAGAGAGAGAGAGAGAGAGAGAGAGAGAGAGAGAGAGAGAGAGAGAGAGAGAGAGAGAGGCAGAGAGGGAGGGAGATTGAGGTAGATCGAGAGAGAGAGAGAGAGAGAAATAGAGGGAAATTGCCACATGAAAGAGAGACAAACAGAGATAGAGAGAGAGAGAGATACAAGGACAAGGGAAAATAGAGAGAGAATAATTGGTAGGAGAGAGAGAGAGAGAGAGAGAGAGAGAGAGAGAGAGAGAGAGAGAATTGTGCTTGAGATACTTAACATGAGGGGAGAAACATGGATGGAGGTGGTAGTGGCAACCATGATGCAGGTAGTGGTGGAGGAGAAGATGGTGGTGGCAACAGAGGAGTAGTAGTGGTGCTTGATATATGCCTAAGAGAAGAGGAGGAATAAATGGACTATGTGAAATAAGAATTGGAGGTTGCCAAGAAAAGCTCGCTCAAAAAGGTCACTTTTCTCATGCACTCATTCTAAACCTTACAACACCTATAGATTGGGCATTGGCAAGAGATCAAGAGTCCATCTTGGTTAATATGGACTTTGAGAAAGCTTATGATCTTATTTCATGGAAATTTATATGGTAAACTCTTTCCAAGTTGGCTTTTGGCTCCAAGTTTGTTTCAAAATGACTCAGGTTCTATTCACCAATATTGAAGCATAAGTCTATATTAACGATGTGCTTTCTAAAACTTTTTCTTTGTAAAGATCTATCTGCAGGGTTGTCCCATATCCACTTTACTATTTGCTGTTGTTATTGATCCCCTCTTGAGGAGGATTGACTAGCTTGTCCACATTGCTATCCTAAGAGGATTAGTTGTACCTGATGGTTGTAGTTTTGTCTCTTAGAGCTTTCCTAATGATAACTCAGATATTGTGAGGGCTAGTCAGCAAGACTTGGAAGAACTTCTAGGTGTACACTAGCTACTCTCTAACCTATCGAGTTTGGTGGTAAGTGAAAGGAAATCTGAAATTTTGTATTAAGGGTTTGGGGAGGAGCCAATCTTTATTGACAACTCAAGTTTCGAATGTGTAAAGAAAGGTGAGGTTTCCATATATTTGGGATTCCTGTTAAGCCTCGGTGTAATATCTCCGCACAATAAAAGTTAGTTGGTTGGTTCGTAAGTTAGTTAGTCAAATTAATAAGTTAGTAAGATTACTAACTAAAGACTAACTAAGGTAAAAACTAACTAACATTAATTATTGATAATTTTTATTTAATTTAAAATATTTTATTTAGAAAAATCAAGAGTCGTAAATTCGATATTTTTCTCGAATTGGCAAAGACTGTAGCTACCCTTCACGTAAATTACAACGTGAACGAGACTTATGAGTCATATTAATCACTAAGTTCATGTGTATAGTTTGGAAGGTCCAAAAATATTAGACTTTGGGTAAAGCTGGTATATTTTAGATATTTTAGATATTATCCTTTAAAAAAAGATATGGAGATTTTTAGAACTGGATGTCATTTAAAAGAAAAGACAAGTGATATTTTAGTTAGTTTGAAGATTTTATAAAAAGAAAAATAAAGAAAAGTGACTGGCGAAATCGTGCGTGCCGCGATCGCAGTTTACAGGCAGTAGACAGCACTTCGAATAGAGAAAAGAAGAAGGAGTGAACTGAGAGCTTTCTAACCAAGTGTCTTGGAGTTTTACCCCCCTTTCGGAGCCAATGGAACCATCAGATTTATGATCTGAGCATCAGTTCACTGATCTTTCCAAGATCCCCCTCCACAAAGAGCTCCACTTCTCAACCACAAGCCCTCTTCTCTAATTCACTATAAATACGGGGCATGGGAGAGGCATAGAAAGCATAAGGAGACCCCGAGAGGCTGCGAGAGAGAGGTAGAGAGGAGGATACTCCTCCAAGAGATTGTGAGGAAGAGCTTGAAAGAGAGCTTGAGAGAGAGAAAGAGAGAGAGAGAGAGAAGAGTCACCTCGAGAGGCTGCAAGGAAGAGAATTAGCTCAATTCCCTCTATCTCGATCCTCGACTTAACCATCTTCTCTTACGCTCTCCCATCTTGAATCTACTCCACCTTCTTAATCTCTTGAGTCTACCTGCGGACGATGGCCTCCAAGCAAAGAATGTCGCATGCGGATGACAATCCCGCAACCAACAATAAGGCTTCGAGCAAGGGCATCACCGTCAATCCAACTGCGGTTCCGGTCGTAAGTAATGTATTTTCAAATTGATAGATGCTTGCTTGGATTCTCGTATGAGATTCGTTAGGCTCCATACTATTGCACGAGTATAGGTAATGGGAAAGGATAATTTTCATCTCACATATTCGGAAGATGGAGTTTGCGAAGTGCATATATCAAGGGTAGATAATTGCACCTAGTCACATATGACTTATTTGCTAGTAGAACAATTACAAGGAAGAATTAGTCAAGCGTTATGAATGGCATAGTCGTCAAAAGAATGACATTAAAAGATTGGGCATACAAATGCTAGATTAAAGTATAGTCAAGGGTTATAGATAGCATAATTGCTAAAAAGAATATGACATTAAGAATCATGAATGGAGAAGTACTAGTTTAAAGTTTAGATACTTCAAAAGTACTTAGCCTAACAGGCCAAATACTAAGAAAAACTAGATTCTAAGTCAATGCGAGGCCTATCGGAGTCTAATTACTTGAGATCATCTCGCACTTATCTTATCAAGTATTTATATGTTATTCCTATAACATGTTTGATATATGAGGATAAATTTCTATTTGCCTCATGACTTGACTAAGAGCTAGTACAAGAAATTAATCATAAGGGTTAAAACTAAGATATCTTGAGATCCGTCGGATAACGATGACTTTTGCTAATCCAAATTCAGGGATGGGTTATCAATCAAGGTAAGTGACCTATAGAACTTACATCATGAATAGTGTTTGAACCCTTAACATATGCCCTAGCCGAAGGAAGGAAGTGTTGAGAACATGTTTGCATGGTATTGCTCTTAGATCCCAAGGGAGAGAGCAAATATACGATGGAAATGTTATATCATCTATTCTTGCATTGTTTGGAAAGAATGCAATTGGTTTTGTTGATTGATCGAACAACATCCTAAATGTTTTTATATTCAATTGGTTGTTAGTTATTGTTTGGATGATTATTCCAAGTGCTTGTGATTTATGGCAAAGGCATGGCAAGGGTCTGTGATGACAAGTCGCCATGGGAATAAAGGAATGTTTTCTTAGAAAATGTTATTAGGCTGAATGCCTTGTTTGTGCTTGACTCCTAAAGGATTTAATTAAGGAAGGATATATTGTACGGGTGGATCACCTCCATGGTCGCACCGCGTATTAACCTGAAAGGGCACTGCTCGATTCACGGGCCGAAGGTCGAGTGGTGAAAAGGCCAACCACGGGAATGATGTTTCGCTCCTAGACAGCTTGTGGGTCAGTTGGAGCTCTGGACACCCCTTGCTAGGTCTAGAATGGAGTTGAAGACCTCCGTGGCCCCCAACATCTGGGCATGTTGGGAGATCCTATTCTAGATAAAGGATTGAGTTTTGGTGCCATGTGAATTGGACCAGTTACTTCTGCAGGGCAGAAGGGATACTTCTGTTGGACAGAAGCGAAACATAATTTCTCCTGTATGGGCGGGAGACAAAGATTAACTTGAAGATAAGTTAAGGAACTTGTTTGATCTTGTTTGTCAATAGATTGCTTTGCTCTGTTTTCGTGTCTGTGCTATAATTTACGCGAACGAACCTTGTTCCCTAAAAGGCTTAATTAATGAAGCTGATTTTAAGTGTCACACATAAATGTGGTAGGACCTAATTAGAAAACTAAAGCTATTAAGGGAAGCGGGTGGACGGAATCCCCGACGGGACCCGTCCTACGGCAGGGTGGTCCCAGAGAACTGGGAGGCTCCTCACAAGTTTTTATCGTCATTCGACCTTTAGGTATTGATAGGTTAGAACCCGATTCATGCCGTTTTAGGGGACCGGAATGGGACTATGCCCTATGGGCAGAGAGGTTGAGCAACGCATCCCTCTCGTTTCCCATTCTCTTTGAACCAAGTGCGGCATAGATCTGCTTCGGGTTGGGTATCTCTACGTAAAGTAGGATGTCCAATACTCGACGCTAGAATGCTAACAGGAGACCTTGACAACTAGGAACCCAAATTTCAGGTCGATCCTAGTGGGTTCGGTCGTGAACGTTCCGTTGCGAGGCGGATTCGGGAAACCCTAGGCGACAAAACTCGGAACATTCCTTGGGAGTGCCGGGCAGCGACGCTTAGATTCGTTTCTCGATAGACCGCTAAAAGAGTGCCTGGAACGCCGATGGGCGGGCACCTCACAGTTGGTATCAGAGCGAAACTTTGTAATGATACGTGATTCATTGATGTGTGGTTTGTAGACATACCCTAAACAAAATAATCTAAGCAGTATGGCTTGATTGTTAGGCACATTCTACACCCACGAATGTTGACATGCAAGAGAAGAAATTCCTTCTCAAGCAAATTAAGGTACCCGAGTTTGATGGGGAAGGGATAGACATTGCAGAAGAGGCAGAGATATGGATTGAGTCGATGGATGACTATTTCTTTGCTTCGGGAACTGCCTCTACCAATCAAGCAATGATAGCCAAACTTAAGTTAGTTGGCCAGGCTCGATTATGGTGGAAGCAATGGTGCAAAGATGAAGGTGTTTCTGAAGCCGCTGTTACTTGGGTTCAGCTGAAAGATGCTGTACGCAGATGATACCTTCCGCCAACCTACCAGACTTTGAAGATGAATGAATTCTTCAGGCTAAAGCAACTAGAATTAACTTTGGAAGCTTACTACTCAAAGTTTGTAACCCTACTAAAATATGCACCACCTATGGATATTGCGCAGCAAGTATCCAAGTTTTGCCATGGCCTAAACACTCCTTTGAACCATCGTCTTGAAGCAATGCGTCCAACAGACTTGCAAGACCCATTACTCCGAGCGAATCCAATCGTCCAAGAATTTAAATCGGAAAATTTTAGTAAAGATGACTCCCGAGATCTGGATAAGAGATGCCATACATGTGGAGAGATAGGGCACATCCGTAGGAGATGTCCCTACCGTCAATGTTTCCATTGCAATGAGCTAGGACATGTCCAAGTAGACTGCCCTGACTTAAGTCCAAAAGATACGGAGTCTCCAAGAAAACGAAGTTACACAAGTGCAGTCTTCGGATATATAGAGGAATCAGATGAAGACGAATACTTAGAACCTGCTACACCACTTTAGGATTATTAGAAATCCTAGAAATTTTGTCGACATGAAATACAGCTTGTATTGGAATAAACCTTACTCTTGTAACTACAGTTAACTTGAGTAATATGAGTTGCGTCTATTTTGAGCCTAGAACTTGCAAATGATTAGAGATACTCTGGCAAGGAATGATAGTCATAATGTGCAATGAATTTCTCTTAAGTCATTTCTTCTCAACTAATATAGATTGGGTCTTACCAGAATGTCGAAGCTTGGAAGTATTCTTTAGTATTACAAGCAAAGCCAATTGTCCATGGAGCTCAGTCCCGAACTAAGGGCAGGACAATCTGGAAATGTAATTTCCAAGATAAAGGACCACTCCAATCTGCTAAAAGAATCCTAGAACACTTTGTTCTAAAGAAGAAAATCTTACTAAGGACAACCAAAAATCTTGTGACCACAAGTGACAAAGCTCCGCGCTGTTTCTACTGCAGGGAGTTAGGTCATTTCAAAAGGGAATGTCCAAAGCACCCTAAACACCGATGCTCTGAGTGCCACAACATTGGACATAACTATATCAATTATCCCAATGGAACTCGAAGAGAACTTGAGCTTACAAGAAATACGCGGTACAAGCTCCAATGATCTAGAATATATCAAGTGCTTAGGAAAAACCTAGAAGATATCCATGAGATGTAACTTCAATAAATTTTCTATTGTAACCAAGACTCAAATATATCAAATACCATAGGTTGTTTTTTTCAAAAGACCGTATGTCTGTGAGAGATCAAAGTAGCGCAGTAGAAGCGTGGTGTTCCATAACCCACATATTCCAAGATGATACCCCCTGTTTCTCTCGAGATGAGGACATCTCGATTTCTCTAAGGGGAGGAGGATGTAATATCTCCGCACAATAAAAGTTAGTTGGTTGGTTCGTAAGTTAGTTAGTCAAATTAATAAGTTAGTAAGATTACTAACTAAAGACTAACTAAGGTAAAAACTAACTAACATTAATTATTGATAATTTTTATTTAATTTAAAATATTTTATTTAGAAAAATCAAGAGTCGTAAATTCGATATTTTTCTCGAATTGGCAAAGACTGTAGCTACCCTTCACGTAAATTACAACGTGAACGAGACTTATGAGTCATATTAATCACTAAGTTCATGTGTATAGTTTGGAAGGTCCAAAAATATTAGACTTTGGGTAAAGCTAGTATATTTTAGATATTTTAGATATTATCCTTTAAAAAAAGATATGGAGATTTTTAGAACTGGATGTCATTTAAAAGAAAAGACAAGTGATATTTTAGTTAGTTTGAAGATTTTATAAAAAGAAAAATAAAGAAAAGTGACTGGCGAAATCGCGCGCGCCGCGATCGCAGTTTACAGGCAGTAGACAGCACTTCGAATAGAGAAAAGAAGAAGGAGTGAACTGAGAGCTTTCTAACCAAGTGTCTTGGAGTTTTACCCCCCTTTCGGAGCCAATGGAACCATCAGATTTATGATCTGAGCATCAGATCACTGATCTTTCCAAGATCCCCCTCCACAAAGAGCTCCACTTCTCAACCACAAGCCCTCTTCTCTAATTCACTATAAATACGGGGCATGGGAGAGGCATAGAAAGCATAAGGAGACCCCGAGAGGCTGCGAGAGAGAGGTAGAGAGGAGGATACTCCTCCAAGAGATTGTGAGGAAGAGCTTGAAAGAGAGCTTGAGAGAGAGAAAGAGAGAGAGAGAGAGAAGAGTCACCTCGAGAGGCTGCAAGGAAGAGAATTAGCTCAATTCCCTCTATCTCGATCCTCGACTTAACCATCTTCTCTTACGCTCTCCCATCTTGAATCTACTCCACCTTCTTAATCTCTTGAGTCTACCTGCGGACGATGGCCTCCAAGCAAAGAATGTCGCATGCGGATGACAATCTCGCAACCAACAATAAGGCTTCGAGCAAGGGCATCACCGTCAATCCAACTGCGGTTCCGGTCGTAAGTAATGTATTTTCAAATTGATAGATGCTTGCTTGGATTCTCGTATGAGATTCGTTAGGCTCCATACTATTGCACGAGTATAGGTAATGGGAAAGGATAATTTTCATCTCACATATTCGGAAGATGGAGTTTGCGAAGTGCATATATCAAGGGTAGATAATTGCACCTAGTCACATATGACTTATTTGCTAGTAGAACAATTACAAGGAAGAATTAGTCAAGCGTTATGAATGGCATAGTCGTCAAAAGAATGACATTAAAAGATTGGGCATACAAATGCTAGATTAAAGTATAGTCAAGGGTTATAGATAGCATAATTGCTAAAAAGAATATGACATTAAGAATCATGAATGGAGAAGTACTAGTTTAAAGTTTAGATACTTCAAAAGTACTTAGCCTAACAGGCCAAATACTAAGAAAAACTAGATTCTAAGTCAATGCGAGGCCTATCGGAGTCTAATTACTTGAGATCATCTCGCACTTATCTTATCAAGTATTTATATGTTATTCCTATAACATGTTTGATATATGAGGATAAATTTCTATTTGCCTCATGACTTGACTAAGAGCTAGTACAAGAAATTAATCATAAGGGTTAAAACTAAGATATCTTGAGATCCGTCGGATAACGATGACTTTTGCTAATCCAAATTCAGGGATGGGTTATCAATCAAGGTAAGTGACCTATAGAACTTACATCATGAATAGTGTTTGAACCCTTAACATATGCCCTAGCCGAAGGAAGGAAGTGTTGAGAACATGTTTGCATGGTATTGCTCTTAGATCCCAAGGGAGAGAGCAAATATACGATGGAAATGTTATATCGTCTATTCTTGCATTGTTTGGAAAGAATGCAATTGGTTTTGTTGATTGATCGAACAACATCCTAAATGTTTTTATATTCAATTGGTTGTTAGTTATTGTTTGGATGATTATTCCAAGTGCTTGTGATTTATGGCAAAGGCATGGCAAGGGTCTGTGATGACAAGTCGCCATGGGAATAAAGGAATGTTTTCTTAGAAAATGTTATTAGGCTGAATGCCTTGTTTGTGCTTGACTCCTAAAGGATTTAATTAAGGAAGGATATATTGTACGGGTGGATCACCTCCATGGTCGCACCGCGTATTAACCTGAAAGGGCACTGCTCGATTCACGGGCCGAAGGTCGAGTGGTGAAAAGGCCAACCACGGGAATGATGTTTCGCTCCTAGACAGCTTGTGGGTCAGTTGGAGCTCTGGACACCCCTTGCTAGGTCTAGAATGGAGTTGAAGACCTCCGTGGCCCCCAACATCTGGGCATGTTGGGAGATCCTATTCTAGATAAAGGATTGAGTTTTGGTGCCATGTGAATTGGACCAGCTACTTCTGCAGGGCAGAAGGGATACTTCTGTTGGACAGAAGCGAAACATAATTTCTCCTGTATGGGCGGGAGACAAAGATTAACTTGAAGATAAGTTAAGGAACTTGTTTGATCTTGTTTGTCAATAGATTGCTTTGCTCTGTTTTCGTGTCTGTGCTATAATTTACGCGAACGAACCTTGTTCCCTAAAAGGCTTAATTAATGAAGCTGATTTTAAGTGTCACACATAAATGTGGTAGGACCTAATTAGAAAACTAAAGCTATTAAGGGAAGCGGGTGGACGGAATCCCCGACGGGACCCGTCCTACGGCAGGGTGGTCCCAGAGAACTGGGAGGCTTCTCACAAGTTTTTATCGTCATTCGACCTTTAGGTATTGATAGGTTAGAACCCGATTCATGCCGTTTTAGGGGATCGGAATGGGACTATGCCCTATGGGCAGAGAGGTTGAGCAACGCATCTCTCTCGTTTCCCATTCTCTTTGAACCAAGTGCGACATAGATCTGCTTCGGGTTGGGTATCTCTACGTAAAGTAGGATGTCCAATACTCGACGCTAGAATGCTAACAGGAGACCTTGACAACTAGGAACCCAAATTTCAGGTCGATCCTAGTGGGTTCGGTCGTGAACGTTCCGTTGCGAGGCGGATTCGGGAAACCCTAGGCGACAAAACTCGGAACATTCCTTGGGAGTGCCGGGCAGCGACGCTTAGATTCGTTTCTCGATAGACCGCTAAAAGAGTGCCTGGAACGCCGATGGGCGGGCACCTCACACTCGGGATCACCTAACAGTAGAGGTCCCAAGGTTGGAGACCAAGCTTCAGAGTAAGGTCCACAAGTGGAGTAAGAAAACAACCTCATTTGGTGGAAAATTAGTAATTCTACAATCCATGCTGATGGTAGTAGTCTTCTTTGTGGCTAGCATCTTCATTTTTAACAAGGCATCTTGGTCCAAGCTCAAGAAGACCTTCAAAGAGATTTTATGGCATAAACAAGAGGGTCGAAGTCGGCATTCAATATCATGGGATGTTCTTACTAATCATAAAGGAAGGAGGCCTTAGTCTTGAATCTCTTCAAGACAAAGCTTGTGAATTTGCTTTAAAACTTCTGGATAGAATGTATATAGATCAGCCTCGAACAATAATAAGTAAGCACTTCATCAACCAAGCCTCCATCCAAGGGGGAGGTGGCTTAGTCTAAGGTGAAAAGATCTTTGTAGAGCAATGCTACTATAATTAAAATTAAGAATTTAGAAGTAATCAAGGGTTTGGTTGTAGCGTGAAATTTTGTGGTTAGCCTTGCTAACTAGAACCCCAATATCGATGGGAGAGATGACTCCTCACTTGACCAGGTAATCTGGATTTGTGATAGAGTCTTTGAGTTTCACTATGTCCCAATTCATGAGAATGCTAGTATGGCAAAGTCTCTATTCCTTAAAGCCGTTCAAAGTTGGATCGATGTTTGGCATCCTAAGCAATAAAGATGGTTAGATGAAGGGGAGATATCCAAGAACTGGTTGCTCATCACTGATAGCAAGAGGCCAAATAAAAGCCGATTGGCCAACTTCATGTGTATTTGGACGTGTGTCCATCTTCTGAGTCTAACTAGTGAGATTGACAAGTGTCTCAAAGATTGCAAGAAGAGGTTTGATTTTAGAAGTTTTCAAGGTCAAATTCTTATGAGAGTGGTGGAATATTGGCGAAAGAAGTTCCCCAGAACCAAACTCTAAACTTGGAAGCACAAGTTGAGAAGAGTATGGCATCTCACACATTCAAACACACTCAATACGATCCTCCAGGAAGTCTTACAAACAAATTGCCCACTAGGGAGAGCCTATTCAAGATGGGAGTTTCCTCAACTATGTGCCCCCTTTGCCAAGTCCATTAGGAGCTTGTAAGCCATGCTGTATGGAACTACAAAGAAGTTAGGAAGTTTTGGAGAAAAATGAGCAAGTGGATTGAAGCAGCTGGCTTCCATGCAAGACTCGACATAAACACTGTGTTGTTTGGGGAATCTTAGGATCTTAATAAAGCATCTCTAAGAGTTTGTAATATTCTGAAGGCTGTTACTATCAAGTTTTTCTGGAATGATAGAAACAAGGTATACTTCAATCATGTATCTAGGTTTACTCACCCTGATTTGGAGTCTTGTAAGCACCAATTGTTGGTAGTAGTGAGAGGGTTCGACAAAAAGGATCCTCTATTCAAGGTTATAGCTAAGCTTCGTCAAGCAAAATAGCTTATTCAACTATGTCACGTCCCCCTCATTGAGGGTTGATGCATATATCCTTTAATATATTATTATCGCATTTAAAAAAACTTAGTCTTTAAGCCTTACTTATACTCAACATTATTTATATATTCTTATCTCATTAAAAAAACTTGGTCTTTAAGCCTTACTTATACTCAACCTTATCTTGCTCTTATCTTGTAAATTGGAGAGCCTAGGCGGCTAGGCCCTTTACATTATTATATTTGGTGTTGTTTTATGGAATGGTGGACAAACATATATCTGTAACGTAGGCCTCACCGAAAGCGTATCCTTTCCTCGCTTTCTTGGCATTGTGAATGCTGCTATATAGTTAATAAGCTCACCCTACTGAAGGTTTTCAAAAAGATCCGCGAAACAGGCAAAAAATGGCTGGAAAAAAGGGAGGCCTCAAAAAGAGGACCAGGACTCCGCTTGGAGCGCCAAAACTTCCTTCCGATGAGCGAAGAGAGGGCTACAGAGTCCACAGACAGCAGTCTGTGTAGCGCTCTGTATCAAACCTCTTCGAAATTGTGATGGCGTCGGAACTAGCCACAAAGCCGTTACGAGCTAGAGCGTACTCCACTGGGAACGGCTCATCCATCTCCACGTTTTGGGCCTTGCGGCAACATAGCTGCTGCTGCGGCGGCGGCGGCTGCTGCTGCTGTGGCTGTTGTTGCTGTGGCTGTTGCTGTTGTTGCTGCTTACACAGTTGGCCCGGACTCACATTGACGGGAGACAAGAGGCTGAGCGTGTCGCGCAACCAGCTCATCAGCGCAGCGTGATGGGCCGAAGCTGGAGAACCAGCTGGCTCCTCCTCCAGCTCGTCTTCTGATTCTTCCTCTCTAGTAGAGAGAGGCTGGGGCACTGCCTGATCATCATCATGATCCTCAGCTAAAAATTGTGGCGAAGCGCCATCGGACGCGATCCGATTGGAGCCCAGCTCGAGGCCATCCGTGTGATGAACTATGTCGTGGTGGTGCTGCAGCGGCAGGCGGGGGGAAGAGGCGGCGGCGGCGGACGCAGCAGCTGCCTGGATGGTGCGGGGGGAGGTGCTGAGGGCGCCGAAGGCGGCGGAGGAGAGGGTGGAGCGGGAGGGGAAGTTGAGGGAGGAGGCGCAGGAGACGGCGCCACGGAGAAGGAGGGCGGCGGCGTCGTAGGCGCGGGCGGCCTGCTCGGCGGTGGTGTAGCTGCCCAGCCAGATCTTGTCGCGGGAGTGCGGGATGCGGATCTCCGACACCCACCGCCCCCAGCTGCGCATGCGCACGCCCTTGTACCGCTTACTACTACTGCCGCTCGCCTTACCAACAACGCTAGGCGAAGACGGAGAAGAAAGCGGAGCGAGCGGTCGCAGCGGCCGGCAGCGGCGATTGGAAGCGTTGACCATGAGCTGATCGGGCGTCTCTCTCTCTCTCTCTCGCTCCTTTTTTAGAAAAAAAATTTTGGGGCTTCCTCTCTCTCGATTTTTGCGGCTCAATGAATTATGAGATGCTTGGGGTCATATCCATTCTAGGCCTATATGACCCCCAGCTATTCCGTGTTCGTGTCCTTACAACCTGGCACCGTGGCGCCCTGCAATTGGGCGACACGCAGCCACGTTCCCTTTGCAAGCGAACCTCTGCGTCATCTGTGGCGCTAAGAGCCAGATCGCGCAAACCAAACTTTGAGCCCCACCACCAGTGGCCGGCCCCACCTTGTCTGCGATCGATATACCAGCGTCACCATCGATAAACCATTTAAATTTACATTTTAGTTTTAATTTCGTTGTACTTGAAGGCCATGTTGGAACTTGGAGGCTGCGGACGCCCACCAGGCCTCAACCCTCAACCGCCTCCTAGAGCTTTCTTTGGGCTTACACTTTTTGAAATTGGGCACATTCAAATTTCACACATCAAACTCCATTTGCAAACAAGTGAAAAATACACATAATTTTTCTATTGACTCTAGAGTCTACATGCAAAAATTGCACCCTTATGATTGCATCACTTTATAAAATGGGTAGGAGAGACTCCTCGTCCACATGTGGGTGCGTGGAGTTTGCCTGTTTAGTAGGTAAACAAAAAGTCATGTCCTCTCTAATATGTAAAGGATTGTAAACACCCAATCCCTAAATAAGTGCTTTGATTGGCCCTTTTAAACTTTGAGACTAACTTTACAACAAAGTCACTCGAGGGTAAAGAGGGGCTGCAAGAATTTTGTCATGTGATGAGTCTTGCTCCAATCATACAAGAGTTTTAAAATCACAACATGTCATTTTAAACTTTTAAACTACCTTAACAAACAAAGTCACTTGGAGTGAGCAGGTGTTGTAAGAATTTCATCATGTGAGAAACTTGATCCATCATGGAAGAACTCTAAAAGTAAATAGCTTTTGCAATTGATTGATTTCTCATTTGTTAACTTACTTTCACAATAGCACAATCATTTTTTCACAACGTTTGTGAGGTTTTGCTTGTGGTATCAAACTTGGCATACCTCATTATACCTTTGTGCGTCGATTTGTAGTGGGGTTAAAACTTTGATATTGTTTGTCATTATTGTGGCAAAACATTTCATATTATAGTCCAATGTTATGTTAAAGAAGGATGATATCCATAGTGATAAATTGCAATACTAAAACTATGCATTGTCTTCATGATAGAATGAAGATAAAAATGAGCGTCTGTTTGTTATTAGCATATGATGAATACTATTATAGGAAAGGGGACACATGATGACGTATGATATGTTGATTCAAGTACATCTAATCATATGACCAACCATACTAAATGGTTTGGAGAGATACAAGATTTACAAAATTCGAGTTATATACAGACAAGTGATGATCCATGCCACCCAATTTTATAGATTGGAAAGGTTCCCTTGTCCTTGTATGATGGTGAGACAGAATTTGTCAAGTGTATTACATATGCCATCTATCACAAAGAACTTAGTGCTTTTGGTCAGATGGCTGAGTAAGGGCTGTAGGTTCGATTTAATGCAAAATGTTGTTTTAGGAAGACTTTAATGATGAGTGCAGGTTGATCACAAAAGGAAATAGAGTTTGCTTTAGATGTTAGAATTCTTACTATGAAAGTTGTTATGTATGCTAAAGGCAAAGAAGTGGTTGCAGACATTGAAATATGGTACAAATGTAATTGGTCATGCAAATATACAAAGGCTAAAATTAATACAATCTAAAGGATTGTAACTTGCATTTAGAGTCATAAAATTTCATAAAGTGTGTGAAGCATATCAAATTAGTAAGTAGGCAATACAACCTTTTTCGCATGATATAGATGTGAGCAAAAATATACTTGATGTTATGCATATATATGTTTGGGGGCCTACACAAAACATATCTCTTGGTGGTAGTAGATATTTTGTCCTGTTTATTTATGATTGTTCAAGAAAACTGTGAGTGTATTTCATGAAGAAAAAGAGTAATATGTTTGAACACTTTAAAACTTTCAAGGCTACTATTGAAATAGAAGTAGGCTTGAATGTTAAATGTTTAAGGTTAAATGAAGGGGGAGTACCTCTCTAATGAGTTCAGTGACTTTTTGAGGTCTCATGGGATAAAGAGACACTTTACTTATAGGTATACTCCACAATGAAATGGGATTGCAGAAAGAAAAAATATGCATATTACAAAAGTTACACAAGCATTGATGGTTGAAAAGAATTTGCTAAAATATTTTTTGTTTGAAGTTTTTATAATATGAATAGAACTCCCATAGCTACAATTCATAGAATGACTCCCAAAGAATGCTTTACAAACAAGAAGTTTGATGTGTCATACTTGAAAGTGTTTGGTTCCATTGCATATGTTCATGTGCCAGATAAGCTATGAAAGAAGCTTGATCCAAAGGTTAAAAATGTATTTTTGTTGGACACTCTTTAGAGCAAAAAGAGTATTGTTGTTATATATTTGTCACAAGTGAGTTTAGAGTGAGTAGGGATATTATTTTTTGTGAGATAAGTAGTTAGTATGCATCTAGTAGTGATGCATTGGTGGATGATGATGATGATAGTTGTGTGCAAAAAAAAGCAAGAATCACATAGCCTTAGTAAACCAAAAACTTTATCTAGTACTACATCTACATTTAGCCCTTGGTCTAGGAGACTAAGGAGGAGCCCCACAACTTTAGGCGCATCTACAAGTATTGTAGGTAAAGACAAAGGGTAGAAGAAAGTATTAGATGGTAATGATGCATCTGCTAGTCATTTGGGATTTGGTAGAGATCCTATCGATTCAAAGAGTTTGGATGATGAACTTGGTATTCCTTTAGTTAGGACACTAGGTGTACAAAGAGCACATGGTAATGTAAAGGCTCCATTGAGTGTTCCAATGGTGTGCATTTCTAGTAGAGTCAGATACCCTGTTAAAAGATTTGGTTTTGAAGGTTATGTAACTCAACATTATGCTTATATGGTAAAGGTAGTTGAGAATATTGAGCCCACTTATTTTGAGGATACTATTGGTCATGTTCATTAGCATGATGCAGCAAATGGATGAGGAGATGGTTGCATTAGAGGCCAATAAGACTTGGGATCTAGTACCATTTTCGAAAGGTAAGAAAGCTATTGCCTGCAAGTGGGTCTATAAAATCAAGCATAATGTAGATGGTTCTATTAGTAGGTATAAGGATAAGCTAGTTGCAAAAGGCCATGCTCAAATATATGGCATAGATTATGAAGAGATATTCAGTTTAGTTGCTAGAATGGCGATTGTTAGATGTGTGATTACTTTGACAGTAGCCAAAAGTTGGATTTTGTAGCAAACAGATGTCAAGAATTCATTCTTGTATAGTGAATTGCAAGAAGATATATATATGGATAAGCTAGTAGGTTATGAGGATTTAGAGCATTCCACATATGTGTGCGAGCTAAAGAAGGCACTCTATAGACTGAAGCAAGTACCTAGAGCATGGTTTTTTAAGATCGGAGAGTATCTTATCAACATTGGCTTTTATTTTTCTGATGCTAATCACTTACTTTATGGGAGAAAGGGAGATGCATGTTTGGCCATCATAGTCAACTATGTGGATGACTTGATTATTACAGGTGACAACGATAGTGGGATTGTTAAAATTAAGAACCTTTTGAAGAAGAAGGTTGAGATGAAGGATTCGGGTAAGCTAAGGTACTTTCTTGGTATTGGGGTGATCAGATGTGATGATGATATATGGCTATCCCAAAGATAGTATGGCTTGGTTATGTCGTCCAAGTATAGTATGATAGCATGCAAGCCTCTTTTAGTACCATTGGAGTAAAATGTGAAGTGGAGTGCTAATGTTGGGGGTGAGATAGAAGACTACTATATTCATAAGGATGGTAAAAATTTTAATTTACATGAATGTCACAAGGAAAGACTTGAGCTATACTGTTGGCCTTGTTAATCAATTTATGTAGATGTCTAGAATGCCTCATTTAGATGTAGTTAGATGTATAATGAGGTATGTGAAGTTCACTTTACATTATGGACTTTTTATGAGGCAGGTAAGGATATACATGTGTTTGGATACATAGATATAGATTAGGCTAGTAGCATGTCTAATTAAAGATCTACCAAGGGTTCATGTTTTCCCTTGGTAGTATAGCAGTTACGTAGAGCAACAAAAAGCAACATACAGTTGCTTTATCAAGTACAAAGGCCGAGTACAAAGGTGTTGCTATGGCAGTATGTGAGGTGGTATGGTTGCAAAAGTTATTGGGTAATTTGGATGTGCAAGAAGATGGTCTAGTTGTGATTCACTATGACAACATGAGCAGTATATAGCTAGCTAGGATCCCAATGTTCCATGCTAGGAAAAAACACATTGAGGTGCATTACCACTTTGTAAGAGAGAAGGTACTTGTAGGAGAGATTGACTTAGTATATGTCAACATATAAGATCAGATAGTTGACATTTTCACAAAGGCATTGAATGCAGAGAAGCTCTAAAAATTTCAAAGCTTACTTCAAGTTGTGAGATACAATTGAGCTTGAGGGGGAGTGTTGAGATGACAAGTCAACATGTGTGGATATTGATAATGAAAGGTGAGAAGGATCAAAGCTTGCTTGGAAGAGCTATGGTGGGAGAGCAAGAGCAAGAAAGAGAGAGAGACCAAATGGGAACTCCAATAGTCGCAATGTGTGACCGGGTGAAAGAGAGAGAAGAAAATTTATTCTGTGTCTTACTCATCTCCCAACCAAATATACCCTCTTTCCACCTTCTAATCAGGTCTCTAGGGCCTATTTTCATGGTGCACCAGATCGGTGTTCCCAAATAGACAAGTCCTCCCCAATTTAACAAGAAATCTGAGGGCATCTCTCAAGCTTCAGACCTTGGTACTTCTTGCCCTTGTTCGAGACACACTAATTAATGGTTGTCTTGGGTTACTTGCCCGGCCGAAGGTTATTATGTCTGACATTCTCTCCCCCTTTTAAAAAAAATCATTGTTCTCAATGATTAGTGATGGGAAGTGTCGTCGAATCAAAGCTTTTGATTCCCACGTAGCATTAGTAACTGGTAGACCCTTCTAGGCAACTAGATACTCATGGAGAGTACGATTACACAACCATTTCTCTCTCCGATCTAGTATCTTGTCTCATCCATGGTCAACAACTGAATCCTGTTCCTGCACAAAGGTACCATACCATCAATTAGATTATCATCATGTGAGATATACTTTCTTAATTTGCTAACATGAAACATTGGATGAACATGGCATCAAGGAGGAAGTTCCAATTGGTAAGCTACATCACTTAGCTTTTGAATAAATTTCTGAATAATTTTCCACGAACCACAATATCTTGGAGATAACTTTGGACATTTGCTAATCGATAAACTAGACGACTTAACTGGTACTTGGAGAAAAACTTTTTCTCCTAATACAAAGATTCTACTTGACCTTTTATTATCTACAAAATGCTTAGCCCTATCAGCAACTTGCTGTAACTTGGCTTGAGCAATTTTAATATTAGCCTATGTGGGAGCTTTCACTCAACCGCCAAGACCCACGGACCGCTTATTGTTTCAAGCGTTCCAAGCGAGCACGCATGGCTATCTTTCACCTAGCCGACACGCCGTTGATCCTACAAGTGTAGTGAGCTTACCTTGATGCTTGATCGAGTACCCTCCTCTCTCTCTCCCTCCAGTAGCTCCACGATCCTAGATGCTAGCACTAGCATCCTCAAGCCTCCTCCATCTCCAAACTCCATCCTCCATAGCCGCGCACGCAAGAAAAGAGAAGGGAAGAGAAGAGAAGAAGAGGAGAGGAGATGGTGAAGAGCTTCACCCTCTAGATCCCTCACCCTCACACACACTCACTCCCCCACACTCTCACACTCCCTCTCTCAAGAGCACACACAAGCAAGAAGGAGAGAAAAAGAGAAGAAGAAGAGGACTCTTTTTGCCACACACCCAAGAATGAGCTTCACATTCATTTTTCAACTTTATATACAAAACCCTAAACCTTTTCCGGGCGGTCATCCCCTTTTCCTCTTTTACATGGTCGGCCGGAGCCTAGGCCCTCTTTCCCATTTCCCACCATCCTAGCTTACCCTTTTCCTTCTAATGCATACACTTTGCACAGGAGCGAGCCTGGCACTCTTTTACATAGGTTTGGGGGCACTCCCCTATTTTAATGGTGCGACTTTTCTCTTTTATTGCCGTGGCCCCATACCGAAGCCTTTGAGGGTCGTGTCCGAATATTTGAATTTTTCAGGGATTGGTTGCAAGTCGAGGCACCTTTTTGCTCTTGCGCCTTTTTCACTCTTTTTTTCTTCTCCCAGTTTCCGCTTTTCTGTGCTGCGGTAACATGGTCGGAAACACGGTAACATTACCCCCCTCCTAGCCAAGTGCCAATCCCATGGCACTGCGGTGGGACAAGGGGTACGTTAGGTCGGCCGGTCGGTGGAATAGGTAGGTGGGTGGTTAGGGATGATGACCCGTTCGGCGTATAGTAAGCTACAGGGAGACACTCGGCATCGGTCACATTGTTGGAGCCGGTCAGCTTGTGAGTAGGAGAAGCACTGGAAGCAATGCAATGGTGGTGTGGGGGATTTTATTCTGGTAAAACACCCCTTGAACTCGGTTTGGCTTTATCCCCATGGCTGTGATTGAAGATATGTGCCTTGGATTTGAAGGTCCTCGGGCCGATGGGAGCAATAAGCTATCAGTGGATCTTGAGACATAGGGCATGGATTGTGGACGATACATATCCAAGATCTATGCCAATGGTGGACTCACCTTGAGCTGGTTTGATCATAGTGGCCATCAGCACCAGGCGGGTGGCTGGAGGTTGGCGTGCTTTGGGTCTTTAAGGGGTGCCGGTTGACGGTCTTTCGTAGGTAGCCGGCCTTTGAGAGTCGATAGAACCTGCAAAAAAGATTGTGCCCTCCCCAAGGGATGTGCTGCTTGTCGTGTAGGGTGTTCTGCACGTGGCAGTGAAACTGGGAGATGGGTCTAACCTTGGGCAAGCCCTTGGTAACGTCCCACACTTGAGGACCCAGCTTGTGCTTTGTTGGTGGTGCGGTGCGAGCCTTAGGGTGACATGTCGGGAAGTCCTGCCCTTGATGTGCCCTAGGCGTGAAGTGGGGAAGGGGGCTAGGGAGACCCCTAGGTGCCCGTTTTTTTTTTTTTTTTTTTTTGGAGACATAGGCCCAAGTATCTTAGTCGGAATGAGGAGGAGAAGGTGGGCGGAGAGACTTGCTCAAGAATTGGCGACTCTGCATGTAATTCTTTAGATTCATACGGACATGTAGGGATGTAGTGGAGAGGAAGGGGTGGTTGCATCTGGTGAACTGGCTATCGTTCATGTCCTCTAGGAGGGCTAGGCAAAAAGAAGGGAGAAGAGTAGCCCTCATCATGAGACGAGCCATGGCACAATTATCTATAGCATTAGGGTCGAAGAATAGGGGAGGCAGGCCACGCTCTTGTGGAGTCGAGTCCTGCTTAAGGAGTAGCCTAAGTAGCCTAAGATAGTTACATGTGCTTATGAAGGCGGGGTCAGGGCACGAGGAAAAATCCGCAAGGAAGCGTACCATGGATTCGTCTAGGCTTTCTGCGGTAAAAAGAAGGGCATTGTCGTAGGATGTTACAGTGAAGTTATAAATGACGGGGAAGTCATAGCACCCGTGGAGGTTGGCATCAAAATCGACGCCTACCCTTCGAGGGTACGCCATATAAGTAGGGTCGTTCCGCTCGAATGGCAGGGTATTATAAAAAGCCATCCAGGCGAGCACGCTTATGTCGCATACTTGCCTCCTCCACAGGGGTTCGTCCCTATAGTTTTGTACAGTGTAGGGGATTTCAACAACTTTATTGTGCCAGTAGTCGTCTGCTTCGATGCTCCAAGAGGTTGGGGTCTTTTCCCGCTTTTCCAGCCACCTTTTCCCTAGTCGGCCACCGGCCGCGATCACCTCGTCCATCACTTTGAGTGGCAGGACCCTCCATAGATTTTTGGGTAGGAGGAAACTGAAGGAAAATGGCTCCTTTGCTAGTTCCTGCACCTCCCACACCACCAGTTCTGCATGGAATCCTGCAGGGAGATCATCTGGGCATGGGGGGAGAGGCGCGGATGGTAGCACGACTAGTTTGGCTCTTAGCTTCTATCTGGCCTCCTCTACCAGCTTTTTTCGCCTTTCCTTAGAGATGGCTTTCCTTTATGCAGCTGGGTCTGCTTGCGGTGGATCTTGCGCCCGTGGCGAGGGGGGTTGTGGGATCACCTCTTCCCTGAAGCGATTCACATCGATTTCTGGCTCAGCTTTTTCCCCCTGCCGTTCTGCAAGTACTGATTCTTCTTGGAACCCAAGGGCATCTATTTCTTGGGGGGTGAGGGCGGCTCTCGTCAGATATTTCCGCTGTTCCTCTAGACTCAACCTCACCTCCATCGGCAGTGGCGGCATCTGCAATCCAGCGTGTAGAGCTCTTCTCGCCATGCCAAGCTTCCTCTGCACTGCTTCCAGCGATTCTCCTTGTGCTGTGTGGGTGGCGTCCAAGATGGTGTCGAGAAAGATCTTCTGTTGAGCAGCACTGAAGGCCACTTGGGCTGCCTCTGCCTTGCTTTCCGCCATAATTTTCTCTTTTTCTGTTAAGGCAAGGCGGTGCGCCAGTATCTTCATCTTCCTCTCGTTATGCACGGCCCACTCCTCCGCCCTCTTGTTCATCACTTCCAGGCCTTTCCCTTGTCTCAAGGTCAACATCATGATTTTCTGTCCATAATCCTCTAGTTCCCTGACCAGCCTCTCTTGTTCTTGTCATTCATAGATCAGCTGATCTGTTAGGCGATTGAGCTCCTCCTCCTGCTCCTCCATGCCTCATTGCAGTTCTTCATCTTTAGCATTCAGCTCTTCCTTGAGTGCATCCAGCTTAGCGACTTTTGCAGCAAGCTCCTCGTATTGCCCTATGAGAAGTTTGTGCCCTCTTTGCATGTTCACCAACTCTTACATCTCATCCTCAAGTAACTGCCTCCAATGTTCCTCTCTTTCATCCTTAGCCTTCAGTTGCTGTTTCGGCTCTGCAATTTCGCGCTGCTGCAAGGCCACCATTCTTGTCTTGTCCAACTGGAAGGCGGCCATGGTTTCCTTCTCGGCTGCCAACTCCGCCACGGTCGTTTTGTGTTCCTCCTTCGCTCTCTCCAACTGGGAGAGTAGCTCAGCGATGTATTCGTCGTAATTAGCCGGTGGCATCATCGTTGCGTGCATAGGTGAGGTGGAGGCTTCAACTTTTTGTTTTTTGGGTTCCTACGTGGATTCTGCATCTGCGGCTGGCCTTTTCTGTCGTGTGGCTGTAGTTTCCGTGCTCTGCCCCTGGCCGTTTCTTTGTTGATAAAATATTGCATCCGCGCTACGAAATTTGACACATCAGCGCTAGTGGGGATGCTGGGAGTGACGGTGGTGAGTTCCGTGGGAGGTACCAGGAGGGTAGAGATTGGATGAAGTAGGGCTTTGCCTTTGCCTTCGGAGACTGGGGGTGGCATGAATTCTGGCACCTGTGTGCTAGATCCAGGCCCCTCCTCTCTGCATGGGCTTAGGTTCCTCAGTTCATCCACCCGACACTGTTGTTCAATGGACCGACGTTGTGTGGCCTCTGACAGGTCCTCCTCTCTCCTTCGCAGCTCCTCCTCCTCTTCCTCTGCTTTCCTCTTCCTTTCCTCCTGCCTTTTCTTTTGCTCTTCCTGCTTTCTTCCTTTTTGTTCATTTTCCCTCCTTTTCTCTGCTTCCGCTTCTTGTTTGGATGCTTCCTTGGCTTTCTGCAACTCCTCTCTTTCCCTCTGCTCCTCCTGCTTTTTCATCCTTTCTCTTTCTTTTGCTTCTTTCAGGGACTCCTTCCTTGCCTTTTCCAAGTCCTCCCTTTCTTTCTTTCTGCCTTCATCACCCTTTTTCTTTCCCTGTGCCGCATTTTTCCTCGTTGTCCTGATTGTCCTCTTACTAGTTGGTCCTCCCCCCTCTTCTTCTGTTTCTATTCTGTCACAGTGGACCTGTCTTTGTCCTGTCGAGGGGGCAGCTTCTCCAGTGTTTCTCCTTCTCTCTCCTTCGGCTCTTGTGCTGCCTTTACTGCCTCCTGAATTAATGCAGTTAAGACTCCTCCGTAGCCTATGAAAGAGGCCTTGGAGGAGGCTTTCTTCCTTTTCGTCACCTTAGAAGTTGGAGAATCTGCTCCTGTTGGTGCGCTTCCCAGGGCTAGTGCTTTGGCCACTTGATCAATAGTCTTCCGCACGTAGCCATTCCAATCCACCTCATCTAGAGTGTGGACTGCTATATTCTCCAGCATGGGCACACTCATCCGATGCATTAAAGAGTTGTATCGTTGGCTGGAGAAGAGCATGTGCACCAACTTGGCCTACAGCCTGGCATCAGTGTCGGGGATGTCTTGGATGCTTATGCCGTCGTTTGTAAGTACCTCTTCCTTCTTCATTTTTAGCAAGGCGTAAACATCCCTTTTTTGCCGCTTTTCTGTCCTAGGTGCTAATCCCAGAGCTTTTTCCACTAAGACTGGGTCCAATCGGACCAGTACTTTCTTTGCGCCCTCTCCTCGGTCCACTGTTATAGTACCCGCTTCCTGGTCCAAATTGTATGTCCTGAGGAATTCCACGCATTTGAAGTGATCAAGCTCCTGCGAGAATTTTTCAATATATTTTGTCAGGTTGCACTGTTCCACCACTCTTCTGGCTGCCTCCTCCTTTGCCACCACGACTCCGATGTTGTGGATGGTTCGGAACTTCAGTTGGCGGAAGGCACGGTTTTCCAATTGGATGCAATATAGCTCCCTTTCCTCGTCAGTGAATGGGAGTCGATGAGCGCGGTCTTGCTGCAACATTTTCTTCTCCTGTCCCAATTCATAACTTCCGTTAGTGTTTTCCATATAGCACTTTGCTGTTTTTAAACTATTAACTGAATTTTTAGAAGCCATTTTTCTCATGCTAATGCTTATGCCTGTCGCTACTTTTACTTTACCATATCCCCATTTTGTTCATTTCCTATCTAATTCCTTCCACCGTATTTCCCTCTTTTCTTTTCACCGGGTTTTTGTACGTACATGCATACCACCTTCTTCCGGCTGAGAGAAGAATCCTTCCTAGGATTTAAGGGGTGGCGTTGGTACGGTTGGGGTAGGAGGTTACGGGTGAAGGAGCCACGTGTAGAATCGTGGGTTGTATTCCAGTTGCGCATGGCAATCGAGAGCAGCCGGTTGGATAGAGACTTGGGAGATATAGGTCAAGACATCATGAAAGAGATCCCCAGTATTAAGGCGGCTAGCGACATGTAATTCCTCCTCGGTGAGGAGTTGGTCAATATAGGGGTGGGCGAGCACATGGTCATCCAAGTGCTGATTGCGGGTGATGGCCAAAACCCTAAATGAGATGGGTGCCACATAAGTGGGGTCGTATTCAATGGTCTTAATTGCCCTGCATTGTTCAGCATTGGTCATTATTCGGCAACCTTTTTTCTCCCATTGGATTCGTAGAGCAAACCACTGCTGTAAGAATGTGGAGGGCAAGCTTGCCCACTGCATGAGCTCGTACATTTCGTTTTCAGGAGCAGAGCGGGGAGGCTTTCGATATGAAGTGACTAGGCGTCTGAGCGCCGCTTGCTCCCTTGAGATTTCATCATTTGCTATGAGTTCTGCAGCAATCTTGGGGAACTTAGTAGTTATGAGTTCGTATTGCTCCCATGTGCAGGATAATACACGAACCTCCAAAGCAAGGGTTCTATCAAGGAGGCCTAGGTCTAGCCTCTCATAGCTTCTAGCGAATGTGATGAAAGTGTCATCCAATATCCTGATGCAGGTTATTAAGTCATCCCCAGAGGTCGCGGCAAGGTCGTTAGCCAAGGAAAGGAAAGGTCGTACCGCGTACGAGGGTCTAAGACCTGCTGGTGGGATTGGTGCAACTGGATTGGAGAGTGGTGACTCCCTCATCAGTGTCACAGGTTGGGTTTTATTTGCAGAAGCACATTGAGGTGCTGTAGGGAGCTCTGGGGGCCCGGGGGTTGGGCTGGGTTTCGAGTGAGCAGTCATAGGTTCTTTTAAGCCCTCTGGATTAAGCAGGTTTAAGGCTTGTGGCGGTTGCTTTGGTCAATAGATAAGTTGAGGCTTACTAGCCGTTGTTGGCAATGGTGTGCTGATCATATGCTGGTTATCCCATGTGCAAGCCTTCCTTTCTAGGGCGATATCACAAGTAGATGAGCTTTTTTGATGGTCATTTTTAGGCACCCAGACCTAGGGGTTGCCCTCGTAGTATCCTTGTGTTCGCAAGAGATCCTTACGAATCCATCGCAACACGGTTGTCTAGTTATGGCAATAGCATCTATACTGCCTTCTAGGCCGGGACGGCTGACGTTTCTGGCGGTTAGGATCCCGTTTGGGTGGTGTACCCAAATGCGGTTCCTGCCGTTTTGGCACCCACATAAGTCTGGGCTGCTTGGCCTTGTTAGCACTCTTGGTGGATTTGGGCCGTGGGTCGAGTGCGTGGCATGAAGCCACAGGTTTCGCCCATTTAGACTGGGTCTGGGGCGTGGTTTTAGGGGTTTCTACCGGTGGCGTCGTGATGGTGGAGGGATCATGACAGCCCTTGCTGAAGGTCGTTACTATATGGGTGCTGCCAATGGCAAGATGAATGCGGTTTAGGTTGTTATCCACATTACAATGTGTTAGCTTTTTGAAGGTGCGACCCAATAGTGACACATTACCGGCTTCTTTAGTGTTAGGCAACACATGGAAGAAGGCTAGTAAACTTTCAGTCTCGATGGAAACAAGTGCCTTGCACTTGCCCAGGAGTGGATAGGCGGCACCCCCAAATGGGGTGAGGTTGGCATTAGTGGGCTGTAGCATCGGTTGACCAATGCGTCTCCAATGGTCATGCGTCAAGATGTTGTAGTCGGCCCCTTCATCAATCAGGGTGTCAAAAGAATACGCCGCGCCTGCTGTGACTGTGATTTGTAGATACGCCGGTGCTACGGCTTCCTTGTCCTGATTCGTAAGATCGGTTACAGTTGCTATTCGGACGTTTAACGGGGCTTCTAGCATGGGTGGCTCATGTGATGGATGGGAAGGAGGATAGTACTTCTTTACACGGCTGCCATTAAAAAAGCCTACTCCTTCGCCGTCAAGTGTCTCCAACTCAACATTCCCGGTTCTACCAATCGTGCGTACTCTAAAAGGGCCTAGTCCTCGAAACTTCATCTTCTGTTTGTGTCCCTTTATTGAGTATAGCAGAACAAGATCTCATTGTCTGAAGTCTCACTGCTTGACATGCTTGTCAAACCACGTCTTTCATCGATCCTTCTCGCAGATGAGTATGTAGGTGGCTAGAAGACGCGTTCTAGCTCGGTTAGGCGTTGCGTCCATGCTTCCTTTCCTTCCCATCGTTCTTGGAGTGCTATTCTCAGGCTAAGAACAAAGAATTCTACCGGTAGAATTGCTTCAGTCCCATAGGTCAGCCTAAAGGGGGTTTGACCAACAGCTGTTTTATAAGTTGTGCGGTAGGCCCACAAGGCTGCCATCAACTTGTTGTCCCAGTCGCTTCTCGAGGCGGAGACCACTTTAGTCAGGATGTTAATGAGAATCTTGTTAGTCGATTCTGCCTAGCCATTAGCCTGAGGGTAGTATGGCGAGGACTTGCGATGGATGATAAGAAAGGTGGATAGGAGATGTGCTATCACTTCATTGATGAAGTGTGTGCCTTGGTCGTTGATGAGTTCGATGGAGCAACCGAAGCACGAGATCACTTGTTCCCATAAGAACTTGGTAGTTGTTCTAGCGTCGTTTTTTTGTGTTGCTCTTACCTCTGCCCATTTTGTGAGGTAATCCGTGGCCACCACGATGTACTTGGCTTGCAAGTACTGCGCCGTGGGGCTTATTGGTCCTATGAAGTCAATTCCCCATTTTTCGAAGGGTTGGCGAGCAATGATTGGGGTTAACTCCATTTGATCCTTACGAATTGGAACTTTTGCCCGCTGGCACTCGTCGCAATGCTTGACGAATCGCTTGGCGTCACGAAAAAGTGTGGGCCACCATAGTTGGGATTGCAACACCTTCCGTGCCGTCGTGTCTCTGCTAAAGTGTCCCCTTGCAATGCCGCTGTGCGCTTCTGAGAGCACATCGTGCATCTCATGTTCACACACACACCTTCGCAGCAATCCGTCTTGCCCCAACCTATAGAGTTGGCCT
Organism: Lygodium microphyllum; assembly: GCF_053477565.2. Classification (NCBI taxonomy): domain Eukaryota; kingdom Viridiplantae; phylum Streptophyta; class Polypodiopsida; order Schizaeales; family Lygodiaceae; genus Lygodium; species Lygodium microphyllum. The sequence goes on along the minus strand of NC_141155.1, from coordinate 109,149,162 downwards.
GCAACCAGTTGGTAGGGCTGGAGCTTCAATATCAAGCCCCTAAGTTGTTCCCTTTCTATTGGTCGCTCAGGCGGTCCGTGCTCAAGCACTTGGACTATGCCATCTGCCCAGTATGGCATCAGATCAGCCTTAAATAAGTCTCTCTCTCTGGACAGGTGGAATAAGTGGGTGTTAGGTAACTCGTCCTTGATGCCTTGTCCAACTGCCTCTCCTGTGGGTATACGGGACATGTGATCAACCATGTAATGTTGTTTTCCCTTTCGTACCACCATGGAGAAATCGAAATCTAGGAGCAGGAGGAGCCATCGAGCTATGCGTCCTGTAGCACAAGGTTTGTTTACCAAGTAGAGCAGGGCTTGATGGTCCACGAAGAAGGTGAAAGGTGTGGCCAGTAGATAGTGCCGGAATTTCTTCACGGCAAACACCATGGCTAGTCCCTCCCTTTTCGTCGTTGAATAATTCATCTCCGTCTCAGTGAGTTGCCTGCTAGCGAAGCTCACTGGGTAGTCCAAGTTATGCTCACCCGGTTGGCACAACACTGCTCCTACGGCAGACTTAGAGGCGTCAATGTGGACATGGAAGGTAGTGGTCCAGTCCGGGGCTCGTAGAATCGGTGCCATTGTTAGAGCCTATTTCAATTGTTCGTATGTCCGTTGGCATGCTTCGGTCCACTTGAAGACGATCAATAGCTTGCACAATGGCCTAGCGATTAGTGCGTAGTTCAGTACAAACCGCCGATAGTATCCTGTGTGACCTAAGAAGCATTGAACTCCCTTGTAATTACTTGGGGGTGGGAGGTCAACGATAACCCTGACCTTCGAGAAGTCCGTGACAATGCCGTTCTTTGATACCACGTGTCCCAAGATGCATCCGTGCTTCACCCAAAACTGACATTTCAAGGGATTCAGGGAAAGGCGGTATAAGCGACACCGTTCAAAGACCGTGTGGAGTTTGTCTAGATGTTCAATCCAGGTCGAATGGATACACAGGTCATCCACAAATACCTCCAACTCCTTGCAAAGCATGTCCTTGAATATGGTGCACATAAGGCGTTGGAAGGTGGCGGGGGCATTGGTTAACCCAAAGGGCATGACTACATACGCAAAGACGCCCCACTCAGTGGTGAAGGCGGTCTTGTGCCTGTCTGCAAGATGCACTTGCACCTGATTGTACCCCGAGAAGCCATCCAGGAAACTGTAGGCTTCCTTACCCGCCACTCTCTCAAGCATGTGCTCAGTGTACGGCAAGGGGTAGTTGTCTCTCTTTGTAGCAACGTTCACCTTCTTGTAATTGATGCACACTCGAATCTTGCCATTTTTCTTCATCACAATGACTATGGGTAACACCCAGTCTATGTGCTCAATTTCGTAAATGAATCCAACTCTCATCAGCTTGTCGATTTCCTCCTTGACAGCATGAGCGTGCTTTGGATTCATGGGGTACGGTCGCTGCTTGACCGGCGTTGCATCCGACGTCATGGGTATGTTGTGAGTCACAACACTCGGATCTACCCCTCGTAGCTCATCTAAGGACCAAGCAAATACGTCTATGTACTCCCGCAAAAGGTTGGCTTGCTCAAGGTCTACTACTCCTATCCGTTCCAACCAAGCATGATCACATTTCGTACACATAACTCCTTGGTCCATTCTAAGGGCCTGTCTCTTCTACGGCTTGTCATCTGCCCGTATCTGCTCAATTTCCTGCCCTTCGGTGTCGTATTCTATGGTATCCACCTCACCCTCACTTTCATCACCGAAGGATTGGCAATCTTCGTATTTATCACAGGAATCTTTATCGCTTGACTGCTCATCGTCTCCCAAGGCTTGCTCTACCTCGTCTTGTTGGTCGGGAACCAAAGCCCAGTTATACCTGAGGTTCAGCTCGTGTATCCTAGTCCACTTCCACTCGGACTCCTCCAAGAGGACTTGGAGTGGCTTGAGGTTGGCAGCTGCGTTACCTGCCAATCGGTCCGTTAAGTGCTCTAGTATTCCCTCGAGTTCCCTCTTGTTGGAAGGCACTTGGAAGGTAACATGCTTCGGCCCTTCATGGAGGCTTGCTACCATCATGTAGAGTGGTGCAGGAAGTGTTTCGTTTGCCTTGTCGACCGCTTTGATGGCTTGCTCGTATGCCCCGTGGTCGGAGAACGGCAGGTCAATTGTAGTGAGGACGTGCATCCAATTCCGCTCATCTTCTGGGTATGGGATATACTTGGTCAAGGACTCATAGGGCTTCTTGACCTGAGAGTTCCCTTTGAGCACAGTAGAGATGGCATCTAGATCGACTGGTGAGGTCTTCCAAGTGTCCATTTCTATTCATACGACGTTAGTTCTATTGCCAAGGAAGATCAAGCCGTTACCCCAATCTTCGATGACTCTAGCGTTGTGCATCCAGGGTCGGCCTAACAGGACATCATAGTCCACTCCCTTCATGACTATAAAGTCAATGGAGAATTGGACTCCTGCGATCTTCACTGGACAATTTTTCAGGACCCCGAATGGTTTCACTCTCATACCATTTGCTAGCGTAACGTTAAATCTAGCAGCTTCAACAGGAGGGTTTCCCCAGGTTTGCAGCACTGCGTGGCTATGACCCCAGCTCCCATGTCTACGATTCCCTTCCTTATTGAGTCACCCAGGGCTAGGACCGGCAGGACTGCGTGCATCTCAGAGCCTTCCCAAAAGGCATTGACGTGCAAGGATTTAGGTACAGAGTGTAGCGTGAGGCTGGGCAATTGTGTTTCTGCATCCTGGTCTTGCGGGTCTACTGTGACCTGCTCTTGTGAGTCCTCAACCCACTGCATAAGGTCTTGCCATAGGGCAGGGTGTTGCTTAAGCAGATCTCCCAGGCCAAATGTTACAGGGGTGGTCACTAGTGTGGTCAGGAGATTGCTAAATACTCGTCCTTCCCTTATCCCAGACTGTCCGGGCCAACGGCCACGATTGATCTGCGGCTCTGTTGTGTCCAGGCTTGGTCTTAGTGGCACTGCTTGTGGCACAGTAGCCTCGGCCGACTTAGGTGGAGGCTGTGACCTTGGCGTGCTTATGCTGGAGAGATCATCGATCTCGTCCTCTGTGATGGGTTCCACATCTTTGAGGTGCTGTTGAGCCTCCCTCACCCATTCCTTCACCTTTTCTATGGCCTCCAATTGTCGCTTGGGGTGCGGGTATTCCCCTATCTTAGCGCTTCCCTTTTCGGTTGTCTTAGGGGTTGAAGTCTCTGCCTCTGCATCTGAGACTTTCTTCCCAGTGGTTAAAGTCGTAGCACCCTCGGTCTTCAATGCAACCTTAGCGTCCGACCTCTTCTTCTTCCGCCTGCGGCTTTTCTTCCCTACTGAGGCCGCGTCCAGGTTGCTAGGTCCTGGAAGAGAGATGCTGGCCTGCTTGGTTTGGGCTCGGGTCATAACTCGTAAGGGAATAGGTGTGGCCTCCCCATCGGGTTTTTCGACACCAAACAACCTTAATGGGATGGATGGAAAATTAAGTGCGCTAGAGGACGGCTTCCGCTTTGGGCAATCAACGAAAAGATGGGTGATTCCGCACTCTGCGCACCTTTGATCAGCCTTGTCCCTGTTTTGCTGCTCTCTTTTAGGGCAGCGTGATGATACATGTCCGGGGTGTCCGCAAGTCCAACAAGTGACTGAATCCTGTGGCTGCCCTTCTAGGCCTCTACCCCGTCCTCTTCCCAACGCCATCATCGGCACGGGTCGATAATCCATGAGGACCACATTACCCTTGTCGTCATGCGAGACGTAAGGGTAGATGTAGGTCTCTTCATCGTTTGGCTCCTCCACGTAATGAACTGGAGCGTCGCTTGGTGGGTGGGTCACATAGGGACCAGGCGGTCTAGAAATGCCGGTGGGATTTATGTCCATTCTAGGGGCGGCGGGTCTCACATCGTTAGGCGCGGGTAGAGCCAATGGAGCTCCCCTTTCGAAGAATGGTTGCGGCCTGTTAGCTAGATAAGGTTGGCCGTAGGGTTGCGAGTATGGAAACCTTCTTGGGAGCCTACATTGTGCGGTATCGTGGCCGAACCTCCTGCAGTTGGCACAAGGTCTTGACCTAGGGTCTTGACACTCGGCCGGCAAGTGGTTTCCCCCACAGTACACGCATTGGATGTGCGGGTGCGTTGGTCGTCTCAGCAGGTCCTGTATCTTGGTTAACTCCATCCTGACCTCTGCCAGGCCTTGGTTTGCCTCGGTGGCTTTCCCCTTGTCTTAGGGTGATGGGCTCGACCGCTCACTAGAGGTTGGCATTCTCTCTAAACTCCACGGGTTGGTTTCCTCTAGGTTTGAGCTCCTGGAGCTCCGCTCTTTCAGCTGGTCATCGACTCTGATGGCTTCCTCAAAAACCCCAGCCACCACGTCTCGCTGCAAGCTTGAGTTGCCTACCAGTGCCTTATACAATTCCTCATCTTGAATTTCGCTGATGAATACAGTCGATACTGCCCTGTCAGTCGGTCGCTCGCCTAAGGGGATTCTTTTAAGGAGGCTTCTCACATGGGTCACATAGTCGCGGATGCCCTCCTTCTCCTTTTGCTTGACGTTCATCAGGTGTACTAGCAGGTTGTCGGAGGATCCGGGTTTGGCAAACCTCTTGACAAAAAGGTCCTTGAGGTTATTGAAGTTGGCTCGTTCTATGGCATCCAGGCTTGTATACCACGTCCTACCCTTATCGCTTAAGCAAAGTCCAAATGCTTGCGAATGTTGAGCCTAGTCATTGAGGCCATTGGCTTCGCAAACTTGCTCAAACTGCTCGACGAAGCTGTACGGGTCATTAGGTGGCTGGTACTTGTCGAGTTGCTTGGTGACAATAGGTATTTTGGCTTGGCTCTTTTAGCCCTGGTTTGCCCCCAACCCTGCAAGCAGGGACATTGTTAGCGCAGTGGTACTCTGTTCTACCGCGGTGTTATCGAGCAGCCGTTTCATGAGGAGCTCGCTCAGCGTCAGGTCTCCCTCTAGTGCTTTCTCCTGGTCCGTACGGTTCCGGCCAGCCAAGTTTAGCACTCGCTGCACCTCATGTAGCTCCATGCTTTGCCTCAAGCTTTTGGCTTGTTGATCCCTATTATACTCGGCTATGCCTAGCAATGCCTTGCGGGCTAGCCTTCTCTCCTCCTCTCCAGGTCTGCAATGATTGCATTTGCCGTTCTGCCATGGTGCTCATACCGGGCATGCACATCGTAACTGCTCACCATCTGTTGTATAGCATCTGGATATGTGCTCATGTCGAGCTCCTCGGTAAACCCATGGTCCGAGCCTTCCTCCATCATGGTCGAAGCCTTGTGCCTCGCTGCGCTGTCAACCAGGTCACTAGTCGTGATAGGCCCATGTTGTTGGCGCTCCTCGATTGGTTCTTCTTCTACGTTCTGCGTGTTCGTCTACGTCCTGGGTCTTCTCCTATTGGCGGGTTCCTTGAGCGATTTATCTGAGTGAGTTCTCTTAACCACTGAATACAATTCTTGTTTTACCGCCGCTTGATGAGTGTGTTGTTCCTTGTGCACTTGTGCCCAATCATGCTTTCAGTTTCCTTAAGTGTACTTCAAGTGCAGAATTCAAGGTGAGTGCAGCAGGCAATTCCTCAGTGCCCTACTCACTCTCGCTTGCTTCTGGCCTGATAGGCTCGTGGGTCCATTTTCCAGCCGTTTAGTCAAGGTTTAGGGTTCCTTGGTTGTTTCCTTGTTCACTTCTGATCGATCGGGTCTTTGTGGTTCAACGGCCTGCGTTCTAGTCCGTGGACCCCTCAACTGTCTATTGCCCACTGCTAAGCGGCTGCGTACTACGATTTCTCTTATCCTGGGTGCCAAAATCAAGTTCTGAACGCCCGAAGGGTTTCGACAAGTTGTGCTAATGCGCGTTTATCAATCGGGTCAAATTTCTAACAACTTTGGCAAAAGGCTGCATTCGTCCGAATTGCAGGGTCCGAGTGGATCACTCGGACGGGCCGAATGGCATGGGGTCAAGGGCCGAATCTCCAAATCTGGCTCGGATGAGTTTTACTCGGACGGGCCGAATGACGGGGTTGGCAGATTCGGACGGGCTAATTCAGACGGGTCGCTCAGACGGGCCAAATGGCACCAAGCCGAATGTGCCACGTCGTCAAAAGGTTATGGCTCGGACGGTCTGAGGAGAGTCTCTCAGACGGGTTGACTCAGACGGGCTGAATGCCAACTAGGGTTTTGGCCGAGCGGCCGAATGGCAAGGGGCCGAAGGCCAATTCTAGGCCTCGACCCATAAATAATAGCTCGGACGGGCCGAATACGGCGCGACGGAAACTGCGTGATGCCAATCTTGCCCGGTTCTTGTGATTTACTCAACTATTACAAGCACAAACCTCCAGATGCCATCTAGGGGGTTTGAGGGATGGATTGATGTACTTGAATGGGTCAGTGATGCGTCGGTGCTACGATCGAATCACACGGCCTGGGTGCTTCCTAACTCTCTCTCTCTCTTTCTCTCACACTGAAATGGCACAAATGAGTTCTCTTTTGGCCTCCCGGTTCTTATATGCCCTCCCAGCTATGGCATTGACACCCCCGATCCCTCTCTTGTCGATCTTAGTCCTCACTAGCGAGCATTTTGCGCATTTGCATGACTTCTTCCCTGTTTTTACCCCATTTTGAAACAATGAACCCTACCCCTTTTCTTTCGATCTCCTAGCTCTAACCTACGCTAAATGCAACAAAATTCGAAGAAAAAAAACTGGAATAGATTCTCCATGCTTTCCAATCATCAACAACCAAAATATCCAAAATACTTACTTGTTCCGAAGATTAAAAGCACCCAGCTTCCTACCTATCTCAAGCTCCGTTTCGGGAATGAATACCCTACTTCGATGCTCGATGTAAAGCGCGCAAGTGCTCAAGCTTGAATCCATGGTCCTGGCACGGAACCAAAATGTGGGAGCTTTCACTCAACCGCCAAGACCCACGGACCGCTTATTGTTTCAAGCGTTCCAAGCGAGCACGAATGGCTATCTCTCACCTAGCCGACACGTCGTCGATCCTACAAGTGTAGTGAGCTTACCTTGATGCTTGATCGAGTACCCTCCTCTCTCTCTCCCTCCGATAGCTCCACGATCCTAGATGCTAGCACTAGCATCCTCAAGCCTCCTCCATCCTCCATAGCCGCGCGCGCAAGAAAAGAGAAGGGAAGAGAAGAGAAGAAGAGAAGAGGAGATGGTGAAGAGCTTCACCCTCTAGATCCCTCACCCTCACACACACTCACTCCCCCACACTCTCACACTCCCTCTCTCAAGAGCACACACAAGCAAGAAGGAGAGAAGAAGAGAAGAAGAAGAGGACTCCTTTTGCCACACACCAAAGAATGAGCTTCACATTCATTTTTCAACTTTATATACAAAACCCTAAACCTTTTCTGGGCGGTCATCCCCTTTTCCTCTTTTACATGGTCGGCCGGAGCCTAGGCCCTCTTTCCCATTGCCCACCATCCTAGCTTACCCTCTTCCTTCTAATGCATACACTTTGCACAGGAGCGAGCCTGGCACTCTTTTACATAGGTTTGGGGGCACTCCCCTATTTTAGTGGTGCACCTTTCCTCTTTTATTGCCGTGGCCCCATATCGAAGCCTTTTGAGGGTCGTGTCCGAATATTTGAATTTTTCAGGGATTGGTTGCCAGTCGAGGTGCCTTTTTGCTCTTGCACCTTTTTTGCTCTTTTTTCCTTCTCCCAGTTTCCACTTTTCTGTGCTGCGGTAACGTGGTCGGAAACACGGTAACAGCCTATATATCAATAAGAAATTATGCCACAGTTAGGCATTTCTCATCTAACCTTACTATACTAGGAAAACTTGGATTCATTCCATAATTTATTTCAAAAGGAGACAAACATGTCGCCTTATGAGGTTTGTTGTTATATGCAAATTCTAACAAAGACAAATGTGTATCCCAATCTGTTTGTTTATCAGATACATATGCTCTTAGCATGTCTTCAAGTATCTGATTGACTCTTTCTGTTTGACCATCTTTTTCTGGGTAATCACCACTTGACATGTTTAAAGACACATTTAAACGACCAAAGATATGATGCCAAAAACGACTAGTAAACCTGACATCCCTATCAGACACAATGGACGTAGGTAGACCATACAACCTAAACACATGATCAATAAACAAATCTGCAACTTGTGGAGCTTCCACACTTTTGTGAGTGGCTATAAAATGAGTCATTTTACTTAAGTGATCCACTATCACTAGGATAGTGTCTTTTTGTCTCTGGGTTCTAGGTAAGCCGACAATGAAATCCATGGAAATACTTTTCCAATTAGATTTTGGAATTTGTAATGGCATTAGCAAACCTGGTGGCTTCACCCTTTCTGCTTTATTAACTTGACATTGAAAGCATTGTTGGACATATTGGCAAACATCCTTTGCCAACTTTGGCCACCAAAATTTCATTCTAACAAGCTGTATGGTCTTATCAATACCACGATGTCCTGCATAAGGCCATCATGGTTATAAAAGAAAACTTTCTTTCGTAGTTCCCATGCACTAGGAACACATATCTTGCCTTTTCGTTTAAGAGACCCATTCTCAATTGAAAGGTTCTTAAATGAACTTTCCTTATCAGAAATAACAGTAGGTAATGAAACAAAAGTATCTAGTCCATCCCTAATTAAAGAGTCTCATTTTATGGCCTGATAAATTTTTGCCGTATAAGAGTCCTCTAATAGTGCTTCCTTTATTTCTTGAAGCAATGAGCTTTCTAAAATTGTAAAGCTCATTTGATACATTATACGAGATAATGCATCAGGAACAACATTATCCTTACCCTTCTTGTATAGAATTTCCATATGGAATTTTTGCATCATTTCAGCCCATCGAGCTTGGTGCCCTCGAAGATCTGGTTGACTACAAAAATACTTAAGGGTATGGTGATCTGTATAAACTTTAAAATTTTCACCATATAAATAGTGCCACCAAACTTTAAGGCAATGAACAATAGCATAAAGCTCTTATTCATGAACTGGCCAATTTTGTTGGCTCAAGGAAAGCTTATTGCTTTCAAAAGCTATAGGCTTGCCTTCTTGGCTAAGGACTGCATGCCTATCACAATGCTACTTGCATCTGTTTCTAAAAAAAATGGTTTCTCATGATCAACTATCTTGAGAACACATGCAGTAGAAACTGCTTGTTTCATAGCCTCAAAACATTCTTGTTGCACTGATGTCCACATATAGGGCACCATAGTTTGCAACAAATCTTCATAGGAGTAGCTATATACGAGTATGCGTTTATAAATCTCCTATGGAATCCTGACAATCCTGAAAAGGAACAAATAGCTGTTTCATTTTGGGGTGTCGGACAACTAAGTATCACAAAAACCTTCTTGGGGTCCATCTTGATCCCATCGGTAGATACAATATGACCTAAATACTCTATCTCTGCTAAACATTGAATTGTCTTGTCTGGGTTAGCATAGAGTTTTGCTTCCCGCAAAGTTTCAAAGAGTGTCACCAAATGTGATTTCAGCATTGGCTCTTATCGCCCAAAGTTACCCTCCTTAAGAGAAGATGATGACGATGCACCTTGCCAACAACAACCACCAGTTCAGCAGCTCAAACACAACTCAGAAGGTTCTTGTTATGTGATATTCTTGGATGCACTCTCGGAAGACAAGTCCTCAAGTCAAGAAGTAACTTAACCTCAAACCAAATCTGAAACCACTCTAATACCCTTTCAGCTTCCCAAGGATGATTGTATACGAGCACATCGTCAATAAAATCTACAACGAACTTGCCCATGTATGGTCTTAGTAAATCATTCATTAACATCATAAAAGCAGCAAGAGCATTTGTTAAACCAAAAGGCATAATCAAATACTCATATTGACTAAATCTTGTTCTAAAAGCAGTTTTAAAAATATCTTCATCTCTTACTCTAATATGGTGATAACCACTTTTTAAATCAATCTTACTAAAGATAGAAGCACCACCTAGAGCATCCAAGAGATCATCAATACGAGGAATAGGATATCTATGCTTGACAATTATTTTATTCAAAGCCATGTAATCTATACACATTTGAAAAGAACCATCCTTCTTTTTTACAAGTAAAATAGGGGCTGCAAAGGGTGAAAAGCTAAGTCTAATCAATACTTTGCTTAAATACTCATCCACCACCTTATGGACTTCATTCTCCTCTTGTAGACTCATCCTGAATGGGGGTCTAGCAACTGGATTAGCTCCTGGGACGAGCTCAATCCTATGCTCCACATTCCTACGAGGAGGTAAACCAAGACGTAGTTCAGATTTAAATACATCAGAAAATTGGGCTCTTATTGTACTTGATAAGGCCGAAGGGATACTTGTGGAACTTCCATCTTTATTCGTGTTATACTTTAACAAAAATTTAGAAATATTTAAAATATAACAAAAGTAAAGAGACTTACAACCAATCTTGAGCACCTTGGTCATCGAGAGAATCTTCGCTTCTTGGAGATCTGGTTCTCCGTGAATCAACAACCCTTGTGCTCAAATTGATAAATATGAGAAGAGAAGTCAATGATAGGTCTCTTCTTTGCATGCCACTGCTTGCTCAACACTAGGTAAAATCTTGCAAGCTGTGTAATAATTTCAAAATCCAATCTATCCTCATAGGACTGGATCTATACAAGGAGATCAACAACTCACTGATCCCATGTCTTTGTACCCATCACGTTAACTAGCTCTATCGAAAAACTATATTCTAAAGGGGTAGTCTTGAGCTTCAGCTTCTTGACGAGATTAGAGCTAATAACATTATGTGAAGAGCATGTATCAAATAAAATACGCACAGGGCATCCTGCCACTATGCCTTTCATTACAATGAGCTTAGTGTCAGCAAACTGGTACCCTTTTGTGCCTCAGGTGAGAACACTACATTTGGCACAGTTGGTACTTTCTTTGTTACTATGGTGGCTAGGATCTATTCATGATTACCAGAGTCATGTGGAGGTGACTCATCTAGGTTATCTCTCACCTTATCTACATCTTGCATTGGATTAAGCACCTTTGAATACTGACTCTTGCCTTCTTGGGACAAGCCTTAAATTTATACTGCCCCAGGTATCTGTAACAGAGTCCTTGTCTCATTGCTTTCTCCCTTTACTGTGGAGTGAGCATGGATTTATTATCGGCTCTCCTAGACATAGCAGATACCTTCCTCTTGGTACTTGACAATGTCTTGATCATATGCACCTCTCTAGTGTCCTTCTCACAAGGAGCACTAGATGCAACTGCAGGAGTAAAGATAGGGCGTGCACATCTAGTCTAAGGAAATCTCTAGGCCTTCCCATCTTCAAGGACCAATGCAAGCTCCACTACCTCATTCAAGGTTTTACATCTCTCCTTCCTGAGAAGTGGCCTTAAGGTTTCTTTTAAGCCCATGATAAACTTATGCTCTTGTAGAAAGCCAAGAATATGTTCAGGGACCTTTAATAGAATCTCTCTATACTTGTCTGCATATTCTTGGACAGACTAGCTCTTTTGAGCTATGAAGAACCACGCATCTAGAGCCCTTGTTCACTCATTTGGAGGGACATAATTATTATAAAAAAATGTCTTAAATGCAATCCAAGTAAATGGCTCTACATGATCTTGCTCAATTTTCCATCACTAATGGTGAGTGGCATCCATGAGATTATATGTAGCTTGATGTATCTTTAAAGCATTCTCATGAATATGGCATAACTTAAAACACTAATCCCATTTAGAGAGCCATTGTTCCACCGCATCTGCAGTCCTTTGTGCCGCCGTGCCATTGAACTTAGGCATCTTAAGGTCTTTAAGCTACCACTTAGCTTCTGGCAATGGAGTACAACTTGTGTGTTAGGCATACATGCATCAGGTAAACTCTCATCTAAAGGTATCTTGCCTTTATCCAAAGCATTTTGAGTTAAAATTTGCATTTGTTCAAGCAAAACTTGCATAGTGCCTTCCAAACTAGAAAGACGATTATGCACATCACTAGATGAAGAGGGCAACTCGTCATCATGCATAAGAGGTTCTTCCTCTACATCAATGTCGTTCAAAGGCATATCTTCAGTGCCTGACATGATTGATTAATTGATTTTTTTTTGGATTGATAATTAAAACCAACAAAAGCAAGACAAACATAAATACAATGTACTTTTAGAAAACGGCTATGTTTTTGCACAAGTACTATCCCCACAAGAAGCATACATGTCAAAAACAAGCCTCTTTGTACATTTCTAACAAAAGTGCAAAGCTAAATAAGTCACCAAATCCTCTTTGAAACCATGCATAAACATCCAAATGCATAGAATCCACACTCTCAAGCATACATAGACGAAGTAGTGAATTTTAAGCTCCAAAAGGTAGAGATAGTGTGTATCTGGCACCACGAAAGCAATTTGAAATGTCCTTGCCAATCAAAACCAGAGGTCAAATATGCTGAAATTTGATACTCATCGATGCAAGAAAAACACAGGAATTGACAACACTTGAATCAGAGTTTGGAGCCCAAAAAAATCCCAATTTTTGCCCGCCTCAAGAGGTCACTTTGACGCAAAATTTTGGAAGTGCTCCCAAGCACAATTGGTGATGATAATACTTTAGAAGCTTGTGTTTAAATCATTCTTGAAGCTTGTGAAATCAGTTTGCAATTGGGATGTTGTACCAAGAAGTTATAGATCTTAGAAAATGTGCTTAGAAAGAGGAGAAAACACCCTTTTTTTAAAAAAAGAAGGGGATGGAGGGCTCACAAGCTTGGTAAAAAGGGAATTCTATCCCACATGCAGAGTGCCACAAGAAATTTACCAAGGATGAAGGTGAAAGGGAGATGGTCATTCTCTCAAGTAAAAGAGAGAGAGCTCTCTTGTGTGATGGAGTGTGCCTTGGCCTTGGTGGTGCTATTGGCCACTGCTAGCTCACATGATTGGCTCACTGGGCTATTGCTGGGCCTTGTGGTGGGTACCATCACTGCTAGCTCACATGATTGGCTCACTGGGCTGTTGCTGGGCCTTGTGGTAGGTATCGTCACTTGTAGAGAAAGAGGCTTTGCACGTTGTGTTGTATTCTATGGTGTGTTGCAGAGATGCCTTCACGTTGCCCACTCCTATGCGCTCTTGCGACTGCAGCATGATCTCACTTGTGTGGCCATAACAAAAAACCCCCAAATCTCTTTTTTCTTTGGAAACCTGCGAGCTCTAATACCAAATGTGAGAGAGAGAAGGAAATTTCTTGTGTGTCTTACTCGCCTCCCAACCAAATATACCCTCTTCCCACCTTCTAATTGGGTCTTTAGGGCATGTTTTCATGCTGCACCCTACCGGTGTTCCCAAATAGACAAGTCCTGCCCAATTTAGCAAGAAATCTGAGGGTATCCCCCGATCTTCAGACCTTGGCACTTCTTTCCCTTGTCTGGGACACACTAATTAATGGACGTCTTGGGCTACTTTCTTGGCCAAAGGTTATTATGTTTGACACCGGGCCTTCTTTTATTCAAACTGTCACTAAAAGAATAAATAATAAATTGACGATGATGGGTGCCACCTACAGTGTGCAATGGTGGGTATTGTCAGTGTAGTAATACACAAGAGGAGACATAGGTGCCTTTTACCCACAATAATCTTCCACTTAAAGGTGAATATATCCCAAAGAGGAGTGAAAAGAAAAAGAAAAGACAATATAATGTACACATGTACAATAGGATGAGGAAAAACGTTATCTCATCCAATGTCCATCAATCTCTTGAGGAAGGTAAAGCACTCAGTAGTGAGGCTTTTTGTGAGCAGATCTGCAGGATTTTCGTCAATGGAGATCTTGACAAGGTCAACAGACTTGTCCTCCACGACTCCACGTATGAAGTGATACCTCACCTCAATGTGTTTCATCTTCGCATGGAAGACCGAATTCTTGGCTAGCTGAATAGCACTCATAGAATCTGAATGCAGCGTGGGTATAGAATCAATCCCAAGGTCATGAACCAAACAACCCAACCATATGGCCTCCTTGCAAGCCTCAGTGGCTGCAACATACTCAGCCTCAGTGGTAGAGAGAGACATACACTTCTAAACCCTAGACATCCAAGAGGCAACACCTCCAATATAGGTGAATACATAGTCAGAAGTGGACTTCCTACTATCTGCATGTCCTGCATAATCGGAGTCTGTGTACCCCACAACTCCTGTATCCTCGTTGCCATAGCAAATACACATATTTGTTGTGCCTTTCAGGTATCTCATGATACCTTTCACGGCATCTCAATGTTTCTTGCCAGGTGTAGCCATATAGTGTGCCACAACACCAATTGCAAATGCAATATCTAGACGAGTGGCTATCATGGCATACATCAAACTTCCCACAGCTGATACATAAGGGATCTTGGCCATCTTGGCCCTTTGCTCATCTATTTGTGAACAATCGGCCTGTGAAACCTTCACATAAGAAGGTAATGGACAACCAATAGGTTTTACGTCTTGCATGCGGAAACACTCAAGGACTTTATGAATGTACTCCCTCTATGAGAGGTAGAGCATTCCCTAATGCATGTCACACTTCATGTGCATACCAAGAATGTGAGAGGCTTGTCCCAAATTCTTCATCTCAAATCTCTTCTTTAGCTAAGATTTAAGAGCATCCAACTCATCATGAGCTTTCCCTGCTACTATCAGCATATAATCCACATAAAGTACTAAAATAAGCAATGAGCCATCACATGCTATCTTCGTGTAAAGACACAGATCCATAGCGCTCGTGCTGTAGCCGTGTGACTGCAAGCATCAAACTTATGATACCACTCCCTAAGTGCCTGCTTCAAGCCATAAAGACTTTTCTTTAACTTGCACACTAGGTGCTCCCTGTCACATTCTGCAAAGCCCTTAGGCAGCTCCATGTAAATCTCATCATGTAAATCCCCATGGAAGAATGCAGTCTTGACATCCATCTGATACATGTCCAAGTCAAGCTGCATGACTAAGGCCAAAACCAAGCATAGGGTGCTCATCTTGACCACAAGAGAAAAAACTTCATCAAAGTCAACTCCATGCTCCTGCTTAAAACTCTTAGCAGCAAGTCTTGCCTTATAAGCTGGCTTGGGATGTCCAGGGGTACTTTTCAGCTTGTACACCCACTTGCATGCCAGAGCTTTCTTGCCAACAAGCAAAGAAACCAAATCCCAAGTCATATTCTTATGCAGGGAGTCCATCTCAGACTGCATAGCCCACTTCTAGGAGTGACTATCACCCCTCTGCATAGCCTCATCATATGTGAGAGGCTCTCTTGCATTTGTAACTAATACATAATGCATCAAGGGCTCAAATCTATCAGGTGGATGTCTATCTCCAATAGACCCACAGGCTCTACTACCTATCCAACACCCAAGTCATATGTACATAGCTGTAATGGAGCACAAGGCTTCTCCTAGAATATAACCCTACGTATCTCTACCACCTTCTCAGGTTGCCTATGCAACTTGTCTTCATGGAAAATTACATCATGTTTGTGGATGACTTTTCGCGTGTATGGATCCTAGAGGTGGTAATCCATCTCACTTGCATCTCCATAGCCAAGGAAGATGTTTTTGACACTTTTAGGATCCAACTTACTACCTTGTCCTTGGGCACATGGCAGAATGCCTCACATCCAAAGACATGTAGATGCACATGAGATAGAGGTTTCCCAGTCCATATCTCCTCTGCAACCTGAGAATCCAAACCATTGGGAAGATTATCTATCGATGACATGCATAGCTGTATTGACTGCCTTAGCCCAAAAGCTTTGTGGTAGATTTGTACGGCTAAGCATAGTGCGTACATGCTCCTAGATAGTTCTATTCATCCACTCAGCCAAACCATTCTGGGGTGGGATATAGGGGGCGGTCAATTGACGCTTAATATCCCTCTTGTCACATAGCTTCTCAAAGGCACATGACACATATTCTCCCCCATTGTTAGTCATAAGGAATTTTAGCATATGCCTAGTCTGGTTCTCAACCAATGCAAGCCGTCTTTGAAACATAGCCAAGACATCTGACTTAAGATTAATGGGATAAGCCCTGAATTTACGTGAAAATTTGATAATGAATGTCACAAAATACTTTGCACCACCCATAGAATGAGAGGGCATGGGCCCACAGACATCTGAATGTACCAATGCCAGGGGCTCACTCATGCATGTCCTACCAGAATTCTTATGCATATTCCTAGTCTATCTACCATAAAGACAATGCTCACATGAATCAAAACATGCATAGTCAAGGGGCGGTAAGTACTGCAAAAAACTAGAAAGCATTTTCATTCCTTTCAAGGACATATGGCCCAAATGGGCATGCCAAAGAGATACATGTGGGATGGAGCTGATTGACCAAACATGGTCATAGAGGACCCATCAACTATAAGAAGATAGAGGCTGCTAGACTTGGCATCCTTAGTAAGCATAAGTCTTCCACGGGTGATCTTCCAGGCAAAACCCCCAAACAAAACATGAAATCTAGCATCATCAAGCCGCTCTTTGCAGACATAATACTATGTGTAAGTGCAGGTACATGACGTACTTCCTCTAATAGAAAAGTACTGCCAGTAGAGAGCTGCAACCGTACATCCCCAATGCCAATAATAGCAAGTGACCTGTCATCACCCAAGCAAACTGAACTAGAGACAGTGCAGTAGGAGTGAAACCATTCACAGCATGGTGTAACATGAAATGAACCACCAAAATCCAAAAGCCAGCACTAGACATACATAGAGTGAACCTCGGCCAACAGCATAGCATCACAAGAACTAGCTGCAAGTATGTACTCCCCATCGGAGTCATCAGTCTACATGACATTGATTTCCTTTATTTTTACACTGGATTTCGCAGGTACCATGTTGTGATTAGAGGACTTTTCTTGTACTTTTTCTTTTCCCTTCTCTTTGCACTTCTCATTGTGCAACTCATGACACTGTGTACGTATGTGACCCTTCTTGTTGCAATGATGGCATGTCACATTAGCATTCCTCCCACGAGACTTGCTGCGCGACTTACCATGCGACTTAGACCTAGACTTCTGCGAGTCTCTACCACGGCCATTCCCATAGTCATTCTTTCCATTACCATCTCTGCCTCTAATAGACAAAGCATGCGACACATGAGAGGCATTCAAGTTCATATGGTTGTTCTCTTCTTACAGAAGAGCACTCTCTACATATAAGGCAAGTTCAAAATAGTAGCAGGAGCACATAAGGCATTGCGGAATACATCCCATGACTCACTCAAAGTCCCAAGCAAAAACAAAGGAGTAACCTCATCATTAAAGATAATGCAATGCGAAGTCAAGTTCTTGAGAATAGCATGGAACTGGCTCAAATGAGTAGACATCATCATATTCTCCTTCATGTGCACATCCAAAAGTTACTTCAGCCAATACATCTGACTTGCCAGACTTTTCTTGTCATAGAGGTTCTTGATCTTATTCCAAAGCCGCCAAGCACTCTATGCTTCCTCAAACACATTGTAATGCACATGTTTCATCAAGATCATCCCATTCATCATCAGTCATAGTTTTCAGGCTGCTCACAATGCATCTTGAGTGTCTTGACTTGCGATTTCTACACCAATACCTGCAAAACTTGTCTCTTCCAATAGGCATACTTTGTACCATCAAGCTTAATGATGTTGAAGATAGCACTATCAGTGGAAGAAGATGCCATACTACAATCCAAAATGGTGCAGACAGTTTAAAATTGCTTGTTTTTTTCTAGTGTAAACAGCTAAAATACCACCAAAATCAAGGCAAAATGACCATGAAGTGATAGCTAATTATGCTGCCCACCAAGTACCATCAAAAGTATATAAAATCAAGATGATTCAACATGAAAATTCCATGCCAATCCATGCATAATTACTTGCTATAATAAATTACGACCAAGTACAATGAGAGCAAACTATAGGCAAAATGAATGTACCAAGTCAACCACTGGCTGTCAAAGCATAACCGGCATCAAGTGGGAATAAATCAGCATGTGACAGTCATACGAACATCAAGAAAACACCCAAGCATGTCAAATGAATCCATCAGTAAGCCGACACACCCCTGTGTAATAGGGTAAAGTGTACATAACACTGGCAAGACCTGACATAAAGAGGTGTATGCTCAGGGAGTGCAAATGTCAAATCAACCCAAGTACATCTGTGAGAGAACCATAGCATATCAACCATGCAACATTCAAGTGAAGATCCCAATCTCAAGTATTCGAATACTCAAGTAGCATAAACCACCTACTCAATGTCTGTCAAGCATATCAAGATGATCCTATTAGCAAAAAAGTCGTAGATATCAAGCAAAGAGGCTCAACAAGGGCATATGATAGCACTAGTGCCAGAAGATCCAAGATAAAGCGTCATAAGACCTCATGAGCATATTGTGTTGGGGGTAAAGGCGCCTCTACCTAGCCGCCCGTGTATTACTACATTGACAGTCACCGCCACTGCACACTGCAGGTGGCAGGCGCCCGTCTCACTGTCACTTTATTCTTTATTCTTTTAGTGACAGTTTGAATAAAGGAAGGCCTGGTCACACATTGTGACTGTTGGAGTTCCCATTTCTAGTCTCTCCCTTTCTTGCTCTTGCTCTCCTGCCATAGCTCTCGAGTCCAACCTTCGATCCGTCGCTCCCTTTCAATTGGTATCAGAGCTTTGATTTCCGACTCTTGAGCTTGGTTCATGGCATTCTCAGCATCCCATCGACTCCCTACTTGCATTGGGTCTCCTTCCCGGCAGCCATATCCGACTCCTTCGAGCTCCCATCACTCCCCGACTTCCCAAGCACCTTCCCGGCATTGTTGAGAACCTTCAAGGCATTACATTAGAGGTATTTGATCATTTTCTTCAGGGTTTACTTCAGTTCTCAGGTCTCACAGGCTGTAAACAAGATTGGGGTAGCCACCATTGAAGCTCCCTTGCTTCATATCTCACTTGCCTTTGAACAAGACTTGCTGGAGCTTGTTTGAGGCCTTCCTTGGACCCCTCCTAAGCTTGGCCACCATTTTCTGCAACCCCAGGACCAGCATTTACAGTTGGCGGAATCATGCATCCCTCCCATATGTGTCTTCAGCATTGACAGTCACAACAGCAACTCTCCCCCTCCATTGGCACTTGGAAAGGCTCCATTTCGAGCATATGAACATGCTTTGATGCTTGGTTTTTATGGTTGATGTATTGGTATAGCATTTGGATTGATTTAACACTATTTTGGGACTATATAACAGTCCACAGGCAGTTTATGACACTGTTACACTGACATTTGATGCTACAGCTTGTTTGGCATTGTCATTTAATGTCCGGTTGGTCCCGTTTGATGCCCTGATGTTAGGGGGATGTATGCCTATTGTTTGGCAACCATTTGGAGCTGATTTTGGTGCTGAAATTCTCAGTTTATAACAATAAATGCATGCTGAATACTCTTGGGCTAAAGCTATCTTTCATGCTTTGACATATGCCTATTGGTTCCCGATGTATGTCTTGGGTTATGCTATGATGTATTGATCATCAAGGGACGACTTTGAGCTTGTCAATGAATCCAGATGCTTTTGGAAGCTTGAGCTTATTTCAGCCCGCACTTATTGACATTGGTATATGCTTTGATAGTGATGCTTCTTGGGTTTATGCATACCCGTTGCCTACGGCTTGATGCTCATGTTGTGGTTGATTACCCTATGCATATGTTGAGCTTGAGTGCTCATTGAAGCTCCACCTTGGATGCATTTTGGATTATCTGGAGTAGTCTTGGATGTTACTTGGCTTGTCAGAGTTTGGATTGGGATGCATTTGATATCTTACATGCTTAGGATGCTACATACGGATGCTCTACCGCCTACATGTTCGGGATGCGCTATTGATGTATTGTCTTGGACTTATGTCATTGGCACTATATCTTGCCTTGGCTTGAGCTCTTGAGCTCATACATACGGATTTTGTGCCAGTGGGAGCATTCTTGAATGCTTATTAGACATTGAGCAGGTGGTACTTTTATGCATTGAGCCGTTACATGCTATTGAGCAGTTACAGACACTTGAGACTTTGGGACTTCCTACCTTTTGGGATGATACATCATATGTCTTGGTTCACTGTATGCTTATGAGCTAAGTCTCTGTTTTGGATCTGTATCTTTGTGAACTAACACCTACTTGTGTCAAGTTTTGGTAATGGCAGGAACACTTTGCCCCGTTGCCTGGAGGGTGTGCCTACTCACTGGCAGATGTTTGTATGACATACTTGGGTGTTGGATTCATGCTTATCGACCGTCATATGCTTATGCTATGCCCGCATGATGTCGGCTTTGGTCTTGCCAGTATCTGATTGCCTTGGGATCCGATTTTGGCACTGTTAGCTCTCTTTTACTAAAATTTAAAATTTATTACAGCAAGCATATATGTATGGATTGACATGGATTTTTCATGCTGAAACACTCTGAAATGATGTACTTTCACTAGTACTTGGTGGGCAGCAACTTTGGTTCCACTTTCCTCACTATTTTCTCTTGATTTTGGTGATTTTTTGGTCATTTTCTGCAGTAAACAACAAGCAGTTTTGAACTGTCTACAGTCTTCCAGCCTACATTATGGCAAGTTTGTCCACTGATCATACTATTTTCAACATCACTAAGCTTGATGGTACGAATTACTCTTATTGGAAGAGCCAGATTTGGCAAGTGTTGGTGCAGAAATCGCAGACCAAACCTTTGAGGTTAAGCGGGCATCCGCCTGTAATTATGCCAGATGAGGAATGGCTTGAGCTTGATGAGTTATATAAGTCCACCATTGTATTGTCTCTCACAAAACAGGTTCACTACAATGTATTTGAGGAAGAACAGAGTGCATGGCATTTGTGGGATAAAATCAAGAATCTCTATGACACGAAAAGTCCAATGAGTCAAATGTATTGACTGAAGCAACTTATGGATCTGCACATGAAGGAGAATGTGACTATGTCTTCTCACTTGAGCCAGTTCCATGCTATACTCAAGAACTTGACTTCGCAGGACATCACTTTTGCAGAGGATGTCACTCCTCTTTTCTTGCTTGGCACTCTTAATGAGTCATGGGATGTATTCCGCACTGCATTATGTGCCTCTACTGCTACCTTGAAATTATCTGATATTGAGAGTGCTCTTCTGTAGGAAGAGGTTAACCGTAAGAATTTGGATGCCTCTTGTGTGTCTCATGCTATGACAGTTAGAGGCAAGAATGATGGATATGGAAAGCATGGCAGTGGTAGTCGCCGTGGACGGGATTCTTAGAAATCTCGGTCCAAGTTTCGTGGGAAGTCACATAGCAAATCCCGTGGTAGGAATGCAGATGTTACTTGTCACCATTGTGGGAAAAAGGGCCATATTAGGCCACAATGCCATGAACTGCACGTTGGCAATCTCTACCCCTTGATTGTATCAGCTTCTTCCCTTGATCATGTTTTGTCTATGGGTTCTATCCCACAGGTATCTCTTTGGCATGCCCGTTTGGGCCATATGTCTTTGAAGGGAATGAAAATGCTTTCTGGTTTGCAGTACTTACTGCCCCTTGATTATGCATGTTTTGATTCATGTGAGCATTGTCTTTATGGTAGGCAGACTAGATCTACACATAAGAAGTCTGGTAGGCCACTCATGAGTGAGCCCTTGGCATTGGTACATTCGGATGTCTGTGGGCCCATGCCTTGTCAGTCTATGGGTGGTGCAAAGTATTTTGTTACATTCATATATGATTTTTCATGGAAATTTTGGGTTTATCCCATTAAGCTGAAATCCGATGTCTTGGCTGTGTTTGAGAGATGGCTTGCATTGGTTGAGAACCAGTCTGGGTATAGGCTAAAATGCCTAAGATAATGGGGGTGAGTATGTCTCACGTGATTTTGAGCAGTTATGTGATGAGAGGGATATTAAGCGTCAGTTGATCGCCCCCTACAACCCCCCCAGAATGGTTTGGCTAAGCAGATGAATAGAACCATCCAGGAGCGTGTACGCAATATGCTTAGTCATGCAGGCCTACCACAGAGCTTTTAGGCTGAGGCAGTTAGTACAGCTGTGCATGTCATAAACAAATCACCTTCTAGTGGTTTGGATTTCCAGGTTGCAGAGGAGGTATGGACTAGAAAATCCCCCTCTTATGCGCATCTCCGTGTCTTTGGATGTGAGGCATTTTGCCATGTGCCCATGGAAAATCCCCCTCTTATGTGCATCTCCGTGTCTTTGGATGTGAGGCATTTTGCCATGTGCCCATGGATAAGAGAAGTAAGCTGGATCCCAAGAGTGTCAAATGCATTTTCCTTGGTTATGGGAATGTAGGCGAGATGGGTTACCGTCTCCGGGATCCGCAAACGCGGAAAGTCATCCACAGTCATGATGTAGTCTTCCATGAAGACAAGATGTATAGGCAGCCTTAGAGAGTTGTTGAGATCCGCAGGGTCATATTTCAGGAGGAGCCAAGAGCTCTCACACAGCCAATTGGACAGCCTACAGCTGCAGTAGATGCTCATAGTCAGGGTGTTGGATAGGCAGCTAGGCAGGCAACAGAGGCTTCCGTGAGACGGTCTACTAGAGACAGACGTCCACCAGATAGATTTCAGCCCTCGATGCATTATATCTTGGTTACAGATGCATGAGAGCCTTTCACTTATGATGAGGCTATGCACAGGGGTGACAATAACTCCTAGGAGGGGGTTATGCAGTCTGAGATAGACTCCCTGCATAAGAATGACACTTGGGATTTGGTTTCCTTGCCTACGGGAAAGAAGGCTTTGCCATGCAAGTGGGCGTACAAGCTAAAAAGTACCCCTGGGCACCCCAAGCCGGCATACAAGGCTAGATTGGTAGCCAAGGGTTTAAAGCAGGAGCATGGTGTGGACTTTGATGAGGTCTTTTCTCTTGTGGTTAAGATGACCACCCTGCGCTTAGTCTTGGCTTCGCTTGCTCAGCTTGACTTGGATTTATACCAAATGGATGTCAAGACGGATTTCTTACATGGAGACTTGCATGATGAGATTTATATGGAGCAGCCTAAGGGCTTTGCGGAACCTGGCAGGGAGCACCTAGTGTGCAAATTGAGGAAAAGTCTTTATGGCTTGAAACAGGCACCTAGGGAGTGGTATCATAAGTTTGATGCCTTTATGCAGTCACAGGGCTACAACCGGAGTGCTATAGATCCGTGTCTTTACACGAAGAAAGCCCGTGATGGTTCTTTATTGATTTTGGTACTCTATGTGGATGATATGCTGATAGTAGGGAAAGCTCATGATGAGCTAGATGCTTTTAAGGCTTAGCTCAAGAAGAGCTTTGAGATGAAAGATCTGGGATAGGCCGTTCACATACTTGGTATGCGCATTAGACGTGACAGGCATTAGGGACTTCCTCTACTTGTCACAGAGGGAGTACATTCATAAAGTCCTTGAGCGCTTCCGCATGCAGGAGGACGTAAAGCCTATTGGCTATACCTTGCCTTCTTATGTGAAGGCATCACAGGTTGATTGTCCATAGACAGATGAGCAGAGGGCCGAGATGGCCAAGATTCCCTATGCATCGGTAGTGGGTAGTCTTATGTATGCCATGATAGCCACTCGTCCAGATATTGCCTTTGCAGTTGGTGTTGTGGCACGCTATATGGCTACACCTGGCAAGAAGCATTGGGATGCCGTGAAGGGTATCATGAGGTACCTAAAGGGCACTGCAGATATGTGCATATGCTATGGCAGCCAGGATACAGGAGTCGTGGGGTACACTGACTCTGATTATGCAAGACATGCAAATAGTAGGAAGTCCACTTCCGGCTATGTATTCACCTATGCTGGAGGTGCTATTTCTTGGATGTCCAGGGTGCAGAAATGGGCCCTTTCTACCGCAGAGGCTGAGCATGTTGTAGCCATTGAGGCTTTCAAGGAGGCCATTTGGTTGGGTCGTTTAGTTGCTGACCTTGGTATTGATGCTATCCCTACATTGCATTGGGATTCTATGAGTGCTATTCAGTTAACCAAGAATCCACAGTCTCCCATGCGAAGACAAAACACATTGAGGTGAGGTATCACTTCATATGTGGGGTCATTGAGGACAAGTCTATTGATCTTATCAAGATCTTGATTGACCAGAATCCTACAGATCCGCTCACGAAAAGCTTCTCTACAGCTCTAGAGTGCTTTGCCTTCCTCAGGAGGTTGATGGGCGTGGGATGAGATGATGCCTTTCCTCATCCTGTTGTACATGTGTACATGTTGTACTGTCTTTTTTCTTTTTCTTTTCACTCCTCACTGGGACAGATTTGCCTTTAAGTGGGAGGTTGTTGGGGGTAAAGGTGCCTCTGCCTAGCCGCCCGTGTATTACTACACTGACAGTCACCGCCACTGCACACTGTAGGTGGCGGGCGCCCGTCACCGTCACTTTATTCTTTATTCTTTTAGTGACAGTTTGAATAAAGGAAGACCCGGTCACACATTGTGACTATTGGAGTTCCCATTTCTAGTCTCTCCCTTTCTTGCTCTTGCTCTCCCGCCATAGCTCTCAAGTCCAACCTTCGATCTGTCGCTCCCTTTCATTTAGGTCATATAGCATCCATACATAGCATCCATAGACATCAAGTACATCCAAAATGTAACTTTGGCAAGCTGAGAAATAGCCCAAGTAAGCTTTGGGCAATCAAACGTCAAGCCAAAGCAAGGCTCAATAGCATCCAACTCCAAACAATATAATGGGCATGTAGTAGTAGCATAGGCCAAGCATGTCAAGTTTGGTCAAACATAAGCAAAGTACATGCCATAAGTAAACCAAAGATGAAGATCCAAATGCTATGCGAAGTGAGCTCAAGATCAACCAATGATTCGAGAGCAAATCCAAGCTCTATGTTGATCCTTGAGAGTCACTACATCAATGTATACATCCAAGAAATAGTCGAATCCAATAGGCATATCCAAACATAAGAAAAAGAGCTTCAGCCTTGAATATTCCAACAGCAAATAAATGTCCAAAAATGAGCAAATATTGACTCAATCCAAGCTCAAAACCATAGGCATTGTTCCCCATATGTATAGGCACCAACCGAGCATAATTGGGTATCAAATGACTATGTAGCATGAGCATAAAGTGTAATGACAGGGGACTGGACTATTTTGGGCTGCTTGTGGATTGTGTAAAATAGTCTGTAAACTGAGCAAATTCAGCCCCAAAAGCATCTCACATCATAGGCATACATTTCCCTAGCGTTCGGGGAGCATTTGGGACCATAACTGAGTAACCAATGTCAATGCCAAAGTGGTCCAGACATAAAATGCTAATGTAGCACTGTTGTGGGCCGCCTGTAAACTATGTATAGCAATCTCAAACCTAAAGTAAATCACATCAATGCTCAATGACAAGGTTCGTGATCAGATGCCAAGCATAAACCAAGTGTATAGTGCCCAAATGAGGCTGCCAATGACTGGAATGAGCTGGAGGAGATCAAACAATTGATCACGTGCTATAAATCCTATGCCAAGATATGGAGCACTTTTTGGTAGGAAGCTCAAGTGGATGCCAAAGAAGGCACACAACAAGCATGAGGTGCCCCAATAAATCCTATGCCAAGATATGGAGCACCGGAGCTTCAATGGTGTTGCCCAAAGGGCTCTTCACAGACCTATAGACCTCTAACCAGGATGAAACCATGAAGAAAATGAATGAATACCTTTGTTGGAATGCCCTGAGAGTGCCCAAAGAGACCGAGAAGGTGCTCGGGAAGCTGGGGAGCGACAAGAGCTTGAGAGAGTTGGCTATGGTTGCCAGGAAGGAGACCCAATGAGTGAAGGGATTCAATATGAAGCTGAAGACGCCACGAACCAAGCTTGATTAATCATGAATCCTTGCTCTAATATCAGTTGAAAGGTGAGAAGGATCGAAGCTTTCTTGGAAGAGCTATGGCGGGAGAGTAAGAGCAAGAAAGAGAGAGAGACCTAATGGGAACTCCAACAGTCACAATGTGTGACCAGGCCTTCCTTTATTCAAATTGTCACTAAAAGAATAAAGAATAAAGTGATGGTGGCAGACACCCACCACCTGCAATGTGTAGTGGTGGGTACTATCAGTGTAGTAATACACGGGTGGCTAGGCAGAGGCACCTTTACCCTCTTAACAGATAATAGACCGCCTGGTTAGATGGGTCCGTATATCTACACTTAGCACATTGGTGGTTATTATATTTGGTTTGTTGCACCTACCTACAACTGGCATAGTTATAGTGCTAGTTGATTAGTATAGTTAGTTATGCATTGTTTGACTTGGTAGGCTACTTTTCTTTATATTGCATCTTATCTATACTTTGCATATATTGTATTGTGGATGAAAGAAGAAGAATAACCTAGCAAGAAAGCATTTTGGCATCTATCTCTCTTCTTGTTTTCTTGAGTGAGCTTCCTCTTGTGTGTATGGTGTATGTTTGGCACATCAACTCAAGGAAGTCCTCCCACAGTATGATTCTTGATAGTACGAAGGATTGGCATCAATAATAGTTAGGGGACTTCACATCCTAATGCATGTTTCATGTGGCAAGAAGGTTTATGGGCAGTTGAGTCATAAAGAAGCTAATCATGTATGCATGTATATGCGTGACTTATATGTGCATATCCATTTTTCTAGTCTTAGAAGGTCATCACTTTTCTCTCCCCTCTCTCTCTCTTTCTCTCTCTTGTCTCTCCATTCTTTTTTGCTCTCTTGTCCCTCCTTTTTTCTTCTTCTTCTTCTTTTCACACACACACACACACACACACACGTGTGTGTGTGTGTGTGTGTGTGTGTGTGTGTATGTGAGTGTTTAATATGTGTGTTTCTATTTGTGTGGTCTTATAAACATGTGAGTCAGTTGAAGCCCTTCATTGGCTTAGCAGTGGACTATGTTGAGGAACTCCCACCGATAGATGAAGAAGGCATCCTTCAATACATATCGGAAAAAGTCATAGGACAAAGGAAAAAGAGGCTTCGCTCTCCCTCGATCATGGAATACTTGATTAAGTGGCAAGGTTTACCAATCAAGGAAGCTTTTTGGAGGCCAGATTCAGTGTTGGAAGAGTTCCCATACCTTTTAGAAGCAGATTTGGCTGAAATCTAGCTAACTATGGCCTTGTTTTCTCCTAGACTAACTGTAGACAGCACTGTGTTTTAAAGCAGATATTATTTTGTACTATAGACAGCAATGCACACCATACATGGGATGAAAGTACTTCTCAAGAGCTCCGTTTTGATGTATATTACACCTCGTTCGGAGCCTCCCACAGAAAGTTATGATAGATTCACTACAACAGGGTCCTGTAGTAAACAGCTTGCTATCCACTGTCTGCAGCCTGCATTTACTCCAGATATTTGGTTCAAAACTCATGTTTATAACTCCCCAATAAGGCCCATGCATTGTACATACCCCATGACCTATCATACACAATAATACCTCTTCATTCATCAATATACCCTTGTAATAACGTAGCACAGTAGTACTCTGATCGGCCCCTCCCAGTTACATGTGTCCAAATTGTTTCTGAGGGCAAAAAGCTTCAGGTGGGGATGAAATGTAAGAGAGGGGGACTTAATACCGGGGAAATACTAGCTACACTGGCTGGTATATAAGGTGAGAGAGACTTAATTTTTCATCATCAGATAATTAGTACAAGTCTTCTTTCTCCTTCACCTTGCTCTCCAAGCTTCCATGTCTTCTCTCTCTCTCATCCTGTCTTTCTCTCTCCATTTCTAGTCTTTCTCTCTCCTCGTACCTATCTTTCTCTCTCTTCTGCTCTTCTTCTTCTTCTTCTCTGCAATCTTCTCTCTCTTCTTTCTCTCTCCTAGTCTTGAGAGAAGATAAAATTTACATATTTTAAGAGAGGCTGAGGGAGGGAATTATATATTATTTTGGTTGTAGGTTCAAGAAGCCCTGAACCTCTAGAGGGCTTCCCGAACCTATCCCCTTTTTCAAGCCTCCCTTTTTCAATTAAAACCCCCTCCCTTCCCCTCTCTCTCATTGTACGACCTAAGCCCCTCTCTCTCTCTCTCTCTCTCTCTCTCTCTCTCTCTCTCTCTCTCTCTCTCTCTCTCTCTCTCTCTCTCTCTCTCAATTTACCTCCACTACAAGGGAATGGGGCAATAGCGATGGCCATTTGCGATGCCAAAAAATGGCGTCACTAAAAGCGTCACTATTTGCATTGCTATATGCATCGCTATTAGCGTTGCTAATTTTATTAGCAATGCCGATTTGAGAAAAAAGTTTTGAAAACCCAAGTGTGACATTTGTCGAGAATATATTTGCGAGAAACAATGAAAGAGAGAGCAGGAGAGATTAAAGCTTTGAGAGGGAGAGGGAGAGAGAGAGAGGGGGGGAAGAAACAAAGAGAGAGAAAACAAAGAAAGGGAAATAGAGAGAGAAAGAGAGGAGAAGAGAAATAGAGAGAGGGAGAGGGAAGGAAGATAGGAGGAGGAGGTAGAAAAGAAGGGTGAGGTAAAAAGAGAAAGGAGAGTGAAAAGAAGAGAGAGAGGGAAAAAAATAGAGAGTGAGAGAGAAATAGGAAAACAATGAGAGAATAAGAGAGAAGGTTAAGTCGGGTGACATTTCTTTCAATATCTTTGTTTTTTGAGCTTTTTATTTTCTATATTTGATTGTCTTTGCAATGAGATGCATTGATTGAGAGTGGGGAGGGAAGGAGGGAGAGAAATAGAGAGAAGAAGGGAAGGGAAGGAAGAGAGTCTTTTGGAGAAATAAAAAAGGGGAGAGAGAGGGGCTTTATAAAAAAGTGTCGAAACCCAAGCATGGCATTTTACAAGTTTGTAAACAAGCGAGAGAGAGAGAGCGAGAGAGAGAGAGAGAGAGAGAGAGAGAGAGAGAGAGAGAGAGAGAGAGAGAGAGAGACCACCGCCATCCACGAAGAGAGAGGAGATAAGTGTAAAGGAAAAGGAAGGAACTTGACAAAAGAGAAGAAAAAGGAGAGAAGTACGAAGGGATTCTTCTTCAAGCTTTGAGGTAAGTGCATTATCTCTAATCTCTTTGTTTTTCTCTTTTCTTTAATTCTCTCTTTCCTTTTGTTGATGAAGAGATGTATAGAGAGTGAGAGAGAGAGTACCGCTGCCACTACCATTGCCACCGCATCCACTAAAAGAGAGGGGACAACTACAAAGGAGAAGGAGGGAACCCGTGAATGAGAAGAAGAAGAAGGAGAGAAGTGCGAAAGGATTCTTCTTTGAGGTTTGAGGTAAGTGCATTCTCTCTTTTCTCTTTTGATCTTGAACACAATTTAGTTATGGAGGCTGGAACTCATAAGCAAGAGACATGATGATTGATAATTAGACACAAACTTCCACTCAAGTGAATTAGGTTCCAAGATAGATTAGCTTGGACTCATAAACACAATCTTGAGTGGACAAGAACACAAACTCTAAGTACAAAGTATAATAGCATTACATGAAAGTTGAACCAAGTACATGTCTTTATAGCTTTTCAGCTTCTCTACTTTCCTCACTTGCTTATGGGATACAAGTCTCCTCATCATGTAGCATACATTATTTGACCTATTTTCCAACATCTTTGTTTTTCTCTTTTCTTTACTTCTCTCTTTCTTTTTGTTGATGAAGAGATGTATAGAGAGAAAAAGGGAGAGAGATTAACATGAGAGAGAGAGAGAGAGAGAGAGAGAGAGAGAGAGAGAGAGAGAGAGAGAGAGAGTGCCGCTGCTTTTGCCATTGCCACTACATCCACTAAAAGAGAGGGAACAACTACAAAGGACAAGAAGGGAACCCGTGAAGGAGAAGAAGAAGAAGGAGAGAAGTATAAAAGGATTCTTCTTCAAGCTTTGAGGTAAGTGCATTCTCTCTTCTCTCTTTGTTTTTCTATTTTCTTTACTTTTCTCTTTCTTTTTGTTGATGAAGAGATGTATAGAGAGAATAAGGGAAAGAGATCTACATGAGAGAGAGAGAGAGAGAGAGAGAGAGAGAGAGAGAGAGAGAGAGAGAGAGAGAGAGAGAGAGAGTGTGTGTGTGTGTGTGTGTGTGTATGTGTATGTTATGTACACAGCCTGAGGTGTATATGGAGCAGCCTGAGGGTCATGCAAATCACAGTCTGTTTACAAAGAAGACATAGCATGGTTATGTTTTTCTGGTGGTTTATGTCGATGATTTGATCATCACTGGAGATGATAATCATGGGATTGCTGAAATTAAAGCATTGTTATAGGTTGAATTCAACATCAAGGATCTTGGTGAGCTAAAGTACTTTCTCGGGATTGAGGTTGTGTCTACACCTTAAGATATATGGTTGTTGCAAAAACAATATGCTATTGAAATATAGCATGATGGAGTGTAAAGCCATGGAAACACCATTGGATCAGAATGTCAAACTTGTAGTTGATGTTGGGACTAAGATCGAGAATGTCACTATGTACAAACAGATGGTGGATAGCCTGATTTACCTTACTATTACTTGTCCTGACTTGAGATTTTGCAATGGGACCTATTAGCCAATTTATGTAGAAACCTCATAAGCCACACTTAGATGTAATCAAGGGGATTATGCATCGGTATGTGAAGGGTATTGCTGATTATGGGCTGTTTTATAAGTATGGAAAAGCATTTGACTTGACAGGTTATATGGATGTTGATTGGGCTAGATGTGTCTATGTATTGATAGGAGGTCAACCAATGGTTGTGCTTTCAGTTTGGGCAGCAGTATGTTCAGCCAGAGTAGTAAGAAGCAACCCACCATTACTTTATCTAGCATACAGAGGAAAAATACAGGGGTGCAGTCTTAGTGGCATGCGAAGCAGTTTGGCTTGTGAAACTACTACATGATTTGGGTATTCAGTTGGATAGCAAAGTCACATTGCATTGTGACAATCTCAGTAATGTGATGCTGGTTAGCAACCCTGTCTATCATGCTAGATCTAAACACATAGAGATTCATTACCATTTCATTAGGAAAATGGTCTTGCAAGACAGATTAATCTACTTCATGTGAAGATAGAAGAACAGGTAGCATATATCTTTACCAAACCACTTAGTAAAGAGAAATTCGTTCATTTTAGGGGAGCTACTTAGAGTACAACAACTAGTCCGACCTCAAGAAATGGAGTTTGAGAAGGGGGAGGATGAGCTTGATTCTTTTGATATTGAAACACCTCCATCCACTGAGATTGAGGGTGAGGCCAAGAAAGAAGAGATAAAAGATGACTTATACAAGAATATTTAGTACATATAGCTAGAAGGGTAGCAGGGCTACATGCCCTACCACCTAATTCTTTTCCTCTCTGTAACTGACGCTATTTGCGTCGAAAATTTACTCTGCAACTGTCACTACTACCATCACTATGAGCATTGCTATTAGTGTCACTATTTGCATCGCTATCCAAATTAGCAACGAAAATTGCGACGCTAATAGTGATGTAAATACCGACACTAATAGTGACGAATTCATTGCGTCACGTAAATAGCAATGACGTGGGTGATTTTTTCCATGAATAATTTCGTCGCTTTAAACGCTGCTATTGGGTCTATATGTTGTAATGCTCCCTTTTTTAAATTAAAATCCATTTCCCTCTCTCTCACATATAATCTCTCCCTTTCTCTTCCCCCTCCCCTTTTTAATTAAATTCCTCCCCCCCCCCTCCTTCTCTCCCTCATATGTAAGGCCTAGATTCTCTCTCTCTCTCTCTCTCTCTCAGTTAGATCCAACATTTTTAATTAAATATTTTTAATTTTTTATTTAAAAAATTTAGACAGTTTCTTACACACTTTGAGATGGAGATAGAAGAAAAGAGAGAGAAGAAGAAGATGATAATGATGATGATGATGAGAGAGGGGAAAGATGAAAGAGAATAGTCTAGAGAAGAAGGAAAAAAAGGAAAAAAGAGGAGAGACAGAGAGAGAGAAGAAGAAGAGAGGAAGAGAGATCTTACTACAATATTATTTAGGTTTGGAAAGCTCCGAACCTCTAGAGGGCTTCTCGAACCTACCCCCTTTTTCAAACCTACATTTTTCAATTAAAATCCCCTCTTTTCCCCTCTCTCTCATGTATACTCTCTCCTTTTTTCTTCCCCTTTCCCTTTTTAATTAAGCCCCCTCCTCTCTCTCATTGTATCGCCTAGGCTCTCTCTCTCTCTCTCTTATATTAAAACCCCATCCCCTCTCTCTCATATATAATCTCTCCCTTTCTCCTCCCTCTCCCTTTTTTAATTAAATTCCTCTCCCTTCCCCCTCTCTCTCCCTTATGTGTAGGGACTAGGCTCTCTCTCTCCTTTGATTAAATCAAACTTCCTTTTAAATCAAAAGTTTCTCTCTCTCTCTCTCTCTCTCTCTCTCTCTCTCTCTCTCTCTCTCTCTCTCCTTTGATTAAATCAAACTTCCTTTTAAATCAAAAGTTTCTCTCTCTCTCTCTCTCTCTCTCTCTCTCTGCGAGATTAAACTTTTTAATTTAAACTTTCTTTTTAATTTTATTTTTTAAAAGTTTTTTAGTTTAAAGTTTTTTGGACATAGATTTTCACATACTTAGAGAGAGAGAGAGAGAGAGAGAGAGAGAGAGAGAGAGAGAGAGAGAGAGAAGAATAAGAATAATAAGAAGAAAAAGAAGAAGAAGAAGAAGAAAGAGAAAAAGATGGATAGATGGGCGAAGAGGAAAGATAATAGTTTAGAGAAGAAGAAAAAAGGAAAAAAGAGGAGAGGGAGAGAGAGAAGGAAAATAGTGGAGAGAGGGAAGGAAAAGAGAGGAGAGGGGGAAAGAGAAGAAAAGTAGAGAGAGAGAGAGAGAGAGAGAGAGAGAGAGAAGAAAAAGAAGAAGAAGAATGAGGAGGAAGAGAGAATTATATATAGGAAAAATATAAATTTTACATACTTTAAGAGAGACTAAGGAGAGGGGAAAGAAAGAAAAAGAAGAGAGAGAGAGAGAGAGAGAGAGAGAGAGAGAGAGGGAACATGGAGAGAGAATTATAGAGAGAAAAAAGATAATTTAAAAAGAGAATGAGAGAAAAAAATAAAAGAGAGAGAGAGAGAGAGAGAGAAAAGTAAAAAGAAAGAATATAAAGAGAGAGAGAGAGAGAATAATAGAGAGATGCAATATACAATTTAAAAGAGAGAGAGAATAAAAAATTTAAAAAAGAATGAAGAGAGAAGAAAAAGAAAAAGAAGAAAAAAGAAAAAAGAGAAGAGGGAGAGAGAAGGAAAAGCAAGGAGAGGGGAGGAAAGAAAAGGAGAGAGAGAGAGAGAGAGAGAGAGAGAGAGAGAGAGAGAGAGAGAGAATTAGACATAGGGAATTGGGGGGGAGAGAGAGAGAGAGGGAGAGGACAAAAATTAGAGACAGAGATGGAAAAGAGGAGAGAGTTAGAGGAGGAATGGATTGTTGACTAACGCACGGTAACTTTGCTTGCCGCTTCGAGGTTGTTGCAAAGTGGCCTAACTTCACACGCACAGAATACTAGTGTTTTTGAAGCATGTGAGGAACTATAAATCACTTGACCTAAAGGCCAACTAGTTTTTCTTCAATTGCTTCCGACTAGCTTTCTTTTTGAAGATTTTGTTGTTCCTCTTCTTCCAAACCCCTTCCCTTCAATACAACCCCTCTAAGGGCATTCGAGATTCGAGATTTTTAGTGACCCCTCTAAGGATATCCCAAATCATTACTCCCATTCGATTACCTGTCTGTTTTGCCAAACTTTTTGGCTTTGGCATATAAGGTAAATACACACTCACAAAGGGAAACTCCAAAAAATCAGAGCGAATGTCGAGGATTGTTGAGAGTTGCAGTAACGTTACTGTGGATAACCGCCCTGCATACAAATTGACAACCACATCTTATCGATCGTTGATATCCCTCAATCGTTTCAAGGGTACTCTAGTCTCTCGTTTAACATGACGCCACGTAGCAAAGAAACAGGATGCGATGAGTGCAAATATCAATAGGTCAGGTGTCTGATTTTTGTTGGCATCATTGTTCCTTCACATTTGGGAAAGCATCCATTGTGAGTTGTGGTAGAAAGTAAAGCATGGAGGAGGCATCTGTGGAGGTTGCTTTCGAGGCAGCCAGCTAGAGATAGCGCCGGAGCCAGGCTGCTGTACGCCCTCCCTCTCTCACGAACATGGCGGCTTGTCTCAACTCAACTCTTGTGAAGGAGCCTTTCGTGTTTCTCAGCTTGCAGCCGAAATCAGTATTGCAACGTCCTACATCCGTAGCTTCAACTACAGGCAGACAATTCTCTGCCGTGGCTACCGTCCAAGAGAAATCATCCATGCCATCTGGCTCTGCTGCAAACGAGCAACCCCTAATTGTGAGGGATGAGATTCTGCAAGCACAGACGGTAAATAAATCTCCTCCTCGTCCTCCATCCGGCGCTTATTCCTTGGCTTCCGCCTTCTGCAACGTCGTCGAAGAAGCCGTGATTGCGATGGAGCGGCTGGCCCTGCCGAGGCCACGTGCGAGCGATCCGGCCGTGCAGCTGGCAGACAATTTCTACCCGCTGGCGGCCGAGAGTCCGCCACAGCGATGCCCGCAGGTGACAGGGACGATACCGGTGTCCTTAAACGGGGTCTATGTGCGGAACGGGCCGAACCCGTTGTACCTGCCCAAGGGCGGGTACCACGCCTTCGACGGGGACGGGATGGTGCACGTGGTGAGGATAAGGGACGGACACGCGTCGCACTGCTGCAGGTTCACCAGGACGAACCGCTACGTGGCGGAGGCGGAGGCAGGGCAGGCGCTGTTCACGAGGGCGCTGGGGGAACTGCGGGGGGTGGCGGGGATTGCCAGGCTGGGACTGCTGGGCCTGCGGCACGCCCTGGGGGTGATAGACAGGGACCGAGGGATCGGGCCCGCCAACGCGGGCCTGGCCTTCTTTAACGGCAGGCTGCTGGCCATCTCGGAGGACGACAAGCCGTATGAGCTGCGAGTCGATCCGGAGACTGGGGATGTCCGGACGGTGGGCCGGTTCGACTTCGGGGGCCGGCTGGAGTCCCCCATGACGGCGCACCCCAAGGTGGACGCGGCCACGGGCGAGATGTTCTCCTACACGTACGACCTACTGCTGCCGCCTTACCTCACGTATTTCCGGGTGGCCCCCGACGGGACCAAGCTCCCGGGCGTGCCCATCGCCCTCCGGGAGCCCACCCTCATCCACGACTTCGCCGTCACGCGACGGTACGTCGTTTTCTGCGAGCACCAGATCGTGTTCCGGCTGTCGGAGATGCTGGCCGGCAGGTCCCCCATCGTCTGCGACCCGCGCAAGGTGGCCCGCGTGGGCGTGCTCCCCAAGTACGCGCCGAGCAGCGAGGGGCACATGCGCTGGTTCGACGGTGGCGCCACCTGCTTCCACTTCCTCAACGCCTGGGAGGACGGGGAGGAGGTGGTGATGGTCGGCAGCGTGAATGAGCCCGTGGAGGTGATCTTCGAGCATTCCGAGAGGCTGGAGTGCCGGCTCACCGAGTTCCGGTTCAACATGCGCACCGGGGCGTCCAGCAAGCAGCAGGTGTGCTCCGCCAACATCGACGTCGGGCGCATCAACGAGGCGTACATCGGCCGCAAGAACAGATACGCTTACCTGTGCACGTCCGGCCCCTGGCCCAACTACTCGGGCGTGGCCAAAGTGGACTTCCAGGCGGCGAGGTTGCCCCCCCTGCCCAGCAAGCCGGGCGTCCACACCGGCGAGCCCTGCATCGTGGCGTGGCACCAGTTTGGAGAAGGTCGCTATGGAAGCGAGCCGTTCTTTGTGCCTAGATTAACGTCCCCCCGTGAAGAGTCGGGAGCTCTAGACGAGGACGATGGTTATGTTCTCACGTTCGTCCATAATCAGCTCCAAAACTACTCGGAGCTCCTAATCATGGATGCCCAATCTCCCACCTTAGCCACTCTTGCCGCCATACGGATGCCCACCCGTGTCCCCAATGGCTTCCATGGTTTGTTTATCCACGAGCAACAACTCGCTCAACGTTAGCGAAAAATGCTCTCTCTTTGTATAGGTCACGTGTATTAATTATCCACCAGCTTACCAAGCCATCATCTTTCAAGATGGCTATGTACTTCTGGGTGACAATGTAATGCTTTTGTAGGGAAAGCCTAGGGTCCTGGGGAAAGGCAACAAAAAAAAAAAAGGGGGCCTAGTAATGTGACCTTTTATTGTTTTGAGCATGAACTAGTAACATGGCATTTTATTGTTTCGAGCATGGACTAATAACATGACATTGTTGAGGCTTGAGCTAGTGGTAGGCTTGATTGGTTGTTGGGGGTTCAATACTAGTTATTTTATTTTACGAGTCTTGAGCTAGTGGTAGGCTTGATTGGTTGTTGGGGGTTCAATACTAGTTATTTTACGAGTCTTGTCACTCAACAAAAGCCCTTTTTTGGTTCATATGATTTCAAATTCAAAGTGGCTTGGTCAATTCACATCATCTCGAGTTCTCATATGTATTTCACACAATGGCAATCATGTGTTTTCCATCTCTACCATTAAAAATTTGCATTTGATGCATCATAGCTTTAATCCAATGGAGTTCTTTCAAGGGTGTCATGTAATTGGCTCCTCTATCCTATACACTTCAATACCCATTATTAGACTTTATTGGAAGTGTTATCACATGACATCCCTTAATGCAAAGATTCATTAGGCAAGCATTCCCCATGTGGTGTACATTGAGTCGCTATTACAATGTCTTTGTTACCATATTAGCTAAATACAAAGCATGTCACAAACATGGATGGTGTTTCACTTTTTCCACATATGTAACCATTTGATCAAGTGGTTTGGTTAAAGAAATGTAGTAAAGGATAGGAGGTAAGATGAATCTTCAAAATCTTTAATGAACATGTGGAGAACGATAGTAGCCTAGTGAATGCTAATGATGGCACTTAGAGAAGGTTATAGCATACACAATATGACCTTGTCCTTCTTGCCATTCATTTGAGATATGGTCACTATTACACCTCCTTGAGCAAACATTTTGTGATTAGAAAAGATCTCCTAAATTGACGTTAGGGATGAATCCTCTTTCAATCATGTATTTAGGGGCCCTTGAGCAAATGCCCTTTAGATCCCCTTAAGAGGAAAGTTGCAGTTGTGAGTAATGCTTTCTAAGACAACATGCATGCACTCAAGATGAGGATAGGTGTGGTAGATGCTTTTAGCGGTGATACATTGGTGCATCCTAGAACCTACCTAGACCTTATTCCAAAAAATTGGGAGGTTGAAAGTGTGTTTGCTTTTACAATTAACATCTTATTGAAAAGATGAAGTGATTAGAAAGTTGGATGCATTATGCCATTATTATATTCCCAATGACTTGAAAAACGTAGGTGGGAGGAGGTTGACCAAGAATAAAACAAGCAATGGTATGACAATATTCTACACAACTAGGCATGTAGTAGTAGTTGTTAATTATGTACATAATAGCAATCCTATCTAGGCATTCTAATGACTCTGACTCTCCTCTCGACATGCTTACTATGTTCTCATGCTTTCTTCGGCCATGACAGAACTCAACATTCCTAGGTTGAAGTACCTACCTACCAAAGAAAAAATAAGTAATTAAATAAGGTAAATAAGTACTTAAAGCACAATTAATATTAAGGCAAAAAGAAAGCATTTACACGAGGATATTTAAGGATGTCTCTCAAAGAGATCTTGTATATAGAGATGTAAAACAATTGTTTAACATTATGTGGCTCAAAATATAAACCAAGAAAAGCATGTATCACTAGGCATTACCCTTTGGTGCATGGCATGGATGTTTATATCAAGGAGTTCTTATTACTAACCAAACTAGTGCAATACAAATGGAACACAATAATTGATAAGAGCTCCTGATTAAGCAATTCGTAAGACCAATGAAGCACAATTAGTGGGAATCTTATGAACCTTAATGCATAGATATTGAGTACTTATACGATACGTAATGTTTGCAATTGCTTTATGCTTGTTGACCCCTTCAAAGACGCAAACAAGGAGTATGTAGAAGAAGGTAAAATAAAAATTTACAAAGTCCTAAGAAAAGTGGAAACCAAGAAATAGCTTAGTGCATACAATTTTTGAAACTAGAAATAACTTGGAATTATTTTTGAAAAAGAGCATTGGGCTCGCTCCCATGCAAATTGTAATAACTAATCTTAGCCAAATTAGTTGGAAAACAATTGAAAAAATGTAAATGGTGTTTGTGTGTGGTGAAGTAGAGTGAGGGCTCTTGATTCCTCTTTTGCTTCTTCTCTTCCTTCTTCTCCATGGAGCTTACATGGCAATCGAAGCAAAGGAGGTGAAGCTTGCTTGAGACGCATTGCAAGGATCATGGAGCCATCGACAAGCCTTTTACGGATAGACTATAAGGAGAAGGTAAATCAATGAGTTTGCTACATTTGTTTGAAGAGCTTGCAATGGCTATGTGAGAGGTAGTCATAGCTGCATTGCTCAAAACACTTGAACAATAAGGGGTTTGTAAGCTCAGTAGTCTAGCTCACGAGAGCAATGATAATTTGGTTCTATTGCTAGGACTAATGATGGATTCGAGAAATTAGGTATGTGTGCTTGTTAAAGAGAGAGAGAGAGAGAGTAAACACAAAACAATGAGCAAGAGTGAACAGTAGTTCCACACCCAAAATATGGAAGTGCTAGAATTATAGAATGAAAATACAATAGATCTTAAGTAAGTTAGACCTATCCCTGACTCAAGTAGAGTTAATTTAACTCTAGAAGTGGTGATACAACTTATTAACGTAGTTGTATTCATAGTGAAAATCAACTAACTAAAGCATTAGGCACTACCCATAGAATTCACAAATTCTAATACCCTCCTGTAGTGCCAATGTGGTAGAAGTATAAGAAGATCAATCACCAAAGAGTAGCAAGTTCAATGACTTTCAAAAAGCCTCAAATTATCACGAGGAAATGCTTTGGTGGATATGTTTGCAACATTCTGGTGTGTAGGGACATACGTCAAATTGATCTCTTTTGCATAGCATGTGTCACTAAGTTGATTGCTTATTATGCTTTCTTTATTTAATAAATTTATATCAATAAATTAATGACTCACTTTTCTTTAAGTGTTGATGATGATCTAGCATGGCTATGAGACCATTTAGAGACCAGTATTCCTAATGCATCACTTAATGGGGTGATCAAGGCATTGTGACGGGGATATCTGATATAGGCAGTACAAGTTATGAAGGGGGAAGGAAGTGTCTGCCAAGTGTAAGAGTGTACACAAGAACCAAGGAGTTACACATAAATGAATATGGATTGAGTTCTAAGAAGAGGAAGTGCATTAGCATTGTGTATATGTATTTATGCGTACATCCGAGGATGCATGGGAATGTTTACTTATGTGTAATGAGCATTGCATTCATTTGGGGTCATCCTCTCCCTTACAAGTCAAGGTTTTAAGGTCTTTCATTAAGAAAGACGAGAGAGGTAATTCTCTCACTAAGAAAGATGAGAGACATGATCCTCTAGAAGTGAGGAGAGAAGTAATTTTACCTTCCTAAGGTCTAAAATGACACAAGATTTTGTGTGGAAGTCAATCTTAAGGTTGAGTCCAATGCAATCTAATGAACTCTCCTCAAGGTGGTTGCATGACCACAAGTTAAGACTGCAGTTTCAAAAGTTAATTTTCTTAAAATAGATATGGTAAATCCATTTAATTAGTAAGTCTCCCCCGTCATTCTTAATATATAGAGTGGGAGCAATCAGAATATTTTTGAACCCTGTGTTGGCCAAGTAAGCATCAATTTTTAGGGTATCATGCACGAGGTGCTTGTTTGATACCATAAAGAGCCTTATGTAGCTTGCATACCATGAGCTCTTTCGTTTTATCCACAAACCCTAGGACTTGTGATGCATAAATATCCTCATGCAAATCCCCATTCAAGAATGTTGTATTAATGTCTAACTAATATGCTTTCCAACCATTGTAGTCACACTTCTCATCATACTCATACAGGAAGTAGGAGCAAAAGTTTCCTCATAATCTATGCCCTTCTTCTATGCATAGCGTCTTGCTACCAATTGTGCTTTGTACCTATCATAGTTGTACCAGCCTTATGTTTGAGTTTAAAAACACATATGTGCCAATGGTCTTCTTGGTAGGTGGCAAATCCACAAGATCCCACGTATATGTAGTGGCAATGGAGTCTAACTCACCCTGCATGGCTACATCCAATGTACATCTTACTAAGCTTCATCCAAGGAAGTAGGTTCATAGGGGGGATTTAAAAAAGCAAGCCTTCAATTTTGAGTTTTTTCACAAAGTTTTCCAAAACTTGGAGTTTTTTCACAAAATTTGTAACTTTATGAGGGATAATCTTATTACCCATATTGCAAATTTGTATTAAATAAGCTATTCAAGGGACCATGTTTTTCAAACTCTCAAAATATACTGAAGAGAGGAAAATGAACAAAATTGGGATGCTATCACACATCTCAAAAAGTACTCTTGTCAATCAAAATAATCTCTAAAATAATGAGTCAATCTAAACAAAACACAAAAAGAGCTCAATAAAGAAAAAAATAATTATTTCTCTTGCAATTATTTAGGAAAATTATGAAAGCCACTTATATATAACTATTATATAGTATCGATATGTGGACTTGGCAACAACAAAGGTCTATATCTTCCTCATCTTCTTCACTAATCACTCCAAAGCTTCTCATATATGCAATGGTTGTAGGGAGCTTTAACTCTAACATATCTAGAAGGGATTTAGACAACCCTCTGAGGGGAATTAAAACAAAGTGATCAACAAGATTTATGGAACAAAATCGAGATTACCTTGAGAAAAAATTTGTCACAACTAGAAAAAATGAACTTGGAGCATCAAAACTAAGAAAAATGAACTTGGAGCATAAAAAATGAACTTGGAGCATCAAAACTAAGAAAAATGAACTTGGAGCATAAAAAATGAACTTGGAGCATCAAAACTAAGAAAAATAAAATTTCTTTGTACACAAAATAAGCATAATCTATAATGAGATCCATCACCTACAGATAAGTATCTCGCTCAATGAATACCAAGCTTTATGGATGTATTCTTCATAGCAAAATGCAAACAATAAACTTGCATATTTTTCATAATAGGAGTAGAGGAGCAAGATCTAGATTACCTTGAAAAAAAAATTGGCTCAAGCAACAAAAATGAAGTTGGAGCATCAAAATTAGAAAAAATGAAATTACTTTGCATACTAAATAAGCATAGTTTATAAAGAGATCCCTGAACTATAAATAGATGGCCCCCTCAATGAATCAAAAAAGCATGATCAATAATTCCACTTTTAGATCCTCATCCAATCATGTCCACAAATGGACAACTGGTCCATGATTAATAATGTCTACTTTTACTAGAGTTCTCATTATGCTCAAAAAGAAAAATACCAAATATGTGGTCCATTTACATCATGTATCCAAAATGAGCATTCACCTCCACTTCTTCATATGCCCTTTAAATCTTCCATTCACTAGTGCATGGTTCCCATCTCATTGAGCAATGGCCAGAATAAAACTCTCAAGTCTTTGATTTGTATTCTATGCGTCGAGGAAGGGCAAGCATAAAATTTAAATCAATTTGCTTAAGGGAAGGTTGATGCATCATCATATGTTGATTTTTGTCCATCCCAAGCACACGAATGTAGACACAATACATGTGTTTGCAGGTTAGGAAGGGTTTACTTTCCAACTCTCTCTTTTGAAAGTCATGACATGTGCAGAAGGACTCGGGATTGACATGCACCTCATACAAATGCTCTGACATAACGTAAAATATAACTTTCTCATTTTCCACCACTACATTGCCTTCCATGAAGACTACATCCAATGCCTCAGCCAATGCAATTTTTCTTTCTACATCCTTAGAAATACCATGTCTCCATTTTTTGCTTTGCTTGCCACTTGAAGAGGTAAGTGGTCCTATCCCATGGGTTGTAGTATGTTTGGGGGTAAGTGGAATGCCATCATGCTTGAATGCAAAACCTCCTTTTATAAGAATTGAAATATCCTTTGCAGAAGCATTGGTGCCCTTGTCAATAGACCAAATCCTTGGTCGCAAGGGCACATGCTTAACTTGTCTATCAACATCCCATGTATGCTCCACATCATGACTGCAAAACCAAAACCATTGTGCAATAGGCTTACCTTGAAATTCCCTCTCTAACCAAAATCAAGGGCATAGTAACCCAGGTGATCTACTTTTTATCACATTGCAGCACTTCTTTCTATTTATAATACCAAAACATCTTCGTTTGCAATGAATGGGCATTCTACGAATGGCCCACAAACTTCTATGCATTTCCTCCTCTGAGACAATATTAGTTGGGAGATCCATTTCGATTGGCACTGCATGCACCTCATGGTCCAAGCCTACTTCTGTAGCTTGGTCATTTCTATTTTGAAAATTTATCTTGCATGGTCGTCCTTTTTGTTTTCTATCCCTTGACTCCAATTGCATAGCCAGGTTTACGAGAGCTACAACCATCTAGAGCTCTTCTTTTCCTATGAACTGTTTCTTTGTTCCTAGAAATAAAAGGCTCTCCATACATGGGGATGCCAAGAATTGCTCCTTGAACTAATCGAGCTATGAAAGCAGGTGAAGGGGTGTTTCTTGCAACCACTCTATTAATAATATCATCCATGTCGGGACCACTTCCAGAGTATCTTCCAGTTGTGAAGGCTAGTTGCCTTGAACATTCAATATATGAGTTGATCAAGTCAGTCACGCATGCATCCTATAAACCAATTTTCTTCTTTCCATCCTCCCCTGCCAACCAACTTGCATGCATGCTCTCAGTAAGATTTGTGTTGGAAATACAAGCCCTATCCCAAGGACTCAAGGAAGCCTGTAACCTAATAAAAAAGTCAACAATTCCTCTTACATGTCTATTTTGTTCTCATACTTGGGTATTCCCACCCCAATGATATTAGTACATGTGCATGTAACAAATAGAAACAAATAAAGACATTTACATGTGTAGTACTACCCCAATGGTCTATCCTTTTCTCCCACCATTTGATCCATCTCTTCAATGCTACTGCACTATCTGGAGGTAGTCCTACTTGCTGCCACCAATTTTGTATAGTTGTGGCATTTCTCTTGCCCTCTTCAATGGATTTTGAAAGGCACCACCTCTCACATAAATTCAAGTGATGCTTCCAAAGGTTTGAAGGCACATCTTTTGTTGTGTGCTTTTGTAACCTTTGTTCCCAATGAAACAAACATGATCACTCTCTTCCTTCCAACACATTCTCAGGTTCCGCATTGAAAACAATGCGGATTGCCATCCAATTTGCACCTGCTTCATCCGCCATAAAATCTCCAAAAGAGAATTTGTGTTTCTGTATCTTCTTCCTTTGTATCACAAATAGCAATCACCATGATCCCCTTCAAGCTACAATAAAAAATGCAATGATCAGCAACTAAAATATGTCAATGAAAATTGATAACAAGTAAGATTCTCGAACGAACCATGGATCATACATAGAACAAGACATTGTTCCCGAACGAACCATGGATCGTACACAGAACAAGACATTGTTGCCTAGTCATCTATTTTGTGTGTAAAGTCAAAGTGAACCCAAGACTTGCAAAGGTCTCCATTTCCTGAGCGTCGCATTCGATTTACCAATTCCACTTCAGAGCCAGGTCCTTTAGTAGACATATTGAAAATGTAGCTTTTTTCACCCACCCCTCCTTGCCTTGGAAATCTGTTGTTGCCATGAAAAAAAG
Source organism: Lygodium microphyllum (assembly GCF_053477565.2). NCBI lineage: Eukaryota > Viridiplantae > Streptophyta > Polypodiopsida > Schizaeales > Lygodiaceae > Lygodium > Lygodium microphyllum. The sequence continues at coordinate 109,105,521 of NC_141155.1, read as the reverse complement.
GAAACATGCATCTTTTTTTCAACTCCAAAATGTTATCAAAGCCATCTCCAACAATACACGTTTCCTTTTTTTTATGGCATGTCACGATACTATTGAACTGGTAACCTCAACAAAAGGAAGTTTGTTAAACCAATGGCAATGCTACAAACCATAGTTTGCAGACTTGAATAACCAAAATTAACATTTTATTTTGAACCAATGGCATCAATTCCTCCAAAAAGTTTGTAAAATCTTGTTCTCCCTCCACCTTTGAACCATTAGTTGTCAAAGATTCAATGATAATTTGTTTTGCTACAATCATTTGAATCTTCCTAGCATCACAGTGTCAATTTACTTGCAAAATTGAGTGAACTAGAGATCTAAATTTTTTAATTGCAGCCATTGAAGTCCATGGTTGCACATTGTGTGTGTGAGTGCCTACATGAAGCATCAATCTCTCCATGCTTGTGTCCTTTGGAAAAATATAATAAACTTTGCAATTACAAGTTTCATAACAAGTGACAACTTTACTACAATAGTGACAAGTGATGGAATGTTTTTTTTCACTTACAAGTAGCCCCTTGCTCATTGTGCTATTGAGGTAACCATGAAAATACATTTTATTATGTTGATTTTTGCTCTCATAGTAAGGATAATTGACTCGATGACATTGCAAATCTCCAAGGCAATGGCTAATTCTTGAAGTAGCATCATGGAAGATATTAGTTGGATGGGGTCTTGTCTAGATATGACCATCATACTATTGATGCATCCCATCATACTGTTGTCCAGATATGACCATCATACGGTTGCTACATCCCATCCATATTTGAAGATGTGCCATATGTAGGCAGAAGAATGAAAGCAACAAAACCATTGTACTCTCTTGGAATCTCACTAACAAAAAAAGGGCCTTCACTCATCTGCAATAAAGCGTTGAACTTCTTTCCTCTAGGGCTGTTTGCAATCCAAGGTAAAATCTCTTTCTTTATTGGTGGAAATGAATGAGAACTATCAAGTCCATCATCCAACTCAAAGTCAATAGATGGAGTTGATATGGATGCACAAAAAGCATTTGTTATAAGTGGCAAAGAATTTTGAGATGACGTCTTTGCAAAGGAATCAGATGAAATGTCTACCATAGTTTCTAAAAGTGAATGAGCTTGTTTGCTATTTTCTAAAGTGTATAGTCCTTCACCATGGTCCATTGTGAAAGTGGTATCACAGTGTACTATTTTATACTGACACGAAAGAGAAGAATCAAGAAAAAATTACTCTGCACCATTGATATCTGGCTGGCCATGAACCGCAATCTCTTCATCACTGTAAGCGTCAAGTTGGAAAATAGCATGCAAGCATACGAACTTCCGATCAAGGGGTAGAAGTGATTGAAGAAAAAAAGAGCTCACAAGAATCTTTCCATCCCTCAAGGGCACAATATGTTCAAGTGATTGGGAGCCAATTGACCATTGAAGAGTAACTTCTGCTATCGTCTCTCACAAAAGCTGGTTTGAAACTCGGCAAACCTAGAATGTGTATTGTTTATCAATTTTTTCAAACCTAGAAATAATAGTCTGTTACCCCCACCAAATATGGATTAAATGAGCTCTTACTCCATGGGCAAGTTCTTAGCAACGGTTGAAGTTGTGAATCAGTCCACTAATGAACCAAATCATTACAAAAGTTTACATATTGAAAAATCATAAGAGTTAGTTAAATATTTTTTTTAAAAAATCATGTCTTTTCGAAAAAAAATTACCTTTATAAATTGTTTTCGAGGTCATGATGTAGCACATATTTTTATGAGCATGTTTTATTTTGTCAAATGTCAGACGTCGTCATCATTTACATATTTTAGTAAATAATTTTTTGGTATTCGAGAGAAACATTCTCTCATGATGGACATTCAATATGCACCTACCTCTTACCATTGGAAGTTGTGTGTAACAGTTTAAACATATCTTCTTTTTTGTCTTACGTTTTTATTACTTCCTTCTCCTCCTCCTCCTCCTTCTTATTCTTCTTATTCTTATTCGTATTCTTTTTCATTTTCTCTTTTGTTTCCCTCTTCTTCCCTCCCATTGCAAGTTGGAAGGTAGAAAGAAGAAGCAAGAAGGAGAGCAGCCCCTACAACAAGCTCAACGAGACCAACATTCTCCATCAAACTCATCGGGTAATCTCCACACTCCATCCCCATGGCTGAAAATCTATATTTCAAGTTTCATTTTTCTCCATGGCTAAAAAAATGGAAGAGGAGGTAGACAATGAGAGGACAAAAATGGGAGGGGAGAGAAGGAAAGGGGAGGTAGAGAAGGAGACAGCAAACTCAAAAAATGGGAGGGCAGGAGACGTTTGGGACACCTGAGGCTGTGTGCATCAATGCAGACAACTATGGGGGTTGGGCGCAGCCCCCTTTGGAGGGAGGAGGAAGAGAGGGAGTAAACGAGGAGGGGAAACCCTCAGCACTTCCCGGTTGTCTGTCTGCAGGGCGTTGTTGGTGCGATTCGGGCAGTTGTTGGTTGTGGTGTTCTCTATCTCTACCACTCCTCTCTCAGCCTCTCCTCCCTAAACCATTGCGCCAAGGTACATACATTTTTTGGCTTCGGAGGCCCCCCCTTGGAACCCCCCGACGACAGTAGTAGGGGGTGCTGATGCCCCCCCTACACCCCTCCTCCATATAGAGTGGGTGTAGACCGCACGAGTCCAAGGCATAAAAAATTAAAACATTTTTAAATCGTACGCAAATTGTTCTAAAGAAATAAATGTGGCATGATTTGGTTTTTATGGATTGGGAATTGTCAGGCACTTAGCATTGTCTATGTCAACGCAGAAATGAACAAGGGGTTGGGAGTATCCCCTCTTTGGGGGTACAGGGGTGAATTTGTTATAAGAAGGTTCAAATGATTTAAAAAAATTAATATATTTATTAAAACCAAATAACAAATATTATAAATTTTTGTTGTCTGCGTCAAAATGACATATTTTGGTAGAGATTAATTAATACAACATGTGATTTAGTTAAGTTGTCTTCATTTTTAAAATCATTTATGATTTGTTTTAGTGCTTTTGAGCATGACTAGAGGTCGACATGGTGGTTAGGAGATGTCAAAGAAAAAGGGTCCGTCTAGGTAAGTCATTCAATCACTCTTTTAAATTTTCATATTTTATTCCTAATGGTTAAGAAACTCTTTCAATGTTCCATATAAATGGTATATTCTATTTTCAAATTCTTTTTGTAGATACTCCAATTACAAGGTTAAGATCCCCTCTATGCAATAGACTAGTAAGTATCGATCAAGAAGCATCCTCCCATGCATTCTCTGAATCTCCAAATAACAAGGGTGTAAAACCAAGGAAAAAATGTCATTTCATTGATGATGAACTGCTTGAGGATAGCATGGATGAAGCAAGCAATGACATTCATGCTCATCCTATGAGCACCCACACTACCACCACGGAGTGCGGTGAGACAACACAAGGGAGGTCTTTAGATTTGCAAACTATACATGAGGAAAATGAAGAGGTGAATGAGGATGTTGCTAATGAAGAAAAGAATGAGGTGAGTGAGCATGATAGACACATTGGAGAGAATGTCAAGTTTGGGCTTATGTCAGATGTGTTGACCTCATTTTTTCTAAGGATGTCTACTTCTCCTCCTCCTATCCCTTTGTGTAGACTTGTGCCCTATGAGGCTATAAGGCTTGCATCTAGTTCTGCTACATGGTTGATTTCATATTTCGATAATACTTCATATATGGAAACAATGGGAAAATTTTTGGTTTCTTTGAGAAGGCCCACTGGTGAGCTAATGGATGTATCTCCCCAAAATTTGGAAGAGTGGGGCCCTCTTTGGAGAGAAGTTAACCAAAGGTTTGAAGATGAATTGATTGATGAGTGGGCTGATTTAAGAGGGCGCAAGTTTTTGGTATGGGATGGTAATCATAGGTTGAAGACATGGATGAAGAGGATAAAGGAAGGTAACTATGCATTGTCTTGTTTTCTCTCTCTTTTTGTGATGACACTTTATTCTTTGACTAATTATTTATTTTTTTCTTTGATGTATGTAGTTTATAATGAAGATATTTCACGACATGTTAGAGTTCTATGTCAATTCATTCAAGTGGAGAAGAAGAAAGAAGGAGAACTATTGTTAGCATTAGATACATCAAATGTGTAAGTATACTTATCACTATTAACTTTTTCGAATGGGTTAATAGACTATCAATTATGTGTGAATGCAAATAGTTTTTATTTATGTGTGAATCTCAAAATATAAAAATAATTTATGTGTGAATTTCAAGAGATTTTATTTATACCAATAGGTTTCATTTATTAGTTATGTGAATGTGAATAGGTTTAATTTATGTGTGAACCTTAAAATTTAAAGACAATTTTCAATGTTGTAGTGTAACAAGAGCACATGTAAAACCCAACCTAGGCCATGAAATTTTCATCTTCCAAAAGTTTGGCATCGCCAATAAACAAAGCATTTTGGAAAGGATGAGCCCTTCTCAAAGACGGTGGGTTGAAATAGAATATGAAATTGAAGGCAAAAGTAACCATGGCAATGATCCATGGTACAAGAACCCACGTTTGCTAATATCGCTTTTGGTGTGGAAGGCAAAAATTTTGGTATACTATTTTAGCTTTCAGCATAACAAATTGTGGTATCTTGAATTTAACCATAACTAAGAATAGTGTATTGGTTTTTTATTTAGGATGACTATAACTTTGCCATACTCAAAGAGGAGGCACGCCTCAAGGAGCTTGCATTGCCAGAGGAAAATTATGAGGCAAAAAGAAAACAATTCATAAACAAAGAGCAAGATAAATTAAGGGACAAAGGATACAAGTACCTTGGAATAGCTAATCCTGCACATGGAGAGGATTTCTTTTCTGTTTTGTTTGCATTGAATTGGGATGAAAAGAACATGATGGCTATTACCAATGACAAATTGTATGCCATTTGTTGTGCTAATATTGCTATAGAGAGGTATGTTTTCCTCATGGTCTAATGTTCTCTTATTTTTTGGAATTGATCTTAATTTGGTTCAACAATATTGAAGTTATTTTTTGTTCAATAACCAATATATTAGAAAAAGGGAGATTTTACTTCTCATGACTGTCACAAAGGCAAAGGACTCCACTATGTTACACTTTGCAGATGTAAGGAGATTTCGTAGCTACATGAAGCAAGAGGTGTATTGGTTTCATATGATTGGAGAATGCTCCTTATTGATCAGGAGCTTACAAAGTTGATGGCACTGAGATTCTAGGAGGCTTTGATGTTTTTTTAAAAGGCCAAAGACATTTACATATTTTAAAAGCATTTGCAAATATTTTTGGTGAGATGAAGAATGTTGGAGACTCTGAGAAGGTTCCAGAGCTCACACAATCAAGCAAGAGGATGGTGTACATGTATTTTTAATATAAAGAAATCATATTTTCTAAATAGCATATGTACAAATGTATTCTAACTTAAGAGTACTTTTGTTGTTCGTTCTTATGTTTTTGGAAAAGATGGTTACGTACTCTACAAGAAAGTGGGGTACTAGAAAGCCTCCCTCCTCTAGTGGAGGAGTGGATGTACTTGGGATGTGAAAATTGTATGTTCTCAAAAGCATTGGTTGAGAGGGGTCTATCAGAATGGGAAATGCGTGTTTTATCCATGGTGGATAGACTATCCATTGGATGACATTCCATGGCAAGAGATTGAATTAAGAGAGAGTAAGTACTTTGAGAGCCAAACATAGTAAATATGTGGTAACTCTTGCTCTTAGCTATTTGTTTTAGTAATACTTGCCTTATATGCAAGGTTCCTAGAACAAAAAATAGAGTAATTTCTATGCACAAAGAAGAGGATGAAGGAAATGGTACTTTCTAAAAATGTATTTGTTTAACATGAAAGTTATCATAACTTTTTAAACTTGTGTGTTTTCTTAACTTTGTTGTTTTTTTAAATTATAAATGTCCAATACAATAGACATGGTCCCTCCTCATGTTGTGGGAATAAAGACGACTTGTGGTGGTAGCACGGTAAAGGGTATATTGGATGGAGTGCAAAGTTTTAGTTTGATCTAAGTAGCCTTATTTCTAATTTTCATGAATATAATATTGTATTTTGTTGACTTCACACTACTTAGGTACCATTAGTGATGCAATTATTGATACTACAATGAAGAAAAAGTCCATAAGAAAACAAAAGGATATCCCTACGATAGATGATGCGTTGGAGTATGGCAAGGGTAAGCCAATTTGCATGAATGATAGAGTTTAGGGTTTTCATTTGACGAGTCAATTTATTAAAGTATTATTTTATTGGCTATACATTGCTAAGTAATATAAGTGAATCAAATGAGGTTGGTACAACCAAGCGAAGGTCTGAACACAATGACAAAGTTGTTTCATTGGATGAAGAAATAGAAGGTGAATCAAGTATCTTTTTTTGGATTATTGGAGTCATGTTAAAAGTATATTTTTCTTAAAGATAATACAAATTTTAAACATTAAACACTAAATAATTTACTTTCTTTTCTATTTTTCTTTACAAATTTAGGCAAACAAGATGGTTTTGACATGCATAGCATTTGGAAAGAAATGGCAAAAAGTAAGGGTCACTTTGAGGGATCTTTGCGGCATACTACACCTTCTCGGGCTATGTCATTCATGAGTCAGTCATCAGAGCCTATACAAGAGTCTTGTAGATGTCCCGCTATATGCAAGATATGTATGTAGGTTTCTAGCTTTACATTGTATGCTTAACATTTAGCCAACATCAACATTTGTAAGTAAACTTTATTTTGATGATAGGATTTCAATACTAAACTATCGAAGATGCTCTATTGGTAGACATGACATTGATCGACGATTTTGCATTAGATGGGTATTATTTTCACCATCCTCTATATACATACCTATTTTAATGGTTGATTATGCTTTGTTATTATGTTTTTTCAATTTTAGCATTCAATGCTTCATGGAGGGAAATACTCATAAACTCTTACCAGTGTGATGGTGTCCCATCATATGAGGTTGCTAAGTTGTTGTTTGTGGATTTTCCTACATCTTTGCTTGTTTTTGGCCTTGAGGAAGAATGTATATGTGCTTGCATTAGTTTAGTTTATATACTCATGTGATATTGCATGGTCTTATATATCTTTACATTTTCTAGTGCACTTGTCAAAGGTGTAATGGACCTAGCCCATAGATTCTTGGCAGATGAGGGATTCTTGGTGACTTTGGGACTTGCACAACACTTTGGAAAAGTTCGTAGAGGAGCTCGTGCCATTGGATTGAAGCTCCATCGCACATGGACTCTCATGTGTGAGGGTGGATATAGACACCATGATACTCGAGAGGAGGTAAGTGTGTTTAAGATAAACCTATAACTTTTTAAAATAAAATTTTAAATAGGTAACAAGATGATTATGTATTGCTAGAGAGGCTAGCGAGAGGGTTAGCGCATACAGGTTTCCCGTCTCTCGTAGCTTCCTCTTTGAGACAAACCTCCAAGGCGCATCATTTGAGCACACTTATGTGGATGGTGTAGAGGTTTGAGGGGGTGCAGAAAGATCACTAGCTTTTTATAGGTGCATTATACACTCTTAGACTAGTTTATACTTTGCATTGAGATACATCATGCTTTTGTTATGGATGTTACCAAATGGTTTCTTTTGTAGGTGGCTCCTTGCTACGTTCACAAAGGATCTCGTGGATATTTTTTCAGGTTGTGGCTCCTTGCTATCATTTTTGCATGTGCCTTGAGGGTGATTTTAGCCTCTACAACCAATGTTTGGTTGATGTGGCATGCGGACCACCATCTGTTCATCCTAGTGACAATGATGTGGCATGTGGACCGCACCCTAGTGATGATGATAATTTCACATGATTTCTAGTTGCTTTTTTTAAAATTGATGCCTTGTATTGGTAGTGCATGCCACGGGGCTTGATGATGCTTGGGAATCATGTATGAATCTATGGATTTTGGATCTCACTTAAATTGGAATTACTTCATAAACTTATAAAATGATGCTAAAATTTTATGCTTTAGAAGTAGTTGCATACCTATTTTTTGTTGGAAATCAAAGCATTCAAGAGTTTACAATTAGTTTGCAATTCCACATCCTAACATAATTGATCTAATTAGTTTGCAATTACAAAATAATCAAACTCAAAGCAATAACATAATCAAACAAAAAGCTCCATAAAATAACCAAAAAATCCAAGTGATGACCAAAAAGCTTCAAGAAGCACCTAAAAATCTCCAAATGAAGAGCTTGCTAAATAATAGTACTCGGTTCATAGTCATCCAATAGTTAGCTTCATGAATACATGCTCATCATAATTATATACTTTCGTAATATCAGCCAAATGTGCCCCCTTGCATCATGTGTTGTGCCTACATCCCTTCTAGTGTGTTAAGGTAAAGGAGCATCCATTTTACTCTACTAGAGAGTTTATAATAGCGATCTTGGCACTATTTTGGCTACATTTACAACAACCCTTTCATGCTGTACTACTTCATCCACTACATGTGGCGCAAACCATCATCAATATCCAGTTGTTTGGTAGCACATGGTGTAGCAATAACTTGTTATAATAAGTCTATCCTACAATTTACAGCAACTATGGACTCCAAAGAAAGTGGCAAAAGGCCCTTAAAGACATCCCCAATGTCGTGAGTGGCTAGCATTTAAAATTGGTCATGTGAAAATGTAGCATTTTCAGCATACAAAAACTTTCTTCATATGTGGATCATACAAGTGATAGCCCTTGCTCTTTGAATTGTAGCCAATAAATATGCATTTTACATCCTTGTCATCAAGCTTCCCATGAAGCTCTTTTGGAACATGCATATAGGCTATTCAACTAAATACTTGAAAGTAGTCAAAGCTGGGTTTCTTGCCATGCCAAACTTTGAACAGTGTGATCATCTTCAATGCCTTAGTGGGTGCACAATTCGACACATGATTAGCACATTGAATGCCTTCTTGCCAAAATTTATGAGGTAGCCTACTATTTTTCAACATACAACAAGTCATCTCCATAAGGGTACAATTCTTCCTTTCAGCAACACCAATTTGCTAAGAGGTTGTCCTTATAGTGGCTTGATGTATAGTAATGCGACAATCAAGCAAATATGTCTCAAGAGCATGAGATATGTACTCCTCCCCTCTATATCCTGTAAAGTGCCTGCACTTTTAAGCTAGTTTCATCCTCAACTTTGCCACAACATGTTTAAAATTCATGAATACATTAGATTTTTCCTTCAGTCCATACACCCATATATACTGAGTAGTCATCAATAAATGTAACAAGTAAATATGACCCCCAAGTGCACATGTCCTTATGGGGCCACAGACATTAAAGTGAATAAGGTGCATTTTTTGGATAGAACACGCTACGTCCTTTTTGAAGGCAAACTTGTGCATCTTATACCTAAAATACATCCCTGACATGTATGAGGAGGTGGAGTCTCCACTAAAGGCAATGCATCTACCATATGACACCTTTGAAGGCATCAAACTCTCAAAACACGTATATCCATAATGGGAATGCCATAGCTTTGCATTCTACATGGTGGATGAAATAGTAATAACTACCAGAGCATCATGAGACTCTATGTCATATGTATCCCCAACAAGATTTATACAAGGTACCAGATAGCCTAAGTGCACATCTCCCTAACAATGCATTTGTCATCCTCAAATATGACCTAAAAACCATTGTTATTAAAAGCATAGATAGACAACAAGTTTCTTGTAATGTGAGGCACAAAAGGATATCTAGAAGCATGAAATCAAAACCATATGCAACAATAATAGTGGATGTCCCAATGCCACATACATCATAACTATTCCTATTTGCACATGTAACACGCTTACCAGTAGGGGCTATGAATACAAAGATGTAAACAAACACTTCTTGGAAGTGATATGCTTTGATGCCCCACTATCAAAATACCATGTTCGTTGCACTTCAGTAGCATTTAATGCTGAATCAACCATTGAACAACCATAACTATACGTGAGAAATACACACTCCTCCACAAAGTTGGCTGAAGCATCACCATGTGTAGATTTGTTGGCCGATGTCCTTTGGACAACCAAATTAGAGTCTTTCTTATTCTCTTTGTCCAATCTCTTTCTGCATTTATCAATATAGTGATCGGGCTTCTTATAGTAATGGCATTTCCTCTTGTTTTTAGAATTTTCTAAGTCTTAGATAGCCTTATTTGATGGCTGTTAAGTATCATCCTTTCATTGTTTTTTTTCATTTTTCTTGACTTTACCTTTGCCTTTGAACTTGGAAGACATAGCCCCATCACACCTGAATGCAATGCAACATTCTTTTGCATCTATTCCTCTTACAACTAAGATATGACTCTAGAAGAGAGTTCAGTGTGATGTTCACCAATTCAGCATCCTGGATAACTTCATCAACATTGAGCAACTACTCATGCAAATCCTACATGTGAGTGGGGCGATCTGTCATGCTATCACCCTCATCCATTTTCACTTTGGCCGACTCTCTGTGGAGATAGGGTATCTTGGCATCATTGTGGGTTGCAAATATATGCTCAAGTATGTCTCGTGCTGATTTCAAGATCTTACTCTGAATGTATGGAATAATTGCCCTTTTCACTGACAAGACAATCAAAGAAAGTGCATGCACATCCTTCAAGTTCCATTTCCTTTGGTCCTTGGTAGGAGGGGGAGGAGGAGGAGGAGTAGCAACAACCTATTCTTGAGCATTACACTGAGGTGTTTGAGGGACAATACCTCTTGGTTGTTGCAAATCACGTGTATCATAATCTCATAAGTCCTTTGCAACAAGAAGGTTGTAGACCATAAATCTCCATAGCGGCTAGTTTGTGCCATTAAGTTTGTCCTCTTGAGGGAAGACACAAAGAATGCATCTCTAATAATTATTTTCTTAATGTACTATGCTATCAATAATGGACAAAAATATGTAGCCAAATACTTTACTACTGAAGTATGGTGTGTACTCCTCAAATTACCAAAAAAACCCTGTGGGATTACAAAACAAGTACCAAATTATCACATGAATGCCAAAGTGTGTATAGTGTCACCCAAATTAGCACTTAGCCAAGAAATTATAGCCATGTAATATTGTACCACACCAGCCTCAAAAGGTGTCCAAAAGAAAAAAAAATTACAGTAATTTAATGTTGAATCTCACCAAATTTGATTGAAAATCACTAAAATTTATTGTAGAATCTAATTGTCATAACAAATTAATGCTATTATACTACCTATTTCTTGCCTTGGAATGCATGTTGAGCAAAGCCTCAAGTTTCTTTGTAAAATTTTAAAGAAATTGGAGAAATTTATACCTTATAGTCCAAATTTTTGTAATAATGTCACCTTAGGATGCATACTAGTAGTAACCAATAACTAAAATTTACATTGTCATGCATGCTAGAGCTAAAAATTGAAAAGCCCCAAATTTCTCACACCAATGCCAAATGAATTATGCAATGTTGATAATTTTGGTGGAGATTCATGCATGGAAACTCGAATCAGGCAAAAACCCCAACTTTCCTTGATGAAATTTTGAGAAATTTTAAAAGTTGGAAAAGTTGGCCAAAAATCCAAGAATTTCTTAGCACCGAGTGTGATAAATTAAAAATGTCTTCAAAATTAGGTATGAGATGAGTAAGACAGATGAGAAATTGTAGAAAGTTTTGAAAATCCCCAAATTTAGAAAATTAGGGATTTTGCATTTTTTCTCAAACCTGTAGAGCGGGGCAAGGTTGTGAAAATGTCAACCAAGGTTGAGAAAATGGCAAATAGGGTTGAGAATATTATGAGCAAGGTTGAGAGAGACTATGTGTGCACAATTGCATACAAGACTACGTAGGGGATTGCATGCAGGTTAAAAACAACAATAGCACCTCCTCCAAAACAACAACTTCTCTTCCAAAACGGGAACTCTCTTCCCAAAGTAGTAGCTCCTCTTCCTTTGTTGATTGAGTGGACTCCACATGGGTGGCATTGACTGAGCAGTGGAGAGACAAAACCCACGTGTATAGCTCTAATACCAAATGTTGGAAACAGAGGAAGAGAGTGTGTGTGAACACAAAACAACGAGCAAGAGTGGGTAGCAATTCCATGCTCAAAAGATACAAGTGCTAGAATGATAGAATGAAAATACAATTGGTCTTAAGTTAACTCAACTACGTTAATTTAACTCTAGGACTAACTCTAAAAGTGGTGACACAACTTATTAATGTAGTTGTGTTCACACTTTAAATCAACTAACTAAAACATTGAGCACTGCCATGTTGCTACAAAATTGTTAATCTAACGAATGTATTTATAGACATGAGTTTCAAACTGTAGTCTAACGTATTTATAGACATGAGTTTCAAATTGTAGTCTAACGTATTGCCCATCCCGATTCCAAGTAGAGGGAGTATCCCATATATATAGGTGATTAACACCTCATTATATATACAAATAAGAGCATCCCCTAATTGATTACTATGGCTCCTATGGCTCTCCTACACCCCAGGGATTGGCCCCAAATACACCATCTCAAACATAAAGAACAAACATGACAAAAAAAATTTATGATGTATATAATGATCCAGGAATATGTCAACCTCATATAATGTCTTCCCAAAGATCACTGTGCTACCCTACAGTAAAGGAAGCTCACAAACTCAACATCGGTCACAAACTAGGCATACATGTGCTTTACATCCATGTGTTTTCCTTTTGATACCATGCTTAAATATAAATTATGCAACATGTATGACTCATCGTTTTCTCTAGCATTTTGCTGCATTGTAAAGGGACAATAGGGGCTAGCCTGTGCCACTAATCCTCTTCAAACTTAAATAAATCGAAGCCTATATGCTATAATGTGCAATTAAATTAGAACTTATTTCAATCTTATCTCTTTTTAGCCCTTTTTTCCCCTACCACATAGAATTTTCTTTCGTGTATAGGTGTAAAAGGATTTTATCATCATTTTTTATATGAATAAGTAATAAATATGCACTTTTCATATATAAATGGAGGTAAGATGAGGCAAATCCTTATGTCCCATTCTCATTATACATCCATATACACACTCCCAATTTTTGATAATTTTAAGTATATTAATATTATTTTTTACTTTTTTCTTTTAAAAGATTAATTTTCATGGTTTTTTCATTATTTGAATATAATTACTAATTTTTCTTGTTTTTTGCTTTATGTGATGAGTATGGACTTTGATCCATCAACATATCAATTATTATTCCATGTGAACAACATTGAATCCTCAAAACCCAACAAAATCCCCATTTTTGTATTAAATCTAGCATCTTGGATTTTGTAGATTTAATCTTTTTTATATAAACAACTAAAAGTGATTGAGTTTTTCATGATTTCTAATACTATAACTATAACCCAAGATGTTAAAGATTAAGTTTTATGTAAATGACTAAGATTTTCATGATTTCAAACATTACTAAATATAACCCAAGCATTTCAACCATTTTTCACAATAGAGACAAGTAATACATTATAATATGTAATAAATTGGTACTGACGCTAAATCCTGCACCACATGTGATGCATTGTATTTCAATAAATTGGTACTCACACCAAATCTCGCACACATGATGATGCATCGTATTTCAATAAATTGATACTTATACTAAATGCCACACACATGACACATCATATTTCAAAAAATGGATCCGTTGATGCCATCACATAGCCACTAATGCTTCTTCGTACTTCCTCACTACATTCCTTGCATTTTATCATGAATCAACACCCATTCCCCCCATCCTCTTAGCCCATATGAACATCAATTATGGTGAGAGAGAAATAGGATAGAGAAAGACTAAAATCTAAACTTTCCATTCAATGCATCATTTTTATTACTTGTTGCAGCAACTTGGAGCAAAAATTAGTAGGAATCCATTGCCTAGGTTGTTCCTTGTGATTCTACCAAGTGAAAAATCAAAATATTGAGGCCATGAAGGGGTGCACTAAAAATGCCCCCCCCCATCTCATTGAGCTTCTTGAGTTTAGTTGCTTTCTAATCCTCATTAACCCTAGCTTGCAAATCACTAGCTCATCTACTTCATGTTCGCAATGCCGACAAGTGGTTTTGGGCCAAAGAAAGGGGCAAATGACCTTAGATTCGCAATCCAACTGGATGGGCAACTATTGACATAAAAAAATATTATGCTGGCCTTCATCACTTGCTTTTCGGCTTCTAGATTAAGTAGCTGCTTTAGAACACTAAACCTTGCGGCCATCAAATGGGGGGTCAAACAAACTCCATCGACAAACAAGTACTTGCATTGGATTCCCAGTGTCAAAATGCACCTAGGAAAACTCTAGCTTCTCGTTGTGATTGACACATTTTTTGCCAAAATTGCCACTTTTATAGCTTCCATGCCACTTTTGCGCTTTAAAATCAGCTCTTATGAGGCCATGCATTGTTCAAGAAGGATTATGTATCCTCATCCTTACACATATCTATACTATTTGATAAATAGATAGTTTAACTATGGAAAAGGAGCTCTGCATGCTCTCCTTGTACCTAATGACCAATGATCCATAGCTCTTAGGCCGACATCAACCCAATTAGAATACTAAGACTACTTGGACTTATAGTCACATGTTCACAAGTGACACTCTAGTATACTTCGTGGAAGAACCAATTGAAGAGGAATTATACATAAATCCATATGTCACTTATGACAAAGAGGGATATCCTATCATGATGGATTTTTTACCAGTTCTAGTCATGGTTTTAGGTAGGAGATGGGGTCAACATATGGGAGGAAACCCACTGCAAGAACCATTGGCCTATTGGAATTGTGGCCATCCTAGGCATATATCATCTAGATGTCTAAAAAGGGAACAAGAAAATAAAGACAAGGTGGAATTAAGATGTCCAAAATGTGGTATTAGACATATATACAATGATTGCCCTAGATAGAAACCCTCCACTAGCTTGGTGATCATACCATCAATGCTACTCGGGCTCTTTAGTGTCAAAAAACCACATGAGAAGGCCACACTAATCCTATTAAATATAATGACTAGAGATCAAGCAAAACATGTTGGCATTGTAGTGCACGGACCCAGCAACTTGGATGCCTCCTCCATAGGCAAAAAGAATTGAGAGAAAAGGAAAAAGAGAACCGAAGCAAAACTAACACACATCACAACAACCTTGACAAAATGGAAACAAGTTCTTGATGCGAAAGCAGAGACTTTGGCTCCCAAAATGAACGAGAGAGGGAATGCTCAAGTTAAAGAATACCTCGACCCCAAGTGACAATTGGACATTATTTGATAAAGTGAGAAGCTAGGTAAAAGAAGTTTAGGCACACCTCCAAGATATTGAACCCATAGTGGAAGAAGGATTCATGACTTGTTGACAAGGAGTCGAGAATCTTCTTCTATCTACATGGGACTACAAGAAAACCTCATACTCAATGCATCTCCTTTATAGGCAATCAAAGCTACAACCTAGCATAAAACACAACTTGACCATTGGAAATAAGACATTGATGGATATGTGCATGAGAAATTGAATGCTAGCTTACTAGCCACTTTGATCTCAATGTTGGTATCCATGCCCATTAAGGCTATTATTGAAGAAAAACCCTTCACTAGGAAATGCATTGAAGAAGTGGATCGAAGGATCAATGTAGCTAGAATACCAGTCCCACAAGACCACACTACTGACACACCAATACCTAGTTTAAATCTAAATCCTACAACTAAGAACATGCAAGTACATGGTTTTTGGGAAGGAATGGAGATGCACACAGTACTTCCTATTGTCGCATTGGGAGATTCCACTAGAAAGGGAATTGTGGACACAAGAGTAGAGGTTAGCATCCTCAACTAGGGTGTATTGCAAGCCTAGGGAAACCCAACCTGTAGAAAATGTGCTATTTAACATCACATTGTGTAAAAGAGGATAGGACTTAGTGTTAGAGAAGAGGGAGGGGGGATATATAAATTTGTGGGAAATCACATGCTCATTATCTTTTGCCATTAATCGAATATCTTTCTTGAGGACTCCTTTCTAGGGCTTCCCACCATTGTAAGGGGTACCTAAGCACCACCATTGCAAGGGAGGGGGGCATATATAAAGTTGTGGGAAATCACATGTCCATTATCTTTTGCCATTAATCAAATCTGCTTCTTGAGAACCACCATTGTAAGGGGTGAGTACCTTGCATTACCATTGTGCGAGGGATGAGTTCATTATTGCCTGCTATGGTTCAGCATTGTAGGCCAATTCTCATAAATTCGGGTTATAGCTATGGTTGCCTTGATTATGGCTTTAGTCATATTTTCTTATTCATTTTATATGTTTCTTGAATATGAGTAACTAGATCTTTTACATTGGTATCAAAGTACAGATTTTTATCATGTTACAAGGTCATTTTCATGTCTACATTTAGTCACAATCAACTGAAGCTAGGGAGTTGTAGTTGGATTTTGGTTACAAGGTGTGGTCACGTCACATCTGTGGCTAGACATGCTTACCACTCTTAACCGAGGTAATTTTTAGAGACTACTAACATGGATATGGAAGAAATGGCAGTTGGGATGCTAGTTTAGCAAGTCATGACCTCTTTGCATACTAATTTTGGGGCAACTTGAACAAGATATCACCCAAAGAGTTTGGGGAAGACTAGAACCCTGGTTAGTTTTGCAAGAAACCCTTACTTTCCTCTTTCTCTTCAAGCTTCCTCAACCTCCATGGATCTCCATGGCTCATACCTCTCAACCTTGACCTCTTCTTCATCAAAGACCTACATGACCTTCTTTTTCACTTCATTTGCCATTGATTAAGCAATCAAAGAGTATTTGTGATCAAGCGTGGCCTATAGATAGCCCCAAAATTTGTGTTGCCTGGTTGTTTGGATACCTTAGTTGAGCACGACTTCTTGCCGATTGCTTAATGGCTTGCTTTGACCTCCACAAGCTTCATGAAGAATGCTACTAGCAAGGGGAAGCATTATTGAGAGCATATCCATGAGCACAAGGGAGCTTGTTTCATTTCATGGCTGGCATTACTTAGGATAGTAGGTCATTTCTTCATAAGAGCTTGGATTAAGCTTGATTTAGCATTCGTTCTAGCATTGAACTCCTTTCCTTGAATTATTGGACAGTATTTCACTCTTGGATAATCTTGAAGCTTTAAACCTTGGCTATAGAGTCATGGACAAGATGTATTCTTTTGCTTTAATCTTTTCAATTTTCAATGGGTTTTTATACTCAATTTCCTCTTGGACACTCTCTTTAACCATCAACATGCAACAATGATGCAAGATTGAAGAATTATCATCAAATTACTTGAAGATCATCTCCAATCTCTTAATGA
The DNA here is from genome assembly GCF_053477565.2 of Lygodium microphyllum. Taxonomy (NCBI): domain Eukaryota; kingdom Viridiplantae; phylum Streptophyta; class Polypodiopsida; order Schizaeales; family Lygodiaceae; genus Lygodium; species Lygodium microphyllum. The sequence goes on along the minus strand of NC_141155.1, from coordinate 109,088,160 downwards.
CAAAACATGGCAATATGGATCTTTGTTGAAATTTTGGTCCAATCTTGCTAGAATTCAAGGGACTTTTCATCTCTAATCATTTCAAGGACCCATCTCTCCATTATACTTCAAGCTTCAATAAAGATTTCATCTTTTCATCAAGTTGGATGGGATTTCTTTGCTCATAAACACCATTACATCAATTATACATGAAATTTTGGTTCATTGAAGGCTAAATTCATGAGGCTTTTATGCTTCTCCACTTCTTTGACGTAAAGGAAAGCTTATTCCACTCAATATTGATCTACATTCTTGCTCTACAAGTGGATTAGTGGCATCTTGACTTTCTTGAAATAGGGACTGCCTGTATTGTTCAAAGGATTTCATCAAATTGCAATAGTTCCATCAAACTAATATTGGTGCAAGAAATGGGATGTTGTACTAGAAATTAGTGAAGACTCTTGGTGAAGATTTCACCCTTCATTGGAGCATTTGATTAGTCTTATTCACCTTCAGCACAAGGGTCATTTATGGAGCATTGAATAAGTAAGACTTAGGTTGAATTTTTGAAATTCAACATTCATCTACAACAACTATAAGAGGTACTCTTTACTCCAATACTCTTTCAATTTCTCTTAAATCCAATTATTTGACCAACCCTATTTTTGAAGAGAGATTAAGAGTAGTTTATGCTTGAGCATTATTGTGGATAGCACCTAGAACCATCCTAGATTACTTGTGGTCATGATTTAAATCTTTCCAAGCCAGTCCATTGGAATGTTTACGTTCTTTTGGAATTATGTAGTGATTTTTATGAATGAAATTTGATGCCTAACACTAACCGCTTGGTTTGATTGATCATTGGTGTATCCCATGAGGACATTATGCAATTGGTAAGTGGGAAATCATTGTAATGCAATGAGTCATTGAGAGAGGGTAAATTCCCTATCTTTTTTCTTTTAATTTTAGTCAATTTATCCATTTTCCACTTGCGTCTCGTTGAAATTAATAGAGTTTTATTTCTTTCTTACATTTCACAACCATTTGATAAGTCAAGCATATCATTGCCATGTTGAAAATGCCAACAAGGAAAAGTGGATGTTAGAGGAGTTATGAGCCAAAAGAGAGGTGACCCTCCTTCATGATATGAAGAACGTGAAGGGGTACATAATCTTGCTTGGGGAGGAAATTTGCACACCCCCCAAGTCTCAATGCCCAAGTAGGTTCCCATCTCATCATTTTATCCCTCACATAGATATCATGCTATGGAGGATTAAAGACGGTACAATGACAGTGAATTTGGGCCTCATTTTGCCATTCCTACAATGATCCTATTTTATCTCAGCATCATTACAAGTTTTCTAGGGTGTTATCAGCTTGAAAAAACTAAAACATGACATTTATTCTACTTTAGAGAGTTATGATAGGTTGGTATAGCCACTTATACAGGTGGTATTTACCATTTTTAGGTGGTTTCTACTCAAATAGGACTAAACATAGAATTTTACATAGGAATTCAAACTTGTAGGTACTTGGAGGGGCTTTTTCCAACTCTTAGAGTAGTATTACACGTCATAAAGGTACTATATAGGTTTAATTCAATATTCCTAAGAGTTTGGTATAGTAAAGGCCACTTACACGTGGTCTTACAAGTGTGAACAAGGTCTAGATAGGTGATAGAAGAGTTATTGATAGAGTAGTAAATTTAGTTCCAAGATCAATAAAAGCAATTCTAATGAAAATTAGTGATTATAGGTGGGTAGGGGACTTTGGTGCCAAGGTCTCAAGACAAAAACCATGTCCTTTGGACACTCTAGTCAAAAGTTATCACCATTTTTGTGATTTCTGGTCAATATAGATAGATTTGCATCCAAGATGGTCAAGAACAAAAGAAAACACAATATCTTGAAAATTATTAATGAAGATGTTAGGACTTACCAATCTAAGGTTAACAGGTCCAACTTTCGATTAAATTAGCAATCAAAATGGATAGCCCTATCAAAGACACATGGTTAGAGGGCGTCTTTTAAATTGCTACCAAACCATGTGTCTTTGATGGCAATCAAAGACACATTCATGGAATAGACATTCTTGGAGACAAATATCCTTTGGACATCCGAACTCTAATAAGTTTCCATACAACGACCATAAGTATAAATAGAATATCAACATTACCAACTTTAGGAGAGATCAATCTTTGCCTATGGAGTGGGAGGAATGGATCAACAAGCTTGAAATGTGCTTTACCATTTACCCAAGGAGTAATGAAGCCAAAATTGATTACACAAGCCTTACCCTTAAAGGTTATGCACACACTTAGTGGAGGTATATGCAAAAGATTGGGAAGGGTTTGGTACATGGGATGTGATGAATTTGCCTCTCCAATGGAGAAGGAAAAGTTGCAAAGGAAATTATAGTACTTGAAACAAAGGGGGATGCTCATGCAGGATTACTTCAATATATTCTTGAATTTGTCCATGTATGTATGTAGAAGGTATCATGGATATAGCCAAGTCTAATAAATGCATCTATGAGCTTGATTTGTATCTCTCTTTAGAGGTGGGAGCAATACAATCTAAGAATATCCATGAAGCAATTTAACTTACTGAATAGTATAGCCAAAAGTGTTGTAGAGATATGTCATCATTTCAGCCCAAAAGTGTTGTAGAGATATCTCATCATTTCAGCCCAAAATTGTGAAAATTTCAATTCCACATAAGTCTTCTAAGTTGGGATAGCAATTCAGCTCCAACAAAGGGAGCCATTCAGATAAGAGAGCAGGTTTCAAAGTTCCTATAGCAAGGTTTCAACTTTTCCTATAGTTTATGACACAAAACATGAAATGAATCCAATGACTAATGCTATTTTAAATTAGATTATAGAAGAACATATTTTAGAGGGAAACACATGTGTCTAATGACAAACGGAAGGAGATCTATACCAAAGGTTTATGCTTTAAATGCATGGAGAAATGGAACATGACCAAAAGTCAAAGTGCAAGTCAAAGGGAGTAAAAATTAGCATGATCATAGAAGAAGGATTAGATGAGAGTGTGTTTTTTAAGAGAGTTTTCTTAGATGAGCTTTCTAGCCATGGGATTACATAGGTGAGCTTTTAGGTCAATTGACTCTAAGAAAATATTGAGTCAATAGTGTTTATATCAGAGTATTAAGACACTATGAGCCAATCAATGACTATCTTACCCATGTCACATTGATCTATGGAGATTATAAATCAATACCACTTGTAAATGAAACTTGCAAGTATTATTGGTATAATTTATACTAGAGCAATGAAACTTGTTTGGTTGCAAACTTTACATGATGTGTGCTTCTTTGAAAGCTTAACTTATTCATGGTTTGGTCTTTATTGTTATGAAAATGAGTTGATGATCCAACTACAAGGACACCATAGCAATAAATAATGATAAGGTATGGAAAACATAATCACATATGAGAATGAAATGCCACACCAGTTACATGGCATGAAAAGAGTCTACAAAGCATGAAATTATACATATCCTACAAGGCATGAAAAATAATATGCTCACCCTTTCTATGCCTAATTAATATCACCCCAAGTGAAGTAAGAGCCAATTACATGGTACATAAGTTGTCCTTTACTCATCATTATGGTCCATCTTAGCATTGCATAAGCACTCTTTGCATTCATTGGCCAGATGATGGTAAATATGCGCTATGGTTGGTAGTGGATGGCCTCGTAGGAGCACATGTTACACTTCCCAAACTTTAAGTGTTCAATTGTGGCCTTACTAGATCCCCTACTATTGTCCCAAGGCCTCTTGATAATTGTTGGCTCAATGTGGCGAGTTGAGTTTCTAGGGGACAAGGTTCATTGATCCTAGGAATTGATTTGCTAGTGTTATTTGGATTGCATTATTTGTGAGTTTGGGGATTTTTGCATTTGAGCATTCATCTACTACTATTTTTGTATAATTGTGGTTTTCGAATATTCAATGCTTGCTAAAGATTTTGCTACAATGAATGGTCTAGTACTATAGATTTAGTCATTTTGAATTCAACTATTAGGTTGCCCATGCTTGTGAATGGTGCAAGCTACATCAAACCAACCCTCCCCACTTGACTCATTGGTGGGAAGCTCACTTTAAAAGCACACCTTTCACTTAGTAGTGGGAAGTCAACTGACATATGTGTACTTAATATTCCATATTCATTTCTCTTAGGCTTTCACTATAGTTCCTTGTAGTTGAGTTAGTTACATCTCACGTGCATCCACTTGTTCTATTGGATTTGTATTGCCTACACCCATGTGAGAAGCAAACCCCCATTAGGATTTATTCTAGTGTTAAGTACTTGAGCTCATTTTAATAAGGATAGGAGTTCAAACCTTGGTTTTGGAATTTTTGTTTTGAATTCAAGTGGTTAAAGACCTTTTTCTACCCATAAAATTTTTATACATTGTACTTGTTGGTTATGTGCATATTTGGAATTTTTTGCAACCTATGACGATTGATGGTATACCTTAATGTTAACTTAAAAAATGATACATCACTCACATATCTAAAATTGTTTTATGAAATATCTATAACCAAGAACTTTAAGGTGTTGGAAACATGTATAATGTGTTTAAATAAATTCTATCTTGATCCAAAGTTGAAGAGATGATTTTTGTTGTTTAAGCATGTTTCAATGTTCAAAAAAATAGATACAGATTAGTGAAGTACTTAGGATTATTTTTCTAGCTTTTATAAGTTTTCCCAAAAAATCGCTATTATGGAAACCTATTTAATATAACCATTTGATCTAAATAGAGTTCATAGTAGTTGAAAGCTTATGATGAATATTTGTCTAACCTATGCTCTATTAAAACGATTTTGCGTACTACATTTTAATTCACAAAACATAACAATAAACACTACTAAATTTTCAAGGGAATCAAACTTGATTTTGATCTTAGGGTTAGAGTTCTTAATTTGCAAAGTGTAACACAAAGGAGTTTTTGATTTTCATCTTAGAGGTAGAGCTGAATAAAATGTCAAGCCATTTGCAATACTATTAGAAATATCAAAAAACTTTGCTAGTAGATATCCACTTGAGCTGAAGAGAACAATCCACAACTATCTTCTAGCAACTTCTTTAGGATTGAGAATGCTAATAGAGTCCCCTTATTCCTTAAATGCTCAAGTCCAAGTCCATCCTCAACAATTGGGGGGATAACCTAGTCCCACGAAATAGCAAGTCATCATTTATTATCAACATACAACCACAACACATTTCTAAAGAGAGATCATATCTTGGTTCAATTAGAGGAAAAAAGGGGAAAACCATTGTAGCAAATACCACTCTAGGTGCTAGAATAACCTTAAAAAGCGTGAGTTTGCTTGCAAATCTATAAGTAATAAGAACATCCTTGATCCTTTCAAAAAACCATTCAAAGAAGCTTTTCATTGAAACACCTACTTCAATGCATACACCCAAGTATTAGATGTGTTTTCCCTTGTTTATTTCATTGAAACCAATTTCCAACATTTGTGGAGGCTCCTATGACAAAGTTCTAGAATCCAATAATCTTCTTCCGTTCATTTCTTGCTCCAATTGTCACCCCATTAGCTCTTCTATTTGACTTGGCGATAGCGCTCTACACAAGCACATCTCGCAGCTATTGATACCCAATTTATCCAACCACATCTTGAGTTATATGTGTGTGTGGGTGCAATCCTTGTGTTACGCATCTCCTAAGGCCCATTAACATGCTATAGATTAATAGTTGTTGGGCTTCTTACATTAATGTATCTTCATTAATCCATTTGATTGCAAGTGGTTACAATGAAGATTGGTCATGATGTGCACGTAATTCAAAGTTGATAGGCCATGCTGGGTACCCTAGGGTGCATATTCCCTGACATGCTAGAGAAATACATGAAGGTGGACCTAAAGGAGCCTATTTGGTTCAAGGTTGGGGCCGAGATCTTCTCAAAAGGGGGCTTGGACTACTTGGGGAACCCACTTGAATTTTGATCCATGCCTAGTGTATCATGGCTGTGTAGGTAGTGTAGATGGTGGTCCTGATGGGGTGTTGTGGAGGGCTATATGATCAACATTGTGGCTGCATAGGCAATGTAGATGGTGGTCCTGATGGGGTGTCATGGAGGGCTATAGGATCAACATCCTGGAAAGCACAGTTGAGGGTGGCAATCTCTACATATAGCCATGGTCTTGATTTTTTGGTTGATTACTAGCCACTCATCATTATCTGCTTTGTGCTAATCATGATCATCATTGGTCAATGGAATGCGAGCCACTATATAAAATCTTTTCATCTTTGCTAGCTGGTGGAGTGCTCATGCCATGGTTGTTAGACCTTTTTATCTCTGCTAGTTTACAAAGATGCCTCGTCGTGGAAACTCTATGAGCTTTGAAATGGTCTGCACTAGCATAGACCATTTTGGAGCTCACAAGCTGCCCTTCTCTATCCACATGCAAGTCTAACATATTCAAATATATGCAATTTAATTCATATTTTTAGCTATAATCATTGAAATTCTCATGTAAAGAACCTTGATCACCATTGTGGTTGACATAGAGAGTGATCTAACATGTCTAATGACACTTGGTTGGTGAGATTGTTGTCATCCATCTCCAGCTAACGGAAGAGTATAGACTTATTGACATGCTCTACCATTCTTATTGTCATGCCATCACTATAATATGTGATGTTGGACACCATCATAACTTGCAAAAGAAAGTAGAGATCCGCTACGGAATATCTCTCTCACTAAATGTCAATTTCTATTCTAAGTTACAAATCAAGCATACATATTTGGATAAGATCATCTATGTTTATAGCTTAATTATTTAGTAGACACCATAACATTGCTAGGAGAGATGCCCAACCAAGGATAACTCTATGAGCTCTAAAATACATAGACCATTTTGAAGCCTTCAAAGTTGCTCATGGCTAGGTCCTTCTCATCCAAGACTGTGTAGACTACCATGGTGATAGCCACCTAGGATCCACCACAATGACAACAATATGGTATACACAATTTGTAAATAGTTTTACATATCCGTCACCACATTGTGGGACCTATGTAAGATGCTTATACTTCCTAGAATTGTTGTGGTTGGTCTCATAATGCATTTTGTTTTTCTTATGTATAGTAAAAATAGAAAATCTCTCTCTCTCTCTCTCTCTCTCTCTCTCTCTCTCTCTCTCTCTCTCTCTCTCTCTCTCTCTCTCTCTCTCTCTCCATACACACACATGAGCACATACACACAAACATGTACTATTTTAGTGTAGAGTTCACACATTATATTCTAGAATCCATAGCTTGACTATATTGATGGGGGTTTATTGATAGTAAGTGTTAGAAAAAATGCAAAAAAATTCTCAAGAGAATGAAGATCAGTCTATGCCTACTTAAAAGAAGAACTCAACAAATTGTTGGAGAAATACAAAGACATATTTCAACCCCTATCTTCATTGCCACCCAAGAGAGAGGTTGATCACCTGATTGACTTGATTTTTAATTTCAAGCCTATGCCTACTCAAAAGAGGAATAATTGACCATTAAATTGCTAGAGGAATACAAAGACATACTTTATCCCCCATCTTCATTGCCACCCAAGAGAGAGGCTGACTTGGTTCTTATTACCCAACCCATATATAAACCTCGTTATAGATTATCAAAGTTTTAGAATAAAGAGGTGAAAAGACAAGTTAAAGAGTTGCAACAAATGGATTTGATATAGCCTAGTCATTCATATTTTGTCTCTCCGATCCTCTTTATGAAGAAGAAAGATGAGATCTTTTGCATGTGCATTGATTATAGAGAGTTCAATAAGTCTACCATTAAAAATAGGTATCGTATTCCTTGCATTGATGATCTTTTGGGTGAATAGGATGCCAAGGCCTTTATGAAGATTGATCTAGGCTCAAGATATCATCAAATTCATATGAAAGAAGGGGATGAGTACAAGGCCGCATTCACAAGTAAGAGGGAACTGTATTAGTTTATTGTGATGCCTTTCTATCTATCAAATGTTCTAGTCACTTTTCAGGCTCTCATGAATACGATTTTGCAGCCATTCTTGTTCAAGATAGTTCTTGTCTTTTTCGATGATATCCTCATATACATAGTAAATCCAAGGAATATCATTTATAGCATAGAAGGGAGGTATTTGACACTTTGAGGGGAAGCACAAACTCTTTGCCAAATAATCCAAGTGTTCTTTTATACAGGATGAGATGGAAATTTTGGGTCACATTATCAATGAGACTGGGATTAGAATGGACCCAAAGAAGGTGTAATATATCAAGAATTGGCCAATCCCTAGAACTTATACATCTTTGAGAGGTTTCTTTGGATTATCTTTTGTGTATCGGTGTTTCATTAAGAATTATGCTCATAATGTAGCTCCATTAACTGTCAAGCTAAAGAAAGAATCTTTCTTTTGGGATTCCATAATGAATAGATGCTTTAATGATCTAAAGACTAAGTTAGTTTTAGCACCCATTCTAGTATGTCTAGACTTTTCTAAAGAATTCACTATATATAAAATACAGGTGCCAGCGGAAGAGGTTCGTGGGTTATTCTATATCAAGATCATGGAGTAATTTCTTTTGAGAGAAAAAAATTGGATGAAAAGGAACAACAAATCCACATTTATGAGCAGGAAAGCTTAGCCATTTTACATGCAATCAAAAAGTGGCATCACTACATCTATGGCAGTCATTTTAAAGTTAAGAGAAATAATAGAGTGCTGAAATATTTTCTATCTTAGTCCACTTTATCTCTTAAACAAAGACAATGGTTGTCTACAATTCAAGGCTATGACTTTGATATCTCCTACATGGCGGTTAAAGATAATGTTGTGGTTGATGCTTTGTCACAAATATAAGCACATTAAGTTTCTTCTGTCTCTACTTTGTACAATGAATGGATTTGTATTATACAAGAAGAGTACTTGCTCGATGAAAATGCAACCACTATGATAAGAGAAAAAATAAGGGAAGAGGTAAAGAGTATCCAAATTTTACATAGCATAATTGATTATTACGGTATAAAGGTTGGGTTTATTTGACACCTCAAACACTGTTTCAAGCATTGCATTTTGCAAGAAATGCATTCTTCAACTTTGATGGGTCACTATGGGTTGTTTAAGACATTTAATACTATCCATAAGAGTTTTTATTAGAAGGGCATTTGATGGGATATCAAGGATTATGTCGTGTAATGTCTACCATGCAAATAAAATAAAGAATCCACACGTCTAGCTAATGGATTACTTCAACCATTACCTATTTCTTAAGGTAAATGGAGTTAGTATGGATTTCATGACAAGGTTGTCAACAAAAAAGCCTGGTTGGAATAGCATTTATGTGATTAGTGATCAATTGACAAAATCTATCTATTTCATCCCAACTAAAAGTTCAATTTACAACCAAAATCAATTTATAGAGAGTGTGTTCAAGCTTCATAGAATGCCACTAAAGATAGTATTTGATCATGATACTAAATTTATAGGCAATTTTGGGTGGAGTTTCTTTTCTTTTATGGATACCAAGTTGACCCCTAGTACGTATGGTCTATCACCCCTAAATAGATGGATAAATGCAATGTGTTAATAAATAGTTGAAAGCTTATCTTTAGTATTTTTGTCATGATACTTAAGCTTCTTTGACCAGTTGTTACATTTGGTTGAATTTTGTTACAATAACACTCATAATATGAGTATTGGCATGTCATCTGTTGAAGTGCTCTATGCATACAAAGTACAAATATTTTTTGCTCTTTTTTATGATGATGTAAACTTGCAAGCTAAGGCCCAACTTGAGAAGATAGAAGATTTGATGAGTTAATGCAAGGAAAATATTCGCAAAGCTCAAGACATCATGAAGGATTATATTGATGAGAAACGAAGGCCATTGGAATTTGATGAGAGTAATTGGGTTTTTCTAAAAGTATCCAAGTCTAAATATGCTTCTTTGAAGGGAGGCAATAATAAGCTTGCTCATCAATTTGATGGTCCTTACCAAATCCTCAGGTGAGTGGGAGAGATTGCTTATAAGCTTGAATTTCCTTCTTCTATGTGTATTCATGATGTTTTTTATATTTCTTAATTAAAGAAGTATGTGGGTCTAGCCACTATAGTTTTGGAAAAATTTTCTCCAATGGATAGGTCTAGCCACTATAGTTTTGGAAAAATTCCTCCAATGGACAATGATGGACCTATCATTTATGAGCTTAAAAAATTCATTGGTAAGAGAGAGAAAGACTTGAGGAACCAAACATTGCTAGAATATCTTAGTAAGTGGTAGTAAGGTTTGTCTCTTGAAGAGTCTACTTGGTAGTCATCTTCTTATATTGATTCTTTTTCATGCCTTTTACATAAATAATAATGAATTCTTAAATAAGTCTTGTTGTATAAATTGTTTGTAGTGAAATTAATTTGTATAATTTGGTCAAAATGGATCTTTTATGGATGAAGCAGCTTCAACTTGGTGTCTATTTTCTAATGACATGCCATTTGATAGATTTGGACATGTTTGCACCAAGTTATGGCAACTTTTCTACCAATTATCTTGTTTAGATAGTTTTAGCAATCATACCTATTTCACCTTCTCTAGCATTATGTTTCATACGGGATCTTCTTTAGCTTATGGATTTCTCTATTTGCATGGATCTACTTTCTCAAAATCTATTTGTATATTCCTTGTAAATTTCATTTTCATTCCAAGCTTTGAGGATAAAGCTTATTGAGGACTCTACTTTCCTAGATCTCCCACCATTGTAAGGGGTAAGGACCTTGCACCACCATTATTAAGGTGTGAGTTCCTTGCTGCCTATTACATTTCATCATTGTACACTAATTCTCATGAAATTTAAGTTATAACTATGGTTACCTTGATCATGGCTTTAGTCATATTTTCTTGTTTATTTTATGTGTTTCTTGAATATGAGCAACTAGCTCTTTTACACATTGACCAATGGGACAAAGGTCAGGCCCATTAAAATTGCAAGTGTTAGATTTCAGTGAACTTTATTATCATGAAGGGAGTTAACTATGATATCTTACCTAGTCGACCCTAGATGAGAAGTGTATGAGCAATCAAGGATTGGGGTAACAACTTGATATTCTTCAAAAATCACACAGAAACTGTTCAGATTGAGATGGACACTTGGAAGACGTCATATGTTTGTAAAAGAGTGGGGATAGAGGGACGGGTTAGCATGGGAATACCCAATTATACTGACGGGGTATATAAGGTGTTGAGAGACCGAATCATTAGGGCATCCGTTTATCAATAATAAAGTCTCTTTTACCCTTTCTTCTAGCTTTCATGGCTTCCCTTCTCTTTCTCTCTCTTTTCCTATCTTTCTCTCTCTTCTGCTAGTCTTTCTCTCTTTCCTTCTCTCATCTTCTTCCCTTTTCTCTCTCCTCTCTGCAGTCTCTTCCTTCTCTCCTTCTCTCTCCTAGGTCTCCTTCATTATAGTTGGTATCAGAGCTTGGGTATTTGGTCCCTTCTTCTTTTTCTTTCCTCATATGTAGTTATATTTTACAAAAAAAACTAGTCACACAGGTACAGCAACAAGACAAGAGCTGTAAGAAGCAGTGATGCAGTACCACATGGTGCTAGCAGCCTTTCTTGGATATCGTGCAGAGCTATGGCCAAGTTGGAGGCACTCAGGTCAAATTTAGTAGCTCATCACAAATTTTGAGGTAAAAATTTAGGAATTCTTGGTTGAAGTTGGCTCACAGGAGTTAGAGAATAGTAAAACTACTGCTACTTTTCAAAAAAGACCTTCCTCTTCTTCCCTCAAGCTTCCTTCAGGCTGTCATGGTTTCTCTTTTGATTATATCTCTCATTCCTTGCTACAAAAGATCTGCAACATCTTGAGGGAAAGCTTCCTTGTGCTTTGCTCTATCATTCAAGCACCCTCTTGAGGTGGATTAGTTCAACCATGTGGGAGACATCTTCAGAGAGATTCATATTGGTTTTTCTTGCCTTTGACTTGCAAGGTTAGCTCTACATAGTTGGTAGCTACAAGATACTCATGTCGTGGTCTTTCTTGGGTGGCTTTCTCAGGTTTCAGGCCAAGTGAGTCACTTTGTGTTGTACTCGTCTCGCTGCATGTGATTCAAGATTGCTCACTGTGGCTAGTAGGTGAGCCTGGGCATCAAACTCTACAAAAGGGCTCCCTGAGCAGCCACTATGTTGAAGGACAATATTTTGTTCTTCATTACCCCAACATGCACAATATTTTCATTCTTTCTCATCATGTTTCTATTGTTCTTCCCACAACCCCTATGCCCCACCACCACGATGACAAGCCATCATTAAAACCCCCGAAGTTATCCATTTGAGGGCCATGATACTGGCATGATTGATGTGGTATGTTACTACTAATGTTGCACGACGCTAATGGCGATGCATCCTGACGAGTAATAAGGGCATCTGCAACAAAAATTTCAGTATTGTGCAACACATTGGAACGAAATGTGTGAAGCAAGCAATGCGACAAGAAAGAGGAAGGAGTATGTGTCAGAAGGGGAATAGCTAGAAGCATTTTCTAAATGTTTTGTTGTAGTAAACTTGCATCATCATTTTCTTGCCTCTTGGAAGGTGTTTCACCTCCTTTGTCCTCTCGAGTCTCCAGGAGTCAGGTGACCATTTGTAGTTTCACACGACCTCCTTTCTGGACTAGCATTGTTGTGAGGCTTGGTAGGACTCTCCATCAAGCTGGTCCCATCACCTGGTATTGCTTCTAATAAAGTAGATTCCACAGCCACTGACACACTACCATCTTAAAACTGAGAAGCCAACTTTTCCTCTGACATTCGAGCTAACTTATCTCCTACTCCTATAGCCTCATCATGACACTCTATTGTCGAAGAGGTTTTGTTTTTTGAGGACTTATCAACATTTAGACAGTTTGCTGTCTCAGAAGGCTCAAAAGTCCAAATACCTGTCTCAGTTTGTTGTTCCACATTCAGGGATGTTTTATCAACCCAAATACTTGATGAAGAAAATGTAAAAAGTTGGAGATGGGAGCATACCAAATGACTAGAGTAGCTATTAATGCCATTTGAGTTTCTGAACTGGAGGTGGAATTCAACAAGTTTGGACAGTTAAGAGCAGGGGGAATGAACCTTCAAAATCAAAAGGCAGATGTCAATCTGCATCTGCGAGTTCTTAAGTTCCAGACAACTCATGAACCTCAGCTCTAGGCCACCATTTCTAGAAAAAGGCTGCCATGGTGGATGACTTGGTATGCCCAATGTAAGAGAGACACAAGATGATGAAGTTAAATTGTGTAGGTAACAGTTCCTTGGTCCAAGTAGGGGATGATTCTCACAACGATTGGTATGGCTGAATCCCAATAATACTCAAAATAGCAATGAAATTTGGAATGCATATTCAAGGAATTGTGAGCATCTGAATGGACTTGTGGCTGGCATACCTTTGTTGCTCATAGATCAATACCTAAAGATAGAATGCAACAATCTGTAAAAACTTGAGAGGCTCTAGGAATAGGACATTTCTACTTGCACTCTCCCATGGCATACCAAAAAGGAACTCCAAGCATGAAGAGAGCAATAGGCAATCCAAACAAAATGATAGCCTCTTCCATTTGCCATTTGCAGACAATGAGCAAAGCAAAATAGGCCTTCCAAGCTGTTGATTACATTCTCTCTACAAGAAGCTGATATTTCAACAAATGGGGATGATTGTGGTGAGACTCTTGCTTCCGCAAAAGGCACAAGTGAGGTTGTAACTGCAAGAGGTCTCCGTGTTTGAAGAATTATTGTGAATGCTATTAGGTAGCTATTGACTGTTTAGACGGTTGTCGCTGTGAAGGGTGTAAGAATTTGGATGGAAGGAAAGAAGCCTTGGAAGAATCTAAAGATAGAGGTTCTCAAGTTGAGAGAGTAGATGGACAATTAGCATTGGATGAGGTGGACATGACAGATCTTATTGGCAATATATTTAGCCATGGTGGCAATGGTTCGGGTCATATTGGCAACGACTTCCAACCCACAATGATTTCCAAGACAACTTTCAGCTTATAATAGGCTTATACCTGCTATTGTAGACTTCTACAGGTGTTTACAAATATATTTGTTGTTTGGGGAAGTATTTTCATGTCCCCCAGGGTGCTCATAGGTCTCCCAAAGTTCCTCATTTAGTTTGATAGCTTGGTTAGACCCTACAGGGTATCAACTGTTCAAAACAAGCCTCACAGTTGTAAACAGGGTGCTGGACTCCATAGTTTAGCCACACATTTCTTATTACAAAATTTTGTGTATAAGACTTGTTATTACATCCTATGCTCTTTGCATAGAGGGGATTGGTACCTTTGACTAGAGCTAGAAAACTCCTCGATTGGAGCTCCCATTTGGAGAATTACAGCCACTTTTGGGTGCAGTGGTCCTACAGGATAGGCTGCAGTCCCATTCAGTACAGCCATAGAAAGTTGTTCACAGTCAATCCTGAATATTTTTTGTCATAAATTTTTTTGCATAGGCTCATAGAGGGCACTCTCCCCTCCGTTTTGAACCAAAAATTTCCTTGATCAGAGCTCCCTAGCAAAAGTTGTCTTAAATTTTGTGACTAGGGGTCTGTGTGGACTACACCTTCAATGGCAGGGGACAATGATAGGTTTGATGCAAGGGATGCAAAAAGGCACAAGGACTTGATGCATAAAATGCACCAACAAAGAGACAATAGTAATTGCAAAAACAAATCAGTCGTGGCTCCTAGTTCCAATTCCTTTTCTCACTCTTGGCATCCCCAAATGAATGCATTGAATGCTGCTCTACAGTGACAATAAACTCTCTGAGCTTTGAGCCACAACCAACTAATTGAGCAACACAGTCATCTCATGTCTAAGTTGGACTGAGTGATCTCAACCATCTCGGTCACCAACATACAAACCATGGCAATCAATGACAAACTTGCAACCCTTACGACTCAAGTTGCTCAAATGGCTACAATTAAAAGGATAGATAATCATGATTATGAGCAGTAGCATGGACATTATGGGTGCCATGACCACTAGCATGGTTTGGATGTGCAAAGGCAGCATCATGTGCCTACTTATGGTTAGCATGTATATGATGATTGTGCATATTTTGAGCAGCAACATGCATCTGATGACTATGTATGTTCTTATGAGCTACATTCTACTCACCTACATGGACAACCATCTAGACAGCCTTATGTATATGGGCAACACCATGCAAATGTATATCAGCATGTACATGGGGAGCAACAACATTATCAGCAACGGAGTGATCAATATCATTAGCCACTTGATCACTACTATGAGCAGCATGTCCATCCTTATGAGAAACATGATGCTTCTCAAGAACGATGCCATAATGAGAGCATCTCATTGCAACTTCATGAGTAGGTGCCCCATTATCCCAAGGCCCTTAAATTTGAATGCCCAGTAGTAGCCACACATGTGGGACTCATGGACTTGAAATGCCTAGGGGTTGATGCAGTGAATGCAATAGTGATTGTCGCCTCATCTGCTCCAATTCTACATGGCACAATGGTTCCCAATAAGTTTATGGACAAGTCAATGCATGCTACTGTACGGGTCAATAAGGATCTTGTGCCACCATCAGTGATTGAAGATGACACCATGAATTACTTCTATGATACAACAGATGCATTGAATCACAATTATCCTTTTGACTGTGGTGGTAGTATGGTGACCTATGCTTGTATGGATGACCCTTATGCTCTTGATGCTTCTCATGTAGGTTATCCATTTGATCCCGAGGAAGGAATGGGTTCAAAAAAGCCCTATCTCGATTAGCATTTTACCAGTGCAGCCCTCCCCCTACTTCAAGGGTGCAATTTTGACTGAGGAGTAGCTAATTTTTCCCTAGTTTGCACTGCAGACAACTTGCAGACATCACACTATTTTAAAATAATTTTTACCCTGCATTAATGACAGTCAAGTGTCACCTATATGGGTTGAAAGTGCACTTCATGAGCTTCATTTTGACATGTCCCATGCCTCAATCAAAGCTGCCCATAGGAAGTTATGGCCAGTTTTCTCCAGCAGGCCTATTCTGGACAACGTGTTGTCCACTATTTGTCAGCCCCTAATTGTCAAGAATTGGTGGCTAAACTCATATGCTATCAACTTGCACATGTCATATACATCATATACACATTTGTATGCCCTAATTCCACATGAGATTGTACTTCCCCATATCTATATTCTCCTTTTGTAATGTTGAACAGAGTAGTACTCTGCAACCCCCCTTCTACTGTGAGTCATAAGTCCTCTTTTTGTTTTTGAGAGCAAAAACCTTCGAGGTCGAGATGATAGCTAAATGAACTTTCATATTATAAAATGAAGATTTATATACCAAGCTAGAAGTTTATGATTTTTCTAAGGCCAAAGATTTGAACTTTGACCAATGGTTTGTGTTTCCAAAAAAATAGATAAATTTTATTATTAATTAAGACTTAATTGTTAGCTAAGATATAGAGTATAAAATTGGACTTAAACCACTTTATAAGAAATTTCAACACAATTAACTAATGTTATTGAAGGAATAAAAAACATTAAGAAGATTCTCTCATCAATATCGGTGGTATTTAAAAACACCAAGGTAAATACATAAAACACTTTAAATTTCTAGCAAGCATATATTTCATAGCCATAAAGCCCTTAATATAAGGGATATATTTATTATCATGGAAGTCAAAATTAGCCCATATAGAGCCACTGTCTTGTTACATCATGTATATTGGAAAAAAATTAAATTTTGTAGATTTTGTATAAAACATTTAGCTATACTGCCATTTATGACATGTTTGTGATATCCAAACTGATGATGTAACGTGCCTGCCTATCGGCTGTCCAAGCACATTTTAGCGGTCCATCGAGAAACAATTCTAGGAATCGCTGCCCAGCACTCCCATGGAATGTTTTGGGGTTTGTCACCTAGGGTTTCCCGAGTTCGCCTTGCAACGTAACGTCCATGGCCGAACCCAGTAGGATCAACCTGAAATTTGGGTTCCTAGTAGACAAAGTCTCCTGACAGCATCCTAGCATCAGGTTTTGGATATTCTACTTTACTCATAGATATCCAATCCGAAGCAAATCCATACCGCACTTGGTTCAAAGAGAATGGAAAATGAGAGGGATGCGCTGCTCAACCTCTCTACCTGTAGGGCATAGTCCCATTCTTGTCCCCTAAAACGGTATGAATCGGGTTCTAGCTTAACAATACCTAAAGTCGAACGGCAATAAATTCTTGTGAGGGGTTCTACCCACCCAGTTCCCTTGATAGCTTTAGTTTTCTAATTAGCTCCTATCACATTTATGTATGACATTCACAATCAGCTTCCTTAGGCCTTTTAGGGAACTGGATTCGTTTACGTAATTTACACCACATACACAAAAAAAAAAACAAGCAGTCCTTTTGACAAACAAGTTCCTTAACTTATCTTCAAGTTAATCTTTGTCTCCTGCCCATACAAGAGAATTATGTATCCCTTTTGTCCAACAGAAGTACATGGTTCAAATCACATGGCACCATAATTTCCATCCTTTATCTAGAATAGGATCTTCCAACGCCCTAGACGTTGGACTCACGTTAGTCTACACCTCCGTTCCGAACTCAATAAGGGGTGTCTAGAGCTCCAATGACCCCAAGCGACCTAGGAGTGAGAGACACTTTCTGTGGTTGGCCTTCTCACCACTCGACCTTCGGCCCGTGAATCGAGTAGTGCCCTCTCAGGGTAATTTGCGGTGCAATCTTGGAGATGATCCACCCATGCAAATATCCTTCCTTAATTAATCCAATAAAGAATCAAGCACAATCAAGGCAATCAGCCTAATATCATCTTCTAGGAAACACATTCATTTATTCCCATGGCACCTATCATTACTGACCCTTGCCATCTTTTACCATCAAACACAAGCACTTGGAATATTTATCCAAATCACAATGCAACAATCGATTGATTGTAAAAAAAACATTTAGGGCGTTGTTCAATCAACCAATAAAACTCATTCTATTTTTCCCAAACAATACAAGAATAGATGCGATAATAATTCCATCACATATTCGCTCTCCCCCTTTGGATCAAAGAGCGATTCTAAGCAAAATTTACTTAATACTTGTATGCACAATTCTAATGTCATTCTTTTTACAATTATGCTATTTATAACCCCTAAATGATTGTTTTATCAAGGAATAAGCCATACGTAACTAAGTACAATTAACTTCCCTTAATACATGCACTTTGCAAATTCCATCTTTCAAATATGTGAGAAGAGGCCTATCCCTTTCCATTAGGGCCAAAAACGCTTCAAAAATGGCACTTGTAAGAAAGTGATTAAGTTGCTAATTAGTTGAGGTTTAGGAAGAATAAAACCTCTAAATTTGGTTGTCCGGATGTGATTAATGAGAGAATATTTGGTTCATTGAAGAGGTCGGCCATTAATTGCCCTCATCTTTTAATCCAGGTCAGGGGTCACCTTTTCGACCGTTTATTGTCTTGGAACTCGAGAGATTTTGTATTTTCGAGATTTTCGTACAAACTTCGCATTTGTTTGCTCCCGCGTTTTCTTTCTACACACTATTCTCTTTTACCATTCCTTTTGTTGCACTTGCTTCCTATCACTGTGAGATTCTTGCTCGATTCATTTGCTAGAATGTCTAGCAATACTACTTCAAATAACACAAGCTCAAGCACACGTAAATACAAGCTATCTATTCAGCTAGATCCGACTTACACATCTCGGAGAAGTATACATCATCGAGTACTGATAGATGAGATTGAAGCCAACAGGTTGCGAGCACAAGGAATGAAGCATATAGATTTGTGGGTGGATGGAAATATCTATCCCAGGGATCCTTCTACAGGTAAACCACATCCTTTTTTAAATGTCCATGACTATATAAGATATGCTGGAGAAGGTTACAATGGAATGCTTGGCTACTGTATGAGGTTATACTCTGCATCTTACACATATATAGCTCAAATGCACGAAATGAAAAAAGCACTAGAAACTACACAAACAAATATTTTAGAGTTGACAAGTCAGATTGATATTTTGAAAAATGTTAACAAGTCATTGCAGGATAAGCTAACACGCTTGAGAGAAACTCCAGTAGGATTTAGAGAGAGGAAGAGACCGTTAAAAAATATAACCAGCTTGTGTGAGAGAGCAAAGAAAAGGAGACTAAATCTTACAAAGAAATATGTCTCTAACATACTAGGCATAAATATCTGAGAGAATGAGGAAAGAATCAAACTTTTGAAGGAAATCATGAATAAGAAAGATATTTTGAGGATTCTTAAGTCACCAGAAAATGTGGATTTGAGAGGTCCAACTCTCAGAGAGTTAGTGAAGGATTTAAAAGGCATAGTGAAAGCAAATGAAATCATAGAGACATGTGATACTGTGGGTATAAGTCGAAAAGGTTATCATGCTATCTCTGGATTATGGTTTAAAAATCTTAAACGCAATAGGGTAACTATATTTGGATTGCCCCGAGCCCTTGCAGTTTCGACTGCAAGAATTTCCATGAATCGCAAGATTCCACATGTTTTTGGAGATTACATTCACATCGAAAGGTCTATGTCCTATGAAAAACAAAAAAAACAAGAAATTTTTTATTACAATGAGTTTAACAATATATGGGTTGATCTAAAAAAGGTGCAAATTGCAATGGTTCACATGTATAAAATCACAGTAGAAGAAAGTTATGGTGTTCTAAAGTTTGCCTTGAAGTTGGATGAAGCACAGATTCAAAAGGGACAGAAGATGGAAAGAATTAGCATTTGCCTCATGAACATGGCATTGGACCATGGCAATGGTGAGGGCCAAGCTCCATTGCATAAGATTCAATCCGAGATGGAGATTTGGCGGATTGGTGCAGCCCAGGTACTAATTGAAAATCATCAAACGTTGAAATGGTTGTTCAACCATACAGGTATTCCAAATATCATTAAGTCTCAAAGTGAAGGCGAAATGTTGGTAGTTGATGGGGTTGGTAAATTTAATGTGGAATGGCATATGAGTGCTGATTTGAAAACTATCAAATGTATGCTTGGAATATGTAATGGTGCAAATGCAAAATATCCTTGCATTTATTGCATGGAAAGTATTGGATCCAAAGATTGGAGTAGTTTGTGACCAGTAAGAAGAGCCCCAAATAGAGACTCTATATATTTGAGTAAATTTAAAAACATAGAAGACATCTGGGATCCCATTCTTTCCATCTCTCTTAAGAATGTTCATATTTGTACTTTGCATGCAGAGATTAGAATAATCAATAAGCTTCTCAGGTTGCATCTTAACTACGCATATTCCATTAAGCCATCTTTATCAGATGAGTGTATTGATAAATGCGAGGCATTGCTATCGAAAATGGGATTTCATGGGGGCCAAGTTCACTTGAGAAAGGATCCAATACTTTTAGGAAAAACAAGAGATATCTTGGCCGATGTCTCTATGGGAGGCTCGAAAGCTAGACGATTTTTAGGAAACCATTCAGGAAGGCAGGTGAATGCGGCTTGGGAGTGTTGGAGAGAGCTATGTGAGATCACAACAAATGTTGTAAGCACGCCGAGGCTTGTGTTTCTTAGAATGGAGGTTTGGATACACCTTGATGTTTTTCTGAAACTCCTCAGGCAACATAAGACAACATATACATATGCGAAAGAGTTCAAAAGATCAATCATAAAGCTTGTTCAGGCGATAAAAGAGGCATGGGGAGAAAAAGATATCACTTTTTATCTGGTAAAGTAATAATTATTTAATATGGGCTTATTTTGATAGGTTTTTCAATTGGTATAAAATTAGTGTTACTTTGTATTGCAGCATATTCTTCATATTCATGGACCTTTCTTTGTGGAGGAGCATGGCCCCTTAGCAACTTATAGTAACCAAGGCATGGAAAAATCCCACTATCAAGCACGCACAAGTTATTTTCGAAGCACAAGGCATGGGGGAGGAGTTACAAAAAGCAATGCTTTGGAGGAGCTATTCAACTGGTTTTTTCGACGACAACTTCAAAGAATGTAGATAAAAGACGGCAATGACACATGAGCAATCGCACTTTTATATATAAGAAAGAATATATACAAAGCTAGTTTTCCAAAACTCTCACATTCTCTTCCTCCTCAGGAATCTTTCCTCTATAACGTAGAAATTTTTTTCTCTTGTAGCCAGCTATAGATTTTACATCAGTTCGGTCTGCAGCTAAGGCGTAGGATGAAAACGCCAAAAAGTATCCTGCTCTAGAGGCAAAGTAACCTGGACCGTAGCCAAAAATCCTAATTGCTGCAGTCTTTTCCAAAAACATTACTTTGTGGGCATTATATTGTAATCCTGAGAAACCTAGAAGCCTTGTAAGAGCTTTAATACAAAGTATGGGCCATGCTGCATCCTCTGAGAAACTACTATGAAGTACAAAAAAGGAATCAGGGTCAATCCTAGCCAAGTAGTGGCCGAGTGCAATGTCTTTGAATGTGTTACTAGCAGCTCTCGATCCTTTGCCATGCCCCAAGAAGTTATCTGTATCAGCAATCTCCAACTGCAAATAAAACCCATACTGAATGAGCATGAAATGTAAACCTACCAATGTGTAAAAGCAAATTCAAAATTATCGTACCACTTGATTTTCATCGTACTCCAATTTAAATGGATTTCATAAATTAATTGATGATGCTGTCTCATTGGTGTTAGTCAATTCTTTAACATATTCAGACTCCTCTCTTCCAAAATTGGAAATCCTGAGTTCGCTTTGAATGCGATCGAAGTCCTCATCAGTAATACTCAACTCTTTCTCAGCTTCTTTGGCCTTTTCAAAACAAAGAGAGAGGGCCTCACTAGCATCAATAAACTTATCGTCTAGAGTTTCTTCATCAAGTTTGAGAATCTCTTCCTTTGATTCATTTTCTGTGTCAATTATCCCATTTGCAGCATCAGAAGCCTCTGCAATAATTGCTAGACAATAATCTTCCCTGAGATTAAAAAGTTTTTGAAATTTCTAACAGTAAAATGTACTCCTTGTCCTTGAAAGGTATAGATGGTAGAGAAGGAACAATATGGTAAGAACTCTCATCAGGTTGAGGGTTTGTATCTCCTTGGCTCTCCTCAATGATAGTCTCAGCTTTGAAGTGAGCAACATCCAAATTCTCAGCAATAGAAACCTCAAAATCTGTATCTACAACCTCCTCTGTTTCCTTTTCATCTACCAAATCATCTAACATGCAAAAGCTGGCAGACTTTGCTCCTTCCAACTGTTGCTCCTCAGCTTTCACAGGGTATTTGACAAGGGTGAAAACAATAAAAGTAACAGATTTTCTCATCATCTTGCAGTTTTTGGAATGAGTGGAGCAAAATATGTCTCTTGAATAAAACCTCTCCAGAGAGTGGGCACCACACTTTTTAGTAAATACTGACTTTTCATTTCCTATTGACCCAATGGGAACATGGACATATTCAATTGTGCCAACTTCAACAAAAGGACCTGCAAGATTTTCAAACTCCAAAAAGTCCTCCAAAATATATTTTTCACAAGATTTCAGAACTTTGTCAAGGTCCCAATCAAGATTAAACACATTTTTCACAACTCCATAGAATGAGAGATCCATTCCATTCTAAAGGATAAAATCAAGTAGCCTCTCTGATGGAGTGATATCAGTGAGCTCTGATACTCCTTGACCTCTCATTACCGACGTTCGCTTCCCTGGAGATGTACTTGGCATTCTCACACTGGTGGCAGAGGATGGAGAAGAAAAAGAATGCACAGGCTCATCACATGTTGATGCCCTTGAGCCTTTTGAAAGCCTTCTTCTTTTACCAGTTCCTGGAGGAACCTTGGATCCTAGGAATCCTATGGGTTCAGACATGTTCACAGCTTCTGCCGATACGGCGCGATAAGAGAGAAACGATTCAGACGGATGTGCCCCCTCGCGTCGTATCGGTGATTCCAGCAAGAAGCGAGAGAGCCACAACGGTGGTCACACGAGCTTAGGCACTATGAATTTGGGAGGAAAGCTGAAAGAAGACTCTGCAGAACCTCCAAAACGACGCGAAGAGAGGAAAGAAAAGAAGGCAAACAGTCGCTCTCGCGCCATATTAGGATAAGAGACAGAGGTCTCGAAAAAACCGAAAAAAGCTGTACGAATTAGGGACACACCCTTATGTAGGCACGGAATTATACCACCTGGCACTATCCGTTTTTCTTTGACACGTGGCAGTAGCCGTTGGCCAACACGTGGTCGATAACCACGTGGCAAACATGTGGACCGGTCGTTAGTTGACACGTAACATACGGACCATATATGCAAACACGTGGCACAATCAGCGTCGCAGACACGTGTCCGACACGTGTCATGATTGACGTGGGTATATAAGGGGTTATTTTTCCTACGTGTATACTTTTCATTTCTCGAGCTCTCCCCCCTTGCTTGCCGATACGGTGCGATACAAGTCCTGTGTCTTCTCTCTTTCTAATCTCTCGCATTGTATCGATGGTCTTTTGGCTGAGTCCTTGCTTCGCCGGCCAAAACGAGGTGTGCCGATACGGAGCGAATACGATCATTCCAAGCTTTTGTAACCTCCCCCTCGCATCATATCGGCCAATACGGAGCGAGGGCATCCATAAGCTGTCTTCGTTTCCTCCATATCGCACCGTATCAGCATTGTGGTCTCCCCCTTGTGTCATTGCCAATACGGAGCAAGTTTCGTAACCTCCCCCTTGTGTCATTGCCAATACGGAGCGAGGGCGTCCACACGCTGTCTTCGTTTCCTCCATATCACGCTGTATCAGCATTGTGGTCTCCAATACGGAGCGAGGGAGTGGTTCCTCCGTCTACGCATTTCTCCTATCGCGCCATTTCGACATCTCTCCTCTTGTAATCTCCAATACGGAGTGAGGGCGCTATTCCATTCTCATCGTTTTGTTCATATTTCGCCGTATCAGAATTGCTCATTTCGTCCCTTTTCGCGCCATATAGCCTGTTGGGTTTACAATTTTTTGCTATTTCAGTTATTGTCCTTCTGGTTGTTGTTTTTGCTTCTCTGGATGGCAAGGACAAAGCAAACTGCAAGAAGAGTGTATCTGGATGGGAAGGACAGTGGGGGTAGAAGTTAAAATTTGATGAATGTGAGGAGGAGCCCTCTTCCAAGTTTCCTGAAGCTAGGCCATCACAAGCCCCAGAGCATTTTACCACAGAAATCCCCCCACACCAGGTGTTGGCCTAACATCTTCCATGAATGTTTCTTCTCCTGAAGTTGAGGAAGCAAAGGGTGAGGCTTGCCCTGTGAAAGATTCATCCCCCACAATTGCACCTGAGCCTACATCTGCTGAAGCCACTGAACCTCCCAAGCCACAAAAGAGAAAGAGGAAGTCTAGGTTCTTCTATATGCAGAGATGTTTCAGTGAGATAAGGAAAGCCCAGAGAGCTACACAGCATGTCATTCCAAAAGCTACTTTTATAAGGGTCGTTAAAGAGATCTCTGATAGATTGTCTCAAGTGGCAACTGTCTCTGGTCTAAATAAGAAGTGGCAACTCTCAGCCATTCTTGCCTTGCAAGAGGCCGTAGAAGATTTTGTTATTGATTTCATGAACGATGCTTACATTGCTGCCGCCCATGCTCATAGAATCACCCTTATGAATAAAGATTTCAGCATCATCAGCAGAGTCAGGTATAGGTTTGACTAAGTGCTGAGGCCCTTTCCTTCCAACAATCAAAAAGCCCTTGAAATCCTTAACATTCCCCCAAAATTGTCCAGGAAAGAGAAAAAGCTAAATGTTGAGGATGTTACTCACCTTTACTCTACAAGGGGTGCCACCCAGCAAGAGTCTTTCTTGAGTGAAAAAAATCAAGAGGTGTTTGAAACTAAAGACGATGTTTACAAGAGGAAAGCCGCATCACTTGCTCTCGTCAACAGTGAGAGGATGGGCAAAGTGTATGGGCAGATTCTTGTTATTGTTTCTGTGGAACCTGAGGAGGAATATCTTAGTATATCTCCCGAGGACAAGCCCATGTTGGAAAAAAGGGATGTCCAACTATCTGACTCCGTGGTTTTTTGTTGCATAAGGTAAGGCTTTTTTTTTTTTTTGCGTAAGTTAAGTCTTATAGGTTCAAGTATATTTTGGATGAAATTTGTATTGAATAGCTTTTGCTATTGACTGCAGGGCATTGATCTCCTCTCTCACTCTCGATATCCGAAGAACCATATATATTGTTGATCCACTTCTCTCTGTGGAACTATTTGCAAAATTTGGTTCTAATATTTCACCATTTTTTCGTAGCTTCGATAGTGTGACAAATTACCACATCTTTTTCCCTTATGTAGAAAGGTATTTTTCTTTTTCTGTAGAGGAAAATCTATATTCATTTGCTTTCACCCTTCTACTCACCTCTTTTATGAATTTGCAGAGGGCATTGGAGTCTCATCTACATTAATTGTCTTTCAAGAGAAATTATCTTTATGAATTCTCTCAGTGGTGTTCATGGTCAAGCACGAATGTATGTTGAAAGAAAATTACTTACTTTGATTTTATTTATAAAAAATATTTTGAACTTACAAAGCTTCCTTTTGCAGTGCTGGTAGACTCGTTTCTACATTTTTGGATACAACATACGAGGATCTTGCTGATCCTCAAAGGCCTTATACTTTTCTTCTACAAGAAGTTCCATTGCAAAGCGATGCGCATTCTTGTGGATGGAGAGTTATCTCAAACATTTGCAGAACAGTGGATTCAAAGTTGTTACAAATAGAAGGAGTGAATGTAAGTTAATTTCATTTGATGTTTGTGTAACCCTTATCATGATTTCTTTTCACTAACTTATAACATTTATTCTTACAGTGTAGAGACTATCCTGAATCATATGTTTGATGGATAAGGGAGAGATGCATTGAGCTGATTCTGGACAAGGCAATCACACCATATGATCATGACTCCCCTCTTCCTCCCAAAACTTCAATGGCCAAGGGCACAAGCAAGGGAAAGGGCAAGGGAAAGGGTAAGGACAATGGCAATGGTAAAGGCAAGGGCAAGGGCAAAGGCAATGGGACCACTGCTGCAGAGTCTAAGAAAAAAGGAATGCCAATGCTCTCTCCTCTGAAATTTGATCAATTTCCTCTTAAGCCCCAAGAAAAGAGACTACCTGTAAAGGTGAAATTTTTTCAACAATCAAAGAAAGGCTTTGTGAGAAAAAATATCTTTGAAGAAATCGATAAAGAATCAAAATAGCAAACATAAGCATACACTAGCCTTATTATTTTGGCTTTGTACATTTATATGAAATTTTTGTACCTCATTGTGTAATGAAAATTTTCACTTATAAATCGAATGTAACGTACATTTTATTTATACACATTCGAAATGCAACTTGCTTCATGATAACTTATGAGTTCCCATTAAAAAATATCTTAAGGACAGTCTATTAAGATAAATTCCTGCCAAGTTTTCATTCTCAAGGCTCAAAACTCACAATTGTGGGAGACAAACAACTCGTACAAAAGAAAGAGCGCTCGGCTCTTTTACCAATTGTTACACCATTCACTTTGAACTTATATCTAGGGGATGTATTGTCTAGCAATTCCAAGGTATCCCTCACATCTTTCAGACTCCAATTGGAAGTAACATTCACATTCTTTACTTCTTCATGCGGCAAAACGTGCACCGCAAGTTTATATGGTGTGTAATCTGTATCGGAATCCAAGGGAACCCAAATACCCAATCTTAGTTTGTATCTCCTGTAATCAAAGCCCAAAGCAAGAGTTTGGGGAGGGATACTGTAAGCCAAAGCCAAGGATTGAGGGCATGCACTGCACCTCAAGATATCACCCTTATGGTCGCACTCTCTAGATTTCCAATGCGTCCCTATAGTGTTGTCCAAATTCTCTTCCGAAAAGTTTCTACTTAGCCAGGATACCTTCGTTCTTTGTAAATTTGCTGTTTTGAAGCAAGCCACGAAGATATGGAGGGGTACAAACCATGATAAACGTATTCTTCTTGAGATACTTCCAGCTGTCATGGACTTTTTAATATCCTGAGATATTTTGAATTTGAAACTCTGCACCGTTACCTTGTCAAGAATCTCCCAGTTTAGAGATGAAAGACTTGGCAATGGCAAATCTTCGATATTCCCATACCTATCCGCTTTAGAGGGAACCATATACTGTGCATAATATATAAAAACCTTGCATTCACTAAAAAAAGACATAGTTTGATCGACATAAATAATGTCTGCCAATACCTTATGAATGGCATGGAAAGTCACACTTAGGCTTTCCACAGGTTGCCATTCAATACTTGTTGACGGAAAGATATCTACAATGACGAACCATTTGTTAGAACTTTCATAAATGGAAAAGAATTATATACGTTATTCAACTTATAACTTACAATGTGTTTGTTGGGGAACATGTTCGTTTGGAGGCAAGTGCATATCCTTGGCCATGTAAACATGTTGCACCTTGACAAACCAGCCTTCAGGCATAATTTTGAAGGCAATGATACGCCCCTTCCAGTGATGTTTTATATCATCTCGTTTTCTTCTTTTCACCTTATGAGAGCCCTTGCAAGATGGCAGCATGGTAACCCAATCGTTTACAGCAAAGGTTTTGGGCTCAAAATTTCCATCTACTCCCTGGCTATAGACTGTGCAAGAGTGTATTAAACGAGAAGGGCGCCTGGAGGAAGCCATGAAAAGAATGGAAGCGCAGAGAAAGAAGCTCAAAGAGGGGTGAATGAACTAAAAAGTAGCGCCAAGAACCCAAATGAGTATGTATTGGGCGCCAAAAACAATATTGAAAGATCTCTCGACTTTCAAAAAACTCATTATTAATTTCATCACATCTCTGTCACGTATTTTGTCAGATTTGTAAGTAAATAACGTCTTTGGGACTCCAAAACATGTCAGACTTTAGGGGTTTTAGCTAAAAAAGAAGAGAGAATCACGAAATGGACTCCACTATCTCTAAAAAAGAGAAGACAAGAATACCATATTCTTGCACACGTGGCGAACTCTCTTTGGCCCTTTCCTTAATCCCGTGATTAACAAAAGTGCATTTTTTGAAGCGTTTTGGGCCCTAATGTATGACCTATTCTCATACATCATAGTATGGAGCCTAATATATCTCATGCGAGAATCAAAGCAAGCATCTATCAATTTAGAAATACATTACTTACGACTGGAACCGTAGTTGGATTTACAGTGATGCCTTCATCAGAAGCTTCGTTACTGGTTGTAGGATTGCCATCCGCATGCAACATTCTTCACTTGGAGGCCCTCGTCCGCAAGTAGACTCAAGAGATTAAGAAGGCAGAATAGATTCGAGATGAGAGAGCGCAAGAGAAGATGGTTAAGTCGAGGATCGAGATAGAGGGAATTGTGCAGCTTCTCGGGATAACTCTTCTCTCTCTCTCTCTCTCTCTCTCTCTCTCTCTCTCTCAAGCTCTCTCTCACAATCTCTTGGAGGGGTATCCTTCTCTCTACCTCTCTCTCGCAACCTCTAAGGGTCTCCTTATGCTCTCTTGTGCCTCCCCATGCCTCATATTTATATTGAATTAGAGAGGAGGGGATGAGGCTAAGAACAAGAGTTCTTCATGGAGGGACTCTTGAAAAACTCAGTGATCTGATGCTTAACTCATAAATTTGATAGTTCCATTAGCTCCAAAAGGGGGGTAAAATTTCAATACACTTGGTTGGAAAGCTCTCAATTCACTCATTCTTCTTTTCTCTGTTTGAAGTGTTGTATATTGCTTGTAGACTGCGATTGCGGTGCATATGATTTCGTCAATCACTTTTTCTTTATTTTTTTTCTTTTTATAAAATCTTCAAAACTAACTAAAACATCACTTGTCTTTTCTTTTAAATGACATATAGTTTTATCTTTTTAGAATAATATCTAAAATATCTAGAATATGCTAGTTTTGCCCAAAATCTAATATTTTTGGACCATCCATACTATACATATTAATACTAGTGATTAATATGGCTCATATGTCTCGTTCATGTTGTAACTTCCGTGAAGGGTGGCTACGGTCCTTGTCAATCTGAGAAAAATATCAGATTACGACTCTCATTTTTAAAATATATTTTTAATTAAATAAAAATTATTAACTATTAACATTAGTTAGTTTTTACCTTAATTAGTCTTTAGTTAGTAATCTTACTAACTTATTAACTGAATAACTAACTTTCAAACTAACTAACTAACTTTTATTGTGTGGAAATATTGCAGATGAGCAAGTTACATTGCTTCCATATCTTTGAAAGTAGAGACTAAAGGATCTGCTTCAACTTGGATAATTGTGAGATGTTCAATGTAAGAGATGGATGATGTGAGATATTTGTTGAGGATGTTTGTATAATAGATGGCCTCTTGAAGTAAGAAGTGATTGAAGGTTAAACATATTTTCCATCTTTATCAATCATGGTCTTGTGAGATGTTGATGATGAAGATAAAACAAAAAGAAAAGAAAATAGATATTTGACCATATGGACAAATCTAACCAAGAGCAATTTCATAAGGTGAAAAATTATATTTAATCATTTCTTTGAAGTAAAATCTATTCTAATAAAGTCATTTTTTCCTATTTACTTTTTTTATCACTAATTATAAGTATACTTGGGTAATACTAGATGATTGTAATTAGTTACAAAAATTGTCTTATTATTATAATATTAAACATACTCAAATTTTAAAAAGACCTTCAAAATGGCATGTACAAAGAAGGTGTTTATTAGTCCTAATTATTAAAAGAAAATTTAACCATGTAACCAAAACTAATGTCACGTATAAGTGACACATGATATTTTAATTGAGATAAGGTATATTGTATTTGGATAAAGTTTTCATAGTTTATTCTTAAGGACTAACCATTCTATTTTTGAACTAGTTATATCCTATAGATATTTAAACTTATGAATTGCAATAAGCATTTTATCTTAATATACCATATACACACCTCAAAAGATACATTGGAGGTGAAATCTTTGTTGTAATATTTGCTAGTGAGGTAAAACACCTTTGGGAGGTGCAATGAAACATTTTTCGAGTGTGCAATATATTGTTAGCTCTCTTATCCTAAGGTATATGCATAGATGTACACTAGTGATGAAGTAAAAGAGATTATAAGAGATAAGAGGGTTGACCACATACCAAAACTAACATGACAAGATATTACACAACACATATGAGAGTTTAGTTGAAATAATATCTCAAATATACTTAAGTAAAATTTGAATAGCTAGCTCAAACTTTTCATTATGATGAGTGTTCTTACACACTAGATTACTATATCTCCTTTAAATAGTTATCCTTACAAAGGATGATAAATTTTAATGAGCTCTTAAATACTATTTTAGCAAAAGATTTACTTAAGTAGATTTTTAAAACCAAACATGCTTGGTACCTTTCGCAAAAAAATTAAAAAAACTAAAGACATAGTTTCTTTAAGCAATATCACGAAATAAAGAAAATATCACAAATGCTAATGGAGGTAACTTTTCAAGAAAAAAACCAAAATTACATCAATGTGGCTTCCTTGATGAAAGGAGAAGGAATGAAGTTTAAACACATGAAGTAGCCTTTACTTTCTCTTTCAGAATTGGACCTGCTATATATTGGCTTGGTTCTTCTATGCCCTCACATGGTACTTCAAGAACTTGAACTTCAATAGGAGGAACCTCTTCGGAATTTGAATTTTGTTTGGCACTCTCATGGACTCTCCACAATTGTGCTTCAACCTCTCTTTGCTCTTAAGTGTTGCAAAGCACTGCACTAGTCTTCATGTGATTTACCAATGCCACCTTTACAAGCTTCAATCCTCTAATCACCTAGCTAAGTGGTTGATTTCTTTGTAGGAGTTTGACTATGACATTAGGAGTGAGCCACCAATGCGTCAAGGTATCATAGAGTGCTAAGAGGAAGATTTAGCAGCAAGCACTTTGCTTTTCAATAATAGCAGGTGTTTTATATAGAAAAGGTGTGGATGAGATTTATTGTCATTGTGTGGTGTTCGATGAGGTACCCTTTATTCTAGAGTGGCATATACATCAAATACAACCTCGTGAGCATCATTGAATGCTTTGATTGTAGTCCCCATAACTTTCATTTTCTTTCTTAAAACAGCCTTTGCAATCCTTTGGTCTTCTTCAAGGACTTCATCATTGCACTCCTTGTCCAAGCCTTCAAAGTCCAAAATGGAAGGCTTGTTGACATTATTTATATATCGCTCAAAATTGATGAAGCTTTTTTACATGGTCACTAATGTCAAAACCACAAAGGAATCTATAGATCCAAGAGCAAAGGTTCTATCCATTGGTAGGAAGTCAACACTACCAACTAGCATGTGATACTTGCAAGAAATGCTTTCAAGAGTATTTTCTAAAGTTGCAATTTGCTTTTGATCAAGAAATGATAACGACATGAATTGTTTAGGTTCACATGTCATTTGTAGTAGAGTAAATACAACCTTTCCAAACTTTATAGAGTCCCATTTCATTTCCTCAACTCCATGTGCTACATCTAAAACAACAACCTCAATGGTAATTGGATCTCTGTAAATATTATGTATAAGATTAAAGGTTTCTAGATTGCATTTGACAACATATACATGCCAAGGCGAACTAGTGGATAATTGAAAAGGATATTTTTTTTCCAATTAGGGAGTTCACAATATCTTTCACTCCATTTGGTAGGGACCTTGCATCAGCTCCATGTGTGAGCTTCTTTGATACCCAATTATATCAAATGTCTAAAATCTTTGTGTAGACTTCATAATTGATATCATAGTCATCAACAAGCTCTTTCGAAGTCTTCATCACAACGCTACTTTTTGAAATCGAGGCATTGAAAAGAGTGACTAATTTGTCCTTTAGGACGCTATCTTGCTTGATTTGCTTAGCCCTTGTTTCCATGTAAATCATATCTTTTTTATCCCATTTGTTTCTAAGAAAAAGGATATGATCTTCATTGATCTCCTCTTATAGACTTGTAAGGATGTCTCTATCCTTTAGACCCATAATGCAACAAAATGCTTTAGGAGAAGAAGCCTTCCCTTCTTTCTCGAACTCTCCTCCTAAGATATAAGCTCACCTCTAGAGTATCTCTTGATGATTTTGATCCAACTATCCAATATTTCTTGGGAGCTAACAATCATATGGCAATCTCTAGATGCACAATTTTCTCCAATGTATGCCACAAATCTCTACAAAAAAGATCCAAATAGTGAGCATAGAACAAAAGAAAGAGCATCACACTAATCTTCACAAAAAGAGAAGATAAGCTTATATGTGATTACCTACCATGGTACTCCTTGAGAGCTAGTATTAGAAATCCCTTGTTGGGGTTTTGGTGGAGAACCAAATGTTAGCCCCACTGATCTCTTAATTGTTGAAGTTTCTCGATATAAGGGGCATTCTTCATAACAATATGGGATTCCATATTTTTCATCCGTGAAAGCTCAATGTACATTTCAACAGGACAATCAACTAATATTCTAGAATTTCTCATGGTGTATAAGTGCTTGGTTGCTAGAAAATGTGCAATATAACTTTGAATATATATCTTTGCTACATGAATTGAGTGAAGTCTTGATATAATTCAATAATTGTAAGTGTCCAAGTTATTAGCATCCACCTCATCATGAAGCATTCTCTTCTCATTGTTGACTTGTACAAAAGGCATAAGATATGTTGTTGTTGCTAGATTGATGGGATTATTTATGAAAGATATGGTTAGCTTGTCCACACAATCCCAACATAGTGACCTATAAGCATACAAAGGAGGTGCTCATAGCACCTATCGATGAGAATAGGAAATTTTGTTGTTGAACTAAATGGGAAGAATTTTCAAACATGTGAAATCCAGATTATTGCTTCTTTCCCTTCTTCTTTAACTATCTCAGCGAGATCAAATGTTCTTTCTACTCCCTTAACCTCAAAAGAAATTATTGGCTTTGCAGCAGGTGTAACTTCCAACATGGAATGTAAAGTGGCATCATTCTCACTAGTGTTAGCAGCCATACTAACAACTAGAGCTTGTGACAAGGAACTTTGTTGATGTGATTTTAACTTTGAGGTTGTTGGATTTGGTGTATTATTTTCTTCTTGAGGAGAAAGTGAAGATCTCAAGTCTGTTTGTTTAACTTGGAGCTTCATTCTTTTGTTGGGGCGATCACCTTTTCTTGATAGGGAAAGCAGCTTACTATTTTGGATGGCTTGTAATGTTGATATAATGTCTTTTGTGCCCTTTACCTCCTCAAATAAGGTCTAACCCATTTTTTTCAAAGAGTATTCTTCGTTCTCTTTGATACGTGCAAAGTGAAATGATAAAGGATAAAGTTTGTATATTATATTTTTCCCCTTGATTTAACAAGATTACATGGTATTTCCTCTTTCCTAGTACATCCATCTGTTAGGTCCACCATGTTCCTTAATCTCTTTAAACCAAATGTGACACAAGTTTGGTTTGGTTTGGGTTGGATTGCACAAGTAGATAGCCATGACCAATGTTAGATAAACTATTAGACGATCTTAGAAACTATTTAGGAACCTTGGTGCTGGTTGATCCTTGTGGGTATGGATTGAGAGCTTCCTCTATAAGGGTTACTAGGCAACAAAATCCAAATTTTCCATGGGATTTCCAAATGGCACAACCTAATATTATCTCTTGATTGACTACCAACATTGTGCCATCAAGGGTTCATTAGGTAGGTACATCACAACATGATTTTTGAAAATCAAGTTTGCTAATAGTGACTACAAGTACCATATTGAACTATAGTGGTAAGTCCATCAATGTCATACATAACACAAATGGCCACCATGAAGATCTCAAGTGGAGGCTCCCATGCTCAAGGCCACTAAGGGGAAGTTATGAGTGATGGGAAGCAGTGGTCACATAGTTGAAGGACCAACATAGCAAGGATGCATGCAAGAAAAAGACAAGGTTAACAATCCTATTTTGAGGAGGAATGTAGAGCCCTTAAGGCAGGTATATTGCATGAAGAGTAGATGGTATACATGTGAATGAGATCAAGAAATGAGGCTATTTGTCCTCGAGCAAAAGCTCATTCAAATTGAAAAGCCAATTCGTTGGTAGTTATAGCATTTAGTGCACTAGGGGCAAAGTGATAATACTATTTATTCATGACTTTCATTATTGAGTGATAGATCCATCCTTTACTTTGCTCATTGCAATTCGTGAGGCTGGTATGCATATAATGCTTTAATGACATTAAAAACCATATTATTGACATTTTCGGGCTTTGGGAGTTTTTTAATGTGTAGGTTATAGTTTTATTAGCACGATGGGGATTGTTGCATCGTCGTAGGGCATGATTTTCTAGGGAAGGATATTGTGTAGTGTGCACAAGCAATGAGACTCTTTATCCTTGGGAAAAAATCACATTTCAATTAAAAGGCCAACTCACTGGTCACTATAACGTTAGGTACATTGAAAGATCTATCCTCGACTCTACTCATTGCAATTCGTGAGGTGGGTTTAATTGTAGAGAACTTTGAATTTGTCCATGGATTGTGAACAAAGATAAATTGTTAGACTTAAGATTAAGATAAGATTGCGAGAGGGGTTTCACATCATGATGGATGTATTCATAGGGATATTCAAATGAATACATCCATTGTTGTAAAAATTCTAATCTCTCACCTAGAAAGCTATGGAAATTTGCTTGAAATACTCCAATTGCACCTTGAAGACATGTGCATGACCTATATGTAGGTTAGTGAAAGTGCCACTTGAGTTCTGTGTATGAGATAAATAGATTGGAACCTCCCTTCAAATGTTGCTTGCTATAGGAAATCCTATCATAATTAATCGTATGGTCTAAAGCACATATGTTTCAAATTGAGTGCATTGGAAGACTAATCTAATGCCATCTAGGATTTTCCATGTTTCTAAATTTTAAGAAAAGTTGATATGTACCTCAATGTTAACGCATGTGTTTTAAGTAGCATGGAGGATTTTCTAGCAAACAAAGATGTGTTTATAGAAAATGTTGTGATATGCACTCCCAATGTGCAAATGAATATGCGCAAGGTGAAAGAGGTTGCAAGGAAGAAGGCAGTTCATTGTGCACTCAAGCATGTTGGAGGGTATGATAGTTATGTTGGGGTTCTTAAGAATCATTCATCACTTGGATGGGATTGAGAAGCGAGTGAATACACTATTTATGTGTCAAAAGGATTTAGTGAGAACATTGGTAGCTATCTATAGAGGATTGAGAGAATATTGGAGGAGAAATATAAAGGGAACCTTGGTGATGGAGTGAGGATACATTATGAGTTAGAAAAAATCAAGGGCTATATAGGGGAGATATATGACCATATTCAAAAATATTGGCCACATGTTGGATCCTTGGATGATCATGATGAGAAGATGAAAGATCTTATTGATAATTCAAGTCGTATAGAGAATGGAGGATGTGAGTTAATTTCTCACAAGAATGAGAGCTTGGTCGCACCACCTGAGAACATTGCCCTTGATGTGCAACTTACTTCTTTAAAATTTTGTCTTAATAAGTTTTCAATGATGTTGACCCAGATGAATCACCGCATAGTCTCATCCCCTTACATTGGAGAACATTGCCCTTGATGTGCAACTTGATTATTTCAAAGTTTATCTTGATAGGTTTTTGGCAATGTTAACTTGGATGAATCGCCGCATAAGCACATCCTTGAATCCATGGTTTGTTTGATATATATATATGTATCCCCTCTATAAGACTTCTTAAATGAGTTATATACTTGATTTGATTACTGAAATCTCCATTTTGAAATACATTGTTTATCTCTCCCAAATTATAAACTTTTTTAGAACCTTTTAATTATTTCTTTTTCCATCTTTCACCTTGGTATTCTTTCAGTTTGGAGCCTCAATCACCTTTGGATCTACAACACCTTCAAGCCTTTGACAAGCCCTATGTATGGATGTAGACAAATGAAAATCCATTGGCAAGGCTTGCAAAGAGGGGGGGGGGGGGGGGGGGGGGGGGAGATTAGATCATGCTTGGCGCCTTTATTGAGCATTTTGTATGTATGTGCTCTCACATAGCCATATACTCATTTTCTTATGCATGATAGACCTAATGCATGTCTATTCTTTTGCTTTCGAGTGTGGGATACCCTCGAGACTAACATATCTTCAAGTTTGAGTGATGCTTGCTAGGCCTTCAACAAGACGTGTCATGTGCAAGTGTGGATGAATGGACATCCATTAGAGAAAGGGGGTTATTAATTGGCCTTTGGCAAGCACCATGTATGCATGTGCTCATGCATGGCCATTTACACATGTGCTCATGTGTGACTATTGTTTTATCTTTGATTCTAGGTCACCTTCAATTTAGGGTTTTTGATTGCAAATGTGTTTATCGATTGTATCTTAAATAGCTTTGAGATTTCTCTATTGAAACTCTTATACTCTCTTGAAAGTTTTGTGTAGTCATCATAGAACAAAGCAAAGCCATGGGGACGATGTTCCAAACATAGTGCATTTGACTCCATTGAATGCAGTTGATTCAATGGAATTAAAGAAAACAGCCATGACATCGTTTCTTCGATGCTTGCCTGCTTGGAGCCGTCCGCATGGGTATGGGAGATGGTTCTAATTGTATTTACAATAAGGTGTTGTATACTTTTTTGGAGATAATTATTTGTATATCTTATTTGTAGCCAAAATGTGGAGTCTAACAGAGTGAATAAAGTTAATGTGTAAAAAATGAAAGAAGTGGCAAGGCAATAGGAAACACATGTTGCTAAATCTACAAGAACAACAAGGATTCAAAGAAACACAAAGACGTCTTCAAGTTCTTCAAACTTTAAACACCTCAAGAACAAGATGAATGATTTGATGGAATTATAGGTGAGTTTATGTACATGTGTTGATCATACACTTGCCATTTACTCCACAAAGATACATGAACAAGCTAAAGGTTTGTATAGTGTTGCGTGAAGTAAGGGAACTTTCCACAATTTTCTTTGAGACAAGCAGGTTGATAAATTTGCTAGTGAATGATATGTGGGCATCATTTTGGGAGCTTGGAGATAAACATGAGCCTATGATTTGCCAAAGAGTTTGCCGACTACCATTCTTGCAATTTCAAATTAATGTTAATAGGTTTAGTATCTTACTGCAACAATTGAGGCATCAAATGAACGGTCACAACTAAGGAGGACTTGCTCTCAGCATGAAGCTTATGAGCTATTATTATCTCGCTTATTATTTTAAAGTGCTTGGGTCACCAGTTTTTTGTGATAATGTATGCTTCCTTTTTGTGAGGCCTACATTGGTTTTGATGTGACGAAACTAAACATAGTAAAATGTATTGGGTATCTACAGTGTAATGCGATGCTTCTTTCTTGAGGTTTTATTTGTAGAAAGAGGCATTGTGTCTTGCAATCTAGATAGAACTTTATTGATTTTTGCAATATAATACATATGAGAGTAATATTCTCTATATAATGCTTAGTGTATGGTCTAATTATAATATTTGAATGTTCATGTCTCTCCCTCTTCCTCTCCCTCTCTCTCTCTCTCTCTCTTTCTCTCCAACATTTGATTCAATGTATAAGGACTTGGATTAGATCACATTTTGTATTTTGAGTATGTATTCAAGGATGAAACTTATAAGCTACTATTGTCTTACTTATTGTAAAGTGCTTGGGCCACCACTTTTTTGTAGTGATATATGCTTCCTTTTTGTGAAGCATGCAGCAATTTTGAAATGTAATGAGTTAAATGTAATGGGTACATACAATGTGATACTTCTTTCTTAACCTTTAATCTATATAAAGACTTATTTTGTCTTGCAATCTAGAGAGAAAACTTAATTGATTTTTGCAATATAATACATATGAGAGAGTAATATTCTCTATAAAATACTTAGTGTATGGTTTAATTTTGATATCTAGCATTTAATATTTGGATATACACATCTCTCTCTCTCTCTCTCTCTCTCTCTCTCTCTCTCTCTCTCTCTCTCTCTCTCTCTCTCTCTCTCTCTCTCTCTCTCTCTCTCTCTCTCTCTCAGTTATGGTCTTTATTGGCCTTTTTTGATTTGGATTTGGGCTAATTTTGATTTTGACTACTAGCATTTTAAAGTGCATCGACATGTGCTTTTTGTAATGTTATGTGCTTTCTTTTTATGAAGTTGCATTTCATGGGCTAAGAAATTATGTAGCGCTTTTGATGTGATAAACTTAAACTAAGCTAGACTAGATGTATCAAGTTTAAATATTAACTTATAGAAAAATTTATTACCTCTTGCAATTTGTGAAGAAATAACTCTACTAACTATTTTCGTCACAGTAAAGGTAATTCTTGAATCTCCGTCAAGTCTCCAATAAGTACTAGAATAATTTCATGTTAAATGCATATGCATTGGTTTCTCTCCCTCTCTTTCACTTGTTGAGATATTTGCAATCACACCTACTTTAGTCCCTTTGTATAGGACAACTAGGCTAGAAAGATGCAATTCATTCTAGGAAGAGAGACAAAATCCCATATGCACAGTGGACTTTAAGTGCTACCAAAGAACCCTATATAATGATGTACTTGAACTATCATTTTCATATGATGATAATGCAATAGTACTTGTCTCTTTCTGTCAAGTGTTTGTGTCATTGTTGTCCATACAAAAGATTGTGTTTATGAGTTCAAGTGTCTGTGTCATTGTTGTCCATACACAAGATTGTGTTTATGAGTTCAAGTCTCAATCTTGAAACCTAATTCACTTGTGTAACAGTTGTCTACATTGTCATGTCAACATGAGTTGTGTCTTTATCTTCCATCCTCCATAGCTTTCGCCCTTGCTATGCTCTAGATCCCGCATCTTTGACATGGTATCAGAGCCCAATCGAGCATGGCACTGCTCCTCCAACTCCATTGTACTCTCATCTAGCTCAGCTTGAGCTCAGTCTAGCTCAGTTAAGTCTAGGAGCTCATCTTCTACTCCTTCTCCATTTGACCTTGTGGCAGCCATAGCCACTGTGCACCTATCCTGCTTCAAGCTCTTAGATCTCTTCAACCAAAAAAGATCTTGACAAGCTTTCTTCTAGATAACTATAGCCCTGCTCCTGGAGCTCCTCTCTATCACCTCAGAGCTCAACATTAGGCCATTTCAAGCTTAGCATTGTGAGTCTACACAGTTGTTGCCCTGTGTGTCTGCCATAGCCAGATAGACCCTGCCAACTTTGAGGAGTTGGATCTTACAATAGAGGGCATAACTCTCCACGCTGTCTTCTACAAAGTTGTTCTCCAACTTTAGGCAAATCATCATGGCACAACACAGCTTGATATTGGCCACTATATGCATCGGCATTGATGAAATTGCAAAAATCTGTCTGGATTGGGCCTGCTGATGTTCGAGCTGCTGCTGCCATCGCTACTACAGGCCACGATCTGGACGAGGATCATAGGGTTTTGATAGGCCTTGAAAAGAGCTACATGTCCATTAATTTTTTTTTTGAAAATGATCAACCATAGCTCTTGCAATCAACCAAAAACTAGGCCCCTGTCATGAAACCCTAAAATCCACCATAGCCAATTTCCCACTCAAGCTCAAAAATCTCATTATTTTCTCTCTCCTGCCACATGGAGCAACACACTGCCACTCTGATCTATTGTCCCAGCATCAAATCAAGGAGGGGAAGGACCTGGAAAGATTGAAGAATGATTGATGACCCCGAACTAAGAAGATTCAAGCTCAACATCAACACAGACATAGTCTCCGCATAGTGCGTTTTCACACTGTCATTACTTGTGTCTCTTGACACATTGTAATCTGCTCTTCCACTGATAAATCTCAAAATTCTGAAGTTAATTTGCTACTGTTCCCGTAATTCTAACATGGGCAAAGACTCTCCAACTGCTTGGAGTCGGGTTTCACACCTGGCAAACCCGCATCAAACTCATCCTGATGAAGAAGGGCCTCTGGGCCATTACCACTAGAAAAGAAAAGAAGCCTCGTGATGCGGATCTTGCTATAACTTGGCAAAAGAACGATGATAAGGCCCATGCCATTATCAAACTGGAGCTAGACGACAGCTATATCCACCATGTGGATAATTGAGAGACCTCACAGGATACATGGAAGAGACTTGACACCTTGTTTGATGCACAGTCTAAATCATCAAAGTATGGTCTCCTAATTGAGTTTTTCAGGCTTGAAATGAAGTCCAACACATCACTTGCCACACATCTAAATTACATGGAAGGACTTCTAACCCAACTTGCAGGAATTAACATTAAAATGGAAGAAGATGTTTGCATCAGTGTTCTACTTAAGAGTTTGTCTCCTAAATATAATAATGTATCGACAAATTTAATCAACATGCCAAATCCTAACCTTGTTGATATCTAGGCATCACTGTTAGAAGAGGAAAAGAAGCTAAAAACTAAGAAAGAACCAAGTATCTCTAGAGATGAGCATGCATTATATGTTGGCAACAGGTACAAAGGCAAGAAGGATCAGCTCTTCTGTGACTTTTACAAAAGGACCAAACACACCGAGAAGTTCTACCACGCAAGAAAGAGGTCCCAAAAGGCCTATCTAGTTGCAGTCAAAGAAGAAGAAGAAAATGGAGCAAAGGAAGAAGAAGACCACCAGGAGAAGGACAAACCTCATCAGTCCTTCTATTCAGATAGACTTTTTTAGTTTTGTATTTCCTAGCCCTAATGTCTCAAACATAAACTTGTAAAACTCCTCAGTTATCCTTGTACTACAGCCTCTATACACTTTGTAAGCCCCCTGCAATAACCTCTGGATATCCATCATGTTTGTGGTACCCACACTTAGTCTTTTCTGCGACAGCCTCTGGTGTTTTGCCATGTTCATGGTGTGCCCACACTTTGCAAGTGTTGCTTTCACTAAAGCCTCTACACACTTTGTACTTTTGGTTGTGATTGAGGAGGGGTGTTGAGATATTTGCAATCACACCTACTTTAGTCCCTTTGTATAAGACAGCTAGGCTAGGAAGATGCAGTTCATTCTAGGAAGAGAGACAAAATTCCATATGCACAGTGGATGTTAAGTGTTACCAAAGAACTCTATATAATGATGTACTTGAACTATCACTTTCATATTATGATAATGCAATAGTACTTGTCTCTTTCTGTCAAGTGTCTGTGTCATTGTTGTCCATACACAAGATTGTGTTTATGAGTTCAAGTCTCAATCTTGAAACCTAATTCACTTGTGTAACAGTTGTCTACATCGTCATGTCAATATGAGTTGTGTCTTTATCTTCCATCCTCCATAGCTTTCGCCCTTGCCATGCTCTAGATCCCGCATCTTTGACATCACTCGCATGCACACATACTCTCTCTACATTCCCCTCAAAATGAAGGTTTTTGCTCCATTTTGCATGCTGCTTTACCTACCATGGATATTCATTGTGCAACTACAATATTGCTATTTCAAGACCTGATTGTGCATTCCATGGGAAGTCTTTCTAAGATGTGTGAGCAATGTTTGGCTAAATTGTGAAGATATGAGACTTAAGTGCAAGGATTGGTTTTGTTTGGTAAACATTATTGTTGGAATGGAAAAGTAATGTTGCCACCGTTGCAACATCCACTGTAGCCATTACATGATTTGTTGCATGGTATGCATCCTCAAAGTAGATTATTTAAAAATAATATATGGGCATATAATAGTGCTCTTG
The DNA here is from genome assembly GCF_053477565.2 of Lygodium microphyllum. Lineage (NCBI taxonomy): Eukaryota > Viridiplantae > Streptophyta > Polypodiopsida > Schizaeales > Lygodiaceae > Lygodium > Lygodium microphyllum. Next base: position 109,046,492 of record NC_141155.1, on the reverse strand, counting down.
CATTTGTTTCACTTGGTGCCAATATTGATGAGTTTTGTCTATTGCAGGGAATTATTATACCTTTTAGAGTGCATGGCTCTATTTATCATCATATAGGCCCTCTACTTCCTAATTTGCAATGATAGGAAATGCTAAGATTTGCACAACTTTATGTTTATGATACTGAGCATGAGTTATTTAATCAATTGGGTAATATGCCTAATTTATTACCAACTTTACTTGGGGAGCTTCAGTCTATGATGCATCAACACAATGTATATGCACAAGATTTTAGATCCGTGGGTATGCAATTGCAAAATAATGCCTTGTGTGATTTAAGAATGACTATTTTTGGCGTCTAGTAGGCTAATAGACAGTACTCACTGTTGAGAAACACAGATCTAGAGCTATTTGGCTATGGTGGACACAAGTTAAACACACAATACATTTTCAAAGTGAGGGTTTGTTACTCAAGTGAATTAGGTTCCAAGATAGATTAGCTTGGACTCATAAACACAATCTTGAGTGACACAAAATGAAAGTACCCTACTTTGAAATGAGTGTCAAGTACATGCTTCTATAGCTTTTGGATAGTACCACTCTTCCTCACTATGCTTATGGAATTAAGGCATCTCTCCCTAGAGCTTCTAGAGTATACATCTTTTCTCATATCTTCTATACAAAGCCACTTATGGGCAAAGCCACTTTTGGGCACACATTCAGCCTCTATGGGCATACATCATTTGATTTCTCAACATTCCCCTCAAATGATGAGTCTCTACCCTTACTGGCTTTTGTCCCCCCCTACATGTGAACATGAACCACCAGGAGACTAGCTTTTTGGCAGCCTAGTCAAGTTAAGGCTTGAAACTTTACATTTTTGGTAGGTTTTTTACATCCACTATGGGAAGCAAATCCACTCAGGGAATTCAAGATCCTCTATGGGAAATTTTTGCAAAACATTTTGTTGGTTTGTAGCAACGGAAAATATTTTCTTCATCCTTTTTGTTTTGTTGCTTCTTTGGGAACCTTTGGTGGTGTCCTCGATCTTCTTGGTCTTCATAATGCTCTTTGACTTGTGCTTTAGTCTTCTTTGTAAGGTCCTTTTTCTTAATGAGTTTGAGAAGGTTACAAATAGATAAATTGTTGTAGCTTGTCATGACATAGATCTTAGAATACATAGGATTTAGGATTTTGGTGGCTTTTGAGTTATTGCAGCGTTTTAGGAATGCATGATGAACACATTTCTCCTTGTATAGCTTTCATTTTTAAAGTACATGGCTTGACATGGCATTGGACAGTTGAGCTTGTCATAGGCAAATCATTTCAAGTGCAAGAAGGTCTTACAAATTGGATTTCTACTCAATGGTAGTGTCTAATCTCTTTTACAGAGTGCTTAAGTGATTTCAAGAATGAGTTTAGGGTAGAAAGCAATGGGAACAAGGGTTGGATAGAACCAGTTTGAGAATATGAGTGTGAAAGAGGTTTAATGGGCAAGACAAGGCATGAATAGGGTTTAGAGAAGGGAATATTAACCTTAAAAACAAGGGTTATATTTTTAAAAAAAACTTGCCATGAACAGATGTCAGTTTGTGATAGTGATCTTCATCAATACGTTGACCGTGAGAACAATGCGTCGATGAATTTGAGCACATCGTAGACTATGAGCAGATCTGGACTTCGACACAGCAGCTTCCTTTTTAGCGGCAGGTGTCAGTGATAGATCTCTAGATCTCTCCTTTAATGTAGCAGGTCGACAATGCCAACAACTATCTTCTTCATTCTCTTTCTCTGCCACATAACAATTATTTGATCTAGATCACAATTCACCTAGCTCATAAAGTTTCCCAAGAGTGTGGTGTGCCACAACTACCTCTGAGATAGAGCAGTTGGTTGATCAAACTTGTTTGAGATAGAGCCCTCTTCTTCTTTCTCTTCTGTGGTGGTTGAAACAGAGTAAGTAACACCAATAGTCTTAACCCTTGTCTCTTACTAGTAACCTTATTGAGTTGTCTGCAAGCCTGACATGTCTTCTGAAGTATCAAAAAGTTATGTTGGAGCAATTGAATAGAGGCCCATTATAATGTATGCAGAGAGTCTATAGATCAGCCTTAGTGATGGCTTCGAAGCAAGGCGACTTCAAGTAGGGCCAAGAGTTGAAAAACTAGGTGGGATTCTTATGCTATTTTAGAATAGCAACTGCCTTGTAGTGCTTCAACCCTTGGACAAGAAGGGCTTTCACCGTATCTATCACCTCCAAAGCAGGATCCAAGCCAAGCCTGAAGTAGATCCCTCAACTTGCCCTCTTGCTTGATACTAGCCACCAACCAATTTTAGCTAAAGACTAGCCTTCATGTCTTGAGGTCTATGACCTTGGACCTCTTGGGATCCTTTACCTTGTATGCAATGGTAGATGGCTTTGAGGGATAGAGGAGGTGATAAAGAAGGAGATTAAGAAAGGACACACACTAGCTAACTAGCTTAGCCATGGCTCTGATACCATGTTGAGAAACACAGATCTAGAGCTAGTTTGCTATGGTGGACACAAGTTGAACACACGATACATTTTCAAAGTGAGGGTTTGTTACTCAAGTGAATTAGGTTCCAAGATAGTTAGCTTGGACTCATAAACACAATCTTGAGTGACACAAAATGAAAGTACCATACTTTGAAATGAATGTCAAGTACATGCTTATATAGCTTTTGGATAGTACCACTCTTCCTCACTACGCTTATGGGATTCAGGGCATCTATCCCTAGAGATTCTATAGCATATACATATTTTCTCATATCTTCCATACAAAGCCACTTTTGGGCACACTTTCAGCCTCTATGGGCATACATCATTTGATTTCTCAACACTCACCTCCAATGGCAACTGAAGTTGCGGCTATCATGCTAGGACAAGGCGATGAGAATACTCTTGATCATCGAGACATGCATGTTTATAATCGAGATGGATTATGTATTGCTATTTCAAACATGCATATGGCATATATGCCAATGCTATATGTTCTTCATTTTCCTATGGGTGATGATAGTTGGCATATAAAGGTACCTTATAGTATTGTTAGTATTCTAGTTAATATACATGGATTGTCTAATAAGGATTGTGTTACTCAAATGCAATTTTATGTATTTTGACTACAAGTGCATGCGTAATGCCCCTTAAAGAGCCTTAATACACTTCACATCTTTTAGTTGACCATTGCAAACCACCTTGTTGTTAGAAGATTTAAGAAAAAAATAATATAAATAGTACATTAAACATGTGAAAGTATTGTTTTTCATGCAAACCAATCCTAACCATGCCAACAGGTGTTCTTTGATTCCCATGAAGTTGGAAGAGAAAATACCTTACTTGGTTGGATATATCCTCTGCTTTATATCACTATGTCAAAATTTCATAACTTTCATATCTTGAAGCTTTTTGTTACATTTGCAAACCCTAATATTCATTTAGGAGCAAAAACCGCATGGTTTCATACATATGGTTTCGTACAATTATCTCAATAATAAGATAATGAAAGCTTAAAATGAAAGATAGTTCGACCATGTTAATGGAAAGAAAACAATATGACTAAAGTAAGGTAAATTATGTTATCAATTCTCCTTGTTGCAAACAAATATCCATAGATAATATATTCATCAAATTTCAAGACCCAGCATCCTTTTCTTTCTTCTATGTTGTTGACTTGGGGGTTGATAGACTCCAACCACTAATTTATCTACCATAGATTTGGAAGTTGGAGAGAATAACCAAGCTGTCTTTTCTATTGGATCATTTCTTCTTCTAAGGGACCTCGCAATGTAACAATAGCTTATTTGAGAGCATTATAATGTCACAATTTGGAAATCATTTAATGTCTTTCTCACAATCATAAGAGCTAAAAGAAGCAACATTTGAGATCCTCTAGAGAATGCCATGGATCAATCTTACCATCTGTGCAACATACCAATCAAGTAAAGTGATGAATGTTATGACATCTATCATCATAAGCTTTTATTAGCAACCTATTGTGAGATAATGAAGCTAGGGAAACAATAGCCACCATTCTCATTATTTTATTCAGTGATTACGGTTTGTTGGCAACAATCGACCAGTTTAAAACTAGCCAAACTAATTATTTTATTGTCTTTTTGCATGCTTATTTATAGGCTACTTGCTTTGATCATCCCCCTTCTCATTTTTCAAGTGGAGAGAGAGAGAGAGAGAGAGAGAGAGAGAGAGAGAGAGATTGGCTCGTGGAGATACTTCAATAGCCTGTTTGTATATCTGCCTTCTTCATTCCAACATTCATTTGCTGCAAGTTCTTGCATTCTATTGTCTCTTTCCTCTCTCCCTCTTCTCTCATGTTCATTATCTTTCATTCTTATCCATATACTTCTGCATTCATTAGACTCTGACATGGTATATCAAAACAACATTTTGATCATGGGTGGACTTGAACTGAAGATTTTAGCATGACAAAAAGTTTATTTTTTCAACATTTATAAGCTAAGGCAAACAAGTGAAACACAAGAAAGGGGTAAAGTTACTACTTTTTGCATGTTTTTATTATTCATGAAGGAAAAAAGAGTGTGTTTTCAACCCTTTTGAGCAAATTTTGAGTCTTCATGGCCTCTAATGGTTGAAACACATTTGGGGCATTAGGCTTTTTCTACTCCTATGGTTTTGAGTTATAGTCCATGCAAATTCATTGGCGATGGATGCTATCTGCTACATGTAGTTGATTGGGTCTGTCACTAAGTTGATTGCTTATTACACATTCTCTATTTAATAAATTTATATCAATAAATTAATGACTCACTTTTCTTTAAGTGTTGATGATGATCTAGCATGGCCATGAGTCCATTTAGAGACCAGTATTCCTAGTGCATCACTTAATGGGGTGATTAGAGCACTGTGACAGGGATATCTGGTACAGGCAGTACAAGTTATGAAGGGGAAAAGAAGTGTCTACCAAGTGTAAGAGTGTACACAAGAACTAAGGAGTTACACATAAATGAAGATGGATTGAGTTCTAAGAAGAGGAAGTGCATTAGTGTTGTGTATATGTATTTATGTGTCCATCCAGGGACGCTTGGGAATGTTTACTTGTGTGTAATGAGCATTGCATTCATTTGGGGTCATCCTCTCCCCTACAAGTCAAGGTTTAAGGTCTTTTATTTCATTAAAAAAGATGAGAGAGGGAATTCTCTCACTAAGAAAGACAAGAGACGTGATCCTCTAGAAGTGAGGAGAGAAGTGATTTTCTCTTTCTAACGTCTAAAATGACACAAGCTTTTGTGTGGAATTCAATCTTAAGGTTGAGGCCCAAGGCAATCTAATGAACTCTCCTTATCTATGACTCAAGGTGGTTGCACGGACCACAAGTTAACAGTACAATTTAAAAAGTTGTTTTCTGGAAAATCCATTTTTAAAATAACTTGCAATAGAAAAGCGATCTCTAAAAACGGGCTATGCAGGTTATCGAAAACAGCGAAATCTACAACTTTTGTGTTTGACGTTTTTTCATCCAAACAACGCACAAAGAGATATCTCGAAATTAGTGCTGCAGAGTGGAACAACCACATCTTGCATGAAGATCAACTCAACTCTCTCTCCAAGAAGAGAAGCTCTTGAAAGCCTATAAAAGAGGAGGCTCTCCTTGGGTGTAAGGGTGAGGTGAAGGAAGCATCACTTTGCATGTATCCAAGAGGAGAAGAGAAGGTGCAAGTGTTGAGGAAAACTGCTGAAATCAAGTGCTGTGGAAAACCCTGCTGAAATCAAGTGTTGTGGAAGCCCTGCTAAAATCAAGTTCCAAGAGGAGAAGAGAAGGTGCAAGTGCTGCGTAAGCTCTGCTGAAATCAAGCGCCAAGAGGAGAGCCCTACACATATTGTGTAGGAGAGAAGGAGACTCAAGAGGATCAAAAGGTGCCAACTTCCAAGTTATGCAAGTATTAGCCGGTTGTATACCGTGCAAGGAACTGTGATCTTGTTTCCAAGATCTACAAGTAAGAACTGGCTTATGTGTAACGGAAGAGCTTGCTCCTTGTCAATAATATAACTCCACAAGGGGGGGAACTAGCCCATCTTCCAATCCCTAGTGTGTTGCCAATTTCTCTACCTCTCTCTCTACATCTTTCTTTTCTCTCATCTATTCTCCCTCTGTGCCAATATAATATTTGCCATATATATTTTAAGTATATAAGAAAGTCGACCGTGTATCTCGGATTCTATAACAGGGTCATTGATATGACTCCTTAACACTCAGATTGATTTATGTTTTCCAGTGGGTTTGCTTGTAGGGTTCATGAGTTTGATACATTGATAGGTTGCTATGAGGATTTTGTAGTTTCTAAGGGGGACCCCTGACCTAGGTATTTATTACCCGGCAAGCACATGAAATTCAATCTTGGTTCTATAGGGCTTGATGGATTCAAATTGGGTTGGAGATGTTGACCACAGGAGGTCAACAATAGGATACTACTTCACTTTGGATGGAGGTGCTATCACTTGGAGTAGCAAGAAGTAGACCATTGTTGCCCTACCATCTACAAAGGTGCAGTACCGCATGATAGCTTCTACCACGTGAGACAATGTGGCTTGATTGTTAAGAGATCTTGGCTATACTCAGACAGGTCCTACTACATTGCATTGTGACAATGAGTATTGCATTGCTTTGGCACAAAATCATGTATTCCATGCTAGATCAAAGCACATTGAGATATAGTACCATTTCATTTGACAAAAGATCTTGGATGAGACCATTGATGTCGTTTACTACAAGACAAGACTAAGGATAACTTAGCAAATACTAGTTTATGAAGGCTCTTTCTCAGCCTATTTTTTGATAGCACTTTAGATTCCTGACTCTTGAGCCTTATGCCTTGTCAAAGATGTGAGAGGGGGTGTTAGAGAAATATTCATCCCTTAGACAAGCATTGTCAGTCTATCATTGTACAATTTGTTCTCTCGGGCACAATTACACATTTCTTTTTATCAAGTTGAATAGTTCTATATAGTTTACATGTAGTTACCAGCTCCACCAAGCAATCGGGTAGGTCAAGCAGGTTGCCACGTGGTAGCTAGTAGATTTGCACAATATTTTTCTCATTATTCAAGGATTGCAGTTTAGTAGTAGTCGACCATTTTTAAAATTGGCTAACCTGATTATTTTATTATTTTCTTTCATGCATATTTACAAGCAACTTGCTTTGGTCATCCCATTTGTCATTTATTAGGGTGGAGAGAGACATTGGCTTATGGAGATCCTTCGATAAATCGTTTATACATCTTTCTTTTTAATTTCAATATTCATTTACTACAAATTTTTGTGCTCTACTATCTCTATTCTCTCTTCCTCTTCTCTTGTGTTCATTGTCTTTCAATCTTGTCCATACACTTCCACATTTGCTGCACTCTAACAATGACATGTAGGCCATGGGCTTTGTGTCATGAGATGCAGCTAGAATCTTTTGTAAGCATGTACATACGCTGTATTTTTAACACCAGCTGTCAGGATGGTTGAATATATAGAACAAGCCCATTTCTCCATTACCACATGCATTGTAATACCAGACTTATTATGTTGCAATTTTCTGATTAGTACTGGCTAACTAGTGGCCAACAATTTTTGTTGGCAACCATAAACACCAAATAGATGGAAATACTATTTTCTTCAGCTCTTCTTCTACTGGTCAATAAGAATCAAGCATTACTTGTGTTTTTGTAAACTTCTTGATGGTTCCCCACACAATCGAGAACATGAGTTTCTGTTGGTTATGCTCTCCTTTCTTACCGACACGCCCTCACACTTGAAGTTGGTTATGCGATGACCATCCTCTATAAAGCCATGCCATCCCACCGCGCTCCTCTCCCTTGACCTTGCAGGCTTCCCCAATTTCAGAGAGGGAGTCAGCTCCTTGAGTGGTTTATGATTAGGCCCAACATTCACAACACCCACATATACCTTGCTTTGTTATGGTTGATGTGAGTCATCATCAAGAGCTGACACTTGTTGCTATTCCTTTAAAATGTTGCTCTTTGTCGTCTACAATTAAAGTAGATTTTGGCAATTCATCGATAGCAACAACATCAACTCACAGATAATCTACCTAGAAAAAAATCAAAGAGCTTGCAACCAGTGCCTTTAGTGGTGGAAGGTAGTCCGGAAGACATGGGCACAGGCGAAATTATTGCAAACAATTGGAGCAATAGTAAGTAGTATGAGAGACAATAGCATGGGTAGAGCTTCTCTCCGAAGACTCCAATGAAATCAGAGTTATTCAATGTAATAGAGGCTTGGTGAACCTATAATGCAAGTGTAATAGATCCACTAGTTGGGGTAGAGGGGAAAGGAGGTTGCCAAATAGATTCATGCAGACAGTCTACAGCACGAAAGCTACCATGACAATTTAAAACATCAAACAAGCCAACTGTGTGCCCATCATAAACAGATTAAATCAGCACACCAACACTCAGATTGCACTATCCAATGCTTGCTCTGGCTTGTAGGGTACCGCTAGCACTTCCTCCCAAAAGCTATCCAGCTCACGTGCTAAAGGTCCTCCCTCCTCACAATACCTTCCTCTTTCCCATCTTCTCTCTAATATGCAATGGCAAATCAATCGATCATTACATGACCCCATTTTACTTGTTGCCTTCTCTTCATTGTTGCTCTATTAGCAGCCCCTTCATTAGCAATGTTTCAAACTCTCGAGGATATGTATGACTAGTTAGTTGGACCTTTGATGGGAAGAGGAGGTGGGGCTTTCTTCAACCTCTTACCTCTTCCAAATTAGCAATATAAAGTTGCAAAGGTGCATCATTTGATAAAAATGAAGGCATCTGAGCATAGATATCTAAATTTGTTGTTGCCCTCAGCTTCAGAGCACTCTTCACTATCCTTATCTGCTATCTCCAAAACTGCAACTCTAGGGACCTCCAGATCTGCTGGATGTTATCATGGACCAGATATGCAGCTAAATGCATCATCTTCTTTACCTTCAAATCTCTTTATGCAGCCATTCACCAACTATTTTGTTAATAAGAGTCATAGAATTTCCCACAGCTGATCCAACCCTAAGCCATTACAGAATATGCTCAATGCAATGACATATAGAAGTGTGATTGTTTCAGTACCAACAATGTGATTTAGTTGACCACTCTTCCTACACCTCAAACACAGCACATATGGAAGCTGAATTGTAAGAAACAAGAGAAAAGATAGGGAAATGATAAGGTGTACATGCATTGGCACCTAAGATATGTACACATTAACAATGCGATAAACATTGAGATGTTGAGAAGATAGTCTCCATTTGCCTTACATTTATAAGATAGCCAACAAAAAACTTGTGTCTTATAGGCACTGTGCTGAGTAATGTTGTTAGACTGCATCTTGAACTATAAGTGCCATAGTTCAGTTGTTGAACACTGATAAAAGAAGACTCCTCTGACCATGAACACTTAACGAGAACTGTCCTCTAACTATTGAGGTCCGAGGTCACTGTGAGACAAACATTCTAATCTTCCGAATGCACAAAATAAAGCAGATACTAACAAAAACAAGTCAAACATATCAATTGAAAGGATTTGTACTCTTCATTGTTCTTAGCTGTAGCCTTGAAAATATTTGCTCCTGTGGGCTCTTACTTCTCAACTGCCATATCCATAGCCACAATCTGCATCATATCATGAAAAACAAAACATCCAAGTGGGAGTACTTCACGAGCGCTTTTAAGTATTTTAGAGTTGTTGCATGCATCTTGTCACAATAGCAAATTGTCTGCTTCATGCACAGGGTAAATGCAAGGAGGGCATAAGTTTTTCCATCTTTAGAAATACCAGTTTCAAAACCAGTAGCACTTGAGTCGATGATAAGGACAATGCAGTCAACCTTAGAGGTCCCCGTAATGATGTTCTTGATGAAGTCACACTGACCAAGGGCATCAATGACAGCACAACAGTACTTCATTGTTTCAAACTTTCAAAGAGAAATATCAATGGTAATGCTCACACTTGGCCTTCAGCTTGTGTCTAGCACCCAAGCATACTTGAATGACCTCTTGTTGTGCATGTTGAATGACCTCTTGTTCATCTCAGCCACTTCTTTCTTGAACCATCAGAGTACATTCAATGAGTCACTGAAGTGCTTGAGGTAAAGGCCGATCCTCTTCATTTCATTTCAGGCCATTACATATTCAAATCATCCTTTCATGCGCATAGACCAAAATTGTGTGACATGCTGTGGGCATCAAATGCATCCCTCTTTGGATCTCCAGACTTGCGCAAAAGAATCCACTGAACAAATGGCATCTGCATTGAAGATCGTTGGAGATGTAGGACAGCTCAACAGAGCAGATTGTCATGTCTTTTCCTTTGTGTTGCATTGATTAAGAGGAGTGTAGGCCTGTCCATTGACTTCACTACAAGATCTTTGAAGAGGCACACCAAAAACTGTACTTGCTACTGAAAAGACAATTAAGACAATCAAATATGCACACTGCAAAGTATACAAGATCTGAAACCCATGAGGAAGATAAGAGCATTTCTCATACCAAGATGCATTGCCACATTTTACCAAGCATACTACCTTCCTCAACTCCATCATCATCTTCAATATGTGTCAAAGATAGAGAAGCCTGAAGGAACTAGATCATCCTCAACATTTGTTAACAGGACTGCACAACATAGTATATTGAGTGCCCTATATTGCTGTGGAATTCGGCAAACCTGACCTTATTTGAGGCATCACTTGCTTTGATTCCTCGCCATGGCTGTCCTAAGCCACCCCCATTGCAATGGAATAGGAGAGTCACCACCTTGTCTAATTATCAACCTGTAGCCCTGTTTTTTCTTGTCTTCATCTCTATTTTTTTGTTGCTCTCTCTGATCAGACATTGTTCCATGTAATATTCTACTCTACGTTGATTGTATGCAACAAATGGTGTTCTTCTTCTCTCCTCCCTAAAGCCACCCCTAGTAGTAGGTGACTCCCTGGTTTGCCGCTAGGCAGCCACGGCTGCCACCCTGCTGCACATCCCTCATCGTTCCCCAGGGCCAACACATGATGGCAAACCAGACTATCATTTCACGGGCAGCCACTCTATGTTGCTGAGTGTGATATTCGATAAAGAAAGCTCATCTAACTAGCAAGCAATATTGTACACGGATCCAAGCCAGATGAGAAAAGTGCCAGTAATAAAACTGTAATAACTGGCATTTAACAACATCATATTCTCACTTCTAATCTTTTAACAAGCAATGGCTACAATCGTCGACTTGAGTTAAGAGAATTTGTAGTTGTCATAGGTTACTTTTCGGCTCCATTAGCTCGTGCTTAAATAAGCAAAGCACATCAGATCCATGCTGAAACTGCACTGTTTGCGTCTAATAGTAGGCTCCCAGTTGAACATTTGGGTCAACTTATATCCAGCTTGAAATTAACTTGTCAGTTGGGAATAGGACTGCAACTGCGCAGGTCGTGATCATTAGCATCATGAGGTCAGTGCCAAGCAGGACAAGACTGTAGCACCGAGGGGTAAGGGATTGTAGTAGAACAGGACTATCGCCACGAGCGGGGTAGGACTACATCGCAAAGTGGGATACGACTGCAAAACGTGGAGCACTGAGCGAGACAGGTCGTAACTCACAGCAGGAGTACTTCCACTGGCTAATAGAACAAGACTGGAACTACGCCTAGCACATCGGGGGATGACAGAGGACGAGAGACTATGGGCATTGCCTAGAGAGGAAGGTAGATATCGGCCAGAGAGGAAGAGAGACGTGCAGAATGACAGGACTATGATGCTAGGAAAGACGGTGTGTGTGTGATAGGGGGGAGGTTGGAAGGGAGAGTAATTTTTTGCTATTAATTGAAATACATTTTGTGAGAGAGAGTGTGTGTGTGGTTGAGTTATTGTGTAGGGAGAGAGAGTTATCGGGGGGTGTATATAAGCATTCACCACTATCTTTAATTGAATTATTTTTTAACATTGAGGATTATAACATGCATGATTGAGAGCATTCGATGTTAACCCTTACATAGGTAGGATAATGTCACACTAGTGTTTCTTATGCAAGGAACGCTATCTGTGAAGCGGGGCGACAAGGAAGCGAAGCTGCCGTGCCCTATTGCATAGTAACTTTGCCATCTTTGAGTGTAAAAATACCATATAATTCGCTTCCATCGTACAACCATAACATGTATACAATTGTAACATATATACAATTGCACAAACATAACATGAACACGTATTCCTTTTTTGAGTCCTCGAGCATAAGACATCACATGCTTACTCACTATTTTCTCTTTTTTGAATCTATCTCACTATTTGTTGCCAATATGTCTCTCTCCCCACCCTTTTTCACACCTCTCTTTGTAATTTTTCTCTCACACATATGTGTCACCTCTCTCTCTCTCTCCCCCTCTTCCCTTTTTATCTCTCTCCTCTCTCTACAACACCCATTGCTTTCTTCCCCCCCTCCTTTCCACCTCTCCCTCCCTCCCCTGGTTTATCCCTCTCATGTGTTTGTGACCTCTCTCTCTCTCTCTCTCTCTCTCTCTCTCTCTCTCTCTCTCTCGTATACACATGCATAAAAGGATAGACATGCATTTGCATTTAGGTATAGACTCATATTTATATATAATACATTTTATACACCAGACATGTAAACTTTACCCATACTTACTTTGCATGTTACAATTAGAAATAACATTGCACCTAACCGTAAATAAAAGACATACAAAATGCATATTTTGTATCCTTGAGTGTAAGAAATCGCATGCTTGCTCGCTATTTTCTCTCTATCTTGAACCTCTCTTACTATTTTTTGCCTCTCCCCCTCTCTCTCCCTACCCCTTTTAACCCCCTCCTCTCTTTGTGACTTTTCTCTCATATATTAGTTACCCATCTTTCTCTCTCTCTCTCTCTACCAATATTTAAAAACACAATATTTGTGAGTTTGGGAATCTCCCAATTTTCATTTTTTGAATACTAAAAAGGTGGCACCCGGATAATATGTCCATAAGTTTCTCAAAACCATATGATGTGACCTATCATTGGAAAGCGCTTGAAAAATGGAATCTATTGAGCTATACATCGCTCAATTTGGAGTTATAGTGTTCAAGTTATGACAAATCCAAAGATTTGACCACGTGTCCCAAACTTATGGGAAATTCCCATATTCCCCAATATGGTGTGTCACACACACACACACACACTCTCTCTCTCTCTCTCTCTCTCTCTCTCTCTCTCTCTCTCTCTCTCTCTCTCTCTTCATCTCTCTTCTCTTTCTGCAACCTCTATCTCTTCCTTCCACCCCCTTTTTCACCTCTCCCTCCCTCCCCTTTTTTATCCCTCTCCTCTACCTGCACCCCTCTATCTCTCACCTCTTTTACACCTCTCCCCCTCTTTTCACACACACACTCTCTCTCTCTCTCTCTCTCTCTCTCTCTCTCTCTCTCTCTTATATGCATGCATAAAAGGCTAGATATGCATTTGTATCTAGGCGTACAAAGACTCATATATATGTGCAATAACCATACACCAAACTTGTAAACTTATATCCATACTTGCTTTACACAACAATTAGAAGTAGCTCTATATCATCATTGGATGTTACAATTAGAAATAACATTGCTATATTGAAATGAACTTAAATGAAAGATACATGAAATACACCACAAAGTCTAAGTGTATCCAATCATTACAAACAAACTCTTAATATTAATAATACGCATAGGTGAGCTCAAAACCAAAGTTTGTTCTAGAGACTGTGCTAATAACTTTGCACCACAAAGTCAAGCATCAACAAACCACAAAGTGTTACTCCTTGATTGTGCCTATGCATTTGAATCCAAATGTTACAAAAAGGATCCCAATGCAAACAAAAAATCAAAAATTTCGCATGCAACCTAACCAAATAAATATTTCTTTTCTTTAAGAAATCACTAGGAAAATTTCCATTCTCCAACATAATATGATTAGGTGAAGCAAGTCCTATTGTCACTCCTCGTCTTGGCGATGGTACAAGGGACATGATAGCCTTTCCTCTCTTTCTTGCACCTAAAATTTTAGAAAGCCATAATGTATATGTAAATACATCTAAAGATTGATAAATATTACTTAACTTTAGAATAACAATACCTGGCCTAACATCTACAAACCACTTGGTAGGCATTGTCATAGCTTGATGTAGCGTCACAAAGTAATTGAGGTCTTTAAATTCATACATCGACCACTCCATTGGTATTCTATCAATGTGAGAAAGTCGAAACCTCTTATCCTATTTAGCTTCACCCATATGCACTCGAAAACACTGAGTATATCCACAAGCACCACCACAATAAAAACTGGAAGTAAAATCTCTATATTGGCATCATCATACAAACCCTCAAATATCCTTGCAAGCATTCTTCTTATGATATCATGCGTTGTTAGTGCAAGATACATTGTGATTCCTCTTCTGATAGTCAGAAGCTGAATAATAGCCCCAACTTGGAGTAGGCATCTGCAAAAGTCAAGCAAACCCTTAAATATATTGTAGGAAATAATCAATTACTACTAAGTATATGCCAACTGAACATGGCATAAAGGCCATTTCACATAGGAGCCAAGTAGTGACTACAAAGCTATCAAATTTCAATAGACACGTCCCTAAAAAAAGCAAGCATATCATTCCACCCTCCAAAAAACACATTTATGTATACATCCCTGCAAAAAAGCAATACACCTTATTGCATCTTCTAAAGTACATCCTTGTATATAGTGTTCACCATGACATTCACAATGCTCCCATTTTCATCTAGTAAGGCTCTCACACCACATGAGGATTTCACCCTTGAAAATGCAACATACAACTGTCTATTTGTAAATACTGGTGTCTTTAAGTAAAGACCAACAACAAACCTACTATGATTTATTGATAATCATAGCAAATGCCAATCGAATAGGAGTTTGTCTTTGCCTCATAATAAATGAAAATTGCAAAGTGCTAGGAATAAAAGTAATCCTAGGAATGAAAACTCTTTCCCCTACATTTGTTCTTGTTATTATCTCAACATGTATCACCTTTTTATTGAGTGCCTTACATATCAATGGTATACCATTACACATACCTTTTCTTGGATTTAAATAATGGACTATTGTAAATGACTACAAAATAGCCCCAAAACTCTTTCAAAACAATGGAAAAATGTAAGGAAATACCAAGGTATAGAGCTATCCACCAATTGTGAGCAATAGATTGTGCAAGTAGAATGTCTACTTACCAAGTTAATGCAGAAAATTGTAATTACAACACTACTATAATAAATGCAATAATATGACCAAGACCACTATGGGTAAATAATCAAAAGACCAAGCTTCCACTACTAGCAATATTCGAGTAACAACCGGGTTATATAAAAGCAACAAGTAGTGAATAGGCATACAATCGATACTAAAGTTTATCATAAACTTAAGGTAGTTAGTAACCAATACATCCCATAGGCATAGATATTGTCTATATAATAAATCTTAAGAGTAAATACAAAGATCCACCAAATACACAACTCACTGAGCAAAGAGTATCTAAGAGAGAATGTACATAAGATAAGAGTCCCACTGTCTCAGTAAACCAAGCTCAACTACATATAAAATCTAAAGCTCTAATATAATGTATCCAAATAAATGCAAATATCTCAAATGCACATCCATTGAAGCATATCCAAAGTGTAAAAGAGTAATGCAAAGTTCAATACACATCAAGTACATAACATTCAGATGCCCAATAACATTAGCCAATACATTCAGGAGCATTAAAGACAATAAGTCTTCAAATCTATAAATGACAATCATTGAAGCAACTAAAGCATGTAGTCAAAGTTTCAAGTCATCAAAGGAGCTCAAAACCAAGGGTTAAAGCATTTCATAATCATATCCAAGTCTAAGCATCAATGCTAAATGTTAAGACATTCGATGTTGGATATAAAGACACTTGTGCCTAGTCGCTCATGTATTAGTTACATTGACAATACCTACATACATGCATGCATGTACACTGCAAGTAGCGGATACCCATCACTTCCACTTTATTCTTCATTCTTTTAGTGACATTTGAATAAAGGGAAGGCCCATCACACATTGTGACTATTGGAGTTCCCACATCTTGTGTCTCTCTCTCTCTCTTGCTCTTGCTCCTTCCACCATACATTAGGGGAGTTTTGAGGTCTCGAAAATGCCCTGTAAGAGATCCTAGAGAGAGAAAATAATTTAAGAAATAAAATTATTTTATAGAATTTTTAAAAGGTTTATATTTTGGTAAGTTAAAATATCAAAATTTGTTAATAAGTCATTGCCATGATATTCTCGTGGTCACATCAAACCTAGAAATCTAGGTCACCATAAAGTTGGCAAAGGTTGTCATAATGAAGATCTTACCTCTCCTCATTAAAGTGAAAACTAATATTCAATTTGAATTTTGGTGGATACTCGATTGCCTCCCTCCATCGTTTCTCTCTTCTTTTTTTCTCCTCCTTAGTAGTCTCTTCTTTGTTTTCGTTCTTGCTTCTAATCATATCCTTAGCTATGGATCAATCACCCAATGATCTCTGTAACTCAACTATGGATCAATCAGCCAAACCAATGATCTCTGTAGCTCTCATAAAAGACCTCTCTATCATCTTGATATTGAGTTGGATAGTGAGTATGAACCAATAAGAAAGAGAACAAAATCTATCACGGTTACAGAGTCTATGAAACATATACTGAGGTTTGAAGGAAAGAAGAATATTGATCTTTTGTTAGATGGAAAGCTATATCCCAAATATCCTAGTAGAAATAGCACTCCTCCTTTCTGTAATAGCTCATCATTAATGAGGTTTATTGGTGATGGCTACAATGGATTTTTAGGTTATACACTTAACCTTGTTGCAGAAAAGGATATCCTTGGACTAGAGAATCATCTTTTGATGAAACACAATGTAGAGTTGTTGCAAAAGCTAGAGGATTGTCAACAAAAAATTCATTCATTGGAAAAGCATATCAAAGCTTATCAAGGAAAGCAAACTTTATTAGGCCTTCGAAATCAACAAAGAGCTCTTAAAAATATTGAGAATCTCAAACAAGGAGGAGGAGGCTGTGGTAAAAGAATCCAAGCAACAAGGTATATTTTTTTTCACTTTGAAAATCTTAAATATGGCTTTATTTAAATTACTTGTATTGATTTGTGATGTTAATTTTGCTTAGATCTCTTCTACAACCAAATGCAAGTGAAAGAGATCCTTTAAAAGCAGCTCAGTTTTATTATCATCTTCTTCCTTCAGTAGTTTCAAAGGATATTTTGGAGAAGAAGAAATTTAAAAAGGCAAAGAAACAATGCTTGGAGTCATTTGTAAAGGATCATTCTTTAGATTCTGAGTTACTAAAGAAGACACTGGATAGTATTGGTATCAGTTGAGATGCTTATATGCAACTTTTCCAGCTTTTACAATCAAATATGAAGTAAGGATAGGTACGCAATTACATACTTCCGAAGTCATTTGTGGTTAGGACTATCAGACAGAGATTTAATAACAAAGTGATGGGGATTCTAGGTGAGCCTTTTCATATCAAGGCTACCTTCAAGGGCAAGAAAAAGGAGGTTACATTCAATGAATTTAACAATATTTTCCTTGACTTGCCCACCCTACAATGCTTAGTGATCAAATTTTACGACTTGTCAGTATAGCAGAGGCACAGGGAGTGGCTAGATTTGTGATTAAACTTGATGAAAGTGAGATTCTGAAATGTAAAAAATTGGAGAGAATCTCTATCACCTTGATGAATAGAGCACTTTCGTCAGGTCATTGCAATCACTCAACATCATTTAGTGTTCAATCTGAATATAACATCTGGTGGCTAGGAGCATTTGAGGTAGATACTAAGAATTTTGATATATTATATTGGGTTTTTCATCAAACGTCAATACCTAATGTTATTCAAAGGCAACAAGCAGGAGAAGAGCTATTTGTTGAAGGATTTGGGAGCTATAGGATTGAGTGGCACATAGCTGGTGACCCAAAGACACTCAAATGTATTTATAATGTATCAAAGGGAGCCAACTCGAGATCTCCTTGCTTATACTGCATGTCACTAGCTATAGAGTTAAACTCAAGCAATTGGAATAGAGCTCCCTCTAGGCACAATAAGGATCCACAGTTTAAACCAGACTTGGACATTCCTTTAGCGAATGCCTATATTTGTACACTTCATGCACTTTGCAAGATAATTGAAAAGCTTGTTCATCTCTATATAGGATTTGCATGGAAGTTGAAGCCATTATCAACTAGAATAGATACTATAACAAAGGTTGAAAAAGTTCTCTCTGCAATTAGTTTGCATGGTGGTAATGTTGTTATTGAACCAAATCTTCAGAAGTCTAAGCTTAGATGGTAATTGTGAAAACCATCTATTGGTGGAGTGAAGACTAGAAGGTTTCTAGGCTTTCATGGGAGACTTGGCAAGATAAACTCGAGAAATGGTGGCTCAACTATTAAATTTAATAAGTGGAAGTCCCTACGTAATGCAGTTAAGGATCACACTGATAATGGACAAGCTTGGAATAGAAAAGCTGAAGTTTGGAAAACGTGTTTTTTTATTGTGAAGACTGAATGGAATGATGATGACCTCAAAGACTTTAAAAATCAATTGAACCTTTTCAAAAAGGCGATGATAGAAGCTTGGGGTGATCGACACTTTACTCACTATATGGTAAGAAGTTTGTATATGTCTGTTTCTTCATTTTCGAACTCATATAATGTTTTTTAATAACTTTCTTTATTTGTTGACTATGCAGCATATTTTATACAACCATGCTCCATACTTTATTAAACAATATGGATCTCTATCTATTTGGTCAACCCAAGGTATGGAAAAATCACATTATCAAGCAAGAACAAAATATTTCAGACACATAAGACATGGAGGTGGAAGACACAAAGCCGGCAGTTTATTAGAGGTCTTTCAATGGTTCTATCGACAAATATGGCATAAATTCAAGCTTAAAGATACAACCACGTCAAGCAATACATCATCTTTAGCAATGACTATACAAATTGTTACCTAAAGAAGAAAAGATAGATATTTAAATTCTTGCGCAAAGCAAAGATTTACAGAATGGTTACAAACCAAACAAAGAGTTGGGAAAATATGGGTTTCAAGAAACCCTTGATCTTTGGCATCTTCTAGTCTGATTGTGTTGCAAAAGAGTCCTTAGTTTTAGGCACCTCGATAGGGCCTCCAGAGGAGTCCTTAGTTTCAGGCACCTCAACAGGGCCTTCAGAGGAGTCCTTGGTTTCAGGTAGCTCGACAAGGCCTCTAGAGGAATCTTTTATTTCATCCCACTCAATAAGACCTCTGTATTTCAAAAACTCCTGTTTACGATAGCCTGGAAGAAGCTTCAAATTCTTACTATCTCCTACATAAGAGAGCAAATAGGAGCCAAGAACTCCAAAATATCCAGCTCTAGATCCACTGTATCCAAGCATAAAGCCAAAAACTCTTATGGCTTCTTCCTTCTCCACTAAAATGATATTGTCCAAACCTCTGCTGAAAACTTGAGATCCAATTACCTTTGAGATAGCTCTCAAAGCCATCATTGGTAGACTTGGAGAGCTTGACAATCTACTATGATATATTACAATTGTTTGATTGTTTAAGTTTCCAATATAATGGCCAAGACTTTGATTTTTCCCAAGCTTCATTGGCCTAGAGCCCTTGGCCCTTCCAAGAAAGTTGTCCAGATCTTCAATCTCAATCTACACAACAAACCACAACAGTATAAGATATAAGATATTTATCTATAATGCATAAAAAAGTCTAACATAAACTCAATGGGTAACTTCGAATTATATTTCATACCTTAGGGTGTTCATCTTCTTCAAGAAGACTATCATCATAAAGATTTATTGAACTCTTGGGTTTCTCATCTGATGGAGACTTCAATCTCTCTTCATACCATATATCATCAATACGAAGTCTCTTCTGGACCTGCAAGAACTCTTCTTCTATAGGTAGCCCCTCCTTTTTGTATTCTGTGATCTGATTAATACATGTATGTAAGGCTATAGAGATATCTTGGAAATTCTCTCCCTCAACATCAAGACTTGCTAGTTGTTCTTGTTCATAACCTATAAAATTAATGTCATTTTGGCCCCAACCTGCAAGGATTGCTAAGCAATAATCTTCTCTAATATAAAAAAGATGTTGAATATCATTTAGCAACACATATCTCTTCTTGCTGATAAGATAAGTGGGAAATGTTGGAACACATGCAAGAGGACCTTCTTCATCAACCTGTGTACTTGGCTCGATCTCCTTTTCTTCCACCATTGTGATATTGTCACTCTTAAACAAACCTACATCAAAACCTTGGACAAGTTGATTCTCAATATCTTCGTGGAACATCTCCTCCTTCTCTTCGACCTCCTTATCCATACTTGCAATATCCTCTAGCTTTCTCTGTTGGGCTATATCTGGAGAAGAATTTTCCATGTACTGAAGGTACACAATAAATCCAACATCCTTGTGGATCAGAAGGCATTGGTGTTGATACCTGTGGAAAGGGCAACATGTTTCTCTCTTCCTGAATTCCTCATCAATAAGGTTGAACCTGCCTAGCAAAGTTGATTTGGCTGTACTGGTGGCTCCCATGACATCACTATAATGAACAAATCCATTGACTTCTAAACCTTGCACAGTCTATCATAAAAATATATGTACTCCTTAAGTTTACCTTCAAGATCCTCCAATAACTCTTTCAAATCGGGAAGAACATTGAAAATTTCCCTGATATAGCTAAACTTGGAAGAATTTCCAATTGTGTGTAAGAAATCAAAGAGCCTATCATCAAAAGTCTCCATTAGCTCCTCCTCATCCATTCCTTCCAAAGATAGCTTTCTCTTTGTCATCTTGACCAACAAAAGATTTATCCCTGCAAACAAATCAGAATGGCAACAATGTCCAATCAAATGCGATAGAACCATGGAAAGAGGCCTCAAAATTGCATTTCACAAGACAAAAGTTCGAAAAAGGAGAAATTTTTTTATGTAATCGGTGAAACACGAAAATAGGTGTCTAGAGGCCAAAGCCGGTGAAGAACTCGCGTTTCACCAGACAATACTTGAAAACAAGCATTATTTTAACATTGGACCGGTGAAACGCGATAGTTAGGAAGACATCACTAACCAGAGACATTATTTCGTGTTTCATCGGTCAATAGATTCAGAACAAGAAGAGAAACATGAACTATGAATTAATTCTATTAAAACATAGAAATTTGTGATAAAATCCTTTCTGGAAGTGCCATGCTCCTTTTGAAAGACACAAAACACATGACATCTGTGATTTTTCAAGTGTTGTTAAAAATTCTTTCTATACTAATCAATGAAATTTTGTTCAGATACTTGTAATAACAAAATTTTGTTACCTATCAGAAATTGTTGAAGTGCTCTTCAAACAGGAAGCAAGGACCTTGAAGACAAATTGAAGCAAAATTTTGGGAGAAAGAAAGACAATATTAGAGAGGATGATTTCGAAAAGCTTTTATATTAATATTGTGTGTTTAGAGTTTGATTAATTATCAAACGTGTGTTGATAGTTCCAATGAAAAAGTTAACGTAATGATGGCAAAATAAAGGCGACTGCAAATTTCGAGGAAACTTCCAATATTTCCGCACGCATGAAATATCTCAGAATACGTGCGCACGTGTTCCACTTAACACACCGCATGAAATATCTCAGAATACATGCGCACTCCCTTTTTTTGGGGATAACAATATCTCAGAATACGTGCGCACATGTTCCACTTAACACACTGCCAATTAATGCATGTACCATCAATTTTTAGAAAAGTCCCCCAATAAAGGGAAACAATGGCCAAATTTGTTTCACATTTTCGTGGTCATGCAGCACATTTTTGTTGTCATGCAGCACATTTTCGTGGTCATGCAGCACATTTTTGTGTTTCATCGGGAGTTTTTTTAAAAATTGGCTTTGATTCGAGCTTCAAAATCCATGTCTGTAAGGTAAGCTGATACTAGTGTGAAAAAGTATCTTTCTTTTCATGTCTTATGACATTGCTTCTAGGGTTTTGATAGTATGGAGCTTATAGGTAGTTGTCACTCTTATACTTGTTTTTTTTGTACCAGCATAACATTGTCGTGTAAAATGCAATCAGTGTCTTCGAGCTGTGGTTGTGAAGAACATATTCGTGTTTCACCGGGCTTATTCACAAAATTGGTTTTAAACTGACTTTTTCCAGCAAAGCGCGAGACAAGGTATGGTTTTCTGCACTTTTCCTTTGACTCGCGTTTGAAAAGTTCATGTCTATGATATAACCTAGTGGTAGTATAAAGAATTATCTTTCCCTTAATGTTTTATAACATTGCTTCTATGGCTTTAATAGTGTAGAGATTGTAGGTAATTGTTATGGTATTCCTTAGGTTAATGTTTTGTTTTCCTTAGCTTTGTTGATTGTTTTGCTATTTATGTGTTGTTTGGTGAAACACGAAAATAACATGTTGCAAGGAGGTCTCTCTTCTCAAACTCGTGTTTCACTAGACAAGAAGTAATATGTCTTTTTTTGGCAGATGGCTAGGACTAAACCAACAACAAGGAAGGAGAAGATTGATCCTAGGGGTTTAGCATCAAAGATTCATCAATCTTCAAAGCCTCAAAAGCTCTCTAGAAAGTCAAAGCCAAAGAGAAAGATTTCTCAAAATGTTAGGTGCCTAAGGGAGATTAGGAAGGCAATAAAGGCTCTAAACAATGCAATTCCAAAGCTGTCTTTTCAAAGGCTTGTCAGGGAGATTTGTGACAAATATAGTTTGGATAGTTTCAGATGGACAAGAACAGCCCTTAATTGTATATAGGAAGCCATAGAGGATTTTTTAGTTGAGTTTTTTTAAGATTCCTATATTTGTGCTGCTCATGCTCATAGGCTCACACTCATGGACAAGGACATGGTAATTCTTAGGAGGCTAAGATATAGATTTTCAAAGGTCCTTGAGCCAGTTCCCCTCATTGATGAGAATACATTTAATATCCTTAATGTACCCCCAGCTAGGAGAAAGAAAGATGATTCTGGTCCCAAGGTTGAGGATGTCACCCATGAGAGGGATACAAGGCAACATGAAAAAGATGAGAAAGCTAAAGAGAAACATGCAGATAAATGGAGAGAGTATAGGAGGCAAAGGGCTAAAGAAAGGGAAGCAGAGCAACTAGAGCCCTTTGAAAATGAGCTAGCCACCCTTCTTGAAGCAGCTAATCCAAAAGGATTCAATGTGTTTTGTTTCTTACCTAGTGACTTAGGCAAAAGAGCTGAGATTATCTCCTTTAATGCTGCATGTGTTCAGATTCTTAAATATAAAAGAAGAGAAATAAATGACAGTATTATTCTTGCTAGCCTAAGGTATATCCACCCATAATTACTTCTACTTTTTGATATTTTTTTAACAATAAGATTTTTCTTGTTTATACTCACTATTTCTATGCCTTTTCTAGGTGTGTAATGCATGAGTTTCCTTTGAATATGCAACAAAAAATTGAGGTTCTTGATCCATCTATCTAATACTTTATGAGGAACGAGCTTGATATAAGTTTTGTTGAGCAGTGGTTCAATCTTATTGACTTCGATACTTTGGAGCTCCTTATAACTCCATATAATGAAAAGTAAGTGATTCAATATTCTATTAGAGTTTTTGAGATTTTATCCTACTAATTTATTGAGATATGATTACTTTCAGTTCTCATTGGAGCTTGATTGCATTAGACTGTGTGGATAAGCAATGTTTTTTAATCAACTCTATGAAACGAAGCCATGGAAATGCTAAATTGTAAGCTATATTATCCAAGGGCTCCTTGATATTTCAATTCTTTTTTTTGTAAGTACTCTAAATTTCAATATATTTTATATATAGAGGTGCAAAAAGATTAATTGAAGAGCTAGAGAAAAGACCCCCTATGCCGTCTGATTTGCTTGCAACAATGCAATATAGACAAGTTGCGGTAAGTTATTGATTAAAATAATTGAAACATAAGTTTATTCTATGAACTACCATCCGTAAATTTCATAGTTTTACTTTGTGTTGGTGGTTGCAGTGTCCTCATTAGAATGATAGCCATTCTTGTGGCTAGAGGGTGATTGCAAATGCTAGAAGAATGGTTAACTTTGTTTATCTTAATGATGATAAACATGTAAAGGTAATATGAAAGATGCTAAACTTTAAGATAGATATTCATTGCAAATAGTCCATTGATGATAAAAATATAGTCTATTGTAAGAACAATAATTAACTAAAACTCTTTTTCCTATAAATGTGTGACAGTTTTCGAAGGGTTGCTATACATCTGAGCATGTTTGGTACGTCAGAGCAAAGCTCTTGAAGTATATAATGGTCAATTGTATACAACCAACAACAGATATTAGTGGGGATTTACACGATGAAGGAGATGCAGTGCCTATATCCACGGAAGGTGAAGCCACAGCTTCAACACCTTTACCCACACCTTCTATGCCCAAGGCATCAAAGAAAGGCAAAAGGACTCCTAGAAAGGATAGTTCTCAAAAAAAGAAATAGCTTTGCCATATTGCCTTGTAAGCCTTCATATATAGATATTTGCCCTTCAGCCCTTGTATATCTCATAGAGATGACAGATAGACATATGCTACAAAATTTGTACATATATTTTATATTGATAGTAAATATATCTTTTCTTGAATGTCCTTGTAGTGTATATTCTTTTCTCTCCTTTTCGATATCTACAAAAAATAAATTACAAATTTTTGTTAGTTAGGAAGTGAGATCTTGATATACATCTAAGTAGATATAATATGATGTGAAAACTTACTCATTTCTTGTCAAGTTGAAATACAAAGGAGCATGGTAGTTCAATGTCTTCATTTTGTAAATTCATCCTCACTTGATGTAGCGTACATGATTTTCTGATATTTAAGATTGCAATAATATCCTCATTGAACCAAATATCAAAATCCACTATAGGATCTTTGCTAAAATCATCAAGATTCTGGTCTAAAGCAACTAGACTACTACCAAAAAAATGCCATCGACTATAGTAAAAGCTAAGGATAAAATTTTGAGTAGCAATCATATATTTACAAGCTATAGAGTCTTGATCTAGCTTACATATAATTTTTCATTCTGTCCTTGTATCCCATCCTTCATCAACAAATTGTATAACATGATCATATGTTAGTCTCTTCACTGAAAGCATGGTTTTTGTTCTTCTTATCTCCATATTAGAGAAGAAATCAATAAATATATTAATAGGCATAAACAAAGTAACTTTACTTAGCCTACTTGAGATATTAGATTTTTATGCTTTCTGGATCTCAGAAAGTATCTTACATCTATAGCCCTCACTAGTAGCTGGACTTGGCAAATGCCACTCAAAGCTTGAAAAATCTGGCAAAGGAAGGAGGTTTATTGATCCCCATTGGCAACGCCGCATAGGAATAACATAAGAATGGTCATTAAAGAATATTCCATTCTCTGCAAGCTCTGTCTTTTTCTGCCTCTATACATTTCTTCTCCAATTGAACCATGTATAACATCAATAACATCAACAATAGACTCCACTAGTTGCCATTCCTCAAGATTAGAGGGATAGACATCTACAAGACAAACAAATATTATAATGGAAAAACCTAAACCATGTTTAAGAAACGAAAATTTTTAAGAATCAAATTCTTACAATTTGGTCTGTGCATTGGAAGCTTTGAAGATCCAGGTTCCAAACTCAGCTCTCTATGCATGAACACATGTTGCACTAGTACCTCTTTGATGCTATTCTTATTTGCTCCAAGCTTAAAATCTCAGATTCTACCCTTCCAAGCAGAAATAAACGAGCTCTCATGTCTTTGCCTTTTTCCACGTTTTGCTTGTTGCATGGTGATCCAACTACCTTTGCTAATGATAGTAGGAATCCATCTTCCATCAGTTTGGAATGAGTTAAACACTGATATGGATGTGATTTGGGATCTTGGACGCCTTGTTGAAGGTCGAATTTCTGTATCCATGGTAGAAGAGAGAGAGAGAGAGAGAGAGAGAGGACTAGGCTACCACAACGGAGGGAAAAAAAATAGAGAAATAAAAGAAAGGAGGAAAAAAACTGAGTGCCATGCTTTTCACTAATTTGAATTTAGATTACATCAGTCATTATCATTAATCTAGATATATCATTAAATAAAAGTAGCTGAGACTCTATGCCATTAATGCAAAAGATGTCATAATCACGAATATAAGAGACTAAAAATAGATAATAAAAATACAAATTCATAATATTATTATATTTATATATTTTTTAAATGATTTTTTAATTTTTTTAAAATAGAAGTTCCATTACGGAGGCTTTGCTCCTATTGGTCTAGAGCACTCTCTCTCCACATCCTAAAAGGCATTTTCAAGACCTCAAAACTACCCTAATGGCTCTTACTTCTGCTTTGTGCTTCCATTTGAAGGCTCACTCCTCCCTTCAAATGGTATCAAATCCATCTTCCTCGAGAGAGCTCGAGCTTGACCTAGCATTGTTTCAACTTGTGGAGAAAAGCTTTAGCTCATAGTTTCAATGGCAACCATCGATTCTTCACCCTGAGGTATGCATTGAGCTCTACCTTCTTCCCTCTGTCACTTAAGGCTTGTTCCAGGGCTTCCCTGACACTTACTAGATCTTCCCTAGTGCTGCATTCAAATCAGCAATGGCAACAAGAGTAGCTAGTAGTTCAACGTGATTTGCACCAGTTTGTTGGCCTTCATCTCAGATCAGTTTGCTCCTCATCTCCATTTCTTGAGCTCTTGAGAACTCTTGGGCATTCACTTGTCATTGTATTCAAAACTTTGGAACTGATTTAGGACTCATTTGAAGCTCCTAGGATCAACCATTGGTCCATAGTTTATGATAGTTTACTATCATACAATTCAAGATAACACTTCACTCATTGTCTAGAGGTCACTTATGCTTCTTGGGATAGCACTTCACTCATTGTCTAGAGGTCACTTATGCTTCTCGAGATGTTTATTTGATATCAGATCATCTTGGGATGTTATGCTAATGTATTGGAATGCTATGGGACTAATTTGAGCACTCTTTTGCTTAGTTTTACAAAGGTTTTTTACTACTATAATAGACACAACTGAATGCCATTTTATCAGAGAAACTTCATGCGTATTGCTTGTTGATGCTTTCCAAGAACTTTGGATGCTACATTGGGATATACCATTGAACTTACATGCTTGGTTATACTTCCAAATTGCTTTTTGAGTTGAGATTGGAGATTTGAATCTTGACATTGGTTGTCGTTCACTGTTATGTATGTCTATTTGATGCTCTAGTAAGAGCTTTGCAAGTTACTTGGATTGAATGCTCCCTAATTGAAGAGCCTAAAGACAACACCGAATCTACCAAGAGAGTAGGCCTCATGGTGGCGCCACATCTACAATGTCCATGCCCTCCAGAACTTGCAAGAAACATCCTTCATCTTACTAAGAAGCCATGCTAACACACATAAGAATATTGACATGCAAGAGATCTATCATGATCACCATCCTCACCTCTTCTTCCATGGAAGAGATAAATTAAGAAAGCACAAGAGAGGAAAAGCAAGAGTTGTGCCAAATGAGGGAGAGAGGGAAATGAAGCGTGAAAGAAGAAGATAAAGGAAGAGAGAGGTTGTAACCACCTCAACCTCCCACCTCCCCAAATCACCCGATAAGCCTCTTTCTTTTCCTCTCTTCATATATAAAATTGAATTTGTATACATGGAATAAGATCTAACGACCCTTTATTTTTGGAATGGGACAAAAGGTGTTGACCATCCTGAAAGGTGAGAAGGATCGAAGCTTGCATTCGAGAGCTATGGCGGGAGAGCAAGAGCAAGAGCAAGAAAGAGAGAGACAAGAAATGGGAACTCCAACAGTCACAATGTGTGACCGGGCCTTCCTTTATTCAAACTGTCACTAAAAGAATAAAGAATAAAGTGATGGTGACGAGCACCCGCACCTGTAGTGTGCAGTGGCGGTGACTATCAATGTAGTAATACACGGGCTGCTAGGCAGAGGCGGCTTTACCCCCAACAACCTCCCACTTAAAGGCAAATTTTCCCTAGTGAGGAGTGAAAAGAAAAAGGAAAATACAGTACGACATGTACACATGTACAATAGGATGAGGAAAGACGTCATCTCATCTCACGCCCATCAACCTCCTGAGGAAGGCAAAGCGCTCTGTAGAGAGGCT
Source organism: Lygodium microphyllum (assembly GCF_053477565.2). Taxonomy (NCBI): domain Eukaryota; kingdom Viridiplantae; phylum Streptophyta; class Polypodiopsida; order Schizaeales; family Lygodiaceae; genus Lygodium; species Lygodium microphyllum. The sequence goes on along the minus strand of NC_141155.1, from coordinate 109,018,253 downwards.
TTTCGTGAGCAGATCTGTAGGATTCTGGTCAGTCGAGATCTTGACAAGATCAACAGACTTGTCCTCAATGATCCCACGTATGAAGTGATACCTCACCTCAATGTGTTTTGTCTTCACATGGAAGACCGGATTCTTGGCTAATTGAATAGCACTCATAGAATCTGAATGTAGTGTAGGGATAGCATCAATACCAAGGCTAGCAACCAAACGACCCAACCAAATGGCCTCCTTGCAAACCTTAGTGGCTGTAATATACTCGGCCTCTGTAGTAGAAAGGGCCGTGCATTTTTGCACCCTGGACATCCAAGAAACAGCACCTCTAGCATATGTGAATACATAGCCGGAAGTGGACTTCCTACTATCTGCATGTCCTGCATAATCAGAGCTAGTATACCCCATGACTCTTGTATCCTGGCTGCCATAGCATATGCACATATATGGAATGCCCTTCAAGTACCTCATAATACCCTTCACGACATCCCAATGCTTCTTTCCAGGTGTAGCCATATAGCGTGCCACAACACCAACTGCAAAGGCAATATCTGGACGAGTGGCTATCATGGCATACATAAGACTGCCCATTGCAGATGCATAGGGAATCTTGGCCATCTCGGCCCTCTGCTCATTTGTCTGCGGACAACCAACCTGTGATACCTTCACATAAGAAGGCAATGGATAGCCAATAGGCATTACATCCTGCATGTGGAAGCGCTCAAGGACTTCGTGAATGTACTCCCTCAGTGACAAGTAGAGGAGTCCTTGATGCCTGTCACACCCAATGCGCATACCAAGTATGTGAGCGGCCTGTCCCAGATCTTTTGTCTCAAAGCTCTTCTTGAGTTGAGCCTTAAGAGCATCTAGCTCATCATGAGCTTTCCCTGCTATCAACATATCATCCACATAGAGGACCAAAATCAATAAAGAACCATCACGGGCTTTCTTCGTGTAAAGACACGGATCCATAGCACTCCTGCTGTAGCCCTGTGACTGCATAAAGGCATCAAATTTATGATACCACTCCCTAGGTGCCTGTTTCAAGCCATAAAGACTTTTCTTCAATTTGCACACTAGGTGCTCCCTACCAGGTTCTGCAAAGCCCTTAGGCTGCTCCATATAAATCTCATCATGCAAGTCCCCATGTAAGAAAGCCGTCTTGACATCCATCTGGTATAAATCCAAGTCAAGCTGAGCAACTAAAGCCAAGACTAAGTGCAGTGTGTTCATCTTAACCACAGGAGAAAAGACCTCATCAAAGTCCACACCATGCTCCTACTTAAAACCCTTTGCTACCAATCTAGCCTTGTATGCCAGCTTGGGGTGTCCAAGGGTACTTTTCAACTTGTACACCCACTTGTATGGAAAAGCCTTCTTGCCCGTAGACAAGGAAACCAAATCCCAAGTGTAATTCTTATGCAAGGAGTCTATCTCAGACTACATAGCCCTCTCCCAAGAGTGACTGTCACCCCCTGCACATAGCCTCATCATAAGTGAAAGGCTCTCCTGTATCTGTAACCAAGACATAATGCATCGAGGGCTGAAATCTATCAGGTGGACGTCTGTCTCTAGTAGACCGTCTCACGGCAGGCTCTGCTACCTGCCCAGCTGCCTATCCAACACCCTGACCATGGGCATTTGCTACAGCTGTAGGCTGTCCAACTGGTTGTGCGGGAGCTCTCACCTCCTCCTGAAATACGACCCTGCGGATCTCAACAACTCTCTCGAGCTACCTATGCATCTTGTCTGCATGGAAGACTACATCATGACTGCGGATGACTTTCTACACCTGCGGATCCCAAAGAAGGTAACCCATCTCGCTTGCATCCCCATAACCAAGGAAAATGCATTTGACACTCTTAGGATCCAGCTTACTTCTCTTGTCCGTGGGCACATGGCAAAATTCCTCACATCGAAAGACACGAAGATGCGCATAAGAGGGAGGTTTTCCAGTCCATACCTCCTCTGCAACCTGGAAATTCAAACCACTAGAAGGTGATCTGTTTATGACATGCACAACTATACTAGCTGCCTGAGCCCAAAAGCACTATGGTAGGCCTACGTGGCTAAGCATACTACGTACACGCTCCTGGATGGTTCTATTCATCCGCTCAGCCAAACCATTCTAGGGGGGTGTAGGGGGCAGTCAACTAACGCTTAATACCCCTCTCATCACATAACTGCTCAAAAGCACATGAGATATACTCACCCCCATTATTTGTCCTTAGGCATTTTAGCCTATATCCAAATTGGTTCTCAACCAATGCAAGCCATCTCTGAAACACAACCAAGACATCGGATTTTAGCTTAAGGGGATAAGCCTAAACTTTCAGTGAAAAATCATCTATGAAAGTAACAAAATACTTGGCACCACCCATAGACTAACAAGGCATGGGCCCACAAACATCTGAATGTACCAATGCCAAGGGCTCACTCATGCATGGCCTACTAGACTTCTTATGCATAGACCTAGTCTGCCTGCCATAAAGACAATGCTCACATGAATCAAAACATTCATAATCAAGGGGCGGTAAATACTGCAAACCATAAAGCATTTTCATTCCCTTCAAAGATATATTGCCCAAACAGGCATGCCAAAGAGATACATTTGGGATAGAACCCACATACAAAACATGATCAAGGGAAGAAGATGATACAATCAAGGGATAGAGGTTGCCAGCCTTGGCACCTCTCGCAATCACAAGTCTTCCACGAGTGATCTTCCATGTAGAGTCTCCAAAACATACATGATATCATGCGTCATCAAGCTATCCAGCTAACAGGAGACTGCATGTCAAAGCAGGTACATGATATACATCTTTCATAACAAAACTACTACCAGAAGGAAACTGCAGCCTAACATCACTAATGCCCACAATATCAAGAGAGTTGTCATCACCCAAGGGCACAGAACCCGAAACAATACGGTATGAATGAAACCACTCTCGGCAAGGTGTCACATGAAAGGACGCACCTAAGTCCAAGAGCCAACACTGTGCATACATAGAGTATATCTCTATCATCTAAGAAGCACTAGAAGAAGCTGCAAGGATATAATAATCATCATCAACATCCTTAGGCTGCATAACATTGATCTCTTCAATTTTAACACTGGACTTTGCAGGCACTATGCTGCAGTCAGAAGACTTATCATGCACTTTGTCTTTCCCCTTATCTTTGCACCTTTCATTGCATAGTTCATGGCATTGTGGCCTAATATGGCCCTTTTTCCCACAATGGTGACAAGTAACATTTGCATTCCTGCCACGGGATTTGCTATGTGACTTCCCACGAGACTTGGACCGAGGTTTCTGAGAATCCCGTCCACGGCCACTGCCACTGCCACTGCGATGCTTTCCATATCCATCATTCCTGCCTCTAACTGTCATAGCATGCGACACACGAGAGGCATCCAAATCCTTACGGTTAACCTCTTCCTACAGAAGAGCACTCTCAACATCAGATAATTTCAAGGTAGCAGTAGAGGCACATAATGTAGTGCAGAATACATCCCATGACTCATTAAGAGTACCAAGCTAGAAAAGAAGAGTGACATCCTCTGCAAAAGTGATGTCCTGCAAAGTCAAGTTCTTGAGTATAGCATGGAACTGGCTCAAGTGGGCAGACATAGTCACATTCTCCTTCATGCGCAGATCCATAAGATGCTTCAGCCAATACATCTGACTCGCTGGACTTTTCTTGTCATAGAGATTCTTGATTTTATCCCACAACTGCCATGCACTCTGTTCTTCCTCAAATACATTTTAATGAACTTGTTCTGTGAGAGATAATACAATAGTGGACTTGCATAACTCATCAAGCTCAAGCCATTCCTCATCTGGCATAGTTGCAGGCGGATGCCTGCTCAACCTCAATGGTTTGATTTGCGATTTCTGCACCAGCACCTGCCAAATCTGGCTCTTCCAGTAAGAGTAATTGGTACCATCAAGCTTAGTGATGTTGAAAATAGCATGAGCAGTGGACGAACTCGCCATAATGCAGGTTGGAACATTGTAGACAGTTCAAAATTGCTTACTGTTTACTGTAGAAAATGACCAAAAAAATCACCAAAATCAAGAGAAAATGGCAAGAAAAGTATAACCCAAGCTACTACCCACCAAGTACTAGTGAAAGTACATCATTTTCGAATATTTCAGCATGAAAAATCCATCTCAATCCATACATATATGTTGGCTATAACAAATTACAGATTTCAGTAAATGAGAGCTAGCAGTGCCAAAAGCAGATCCCAAGTCAATCAGATACTGCCAAGACCAAAGCTGACATCATGCGGGCATAACATAGGCATATGATAGTCAATAAGCATGAATCCAACACCCAAACATGTCATACAAACATCTGCCAGTGTGTAGGCACACCCCCAATCAACAAGGCAAAGTGTTCTTGCCACTACCAAGACTTGAGACAAGTAGGTGTCAGCTCACAAAGAGAGGGACCCAAATCAAATAATCAGCTCATAAGCATCGAACATGAACCAAGACATATGAACCATGCATCATCCCGAAGGCTAAAAGATCCCAAATAGTCTCAAGAGCTCAAATAGCATAGACCGCCTGCTCAATGTCTGTCAAGCATCCAAAGATGCTCCCACTGGCACAAAAGCCGTATGTACGAGCTCAAGAGCTCAAACCAAGGCAAGACACAGTGCCAATGACATAAGTCCAAGACAATACATCAATAGCACATCCCGAACATGTAGGCAGTAGAGAATCTGTATGTAGCATCCATAAGCATGTAAGACATCAAGTACATTCCAAGATACAACTCTGGCAAGCCAATAAACCTCTAAAGTAAGCTCCAGGAATCCAAGGTCAAGCCAAGACTGAGCTCCAGTAGCAATAGGCTCCAAACAATGTAACTAGCATGTAGTAATGGCAAAGGCCAAGCATGTCAAGACCGGTCAGACATAAGCAACATACATGCCATAAATACATCCTAGATAGAGCATCCAAATGCTTTGCAAAGCGATCTCAAGCTCAACCAACGATCCCGAATCAAAACCAAGCTCTATGTCGAGCCCCAAGTGTCAATACATCACCAAGTATGCCTGAAACATAGCCCAAAAAGCATAGGCATAAGCATACATGAGTAAAATAACTTCAGCCCAACTGTGTATAGTAATGATTTACTGCTCAAAACTGAGTATTTCAGCACAAAAATCAGCTCCAAATGGTTGCCAAACAATAGGCATACATTCCCCTAACATGTAGGCATCATATGGGACCAACCGGGTATCAAATGACAATGTCGGACAAGCATAAACATCAAATGTTATTGTAGCACTGTTATAAACTACATGTGGATTGTTATGACAGTCCCAAAATCGTGCTAAATCAGACTTAAGCAATGTCAATGCTCAAACCTTCGATACCAAGCATCAAAGCATGTGCAAATGCCTCAAATGAAGCCTATTTAAGTGCCCAATGGCCTGGAGCTTGAGTAGTACCCTGTGATGCAGATGGAGACTAGCCTAGAATCAGGCACAAACAGCATGGATAGGGTTGGAGTGGTTGTTGATCAGTGTGTCCATAAAAGGGGTGGTAGGGGGCTTGAGGAGTGGCCAATGGTGGCCCACAATGAGCCCCAACAAGTCTCTTCCAAGACCAAGTGAGATACAAGAAGAGAGAGCTTCAATGGTAGCTGACCCTTTGTGTTCACAGCCTGTGTGACCTAAAAACAATACAAAACCCTGTGGAGAATGAAGTAATACCTCTGATGCAATGCCCTGAAGGTGCCCAACAATGCCGGGAAGAAGCTCGAGAAGCTGGGGAGTGATGGAAGCTCGAAGGAGTCGAATATGGCTGCTGGGAAGGAGACCCAATGCGAGTGGGGAGTCGATGGGAAGCTGAGAATGCCACAAGCCAACCTCAAGAGTCGGGAAGCCGAGCTCTGATACCAATTGAAAGGTGAGAAGGATCGAAGCTTGCACTTGAGAGATATGGCAGGAGAACAAGAGCAAGAAAGAGAGAGACAAGAAATGGAAACTCCAATAGTCACAATGTGTGATCGGGCCTTCCTTTATTCAAACTGTCACTAAAAGAATAAAGAATAAAGTGACGATGATAGGCACCCGCCACCTGCAGTGTGCAGTGGCAGTGAGACTGTCAGTGTAGTAATACACGAGCAGCTAGGCGGAGGCACCTTTACCCCCAACACATCCCTTTTCCTTTCACATTTTAAGTTGTGAGCCTTTGGACCCACAAATTACATTGCTTCATATTTGATTTTTGACAAGAAGTACAAAAGGAAAGTGTCAATTTGTGAAGGATGTTTCCATGTTGAGTATATTTTGGTGCCTTTATTTGGACAAATTTCCTGGTTATCATTCCTCTCGCATCACCTAAGAGTGAAGCGTCCTTGTGAAGAAACTTGGAGAAGAACCACAATCAGCTCTAGCAAACTCTTCATCTTCATCTTTTTTCCTTCTTTGATCGTCTAGATTGTCTTTGTTTACCTTGGATGAGGGAATTCAAATGTAAAAGAGGCAATTCTCAGAGCAAACAAAATAACTAGAAAATACAAGAATACACCAAATATGCCAAAGAAACCATAGCCAAGGTGGCTAGGCATGAAAATGTATTGCCATGAATGGCTAAGAATAAAAGATGAATGCTACAACAAGATACTCACCTCTTGCTATGGTGGACATAGGTACACACCCCTATGATAGGTGGGAGGAAGGATCCCTCAATCTTGTATTCTTGAAATGGCAAAAAGATCCTTCACATGTTACATCTCCACCTTTTATACCAAACCCTAGCATATCCTAGACTAAGGTATTTTATGCTTTATTACAAGCCATCCCAGCCTAGAAGAGCTTTGTCCTCAAAGTTGAATTGGGAACAAATTATAAGGATGATTACAAGGATAGCTTGAAGCATATTGAATCATGCTGAAGTAGAGCTCTTATGTTGATGAAGAATCAAGAAGTTGATGAAGAAATGACCATGTAAATGGAACACACTGCTATATGTTGTCCAAAACAGGCTGTTGTATACAAAATTGGCCATATCTTGAGCTAGAAATGTCCAATTTCCATGTGCTATATATAGAAATGTAGGGGACAACATGTAGTATCCAGCTATGCCTTCAAAATCAAATTTTGATGAAGATAAGGAAATTAACTTTCCAACAAAAAATTATTACAGCAAGCTGTTTACTGTTCTGTTCATGAACTGTCCTCTTGTAAAAGCCATGGAAATTGCTCCAAGTATGATGCTTATTGCCAAGAAGATTCTTCGATAGGCAAACCTTTCCATTTGATAAGGTATTCCACAAGAATTTGGTTCCTTAGAATCTTCTCCCTCTTACCAATAATCTTTTCAGGCTCATAGATGATCAAACCATCATTATCCAAAGGAGGGAGTTTTTCAAGAACTTGGATTTGAGGACCAACATACTTTTTAAGCTGAGACACATGAAAAACATTATGAATTCTTGTGCTTGAAGGTAAATCGAGCTGATAAGCAAGATCCCCAACTCGTTTGACAATGCGGTAAGGACCATAAAATCTATGAGCAAGTTTATGGTGCCCTCCTTTGAGAGAAGCATATCGTGACTTGGGAACCTTCAAGAATACCCAATCATCTTCCTCAAACTCCACATGTCTTCTTTTCTCATCCTCATAGGCTTTCATGATCTCTTGAGCTTTCCAAATGTTGTCCTTGCATTGCTTCATAAGAGCTTCCATCTTTTCTAACTCCTCACAAGCTTGTGGATTCACATCTTCATGGAATAAGGCGAAGGGTACTTGCACTTTGTAACCATATAGAGCTTTAAAAGGAGACATTCCAATACTCAAATGATAAGTATTGTTATAGCAAAACTCTGCAAGGTGAAGCTAGTGGTCCCAAGCATTTTGTGTGTCATGGCAAAAGTGCCGCAAGTTTATCTCTAACCATTTGTTAACTCTTTATGTTTGCCCATCGGTTTGCCGATAGTATGCTGTACTAGGAGTCAATAGAGTCCCCATTCAAGAGAATAAACTCCTCCAAAAGCTGCCCATAAACTTAGTGTCTCGATAGGACACAATTTTCATTGGCATTCCATGAAGCTTGAAGATAGATTCCATAAATTGTTCAGCCACTTGCTTTGCTGTAAATTGAGCTTTGGTAGGGATGAAATGGGCTGATTTAGTCAACTGGTCTATCACCACATAAATGCTATTCCACCCATGCTTTGTTGTAGGTAATCCCACAATAAAATCCATGATAATATTAGTCCACTTACCATGAGGAATAAGAAGTGGCTGAAGTAAGCCGCCGGGTAGAAGAGAAGAGTCCTTGTTTTGTTGGCATGGAAGACATTGCATAACAAAATCCTTAACATCCCTCCAAATACCCTTCCAATAGAAGCTCTTATGGATATTATCAAAGGTTTTGAGCAGCCCATGGTGTCTCACTAAAGGCGAAGAGTGCATCTCATGCAAAACACGGTCTTTGAAAGAAGATTGTGGTGTCAAGTAGACTCTACCATGATACCATAGAAGACTATTATGGCATTTGAAATTGGAATACTCTTCTCCTTTGCCTTGCTAAAATTCATTCATCATCTTTGATGCTTGCTCATCAAGCAAATACTCTTCTTGAATATCATTGATCCAATCCTTATGCACAATTGAAATTGTAGAGATGGAGCATGGCCACATTCTTGATAAAGCATCTGCTACAATGTTGTCTTTTTCAGCCATATAGGATATTTCAAAATCATAGGTTTGAAGAGTAGCTAGCCACCTCCGTTGTTTAGGAGACAAATTTTTTGGGAAAGGAAATATTTCAGCACACGATGATCACTTTTAACCTTGAAATGGGTGCCATATTTATAATGATACCACTTTTTAATAGCATGCAAAATTGCCAACATCTCTTATTCATAGACATGTAGTTGATACTCCTTATCATCAAGCTTGCGACTCTCATATGCTATAACTCCATGGTCTTGATAGAGAACAACCCCAACTCCTCTTCCACTAGCATCCGCGCATATAGTGAATTCCTAAGAGAAATCTGAGCAAACAAGAACAGGCGCTGAAATTAAGAGAGATTTCAGCTCGTTGAAACTCTTGTCGGCTATGGAATCCCAAAAGAAAGACTCTTTCTTCAATCTATCGGTTAAAGGAGCCACCACATGAGCATAATTTTTTATGAATCTTCTATAAAATGATGATAATCCAAGGAATCCCTGCAAAGATGTAGAATAAGTCGGTGTAGGCCATTCTTTGACACACTTCACTTTGTTAGGATCCACTCTTATCCCTTTTTCTCCCACAATGTGACCTAGATATTCCACTTCTTCTTCCATGAAAGAACACTTTGACATTTTGGCAAAGAGTGTGTGTCTTCTTAATATGTCAAAGATCTCTCGTACATGCATCAAATGCTCCTCCTTCGACTTGCTATAAATGAGAATGTCATCAAAAAATACAATGACTGTTTTGTATAAGAGAGGCTGTAATATTTTGTTCATGAAAGTTTGAAAAGTGGCGGGGGACATTTGAGAGCCCAAATGGCATAACCAAGAAGTGGCATAATCCTCTTTTGGTCCTAAAGGCTATTTTATACTCATCTCCTTCCTTCATTCGAATTTGGTGATAGCCCGAACGAAGATTAATCTTGGTGAAGACCTTTGCATCCTTAAGTTCATCCAAGAGATTGTCAATACGTGGAATTAGGTATCTATTCTTCACCATGGACTTGTTCAACTCTCTTTAATCAATGCACATGTAGAAAGATCCATCGTTCTTCTTTACCAAGAGCACGGGATAGGCAACCAGAGATTGACTTGGCTGAATTAGACCCATTTGTAGCAACTCTTTGACTTGTCGCTCCACCTCTTCCCTTTCAAACTTTGACAAGCGATAGAGAGGTTTGTTGATGGGCTTGGTATTAGGCAACAAGTCGATAGGATGGTCAATCTCTCGCTTTGGAGGCAAAGATGATGGTGGCTGAAATAAATCTTTGTACTCCTCCAATAGCTCTTCCAACCTTGGATCCTTTTTTTTTGAAGAAGAAGATGGCCGATTTGGTGGCTGCTCTTCATTTACTTTTGCAAGAAAAAGAGTGAAGATACATGATCGTGCATTGATTTATTTTCTTAACTTCTTCATGGATATGAGTTCCAACTGTTTCTAACCAATGCCCTTCAATTCTATATGCTGTCCATTCCATTTGAACTCCATTTGCATGTTCTCCAAGTCCAATGAAAATTTTCCAATGGACTTCAACCAATGGCAACCAATGACAATATCAATAGGTCCCATTTCCAAACTAATCAAGTCCACTTGTACATGAAGGAGATAGAGTATAGGAGTTTATAGGCACACTTCATTACTTGACTCATACACTTCATTCGCAACTTGGATCTTCAATGGCACTTGCATTTGTTGAGGTAACAATTTCAACCCATGTAAAGATTTGGTATTTATGAAGCTATGGGTGCTACCCATGTCTATCAAGAGATGAACCACTTTGCCATTGATCAGCCCTTCAAGTTGAAGGGTATTTTCTCCCTTACAACTGGTCCATGCATCATGAGAAATGGCACATAAAGAACCACCCAAATCAAAAGGAAAGCTATCCACAATGTCATAAAACTCATAATTGGTTCCATCATCCTCATCATGCATATCTTCAACCATAGGGTTTGCATCCACTTGAAATGCATTTACCTCTTGATTCTCTTGTCCTTCATCTTCATCCGGTTCATCAATGATGAAAAAATTGAGCTTGCTATTTTTAGATTTACATTTCAGCCTATGGTCTTGTGTCCACTTCTCTCCACACTTAAAGCATAAACCTTTGGTCTGCATGTTCCGAATTTGATCTTTAGAAAGGACCTTGTTGTAAGTGTTTTTTTTATATCCCTTTTGTGTATATTTAGCCCTTGTAAAATTTTGTTGTGCTTTAGCCATATTTTTGAAAATTTGCCCCTATTTTTGTGTATAATTTCCACCCTGTTTTGAGGTATAAACAGTAGGAAAGATTGGTTTGTTGTTATAACTGCTGGGACTGTTATACCCCCTTGTTTTCTTGCCTAAAAGTGTCCTTTGGCTGGCTGAAATAAGCTCCAAACTTAGACGACTAATTTGATGAAGAATACCCTGCACCTTTAGGCTGAAAACCCATTGAATCTTTCCTATATTTCTGTCCATACTAGGATCATGAATGCTCTTGGGCTACATTGCACCTACTTCCGAAGAAGGGGCCGGATCTAAACCAAAGATATATTTGTTTAATTTTTCCATATCATCAATTCCATCAATGTACATAGAGAGGTTGAGGAACATATATTGGAGTAGTCACTCATGGACATGCCTCTTTGTTGAAGATCATACCATCTTCGTTGCAACCTTTCCTTTTCCATTAGAGAAACAAACACCTCAAACATTGCCTTTTTAAAATCTTCCCATGAAGCAAAAGTATGACCAACTCTTTACATGTATCTCCACCATTGTAACATGCCCGTTTGTTCGCTTGCGGGACACGTCTTAGTAGCCCATCGAGAGGAGGGTCTAGAAGGCTCTGCCTGGCACTCACAGGGAATGACACAGGGTTTGCGATCTAGGTCTTCCCCAGTCTGCCCCGAGCAGAAGTGTCCAACCGTTCCCACTTGGGATCGACCTGAGGTCAGGGTTCCTTTCCTATCAACAAAGTCTCTAGGAAGGAGCTAGTGTCGAGCTTCAATTGTACCACTTTGCTTAGGAACAACAGAGTCGATGCGGATTCATGCTGCACTTGGTTCATGGAGAATGGGAAACGAGAGGGATGCAAAGCTCAACCTCTCTGCCGAATGACATAGTCCCATTCCTTTCCCCTAAAAAAAAATAACCCGAAAATTCTACATCTATTGATACTAGGTCTTCATTGTCTTATTATCTCATCATTTGAGAAAATTTCCTAGCTAATCGGGACTACCCTTCCGTAGGACGGACCTAAGTCACGTCCACCGCACATTCCTCAGTTTACTTTAGTTATCTAATTACCTAACACATTACGTTTTGACATGCAAAATCAGCTTCCTTAATTAAACAAATTAATCACGGGTTCCTTCACGTAACTTAGGCACCGACACAAAAACAATGTCAAGCAAGTTCCTTTTTCTCAAGTATCTCTTCTTTATTTATCATAATTCTGAATTACATCCAATATCATGCCCGAAGGCTATCCCAGCAATCTACAGGATTGTTGCTCCAAGTTTCGCCCATTGACTAGTACACGGGCCTCGAGATCCCATCTCGAGTCACGTCGGCCTCTTTTACGGGATCCAAAGGCAAGGGATTTATAGCCAGAGCCTCCCTTGGCACCCAAGCGTCCTCCCACTCCAAGTAGCATCCACGGAGAGACCTCTCGCGGCGGGTTAGGTCCACATACCTGGCATGGCTAGCAACCCCCTTGGATAGAGCCTGACAGACAATCGGAGATAACTGTTCCTACCTCTCCCTCCAGGCCTTCAACCTAGTTTTGATTCATGTGTGCTGCATTGATCATTTTGCTCGCCCCTCCAACATTAGCGGTGGCTTGGGCGCCTATGATTCCAACGACTTTCTTCTTGGGAGCCATTCGTCTCGCAAAGATTGGGCAGTCTAGACCTTGACGGGTTTCGGGTTGATAGGTTTGGTAGAAAAGACCACTGGATGGGGGTCCTTCATCGAGAGGGTGGTTTGGGCATGGCTCCTGGCAGTTACCAACTCTCACTTCTTTCTTTCTCCCTCTCTCTCTTCTTCTTCTTTTCACTTAATCTCCTACTCTCTCTCTCTCTCTCCCTTTCTTCTTCTCCTTCTCCCTCTCTTCTTCTCCTTCTCCCACTTCTTTCTCCTTTTGCTCTTTCCCTCTCTTTCCCTTTCTCTTCTCTTATTTTCTCCTTCTACTCTTCTTCTTCTTCTTCCTCTTCCTCTACTACTTCTTTCCTCTCTCTCCCTCTACCTTTTCTTCTTCTTCTTCTACCTCTCTCCCTCTACTTCCTCTTCCTCTACCTCTCTCCTCCTCCTTCTCTTCTTCTACTTTTCTCCCTCTACTTCCCTCTCCCACTCCTTTTCCTCTCTCCTTCTCCTTCTCTCCCTCTTCTTTCTCTTCTCTCTCTCCCTCCTTCTTTCTCTTCTCTCCTTCTCCTTCTCCTTCTCTCCCTCTTCTTTTCTCTCCTCACTCCTTCTTCTTCTATCTCCTCACTCCTTCTCTCCCTCTTCTTCCCTTCTTCTCCTTCTTTTTCCTCTTCTCTCATTCTCCTTCTCTCCCTCTTCTTCCCTTATCTCTCACCCTCCTTCTTTCTCTTCTCTCCTTCTCCTTCTCTCCCTCTTCTTCCCTTCTCTCCCTCTCCCTTCTTCTTTCTCTTCTCTCCTTTTTTTCTCTTCTCTCCTTCTCCTCCTCTCCCTCTTCTTCCCTTCTCTCCCCCACCCTTCTTCTTCTCTCTCCTCACTCCTCTTCTCACGGCTAAGTTGGATAGCGCTCACGGGGGGAGACGGCTTGTTTGGAGGGCCCAAGGAGGGTCCCTCAACGATTTGTCAATGGGGGGTGACTAAGGTCAGAGGGCCCAAGGCCCGTTTCAGTAAGACGACGGGGGGAGGTGACGTGTGGAAGGTTGGGTGGCGGAGTAGCCATCGATAGAGGCTGCTGTTGCAGCAGATCGCAGGGGGGATCGTGCTCAGACAGCCAGGGGGGAATGGTGCAGCAGCAGACGGGGGAAGGGGGCGTTGACGTAGCCTCCTCTCTCCTTTTTGGGGAGGGGAGAAGCCCTCCCCTATAAGGGGAGGGGAGGAGGTAGGTGGCATGGCCACCCCTCCACCTAGAGTTGCATGCCTCCTCCCCCATCATCCACCACTCCCACTCTCTCTCCCCCTCCTCCAACTATTGCCGGTGGGGAGAGAGGGGGGAGTAAAAAAATTTGAACTTAATGAAAAAAAATTCATTTTCTGTTCCTATGGCCCATTACATTCTCTCCCCCTTAGAGGAATCGAGATGTCCTCATCTCGAGAGGACCTGGGGGTATTATTGGTTGAGAGTATCTTCGTCCATCCAGGTGGCATCCTCTTCGGGATAATCTTTCCACTGGACGAGGTATTCTCTCAAGGTCCTTGACCTCAAATGCCTCTCCCTAACATCTAGGACTCTATCAGGCCGTAGCTCAAGGACTCCTTGGCTAGGCATTACAACTTGCTGATCATCAAGTACATGATTTGGATTAGGTAGATACTTTTTCAATAGGCTAACGTGGAATACATTATGAACCTTTAGGGTTGCAGGCAGCTATAGCCTGTAAGCATTAGGTCCTAGGCACTTAGTGATCTTATAAGGTCCACAATACCTTGGACTTAACTTCTTGTACTCTCCCAAGGATAGTGAACTCTTTTTAGGGCGTACGCAGATGAAGACTGTATCACCTTCAACGAAGGATTTGTCTTGCCGTTTCAAGTCTGCGTAAGCCTTCTGCCTGTCCTTGGCGGCTTGAATGTCTTGTCTTATTGATTTTATTTGATCATCCATGTATTCCAGCATCTGCCTTGAAGCTTCTACCCTCATGGTTGGATCCGAGAAGCTTAAAGGAGTATGACAATCGTGCCCATATGATGCTTGAAAAAGGATCATCTGAAATACTTTGTTGGTAAGAAGCATTGTACGCAAACTCAACCAGTGGCAAATATTGAATCCACTATTTGGGTTTGCAGCAACAGTATGCCCTAAGCATATCTTCAATGACTTGGTTGACTCGTTCCGTTTGACCATCAGTTTGGGGATGGTAAGCTATACTGAAACAGAGTTGAGTCCAATGGCCTTGAAGATAGCCCTCTAGAAGTGTGATGTGAAGAGAGAGTCACGATCACTAACGATTCTTCTGGGTAACCCATGCAGTTTGAATATTTCCTTGATGAATAATCTTGCGATATCTGAGGCTTTATAGTTTGTTTTGACAAGGATGAGATGTGCAACCTTGGTGAGCATATCTACTACAACCATAATAGAGTTGTATCCTCCCTGAACTTGGGGTAGGCCAACAACAAAGTCCATACTAATGAATTCCCATTTCATTTGGGGAATGTCAAGTGATTGCAATTTCCCTGGTATTTTGACATGTTCTGCCTTAATGCGTTGACAAGACAAACATTCCGTGATATATTTGAGAACATCACCTTTGAGCCTATCCCAATAATAGCTCTTCCTTACCGCATTGAGGGTCTTGGCATAGCCAGGATGTCCTGAGAAAGGGGAGTCATGGGCTTCCCAAAGTATCTTCTACTTGAGATATTGGCTTGCAGGGATACATAATCTTGTCTTAAAGTAGACAAGTCCACTACTGATAAAGAATTCTTGATACTTCGTTTTAAGCTTCGGGTCTTGATCCTTGATGGGGATCTCCCTTAGCAATTTCTGGTAGACTGGGTCACGACATGCCTCTTCTCTGGCTAGCTCAAGGATTGAGTTGTTTGGCATTGATACCTTTGTGGCTAGAGATCTTGCTGTTGATGGATCTTGCAAAATAAGAGAATTCAGAAATGCCTTGCGACTGAGTGCATCGACAACTACATTTTCTGTTCTAGGCCTATATTTGATTTCAAAATCATATTCTTCTAGCACTTCGATCCATCGACCTTGCCTCATGTTGAGCTCATTCTAGGTGAAGATCCATTTGAGACTCTTGTGGTCCATCACTAAGGAGAATTTATTACCTAGCAGGTAATGTCTCCAAAGTTTGAGAGCATGGATGACTGCCAGCAGCTCCAGATCATGGGTAGCATAATTCTTTTCATGGCTCTTCAATTTCCTTTAAGAATATGCTACGGGATGACCTTCTTGCATAAGCACACATCCTAAGGCAAGTGTGCTAGCATCAA
The DNA here is from genome assembly GCF_053477565.2 of Lygodium microphyllum. Taxonomy (NCBI): domain Eukaryota; kingdom Viridiplantae; phylum Streptophyta; class Polypodiopsida; order Schizaeales; family Lygodiaceae; genus Lygodium; species Lygodium microphyllum. Next base: position 109,002,418 of record NC_141155.1, on the reverse strand, counting down.
TTACCACTTCAAACTCCTTGCTAAGATCAGGAAGTTTCAGGATGGGTGTTGATACTAACCTTTGCTTTAGCTTGTCAAGTTGGTCTGTTCGGCAGGTGACCATACAATTGCTACTTGCTTCTTTAGTAGATCAATCAGAGGTGCTGCAATCAAAGCATAATCTTTGATGAAGATCCTGTACCATCTTGTCAATCCAAGAAAGCTACGTATTTCTTTGACAGAAGTTGGTGTTGGCCATTCCAGAACGTCTCTGACCTTGACTGGATCTACTGAAATTCCTTCCGCTGATACAATGAATCCCAAATATTTAATCTGTCGCTTGAAGAATGCACACTTCTTCTTCTTGGCATAAAGCTTGTGTGCTCTCATTGTTTCAAGAACAATGCGAAGCTGGGGTTCATGATCTTTTTCCTGTTTAGAGTAGACTAGGCTATTGTCAAAGAAGATGAGTACGAAGTCATCAAGATAGGGCCTAAAGATATCCTGCATTAACTTGCTGAAGGTAGCAGGAGCATTTGTCAGCCCGAATGATGTCAAATATTAGTGAGTTTGGGAATCTCTCGATTCCCATTTTTTGAATACTGAAAAGGTGGCACCCGGATAACATGCCTATAAGATTCTCAAAACCCTATGATGCGACCTGTCATTGGAAAGCACTTGAAAAATGGGATCTATTGAGCTATAGAGTGCTTGATTTGGAGTTATAGTATTCAAGTTATGACAAATCCAAAGATTTGACCATGTGTCCCAAACTTATGGGAAATTCCCATATTCCCCAATATGGTATTTGTGTAGGAACAAAGTTGTTGACAGCATTGGTCCTAGCTTTCTTCCTTTGTCCCTGATTCTGACCCTGCGCTCTCTTAGCCTAAGCCCTATACATTCCCTTGTTCTGATCCCTGTAAGGCCAAGTCATGTTGTTCCTTGGCTTGGTCTGCACCTCCTGTATTATTAATGCAACTCAAATGAGAGCATCTTGTAGATCCGTTAGGTACATTGATTCCAAGCGGGTGTTTATGGGTGGATTTAACCTAGCATAAAACTTTGACACCTGTTGTGTCATATCCATTTGTGGCACGTACTTTAAGAGAGAGACGAACTTTGAATAATATGCATCAAGGGATAGTCCAAGCTACTTTAATTCATAGAATTCATTCATCTTCTGTGTGCGGTAGGCAGGTAGCAGATACCTCCCTCGCACAGCTTCCTTAAGCTTCTCCCAAGTGACTATCCCTTTTGAGATCCCTTGGTCTTTGCACTATTGTTTCCACCAAATTCTTGCTTTGCCTTTAAGCTTAAGTTTGGGAAGTGTGGCTTGGTTAGCAGATACAGTACTTGCTGCCTCAAAATAGTCCTCCATGGACTCGATCCAGATCTCGGCGTCAGTTTGAACAGTTCTTCCCTTGCCTTTGAACTCAGGTGGCTTGATTTGTTTGAGAAGGAATTTCTTCTCTTGAATCATAGTTGTACTTAGTGCAGGGGTCGAACTTGGAACTTGCACTTGGGGTTGCGCCTGGGCAATAAGATTCTTTATGTTAAAAACTTATCAAACATTTCTCGTATTACATTAATATGACCAGCACAACTTTTAGCCAAGTGACCTAATCTCTTAACTCCTTCACCAACATTTACAATCAGGATAGACAATAGTAAGAAGTCTTATTCATTCATGAGGGTATAGCCCTTTGAGTACATTTATTTTGGAAAGGTAGAACAAGTTGATTGGTACATCAGTTTAGGAAAAATAGGATTGTGTTACAATCGGCTACAAGGACTGAGTAATAGTATGGAGTGGGGTCATGGATTTTCAGGAATCGATAATTCATAGGAAGCTTGGGGTATCCCTTCCTTTGATACATGTTCTTCTCATAGCGCCCTATCACTTTGATTCTGTTGGCAGGAATCACCTGAGTCACTTCGTCATACACATACTTGTTCTATTTGACTTGATGGCCACCAACATGCAGGGTTGCGTTTGCGTGAGCTTTGACAAAGATGAACAGCTTCACGATTTTTAAATCCTCCATCCACTTGATTCTCTTCAAGTTGGTCTGAAGATACGCGAGTCGGTGGATTGCTATATAATATATTCTTGATTCTCCCGTCCATCTTTGTTCCACATACAGGGGTGAAGGATTATAGATGCAGTCCATAATATTCATCATGCCTAGCCTCTGTCAATAATCCGAAGCACGCATTATAGCTATAAACATAACCTGGAACACCAAGAATTTGTTCCATGCTTCGTAACTCTGCAATTCAGCATCCATAAGTGAGTAAGGAAATGTTTTCAACAGAAAACACTGCTCTATTCCACTCACCTTCCTCTGGTTGTCCCCCTATCCCTTTCACTTTCCTCCATTAAGTTCCTTTGTAAATCTTATATTCCATTGGTTCGCTCTAATCCCAACTGTAACATGCCCGTTTGTCCACTTGTGAGACACGTCTTAGCAGCCCATCAGGAGGAGAATCTAGAAGGCTCCGCTTGGCACTCACAGGGAATGACACAGGGTTTGCGATCTAGGTCTTCCCGAGTGTACCTCGAGCGGAAGTGTCCAGCCGTTTCCACTTGGAATCGACCTGAGGTCAGGGTTCCTTCCCTATCAGCAAAGTCTCTAGGAAGGAGCTAGTGTCGAGCTTCAATTGTGCCACTTTGCATAGGAACAATAGAGTCGATGTGGATTCATGCTGCACTTGGTTCATGGAGAATGGGAAACGAGAGGGATGCGAAGCTCAACCTCTCTGTCGAATGGCATAGTCCCATTCCTTTCCCCTAAAACAAAATAACCCAAAAATTCTACATCTACTGATACTAGGTCTTCATTGTCTTATTATCTCATCATTTGAGAAAAGTTCCTCAGCTAACCGGGACCACCCTTCATAGGACGGACCTAAGTCATGTCCACTGCACTTTCCTCAGTTTACTTTAGTTATCTAATTACCTAACACATTACGTTTTGACATGCAAAATTAGTTTCCTTAATTAAACAAATAAATCACGGGTTCCTTCACGTAACTTAGGCACCGACACAAAAACAATGTCAAGCAAGTTCCTTTTTCTCAAGTATTTATTCTTTATTTATCATAATTTTGGATTAGATCCAATATCATACAGGTAGGCTATCCTAGCAATCTACAGGATTGCTGCTCCAAGTTCCGCCCGTTGACTAGTACACGGGCCTCGAGATCCCATCTCGAGTCACGTCGGTCTCTTATACGAGATCCAGAGGCAAGGGATTTATAGCCAGAGCCTCCCTTGGCACCCAAGCGTCCTCCCACTCCAAGTAGCACCCACGGAGAGACCTCTTGCGGCGAGTTAGGTCCACATACCTGACACGGCTAGCAACCCCCTTGGATAGGGCCTGACAGACAATCGGAGATAACTGTTCCTAGCTCTCCCTCTAGGCCTTCAACCTGGGTTTGATTTGTGTGTGCTGCATTGGTCATTCCGCTCGCCCCTCCAGCATTACCGGTGGCTTGGGCGCCTATGCTTCCCGTGACTTTCTTCTTGGGAGCTTTTCATCTCGCAAAGATTGGAGAGTCTGGACCTTGACGGGTTTCGGGTTGACAAGTTTGTTAGAAAAGACCGTTGGATGGGGGTCCTTCGCCGAGAGGGTGGTTTGGGCGTGGCTCCTGGCAATTACCAACTCTCACTTCTTTCTTTCTCCCTCTCTCTCTTCTTATTCTTTTCACTTAATCTCCTACTCTCTCTCTCTCTCTCTCCCTTTCTTCTTCTCCTTCCCCCTCTCTTCTTCTCCTTCTGCTCCTTCCCTCTCTTTCTCTTCCTCTTCTCTTCTTTTCTCCTTCTACTCTTCTTCTTCTTCTTCCTCTACTACTTCTTTCCTCTCTCTCCCTCTACCTTTTCTTCTTCTTCTTCTACCTCTCTCCCTCTACTTCCTCTTCCTCTACCTCTCTCCTCCTCCTTCTCTTCTACTGTTCTCCCTCTACTTCCCTCTCCCACTCCTTCTTTTCCTCTCTCCTCCTTCTCTCCCTCTTCTTTCTCTTCTCTCTCTCCCTCCTTCTTTCTCTTCTCTCCTTCTGCTTCTCCTTCTCCTTCTCTCCCTCTTCTTCCCTTCTTCTCCTTCTTTTTCCTCTCCTCTCATTCTCCTTCTCTCCCTCTTCTTCCCTTCTCTCTCTCCCTCCTTTCTCTTCTCTCCTTCTCCTTCTCTCCCTCTTCTTCCCTTCTCTCCCTCTCCCTTCTTCTTTCTCTTCTCTCCTTATTTTTTTCTCTTCTCTCCTTCTCCTTCTCCTCCTCTCCCTCTTCTTCCCTTCTCTCCCCCACTCTTCTTCTTCTCTCTCCTCACTCCTCTTCTCACGGCTGAGTTGGATAGCGCTCATGGGGGGGAGACGGCTTGTTTGGAGGGCCCAGTGAGGGTCTGGCAATGATTTGTCAATGGGGGGTGACTAAGGTTAGAGGGCCCATGGCCCGTTTCAGTAGGACGATGGGGGGAGGTGACGTGTGGAAGGTTGGGTGGCGGAGCAGCCATCGACAGAGCCTGTTGTTGCAGCAGATCGCAGGGGGGGATGGTGCTCGGACGGTCAAGGATGGAATGGTGCAGCAGTAGACGGGGGAAGGGGGTGTCGACGTAGCCTCCTCTCTCCTTTTTTGGGAGGGGAGAAGCCCTCCCCTATATATGGGAGGGGAGGAGGTAGATGGCATGGCCACCCCTCCACCTGGAGTTGCATGCCTCCCCCCATCATCCACCACTCCCACTCTCTCTCCCCCTCCTTTGACTACTGTCGGCAAGGAGAGAGAGGGGAGTAAAAAAATTTGAACTTAATGAAAAAAAAATTCCTTTTCTTTTAACATTTTAGGGGAGGGTTCCTATGGCCCATTACATTCTCTCCCCCTTAGAGGAATCGAGATGTCCTCATCTTGAGAGGACCTGGGGGTATTGTTGGTTGAGAGTATCTTCGTCCATCCAGGTGGCATCCTCTTCGCGATAATCTTTCCACTGGATGAGGTATGTCCACCATGTATGAGTGTACATGTATCTCCACCATGTACCCTTCAAGATGGACTCCCGCAAAGTAGAATTTAGCTTCATCATGGCAAGGGAAAAGAGTGAAGTACATCTCTAATTTGTTTACCCATTCTTCTAGCTCTGTTGGAGATGCATTATTCCCCTTGAAGTTGGGAATGGTGATTTTCTCTTTGTACTCACTCTCATTATATGTTGGCTGAAAATTGTTAGAATGTTGTCCAAAAGATGGTTGTCTCCAAGATTCTCTATGCATTAAATCCCTTCCAAAGGAATTTAGCCTAGAAGCATTACCGCCTTGATTTTGTTGATTAAAGCCAAATGAATGATATTGTCCACTAGTGGGCTGACCATAGATTGTGTTCTCTTTGTTAGTGATGTCTTGAAATGACCTTCTTTCTTCAAATCTTCCATGGAACTCTTCATTCTCCATTTCTCTTAAGTCTTCATCCCCTACATAAGTTGCCTCATGTCTTGGATTAAAATGTGGATGGGCATAATACTTTGATGGCTGACCATAGGTATTCTTCAATGTAGAAGGCTCTCCTCTCTCAAAAGTGGACATGATTGGTTGATCAATCCCTTTTCCTTTCACATTAGATGGCTGGACTGAAGTATTTTCACCATGAGTAGTGGGTCTATTTGGAGAAGAGGGTGTATTTTGAACCTTGATGGGTGATAATACCTCATCAAACCTATTTTTCATAGTATTTGCTACTATATTTTCAAACCCATATTTCATAAACTTGACCAATTGTTGAATACTCTCATTCATTACATTGGTTGTGTTTTCCATATTCCCCATTGACTTAGAAAGTTGTTCAAATCCGTCATGCATTCCAATGCTCATCATATGTAACTCATTTGAAAGTGTAGGATCCCCAAAAGGTTCATGGAATGCTTGGTTCTCTTCATTTCCAAGTTGCACACTATGGGCATTACCAACACTTACACCATCATCATGTTGGTCTTGATTTCGGGTTTTATTAGTGTTATTTTGTTCATTGGCATACTCTCTAATGTCTTCTTGAATTGTCTCCACGCTTGGTCTTTCCTTTTGCCTTTGGCCATTGGAAATGGTTGCAGTAATAATGGACTGTCAATTACAAAATCCCTTGTATCTCTCAAAGTATTACTTCAATCCTGATGTTTAATAGCTCCAAAGAAATCTTGTGATGTAGGGATATGCCAGATTTGAAGAGATTTCAACTTGGGATGAAGGTCTTAGGTGAAATACTGACTCACAGTGAGTCCCTGTTATGCTGTCCCCAACTGTACCCACTGTCACTTGCATGTTTACTCTTCATGATGTATGTCATGTATCGACTCTCACAAAGAGCCTTATCTCGGCTAGCACTTTGGATGATGCAGGTTATGTAGTTTCTTTTGTTGATTCCTCATGGAAGATTACCCATGGAATCTTGTCATTGCACGTGGTGCTACGTCTAATAGTCTCTACCCCTTGCTTGTATTTGGATCAGTTGACCATGTTTTAGTAGTGGATTCAATTCCATATGTGTGTGTGTGCTATCATTGCCTTGGGCATATACCCTTAAAAGGAATGAAAATACTTATCCATTTGTAGTATCTTTCATCGCTTAACTATAAGTGCTTTGAGTCTTGTGATCATTGTTTTTATGGCAAAAAAACACGTAATAAGCATAAAAAGTTTGGTATGACATGCATGGGTGAGCCATTGGCTCTTGTTCATTTAGATGTATGTGGTCCCATGCCCTGCCAGTCGTTAGGTGGTACAAAATATTTTGTTACCTTCATTAATGACTATACGCACAAAGCCTGGGCATATCCTCTTAAGAAGAAATTGGAAGACTTGGGTACATTTTAGTGTTGGCTTTCTTGGTTGAGAACCAGTCTGGGTATAGGCTAAAATATCTAAGGTCCAATAATGGGGATGAGTATGTCTCTAAAGCCTTTGAGTAGTTTTTTAATGAGAGGGGTATTAAGCATTAGCTGATCATCTCGTACACCCCACCCTAGAATGATATGGTTGAGCATATGAATAAGACAATGTAGGAGCAAGTTTGCAATATGCTTAGCTAAGTAGGGTTACCACATTATTTTTAGGCTCTGGAAATTACTATTGCCATACACTTGATAAATGGGTCCCTATACACTGCTCTTGACTATCAACTTGTAGAGGAGGTATGGTCTTGAAAACCTCTCTCATATGCTAATTTGCATGTCTTTGGTTATGAGGATTTTTTCTATGTACCCAAGGAAAAGTACAATAAGTTGGATCCTAAGTCTAGGAAATGCATCCTTCTTGGTTTTAGAGATGCATGTGAGATGGGCTATTACCTATGGGGTTCATAGGCTTGAAAGGATATCCACAGCCATGATGTTTTCCATGAGGAGAAAATACATAAGCAGCGTGAGCACATCATTGAGATACACGCTGATATTTCAAGAGAAGCCTCATCCTATTATATAACTAACTAGATAGCCTGTCATGGTATAGCTAATGCCCCAATGGCCCAGATCCCTAATGCTCCATAAGATATATAGGCCCCACAACCAATTTTGAGTCTACTAGAGATAGATGACAGCCTACGTAGTTTGAGCCCTTTAAGGATTATGTTATGGTGGTAGATGTTGGTGAGCCTCTTACTTATGATGAAGCCATGTGCAAAGGTGATAGTCACTCTTGGGAGAGGATCATGCAGTTAGAGTAGGACTCACTGTAAAAAAATCATACGTGGGATTTGGTTCCTTTACTTAGTGGTGGCAAGAGTGCTTTGCCATACAAGTGGGTGTACAAGTTGAAAAATATCCCTGGATGTCCCAAGCCAGGATACAAGTCTAGATTGGTTGCTAAGGGCCTCAAGCAAGAACATGGTGTGGAATTTGATGAAGTCTTTTCTCTTGTTGTGAAGATGAATACCCTATGCTTGGTATTAGCTTTGTTTGCTCAGTTTGACTTGGATCTTTATCAAATGGATATCAGGATGACTTTTGTTCGTGGGGACTTGCATTATGAGATTTACATGGAGTAACGTAAGGGCTTTGCAGACCTTGGTAGGGAATACCTAGTGTATAGATTCCAAAAGAGTCTTTATGGCCTTAAGTAGGCGCCTACGGAATGGTATCATAAGTTTGATGCCTTTATGCCTTCATAGTGATATTCTTGCAATGATATATGAAGAAGGCTCATGATAGCAACCTTAAGATTTTGATCCTTTATGTGGATGCTATGTTTATTGTTGAGAGTGCTCATGATGAGTTGGATGCCTTAAAAGGTCAACTCCAGAAGAGCTTTGAGATGAAGGACATGGGACAAGTCTTCCATATGCTTGGGATATGCATTACATGTGATCTCTCTAAGGGGTTCCTCTACTTGTCACAGAAGGAGTACATTTGAAAGGTCCTTAAGTGATTTCATACGTAGGATGTTAAGCCTATTGGCTCTCCTTTGCCTTTTTATGTGAAGATAAGTTAGTATGATTGTCCGCAATCTGATGAGAAGAAGGCCAAGATGGCCAAGATATCTTATGCATCCACAGTGGACAGTTTAATATATGCCATGATAGCCACTCATCTTAACATAGCATTTGCAATAGGAGTTGTGGCATACTATATGGCTATACTTGCTAGCAGATGGCATTGAGATGCTGTCAAGGATATCATGAGGTACTTAAAGGGCACAACACCTATGTCCATATGTTATGGTGGCCAAGATACAGGAGTTGTGGCACACACTAACTCTGATTATGCATGACATACAGACAATAGGAAGTTCACCACCTTTGGCTATGTTTTCACTTTTGTTGGAGGGGTTGTTTCTTGGATGTCTAGGGTGCAAAAATACATAGCTCTATTTACTACATGGGAAAAGTATGTTGCAACCATTGAGGCTTTCAAGGAGGCTCTATGATTAGGCCATAGACCTTGGCATTACACTGATGTAGTCCCTACACTTCATTTGGATTCTATGAGTGCTATTTAGTTGGCCAAGAATCCAATCTTCCATGCAAAGATGAAGCACATTGAGGTGCGTTACCACTTTATTCAAGAAGTCGTTGAGGACAAGTCCATTGAGCTTGTTGAGATCTCAACTCACCAAAATCTTCTAGATCTGCTCACTAAAAGTCTCTCAGTAGAGCCCTTTGTCTTCCTTAGGAAGTTGATGGGCACGGATGAGATGACATATTTCCTCATCCTGTTGTACTTATGTATATTTGTACTTTGTCACTTTTTTTCTTATTCTCTCCTCACTAAGGGAAACTTAAAATTGCCTTATAGTGGGAGGTTGTCTCGGGTAAGTTACTCATAAATATATGTATGCATCACGTGATTTCAAAATAAGATATTTTTAAAATACCATTTTTATACATTTTTTACATACAAAAGGGTGTAATATAAATATATTATTTACAAATTTAATAGAAAAGGGTTATATTTTATTTAGAAAAAAATCATAGATAAGGATATTTATAAAAAGGCCTTGAATGCACATGATGTAGAGGATATACATATAGTAACTTCCCCGAGGAGGTTGTTGGGGGTAAAGGTATATGTGCCTAGCTGCCCATGTATTAGTTACATTGATAGTACCTGCATATGTTGAGAAATAACAAATTATGTATGCTCCAGGAAGAGATGTCCTGAATCCCATATGCACAGTGAGGAGAGTGGAGAAGTTGAAAATCTATAAAGACATGTACTTGGTTCACTTTTCAATGCAATGATATTTTGTATACTTCATTCTGTGTCTTTGTCATGGTCAGCTCAAGATTGTGTTTATGAGTCCAAGCCTACATCTTGGAACCTAATTCACTTGAGCAATAGTTTGTCCTCTTGTTTATGTCACTATGAGTCTTGTTATTAACTTTTGTCCTCCATAGTTAGTGCTATGCTCTAGATCTGTGTTTTGTAACATGGTATTCGAGCCCAGTTGGGCATGGCATAGCTCATACCCTAACTCTCTAGTCTCTCTTTACCTCTAGTGATCTGTAACCAACTCACATTCAGCTCATGTCTCTAGTTTCAACTTCAAATCTTAGCTGGACCTTGTGGCAACCATAGCCAGACTGCACCTACCCACCTTGAAGCTTTTAGATCTCTCTCTACAGGCCATTTCTTCCAATGATTCCTTTTGGACATATCTTGCTATACTCAAGGCACTTCCTCTAGCACCTCAATCGATGACATTGCTGCTCTACAGCTCTAGCATTGCAGAAATTGGAACTTTCTGCTTGTTTGTGTCTGCGTATTGTTGTACAGCTCACGCCACTCATGCGTGTGCCATGATCTAGCTATCTATAGGGCATTTGAAGTCGATTATATGAGCTATCTCACCACCAGAGGGTTCTTCAAAAGATGCACTGCAGCTTTTGCTACAAGCTAAAAATCAATCACCTATTTAACCCGACCAAAAGCCATAGCCTTTTGAGCCTCAAGCTCATAAGCTCACTTCATTTTCTCTCTTTTGACACTCAAATCAATCTATTGATTCACTGACTTACTCAGTGGCAAACATCAAGGAGAAGACATTTGTGGAGTGTTTTGAAGACTTGGAATATTTAAGCAAATATCATCATTAAGCTCCTCTTCCATCTTACTCTTCTCACTCCATTAGAAGGTTTTGCTACTCTGATCTGAGCTTCCAACTCAGTTTCCAGCAAGGACTCAAGTTGAAGGAAAAGACAAGCATTAAATAATCACCATCAAGAAGGAAGAAGAGTCAATATTAAAGACCAAACATAGTATCTCTTGATATACAGAGTGTGCATTTACATTACCTTGCACTTGTATCTCTTAACACATCAAAATACAACTCTTTTGCTGAATAATTGAAGCTTATCAACATGGCAGAACTTGAGCAAATAGCAAAGTGTAATGGAGAAGGTTTCCATAGCTGGAAGGAAAATACCATGTATCACCTCATGAGGAAAGACCTCTAGGATCTCTTTGAAAATGATGAAGGTGATACAGATGATAGGGAAGAAGATTTAGAAAGTGGGATCCTTGCAGTAACTTCATCAAAAACCAAAGAATGGAGGAAGATGAATAACAAGGCATTAGGCATCATTTCCTGGGAACTAAGTGATGATGTGCTACATCATATATCTGGCATTAGAGATGCTAGAATCGCTTGGGAGGAACTTGATAGGATGTTTGGTACCCAAGCAAAGAACTTGAAGGTAAAATTACTTATGCAATTTTATAAGCTGGATGTAAAAGACAGTTCATCTATGACTATACACATCAATAAGTTCAAGAGCCTTAAAACTCAGCTAGCAACTCTTAAAAAGAATATTGATGAGGATGAGGCAATAGCAGTGCTACTTGCCAATGTTAATCATGAACCATATGAAAACCTTGTTTCAACACTAAGTAATGTTCCCAATCTCTCACTCAAAGACATTGAGCACTCACTGCTTGATGGAGAAAGCAAATTTAAAAGCAAAGATGTAAAAGAGACTAGCTCAAGGGAAAATTTCCTATACACCAAAGGAGCTAATGGACCCAAAGGAAGAGGTTGAGGATTCAACACCAACAACAAAAGTCGGATAGCATGTCATTATTGTGTTAAAATTGGCAAATATTGCAAGTGAATATTTTCATAAGAAAAGAGCACACTAGATGCAGAATGACCACCACCAAAGTCAATTCATGAATGAAGAAGAAGAAGAATATGCTTCCGCTACCATCAACAACTCTGACAGATTGTTCTAAGGAATATATTTCCATAGTGGATCTGCTTTGTAAAAACCCTTGCCGAAAATGTAAAGTGTCAAACTTTAACTTGACTAGGTTGCCTATCCAGCTAGTCTCCCAGGCCACGTTATCATGTAGGGGGGGTCACAAAGTAAAACTATATGCAAAGTGTGAGAAATAGACATCATCTCATCCTACACCCATCATCTTCCTAAGGAAGGAAAAATTTTCCCTTGAGAGACCATTTAGTGAGAAAATCTATAGGATTCTTGTCAATCTCAAGATCTTGATAAGCTCAATAGAATTTTCCTTTACCACCTCCCTAATGAGGTGATAAAGCACATCAATGTGCTTTATCTTTGTATGGAAAACCATATTCTTGGCCAATTGAATATTACTCATAGAATCCAAAAGCAATATAGAAGTAATAGTAATACCAAGGTCTATCATTGAACGTCCTAACCATAGGGCCTCCTTGCAAGCTTTAGTGGTTACAACATACTCTACATCAGTTGTAGATAAGGTCGTGTATTTTTGAACCTTCGACATCCAAGAAATAGCACCTCCACCAAAAGTGAAGATAGTCAATGTACCCCATGATTGTAGTATCATAACTACCATAGCAATTTCTTATATTTGTAGTGCCTTTCAGGTAACTCATAATACCCTCCATAGCATTCCAATGTCACCAACCAGGTGTAGCCATATAGAGTGCCACAACTCCTACTACAAATTCCATGTTTGGACAAGTGGCTATCATGGCATACATCAAACTATCCACTACAGATACATAAGGGATCTTGTCTATCTTGGCCTTATCATCATTCAACTAGGGACAATTTTCCTAATTGAACTTCACATGGGAAGATAAAGGATAGCCAATAGACTTAACATTCCACATGAAACTGCTCAAGGACCTTTTGGATGTACTCCTTCTATGAACAAGTAAAGGAGCCCCTTAGAGCAATTGCAGGTGATGCACATGCCAAGAATATGTGAGATCTATCCCATGCCCTTCATCACAAAGCTCTTCTTGGGTCAATTTTTAAAGGCATCCAACTCATCATGAGCTCTCCCAACAATCAACATATCATCCATATAAATTACCAAGATAATAAGGTTGCCATCATGAGCCTTCTTCGTATAGAGACATGGATCCATATCACTGTGTGTGTCCCTGTGAATGCATGAAAGTATCAAACGTAAGATACCATTCTCTAAATACCTACTTAAGACCAAAGGCTCTTTCTTAACTTGCACACTAGATGTTCTCTATCTTTTTTCTCAAAGCCCTCAAGCTACTACATATAAATCTCATCATATAAGTCCCCATGTAAGAAAGCTGTCTTTATATCCATTTGATAAAGGTCCAAATCTAATTGTGCAACCAAAGCCAGTATGAAGCATAGGGTAGTCATCTTAACCATAGTAGAGAAGACCTCATCAAAGTAAAAACCATGCTTTTGCTTAAAACCCTTTGTAAACAATCTAGTCTTATATGTCAGCTCAAGGTATCCAAGGATACTCTTTAATTTGTACACCTGCTTGCATGGCCAAGCACACTTTCCATTAGGCAAAGTAACCAAATTCCACGTATGATTTTGTTGCAATGGGTCATACTCTGATTGCACAGCTCTCTCACAAGAGTAACTATCACCTTTATGCATGGCCTCATTATAAGTAAGAGGCTCACTAGTATCTATCACCATAACATAATCCACGAAGGATGCAAATTGATTAAACTAATCTCTATCTCTAGTAGGCCATCGCAAAATAGGCTATGAGGTCTATACATCCTATCCTACATCATGATTATGGACCACTAGAAGCTCATGTAGGCTATATAACTAGTTGTACAATAATATGAGGCTCCTCTTGAAATATCACCTAGTATATCTCAACTACCTACTTAGGCTGCTTATGCATTTTCTCCTCATGGAAAGTAACATCATGGCTATAGATAACCTTCCTAGCTTGCAAATCCCATAGATAATAGCTCATCTTACTTGCATCCCCATAATCAAGAAAGATGCATTTCATTAATTTAGAATCCAAATTATTATGTTTGTCTAGACACGCAAATGAGCATATGATGGAGGTTTTTCAAATCATATCTTTGCTGCAACCTAACAACCAATAGCAATGCATAAGGATCTGTTTATCAAGTATACAATACCAGTAACTTCCTCAACCTAAAAATGCTATGATAAGCCTTGCTTAGCTAAGCATACTATGGACTCTCTCTTAAATCGTCCTATTCATGCGCTCTACAATACCATTCTAGGGTGGCATGCAAGGAGCAATCAATTGAGACTTAATACCTCGCTTATCACAAAACTGCTCAAATGCTTTAGAGACATATTCACTCGGGGGGTTCATGTGTGTTCAATGCCTATTTATAAATATCCTTATTTGTGAATTTTCCTTGAATAAAACACAGCCATTTTCTGTTCAATCTATAAATAACCCCTCTATATTACACCCTTCTGTATATAAAAAATGTGTAAAGATGTTGCCAAGTACAAGTGTCTCCCACTAGAAGCAAATTCGGAATGCAAAATGAGAAAGCAAAGCTAAAGACATATACATCAAAGCATCCAAGAAGCCCAAGTGCATCATAAATACAACCAAGAGTATAAGTATCAAATGAAGCTTCAATATTCGTAAGTAAGCATAAAAACTCAAAGAAACTGACCAAAGCCTAGGTACATCAAATGTAGCTTAAATCCAAGTGTTCAAGCATGTCATAACCATATTTGAGCTCATACATCAACGTTCTAGCCTATCCAAAATACTATGTAGACATAATAGGCATTCAAAGCATGAAACTCATTGTTGTATACTTGCTATCCAAACTATCATGATAGCAATAAATCTCTACAAAACTGAGCTAATCAAGCTCTAAATAATCGGTGTAACATCCCAAATCATAACCATACCATTGGAGCACAAAAATAACATCCTAGAAGCATCAAACATGCATTATGGAATTTACTATTTACTGTCCAAAACAATATTGTTCTATTCTATATGAAATAGAGAATAGAAAATTAGACAAAATCAACTTTGCTTATATTTATAGCTCTCATCATGCTCTTCATTTCTAGCTATAAAATACCTAAACCTGATATCGTATACAAAAATTATAGCTAAAATACGATAGTACTGTTAAGCTACCAACCCATAGCTGTCAATGACTTCTACAACATGCTATTCATCCACTCAAAATGGATGGAATGGCTATTTCTCAGCTCAATAAGCACTCAACAAAGCTTAGCTAAGCTGTGGAAAGCTCCTCAATAAGCATGGAGTAAGCTGGAATAAGCTGGGAGAAGGGAAGAAAAACTCAATGCCTATCCGAGAGAAAGAAACAATGGTTGCCATGAAACCTTGAGTTGAAACTTTGAATCCATGCTAAAGTAAAGGATAAAGAAGCTCCTCGAATGGTTGGCTCTATTACCAATTGAAAGGTAGAGGCTGAATGGAAGTACACAAGTGAAAACAAGAGCAAAGTAAAAGCTATGGTAGATGGAGCAAGCGAGCAAGAGAGAGAGACACCATCTGTCGAACCTCCAATAGTCATAATGTGTGATAAGCCTTCCTTTATTCAATAGTCACTAAAAGAATAAAGAATAAAGTAATAGTGATGGGTGCTTGCCACATGCAGTGTACAAGTGTGCGATCACCATGTGTGAAGTAAATACATAGCAACGTAGGCACATGTGCCTTTACCCCCAACACGTGTGTGACATCTTTTGGAATACCCACTCATTGTAATGATGTCGTGATGTCTAATGTACCATGATCTCATTGATCTAAATGATGGAGAAAAAGTTCACGTAAAATAATTATATGCCAAAAAATCTTGCCAATTTTTTTTCCCCCATTTAGGCTTGAGTGCCTCTTTGATTAACAATGTACATTCCTTCCTTTTCCCACCTACGTGGGGCCAATAGACATCTATAGCTTAGCGAATCCTTTGGCACCTAATCAGCTTTACCAATTTTTATTTTCAGTAGGGCTAAAATGTTTGGTTTTCTCCTAGTGGAAACCTTCAATATACTGTCTTCCTTCATTTGGAGCAATCACCTCTTATGTTTCATGAAATTAAATTCAACTTAATAGTATTGTTCATAGTAGTGATCCTTGGCATCATGCATTTCATCATAGCCCTCCAAAACTACATAAATATTTCTATCAACAAGAGGTAGTCTTGCCATCTTTTTAAGTGAAAGTTTCTTCTTATTGCATATTTGAGTTCTTCTACCTAGGGGAGGCATATTTTCATTTCCCTTCTTCCAATCCATGTTTGATTGAATAGATTTCTTACCTTTATCTTTGCCAACTCTCTCCTTGGCTAATATGATGGGAGTGATGGATAATGGGCCAGTACAAGTTATTGATGCCTATGTTGGTAAAAGAGTGGTTTTGCCATCTTCTTTTACTAGTGGGCCAAGGCACATGTATTGGTTGTATCAAGATGCCATGGCTATAGTGTGGAGTAAGGGAAAACCAAATCTCTTTATAACAATGACATGTAATCCAAAGTGGTCAGAGATAACTCATATTTTGTTGCCTAAACAAACTGCTTATGATCATCTTGATTTGATTGCTCAGGTCTTTCATATAAAACATGCTGATATGATACATACATTGTTGAAAAGAAATGTGTTTGGAAATGTTGCAGGCTATGTTAGTGTGATTGAGTTTCAAAAGTGAGGGTTACCACATTCTCATACTTTGCTAATTTTGGAGCATCCTTTTAAACCCTCCAAAGCATGCCATTATGATAGGTTTGTTTATGTTGAGTTTCGTGATAAAACAAGGTTTTTAGCTTTGTTTAAAACTATCTCAAAGTGCAATGTCCATGGTCCTTGTAGTGCATTGAATCCCAAGAGACCTTGTATGCATGATGGTCAATGTACTAAAAAGTTTGCTCTGAGGTTTGTGAATGTAATAACTGTTGATAGCTATGAGGTGCCTGCCCATCGGTTGTCTAGGCACTCTTTTAGCAGTCTATCGAGAAATGAATCTAAGTGTTGCTACCTGGCACTCCCATGGAATATTTCGGGTTTTTTCACCTAGGGTTTCCTGAATCTGCCTCGCAATGGAAGGTTCACGGCCAAACCCACTAGGATCAACCTGAAATTTGGACTCCTAGTGGCCAATGTCTCCTAACAGCATTCTAGCAACGGATCTTGGACATACTACTTTACGAAGAGATATCCAAGCCGAAGCAAACCCATGCCACACTTGGTTCAAAGAGAATGGGAAATGAGAGGGATGCGCCACTGACCCTCTCTGCCCGTAGGGCATAGTCCCATTACAGTCCCCTAAAACGGCATGAATCAAGGTTCTATCCTAACAATTTCTAAGGTCGAAGATGGTAAACCTTGTGAGAAGCCTCCCAGTTCTCTGGGACCACCCTACTGTAGGATGGACCCGTCGGGGGTTCCGCCCACCCGCTTCCCTCAATAGCTTTAGTTTTCTAATTAGGTCCTACCACATTTATGTGTGACACTTAAAGTCAGCTTCATTAATTAAGCCTTTTAGGGAACATGGTTCATTCCCATAGCTTATAGCACGGACACAAAAACAGAGAAAAGCAATCTACTGACTAACAAGTTCCTTAACTTATCTTCAAGTTAATCTTTGTCTCCCACCCATACAGGAGAAATTATGTATCCCTTCTATCCACCAACAGAAGTATCCCTTCTGCACTGCAGAAGTAACTGGTCCAAATCACATGGCACCACAAAATCAATCCTTTATCTAGAATACGATCTTCCAACATGCCCAGACATTGGGGGCCACGGAGGTCTTCAACTTCATTCTAGACCTAGCAAGGGGTGTCCAGAGCTCCAACTAACCCACAAGTTGTCTAGGAGTGAAACATCATTCCCATGGTTGGCCTTTTCACCACTTGACCTTCGGTCCATGAATCGAGTAGTGCCCTCTTTGGGTTAATCCGTAGTGCGATCATGGAGGTGATCCACCCATGCAACATATCCTTCCTTAATTAAATCCTTTTAGGCATCCAGCCCTAATATCATTTTCTAGGAAAACATTCATTTATCCCCATGGCAACTTGTTATCACAGACCCTTGCCATGCATTTAGCATAAATCACAAGCACTTGGAACAATCATCCAAACAACAACTAACAACCAGTTGAATGTAAAAGTATTTAGGATGTTTTTTGGTTAACCAACAAAAAAACCAATTGTATTCTTGCCAAACAATGCAAGAATAGTCACGATAATATTTCCATCGCATTGTAATATTCCGCATTACAAAAAAAAAAGTGATAAATGAAAATTTTTAAATATATTCCCCCCCTTATCCCTCCATCTGACTGATGAGTTGGAGGGGGAGGGAAATAGAAGGAGTAGCTAAGCTCCTTGGTGGAGCTGTGATGGAGGAGAGAACATGCGTGTCGACACGCAAGGAGGGAAGATCCCCCTCCCCTCCACTATTTAAACGAGGGGGAGGGGGGGGCCGCTAGAGAGAGAAAAAAAAAGGCTGAGCCGTGTGAGAAGAGAGGAGACGCTATGTAAAAACTTGTGAGGGAGAGAGAGATTGAAGACGTCAGTTTGTTGTGCTGCTGTGGACTAGGAATCGCTGCCATCAGTCGTTGGATGCTGCCGTCTGCATCAACCCTTCCGCCGCCTGAAGGCCGCACGCCACATTGATACAATCCACCTCCTAGCCATCATCGCCTGGGGGAGTCAATTCCCCCCCCCCCCCCCCCCCACGTGCCCTTTCCAGGAAGCTCCTTGGAAGGTTCCAAGGTGGGCTTCCTAAGCCCCCCCCCCCCCCCCCCCCGTGTAGAAGCTTCTAAGAGGGCTTCATAAGCCCCCTTCCCCCCCCCCCCCCCCCAAAAAAGCTTGACCTTAAAGGTCCTTGTTATCCCCGTGTTTTTTTAAACCCCCCTAAGGACCCCCTTAGGCCCCCTTTCCCATAACCTTTAAGGCTACCTTTTTTTCCCTCCTGGAATTTCCCCCCTAAGGGCCCCCCTTAGCCCTTTTTCCTCCCCCCTCAAATTTCCCCCTTGGACCCCTTAGGCCCTTTTTCACCCCCTCAAAATCTTTTACCTTAAAAGCCCTTATTCTTTCCCCCCGTATCTCAAATCCCCCTAAGGGCCCCCTTAGCCCCTTTTTTTCCCCATGCAAAATACCCTTGGGGCTTTGTTTTTTGTTTTCCCCCACTCGTAAAAGGAAAGAGAGTGTTGAGGATCTTTTTAACAACTCCCTTTCCCACTCAAAAACCCTCGTAAGGGATTCCACACTTTTATTTTATTTTATTCCTTGTTTGTGCGAGTTTTACAAGGCCATTAAGCCCATCCTATGGCTTTAATGGGTCTTATCCACAAAAGATTGTGAATCACCCCCTTCCAAATTCCCTACTTCAAAGAGGAAGCCTTCTAAAACTACTTTCAACGGATGGTGCAAGTTATTGCAAAAGGGAGCCAGGGTGGAATTTCAAAAGGAATTGTAAAGCTACTTCCACGACGGAAAGACTACAACTACGATGCCGCTTAAGAAAGTCCAAGGTGTAGCTACGGGAGGGTTATCTCCCGGTATCCATGTGGATATCTCACCCCAAAACCAGGTTTTTCTTCTTAGCTTTAATTCGGTTTTAAGCTGATCATGCAAAGGAAAATTGTTAAGGATAGATTTGTTCGAGTTATTGTAACGAAGGAGTTTAGCTTATGAATGACGATGTATAGAACTTAGTTTTCTTCAAATTGCATCGAGCATTATAAATAGAACTTAGTTTTCTTCAAATTGCATCGAGCATTATAAACTACGAACAAGATTATCTATTTACTATAGTAGTATATTTTAGTTAAATCCTAAGGTGTAGGAATTATATCTTGCACCATTAGTCTTATTCCTTTCGCAACGAATCATGGTAAATGGCTAAATTCATGAAAGGTTTCTTTCGATGCTCAAATTACTAGGGAGTTATCTTTGCTAGTTGCACATCTTAGCAAGGCAATTGCTGTTGTTTGGCATGAGTTCATCTTTAAGGAAAATGGAAGTTAAATGTTAGGAATTAACAAGTATAAAAATTAGATATACGAACTCATTTGGAAAGAAAATGTAATGGGGGATCGTTGGATGACACTCTATTGACACTTTTCCCTTGCTATTTGAGGACTTGTGGACTAATAAAGTGTGTATACACCAATTTCACAGCTAGGCCTTTTTGTCCCAAGGAGTATTGTCGCTCTTTGTATCACCTTGGCATTAGGCTATATGACAAATTAAACTGTATTGATTAGGAGAGTAAATTGTCACAAGGATAGTAAAACCGTGACAAGACGATTAATATTACCTTCCAAAAGATAACTGAACCAATCTAAACATAGAAACATTCATACCCTAAACACTTGACTACTTTCCTTACCGTAGGGACAATAAATTCATAAAGATAAAAAACTAGGGTTTGTCCCTAAGGTTCTTAAAAGAAGAAACCCTAGGCCTGACATACGTCAGCTTAAAGAATCTAAACAGATTATTCCATCACAGGACTTGCATAACATGTATGAAATCATTTAGTCTTGTGATTGATTCACAAGGAGAAAGGGGAAAAACCCTCATCAAGGACGGCAGATCCTTACGCAAGTTATCTTGCAAAAAGACGTATTTTTGGATATCCTTCTAAATAAGGAAAGTTGTAAACCGGAAACTAGCATATCTAAAGCACTTTAGGGTTAACCAAGTTGGGTATGCCCTAACACCGGAATGTAAAAGGATCTTGCCAATTTACAAGACACCTTGGGAACGAGTGCTGATACACTCAAAAAGGAAAGAACACTTCCTTAGCAGTTTGCCATACAACTGGGTTGATTAATGGAAATGTTTGTGCTTGCTAGAGATTTTAGGACTCTGTTTGAATTATGAATTACAAATTAAATGAGTACCTATACTTCAGGTTAAGAGGCCTGAAGGGAGAGGCAGCTTCAGTTACACCCGACTGTCTGTCTGACCCTAACCAAGGGGGTTGTTGACTGCGCCGGGAACGTGGACCGAACCCACCGTGAGAGGTCTCTCCGTTAAGCTCTACTTGGAGTAGGAGGACGCTTGGGTGCCAGGGGGGCTCTGGCCGTAAATCCCTCGCCTTCCAGGTCCTCCACAAGAGGCTAACGTGACTCGGGATTGGATCTCGAGGCCCGCATACTAGTTGTCAGGTGGAAGCTTGGAATAGTGATCCCTGGTGATTACTAGATAGCCTTCGGGCAGATTATGGACAAGCCTATGGACGGAACTCCTTGTATTTCAAAGATAAAATGATGAAATGTTAAAAGAACTTGCTTGATATTTTTTTTTCTATGTCACGTGATAAGATTACGTGAAAGAACCAATGCTTAAAGGGATTAACTAAAGAAGCTGATTGTTATATGTCAAATTAATGTGTTAGATAATTACATAACTAAAACAAACCGAGAAAAGTGCGGAGGATGGGCCATGGGTCCGTCCTACGGTTGGGTGGTCCCAGTTAGCTGGGAACTTTTCTCAAAAATCTCGAAGAACAACGGAATGATCATCATCATCAAAACGAATAACGAGAACGATGACCTAAAGTTACGTCTTACCCGATTTACGATGTTTTAGGGAAACGGAATGGGACTATGCCTTATGGTAGAGAGGTTGAGCTTTGCATCCCTCTCGTTTCCCATTCTCCTTGAACCAAGTGCAGCGTGAATCTGCTTCGGACCTGGCGTTTCTGCGTAAAGTAGTTCGCTCGGGTCTGACGCTAGTTGCTGTTAGCTAATGACCAAATAAGAAAACCCTAATTCCGATCGATCCTAAGTGGGAAATGGCCAGGATACTTCCGCTACGTGGCAGATGCGGAAAGACCTAGATCACAAAACCCATAACATTCCTTGGGAGTGGCGGGCGGAGTTTTCTAGACATCCTTTCCGATGGACTACTAAGACGTGTCCTGGATGATACCAGGGGACACGTTACACGCATATCTGCTCTTTTCCTTGGGATCAAAGAGCGATTCTATGTAAAATTTACTTAACTCTTGTATGCACAATTTTTAATGTCATGACTATACCATTCATAAACCCTAAGCAATTCTCCCTTGAAATTTCTCTATCAACGAATAAGCCATATGTAACTAGGGGAAATTGACTTTCCTTAATACATGCACTTTGCAAGCTCAATCTTTTGAATACGTGAGATAAAATTTATCCCTTCCGATGACCTATTCTCATGCATCATAGTATGGGGCCTAACGTATCTCATACGAGAATCAAAACAAGTATCTATCAATTTGGAAATACATTACTTACGATCGAAACCGCAATTGGGCTGGTAGTAATGCCTTCGTCGAAGCTTCGTTGCTAGTTGTAGGATTGTCATATGTATGCGACATTCTTCACTTGGAAACCATCATCCGCAAGTAGACTCAAGAGATTAAGAAGGCAGAATAGATTCGAGATGGGAGAGTGTAAGAGAATATGGTTAAGTCGAGGATTGAAATAGAGGGAATTGAGCTAACTCTCTTCATTGCAACCTCTCGGGGTGACTCTTCTCTCTCTCTTTCTCTCTCTCTCTCTCTCAAGCTCTCCCTCACAATCTCTTGGAGAGGTATCCTTCTCTCTACCTCTCTCTTGCAGCCTCTTGGGGTCTCCTTATGCTTTCTTGTGCCTCCCCATGCCTCATATTTATGGTGAATTAGAGGAGAGGGCTTGTGGCTGAGAATGGAGCTCTTTGTAGAAGGGTATCTTGGAAGAATCAATGATCTAATGCTCAAATCATAAATCTGATGGTTCCATTGGCTCCGAAAGGGGGGTAAAATGCCAAGACACTTGATTAGAAAGCTCTTACTTCACTCCGTCTTCTTTTTTCTGTTCGAAGAAGTGTTGTTTTTTGTCTGTAGACTGTAATCGTGGCACGCGCGATTTCACAATTTTTTTTTCCTTTTTATAAAATCTCCAAACTAACTAAAAAATCACTTGTCTTTTCTTTTAAATAACATCCATTTCTAGAAATCTCCATATCTTTTTTAGGATAATATCTAAAATAAACTAGTTTTGCCCAAAATCTAATATTTTTGGACCATTCCAAACTATACACATTAATACTAGTGATTAATATAGCTCATAAGTCTCATTCACATTGTAACTTATGTGAAGGGTGGCTATGGTCCTTGTCAATTTGACAAAAATATCAGATTTACGACTCTTCATTTTTCTAAATAAAATATTTTAATTAATAAAAATCCTTAATTATTAATGTTAGTTAGGTTTTACCTTAGTTAGTCTTTAGTTAGTAACCTTACTAACTTATTAATTGACTAACTAACTTTCGAACTAACCAACTAACTTTTATTGTGTGGAAATATTACAATAGCTTTGGCTATCCTATTTATAGAAGATGGGATGATGGAAACACAGTCACAATAAAGGGCAATACTATTGATAATTGCTAGATTGCTCCATACATGAATCCTAACTTAAGTAAGAAATATAGTGCACATGTAAATGTTTAGGTATGCTCAATAGTGGCAGTTGTTAAGTATTTGTATAAGTATATATACAAGGGACATGATTGTGCAACCATTAAATTTTTTGTTGGAAGCTCAGGGTTGAATGGTACAAGCATCTGTAAAGTGGGAAAGATTGAGAGTTTTTTAGATGCATGATATGTTTCTGCTTCAGAAGCATGTTGGTGAATATATGATTATGCATTGCACAATGAGAAGCTTGATATACAACGATTGTAAGTGCACTTGCCTAGTGAGAATTGTGTGGTGTTTCAAGATACGGAAAATATATAAGATGTTATGCAAAATGAGGGTATTAAGAAAACCACTCTTACAAATTAGTTTACATGCAATTGTATTCATCCATCAAAGGCTCAAGCTATTCACTATCAAGAGTTTCCAGTGTATTGGGTGTGGAATGCACAGCAAAAGGTGTGGACAAAGGAGAAAGTGTGGAAATACATGTGGTTGAATATACTTTGTGTCACCTACATGTGGTGAGTGTTATTACTTGCAAATGCTCTTAATAGTGTCTCGGGGATGTACATCTTTTGAGGATTTACATATTGTTGTTTGGCAATGTGATGTATAATACTTTTAAGAAAGCTTGCATTACAAAGGGCATGTTAAAGGGTGATGATGAGTGTGCCACGTGCTTGGAAGAAGCTACTTTGTGCAAATTGGTGCCCAATTGTGTGCTTTTCTTACTGCAATTTTGGTATTTTGTGAGCCTATTCAACCTAGTTGGCTTTGGGGTAGGTTTATGGCACTAATGGTAGAGGATATTCTATATAAATTATAGCTAGAACATGTGCATATAGCTTTTGCAATTCTACACCAAGAGGCATCAAATAAGGCTTTATTACATCTTCAAGTCCTTTTACAATAGCATGGGCGAAGATTATGTGACTTTGATGGATTGCCATAACCTCATCAAACATATTCTCAGTTGTGTGCTAACCCTATTTTAGAATATGAATATGTATATGATATATTGGAGAAACGTAGAGTTTGTGTTTCTATGGAGGCAATATTGAATGACAGATAGAGAGTTGCATATAATGTAGTTATAGATACTATTGGTGCAAACTTTGGGAATGTTTTTTTTTTTGGATGGTCCCTGTGGGTTTGGGAAGACATTTCTTTATAAGTGCTTGCTTGCTAGGCTATGTAGTGATCATCATATAGCATTGGCAATAACATCATCTAGCATTGCTACTTTACTTCTATAAGGTGGTCGCATTTTAAAATTCCATTGGATCTAAGTAATCAATCCATTGTAACATTCTTGTTGAGAGCGATCTTGCTCAACTATTGGGATGATCCAGCCTTATTTTGTGGGATGAGGCTCACATGATGTTGAGAATAGAAAATGATGCTCGGTGTGTATGTCCATAGAGGCTGGATGTGTGGCCAAAAGAGGCTTGCCCATAAGTGGCTTTGTATGAGAGATATGACAAAGATGTATGCTCTAGAAGCTCTAGGAAAAGATGTCCAAAATCCCATAAGCACAGAGAAGAAAAGTGGTACTATCCAAAAAGCTATAAAGGCATGTACTTGACACTCATTTCAAAGTAATGGTACTTTTAGTGTGAGTCATTCAAGATTGTGTTTATGAGTCCAAGCTAATATGTCTTGGAACTTAATTCACTTGAGTTACAATCTCTTCTCTTTATCATGTTTTGGCTCTATGACTTGCGTCTACCATAGCCAACTAGCTCTAGATCTGTGTTTCATGACATGGTATTAGAGCCGTGGTGGCGAGCTAGTTCTTGCATCATTAGTTAGCCGCATTTTAATGTAAACGGATAGTAGGAGTTGAACCTACCTTAAGGCCCTCTGCCATATCCATATCTTAGGCCACCTACAACCAAGGAAGAGGCTTAGAAATCCTTCTCTCTGTTGGGCTTGACAAACAAATAGATTTTGGTTTTCCACTGCACTCGAGTATAAGAAGAATTTGTCCAATTGCCCAAGAAAAAAATCTGATGCCTTTCATCTTTGTCAACAAGGGAGTTCAAGGAGGAGTTATCTATACCAATTCTGCATTACAATCTTGACATTGAGGCTTGCCACAAGCTCAATTGATCTGGATTGGCCATCTTCCCTGCAAACCCACAGCCTTTATAGAAGAGGCAGGAATGTTGCAGCAGACAACGCTCCTAGCAACAAAAAGGAGCATGTCGCAGGCGTCAAAAGGAAAGAGCCATAAGGGAAAGAAGGCATGTCAGAGCTTCCCATGGAATCAAATCCCTCATCTAGCTCCTCCATAGAATATTCTGCACACAACAAGGACATAGCAAAGCTGCGAAAGAACTTCTCGCTTGGGGCACGAGAGGCTAGGAGGTAGGCAACGTGCTACTTTGACAAGGTGGAGGCATGGCCAAGAAAGTCTACTATTGTGTGGAGGCTGTTGACAAAGAGAGAAGCTAAGACAAAGGAAGATGGAAAAAAGAAGTCTGCAGGTGCTATAGTGCGTCGAGAATTGGTAAACTCTCTGTATGCTCTCATAGACACAGCACTCATCAAACTGCGTCGAGAATTGGTAAACTCTCTGTATGCTCTCATAGACACAGCACTCATCAAACTGGGGAGCCTCTTTGCATCTGGTGATTGTTTGAGTGTCAAGAGAAGCTCCGATGGAGTACCTTGCGAAGGTGGCTATGGCGGCTCCTTGTGGGCTCATCAGTATTGTAATGTGCCCTCCTATCAGCTATCCAAGCAAGTTTTAGCGGTCCATCAAGAAACGAGTCTAAGTGTCACCTCCCGACACTCGCATGGAACGTTCTGGGGTTTGTCGCCTAGGGTTTCTCAATTCTGCCTCGCAATAGAACATTCGCGGCCAAACGCACTAGGATCGACTTGAAATTTGGGTTCCTAGTGGTCAAGGTCTCCTGACAGCATTCTAGCATCGGGTTTTGGATATCCTACTTTACACAGAGATACCCAAATCGAAGCAGATCCATACCACACTTAGTTCAAAGAGAATGGGAAACGAGAGGGATGCGTCGCTCAACCTCTCTGCTGTAGGGCATAGTCCCATTCCAATATCCTAAAACGGCATGAATCGGGTTCTAACTTAATAATACCTAAAGTGGAATGGCGATAAATTCTTATGAGAAGCCTCCCAGTTCTCTGGGACCACCCTATCGTAGGATAGACCCGTCAGGGCTTTCGTCCACCTGCTTCCCTTGATAGCTTTAGTTTTCTAATTAGGTCCTACCACATTTATGTGTGACATTTAAAATCAACTTTCTTAATTGATCCTTTTAGGGAATAAGGTTCGTACACGTAGTTTATGTCGCAGACACAAATACAGAGCAAGTAGTATTTTGACAAACAAGTTCCTTAACTTATCCCAAGTTGTTGAGAGTGGAAAAATATTGAATTTTTGACAGATTTTTGTTGTTTTTGAGGTTTGAATGATTGATTTTTTATGGATTTAGAGTGATGTATGGTTGTTAATGTAAGTATTTGAGAGTGTTTTGGATGATATTGATTATGTTTTGGAAGTTCATGATGATTCTCAGTGGAGATATGAAGCTCTATGATGTTCTGTCAAGGTTCTAATTGGTTATGTATACCCTCTATATAGCTTCTGTTTTGTTCTCATTTTCTTCTATATGAAGCATGGATTGATGATTGATGAAGAGTGATGAGATCTTTTGGAAGCCTATTGAATAGTTTTTGATAGTATGGAATGGTTTGAGTATGAGTTATGAGGTTCTAATGACCTTCTATAACCCTCTGTAGACCTTCTATAGAGCCTCTGTCTCTGCTCTGTCTCTGTACTGTAACTGTACTGTAGCTGCTCTAGTGCTGTACTGTAACTGTTTTGTAGACCTTCTGTAAGTGTTCTATAGAATGTATATGTGACTTTGGGAAAGTTTTCTAACCTTTGGAAAGGATGAATCTAAGCTCAAAAGAGCTAAAACAAATGGAAGAAGCAGATGCTGAAGACTGAGTGACAGTGACAGTAGTGAGCTATGAAGAGACACTGTAGTGGCTCTGGTGACTCTTCATATCAGACATACCTCTTGGGAGGTGCATCCATAACCTAAGAAGGATTATTAAGAGTATTATGAGAGTATTTTAGTGAGGATATGATGTACTATTGAGAGAGAGAGAGAGAGAGAGAGAGAGAGAGAGAGAGAGAGAGCCAGGGATAGTTAATTCTATCAAAAGAGTGTAACTGTATATGAGAGATTTAGAGAGAGAACTATGAAGACATTGAAGATGAATATTATGTGATTGATTTCCATTCAAAGATGGTGTATTATTTTATGTTCTTTATTCTTTTGATGGATTCTATGAAGATGTTGAAGATTATGGTTGATTCTATTAAGATGTTGAAGATTATGGTTGATTCTATCAAATCCGTGGGAGATATCTACAATGATGCTGCGTGAAGATTTGTTGTTTTCTTTGTTTTGGTTATCAAAAGAATGAAATAAAAGCTTGTTGATGTTACAAGATATATTTTCTTGCAAGAGAATTCCCTTTTCCTTGGTGTTTCTCTTGGGGCTCCATGTTTTTGGTTCGCAGCCGAGGAAACTTGCCATCAACAAGCATCAGAAGAGGTTGAAAATGAAGGAAATGTCATTGTCAAGAAGAGGAGAATTCAATGGAAGTTTGCAAAGTTCCTTCTTCCACTGAAGAGTTGGATATTCTTATTATCAAAGCCACTTTCCACAAGAAGTTCATCCCACAATGGCAGAAACATATCACCATCATGATGCATGCTCTATGTGGAGGATTGTTTCCTCTTCCTGTTGAAGCAGCAGAAACTTGCATCGTGGTGGCAAACTGTTTGGGAACAAATTGAAGAGCAGAAACAGAGAGAATGACCATCCATGGAAGATTTGGCATTCATTGAGAAGTTTCCAGACGTCATCAAGTGGGAGATTGTGAAGAAGCTTCAGGAGTCGTGGTCTGTAGAGGTTCACGAAAACAAGAAGGAAAAGAGTTGAAATTTGTTCATGGATGCTCAATAGCAAGATACGTGGTGCACTGATAATCTTCTGTTTGTCCAATTAGAAACCCACTGGAAGTTGGTAGACAGAGTTTTTTTCACAACATACACTGTTGAAACCCTCAGAAGCTGGCATTATTATAATGACACAACAACGATCCTAAGAAGAATGAGTTTCGATACTTTCAGAATGGAATATCTTCCCCTCTATAGTGGTTTGAAAGCTGAATTCAGAGATGTTGAGAAGAAAGAAGTAGAAGAGATGTTGGCCAGAGAATCCCCCATAGACTAAAGCCCTCTCTGATACTACCCTGTTGAGTACAGACCAACTAGTTGGAGCCAAGCTCCTGATGAATGACGCAATAAAGAGGCAAGCATTAGAACGAGTCCAAAGGTACGTGAGAAGAGAGAATGTAAAAATCAAAGCTAAGAACGAGCTTGCAGCAAAAGCCTCCTTTGACGCCCTAAAAACACTCTTTACAAAAGTCCCCATGGTGACTCAAGGTCCCCTTCCTAATCAGATTCGTCCTGGAAATATTGATGGAGGGGAGCTTCGAGCTCTACCCCGAGACCTACGGACCACTTATTGCTCAAGTATTTCAAACCGAGCAGCCATGGCTACCTCTCACATAGCCGACGCGCAATGCCTACCTTATGGGTGTAGTGAGCTTACCTTGTTGCTCGATCGAGTACCCTCCTCTTTCTTGCACACTGTAACTCCACGATCCTTGAGGCAAGCTCAAGCAAGCTCAATCCCTCTCCCATGAGCTTCATCCTCCATAGCCACATGCGAGACAAGAGAAGAGGGGAGAGGAGGGGAAGATAAAGAGAGGAGAAGGGGAGCTTCTTCTCCAAGATCCCTCACTCCCACACAATCACTCCCTCACTCCCTCACACTCTCTCAATCCCTCTCTCAAGCACAAGCAAGAAGGAAAGAAACAAGAGAAGAAGAAGAAGAAGCTTTGGTCACACACAAGAATGAGCTTCCCATTCACTTTTCAACTTTATATACATGCCCTACTTTTCATGGGCGGTCATCCCCCTTTTTTACATGGCCGGCCATTAGCCTAGGCCCATTTCTCATTTCCCACCATTCTAGTCTATCATATCCCCAACTAATGCATACAATTTGCACAGGAGTGAGCCTGTCGCTCTCTTACAAGGTTTTGGAAGCATTTTCGTACTTAATGATGCGCTTTTTATTCTTTTACTCTCCTTGGGCGACTCTAAGACTTCTTGAGGATCGTGCCCGTGCGTTTAATTTTTTCCAGGGTCTAGTTGCCAGTTAAGGTGCCTTTTTCTTCTTTTCTTTTTTCCATTTCCCGCTCTTCTGTGCTGCGCCAAGTGCCAGTCCCATGGCACAGTGGTGGGAGGTAGTGGGATAGATGAAGCTGTCGCGAGGTGGACTGATGAGTAGATGACGCTGATGCTTGTGAATGAGAAGTGATTGGGTTTGATGATGATGATCGGGAGAGATTCCGGCGTGCTTTAGGCTCCATGAAGATCCTAGGCATCTTTCACACTGTTGTGGCGCCCCTTTAGGTAGCCGGTTGTTCTTTGAGTATCTGAAACGCTTGAAGCAATAAGCAATCCCTTAGGAGGGTGGTATTGGAGGGATTTATTCTGGAAAAACCCCCCAAACACTGTTGGCCTTGAAAATCCATGACTGTGGTTGAAGATCCTTGTCTTTGAGTAGAAGGTCTTTAGTTTTGAGTTGAAGGTCTTCAGGCTTGTGGAATCAATAAGCGATCCATAGATCTTGAGGCATTGGGCAGGGATCGTTGGACGATGAGGTTCCAAGATCTATGCCAATGGCAGATCCATCACTGGGGTTTTCTTCTACTTGATTTGGTTCAGTCATGGCAACCGTTAGTAGACAGATGTTTGGCCACATAAAGTGTGTGGAGCCCTTTAGACCTTTGCAGGGAAGCTTCAAAGTTGTGGGAATGGAGTCATGTCCGACTGATGGAAAAATTCCTTGTCATTGAAGGATGTAGTGGACGATCTTCTTCAGCCAAGCAGCCAGTTCGGGAAACACGAACATAACCTACAAGAAAATTTGTGCACTTCCTAGGGGGTGTGTCTGTCTCACTGTGTACTGCATGGTGCCCGTGCCAATGGAACTGGGAAATGGGTCTAACCTTGGGCAAGCCCTTGGTAATGTCCCACTCTTGAGGACCCAATTCGTGCATCGTTGGAGGTGTGGTGCAAAACTTAGGGTGACAGGTCTGAAAGTCCTGCCCTTGATGTCCCCTAAGTGTGAAGTGGGGGAGGGGCTAAAGAGAACCAACTAGCTCTAGATCTGTGTTTCATGACATGGTATTAGAACCGTGGTGGCGAGCTAGTTCTTGCATCATTAGTTAGCCGCATTTTAATGTAAACGGATAGTAGGAGTTGAACCTACCTTAAGGCCCTCTGCCATATCCATATCTTAGGCCACCTACAACCAAGGAAGAGGCTTAGAAATCCTTCTCTCTGTTGGGCTTGACAAACAAATAGATTTTGGTTTTCCACTGCACTCGAGTATAAGAAGAATTTGTCCAATTGCCCAAGAAAAAAATCTGATGCCTTTCATCTTTGTCAACAAGGGAGTTCAAGGAGGAGTTATCTATACCAATTTTGCATTACAATCTTGACATTGAGGCTTGCCACAAGCTCAATTGATCTGGATTGGCCATCTTCCCTGCAAACCCACAGCCTTTATAGAAGAGGCAGGAATGTTGCAGCAGACAACGCTCCTAGCAACAAAAAGGAGCATGTCGCAGGCGTCAAAAGGAAAGAGCCATAAGGGAAAGAAGGCATGTCAGAGCTTCCCATGGAATCAAATCCCTCATCTAGCTCCTCCATAGAATATTCTGCACACAACAAGGACATAGCAAAGCTGCGGAAGAACTTCTCGCTTGGGGCACGAGAGGCTAGGAGGTAGGCAACGTGCTACTTTGACAAGGTGGAGGCATGGCCAAGAAAGTCTACTATTGTGTGGAGGCTGTTGACAAAGAGAGAAGCTAAGACAAAGGAAGATGGAAAAAAGAAGTCTGCAGGTGCTATAGTGCGTCGAGAATTGGTAAACTCTCTGTATGCTCTCATAGACACAGCACTCATCAAACTGCGTCGAGAATTGGTAAACTCTCTGTATGCTCTCATAGACACAGCACTCATCAAACTGGGGAGCCTCTTTGCATCTGGTGATTGTTTGAGTGTCAAGAGAAGCTCCGATGGAGTACCTTGCGAAGGTGGCTATGGCGGCTCCTTGTGGGCTCATCAGTATTGTAATGTGCCCTCCTATCAGCTATCCAAGCAAGTTTTAGCGGTCCATCAAGAAACGAGTCTAAGTGTCACCTCCCGACACTCGCATGGAACGTTCTGGGGTTTGTCGCCTAGGGTTTCTCAATTCTGCCTCGCAATAGAACATTCGCGGCCAAACGCACTAGGATCGACTTGAAATTTGGGTTCCTAGTGGTCAAGGTCTCCTGACAGCATTCTAGCATCGGGTTTTGGATATCCTACTTTACACAGAGATACCCAAATCGAAGCAGATCCATACCACACTTAGTTCAAAGAGAATGGGAAACGAGAGGGATGCGTCGCTCAACCTCTCTGCTGTAGGGCATAGTCCCATTCCAATATCCTAAAACGGCATGAATCGGGTTCTAACTTAATAATACCTAAAGTGGAATGGCGATAAATTCTTATGAGAAGCCTCCCAGTTCTCTGGGACCACCCTATCGTAGGATAGACCCGTCAGGGCTTTCGTCCACCTGCTTCCCTTGATAGCTTTAGTTTTCTAATTAGGTCCTACCACATTTATGTGTGACATTTAAAATCAACTTTCTTAATTGATCCTTTTAGGGAATAAGGTTCGTACACGTAGTTTATGTCGCAGACACAAATACAGAGCAAGTAGTATTTTGACAAACAAGTTCCTTAACTTATCCCAAGTTGTTGAGAGTGGAAAAATATTGAATTTTTGACAGATTTTTGTTGTTTTTGAGGTTTGAATGATTGATTTTTTATGGATTTAGAGTGATGTATGGTTGTTAATGTAAGTATTTGAGAGTGTTTTGGATGATATTGATTATGTTTTGGAAGTTCATGATGATTCTCAGTGGAGATATGAAGCTCTATGATGTTCTGTCAAGGTTCTAATTGGTTATGTATACCCTCTATATAGCTTCTGTTTTGTTCTCATTTTCTTCTATATGAAGCATGGATTGATGATTGATGAAGAGTGATGAGATCTTTTGGAAGCCTATTGAATAGTTTTTGATAGTATGGAATGGTTTGAGTATGAGTTATGAGGTTCTAATGACCTTCTATAACCCTCTGTAGACCTTCTATAGAGCCTCTGTCTCTGCTCTGTCTCTGTACTGTAACTGTACTGTAGCTGCTCTAGTGCTGTACTGTAACTGTTTTGTAGACCTTCTGTAAGTGTTCTATAGAATGTATATGTGACTTTGGGAAAGTTTTCTAACCTTTGGAAAGGATGAATCTAAGCTCAAAAGAGCTAAAACAAATGGAAGAAGCAGATGCTGAAGACTGAGTGACAGTGACAGTAGTGAGCTATGAAGAGACACTGTAGTGGCTCTGGTGACTCTTCATATCAGACATACCTCTTGGGAGGTGCATCCATAACCTAAGAAGGATTATTAAGAGTATTATGAGAGTATTTTAGTGAGGATATGATGTACTATTGAGAGAGAGAGAGAGAGAGAGAGAGAGAGAGAGAGAGAGAGAGCCAGGGATAGTTAATTCTATCAAAAGAGTGTAACTGTATATGAGAGATTTAGAGAGAGAACTATGAAGACATTGAAGATGAATATTATGTGATTGATTTCCATTCAAAGATGGTGTATTATTTTATGTTCTTTATTCTTTTGATGGATTCTATGAAGATGTTGAAGATTATGGTTGATTCTATTAAGATGTTGAAGATTATGGTTGATTCTATCAAATCCGTGGGAGATATCTACAATGATGCTGCGTGAAGATTTGTTGTTTTCTTTGTTTTGGTTATCAAAAGAATGAAATAAAAGCTTGTTGATGTTACAAGATATATTTTCTTGCAAGAGAATTCCCTTTTCCTTGGTGTTTCTCTTGGGGCTCCATGTTTTTGGTTCGCAGCCGAGGAAACTTGCCATCAACAAGCATCAGAAGAGGTTGAAAATGAAGGAAATGTCATTGTCAAGAAGAGGAGAATTCAATGGAAGTTTGCAAAGTTCCTTCTTCCACTGAAGAGTTGGATATTCTTATTATCAAAGCCACTTTCCACAAGAAGTTCATCCCACAATGGCAGAAACATATCACCATCATGATGCATGCTCTATGTGGAGGATTGTTTCCTCTTCCTGTTGAAGCAGCAGAAACTTGCATCGTGGTGGCAAACTGTTTGGGAACAAATTGAAGAGCAGAAACAGAGAGAATGACCATCCATGGAAGATTTGGCATTCATTGAGAAGTTTCCAGACGTCATCAAGTGGGAGATTGTGAAGAAGCTTCAGGAGTCGTGGTCTGTAGAGGTTCACGAAAACAAGAAGGAAAAGAGTTGAAATTTGTTCATGGATGCTCAATAGCAAGATACGTGGTGCACTGATAATCTTCTGTTTGTCCAATTAGAAACCCACTGGAAGTTGGTAGACAGAGTTTTTTTCACAACATACACTGTTGAAACCCTCAGAAGCTGGCATTATTATAATGACACAACAACGATCCTAAGAAGAATGAGTTTCGATACTTTCAGAATGGAATATCTTCCCCTCTATAGTGGTTTGAAAGCTGAATTCAGAGATGTTGAGAAGAAAGAAGTAGAAGAGATGTTGGCCAGAGAATCCCCCATAGACTAAAGCCCTCTCTGATACTACCCTGTTGAGTACAAACCAACTAGTTGGAGCTAAGCTCCTGATGAATGACGCAATAAAGAGGCAAGCATTAGAACGAGTCCAAAGGTACGTGAGAAGAGAGAATGTAAAAATCAAAGCTAAGAACGAGCTTGCAGCAAAAGCCTCCTTTGACGCCCTAAAAACACTCTTTACAAAAGTCCCCATGGTGACTCAAGGTCCCCTTCCTAATCAGATTCGTCCTGGAAATATTGATGGAGGGGAGCTTCGAGCTCTACCCCGAGACCTACGGACCACTTATTGCTCAAGTATTTCAAACCGAGCAGCCATGGCTACCTCTCACATAGCCGACGCGCAATGCCTACCTTATGGGTGTAGTGAGCTTACCTTGTTGCTCGATCGAGTACCCTCCTCTTTCTTGCACACCGTAACTCCACGATCCTTGAGGCAAGCTCAAGCAAGCTCAATCCCTCTCCCATGAGCTTCATCCTCCATAGCCACATGCGAGACAAGAGAAGAGGGGAGAGGAGGGGAAGATAAAGAGAGGAGAAGGGGAGCTTCTTCTCCAAGATCCCTCACTCCCACACAATCACTCCCTCACTCCCTCACACTCTCTCAATCCCTCTCTCAAGCACAAGCAAGAAGGAAAGAAACAAGAGAAGAAGAAGAAGAAGCTTTGGTCACACACAAGAATGAGCTTCCCATTCACTTTTCAACTTTATATACATGCCCTACTTTTCATGGGCGGTCATCCCCCTTTTTTACATGGCCGGCCATTAGCCTAGGCCCATTTCTCATTTCCCACCATTCTAGTCTATCATATCCCCAACTAATGCATACAATTTGCACAGGAGTGAGCCTGTCGCTCTCTTACAAGGTTTTGGAAGCATTTTCGTACTTAATGATGCGCTTTTTATTCTTTTACTCTCCTTGGGCGACTCTAAGACTTCTTGAGGATCGTGCCCGTGCGTTTAATTTTTTCCAGGGTCTAGTTGCCAGTTAAGGTGCCTTTTTCTTCTTTTCTTTTTTCCATTTCCCGCTCTTCTGTGCTGCGCCAAGTGCCAGTCCCATGGCACAGTGGTGGGAGGTAGTGGGATAGATGAAGCTGTCGCGAGGTGGACTGATGAGTAGATGACGCTGATGCTTGTGAATGAGAAGTGATTGGGTTTGATGATGATGATCGGGAGAGATTCCGGCGTGCTTTAGGCTCCATGAAGATCCTAGGCATCTTTCACACTGTTGTGGCGCCCCTTTAGGTAGCCGGTTGTTCTTTGAGTATCTGAAACGCTTGAAGCAATAAGCAATCCCTTAGGAGGGTGGTATTGGAGGGATTTATTCTGGAAAAACCCCCCAAACACTGTTGGCCTTGAAAATCCATGACTGTGGTTGAAGATCCTTGTCTTTGAGTAGAAGGTCTTTAGTTTTGAGTTGAAGGTCTTCAGGCTTGTGGAATCAATAAGCGATCCATAGATCTTGAGGCATTGGGCAGGGATCGTTGGACGATGAGGTTCCAAGATCTATGCCAATGGCAGATCCATCACTGGGGTTTTCTTCTACTTGATTTGGTTCAGTCATGGCAACCGTTAGTAGACAGATGTTTGGCCACATAAAGTGTGTGGAGCCCTTTAGACCTTTGCAGGGAAGCTTCAAAGTTGTGGGAATGGAGTCATGTCCGACTGATGGAAAAATTCCTTGTCATTGAAGGATGTAGTGGACGATCTTCTTCAGCCAAGCAGCCAGTTCGGGAAACACGAACATAACCTACAAGAAAATTTGTGCACTTCCTAGGGGGTGTGTCTGTCTCACTGTGTACTGCATGGTGCCCGTGCCAATGGAACTGGGAAATGGGTCTAACCTTGGGCAAGCCCTTGGTAATGTCCCACTCTTGAGGACCCAATTCGTGCATCGTTGGAGGTGTGGTGCAAAACTTAGGGTGACAGGTCTGAAAGTCCTGCCCTTGATGTCCCCTAAGTGTGAAGTGGGGGAGGGGCTAAAGAGAACCAACTAGCTCTAGATCTGTGTTTCATGACATGGTATTAGAACCGTGGTGGCGAGCTAGTTCTTGCATCATTAGTTAGCCGCATTTTAATGTAAACGGATAGTAGGAGTTGAACCTACCTTAAGGCCCTCTGCCATATCCATATCTTAGGCCACCTACAACCAAGGAAGAGGCTTAGAAATCCTTCTCTCTGTTGGGCTTGACAAACAAATAGATTTTGGTTTTCCACTGCACTCGAGTATAAGAAGAATTTGTCCAATTGCCCAAGAAAAAAATCTGATGCCTTTCATCTTTGTCAACAAGGGAGTTCAAGGAGGAGTTATCTATACCAATTTTGCATTACAATCTTGACATTGAGGCTTGCCACAAGCTCAATTGATCTGGATTGGCCATCTTCCCTGCAAACCCACAGCCTTTATAGAAGAGGCAGGAATGTTGCAGCAGACAACGCTCCTAGCAACAAAAAGGAGCATGTCGCAGGCGTCAAAAGGAAAGAGCCATAAGGGAAAGAAGGCATGTCAGAGCTTCCCATGGAATCAAATCCCTCATCTAGCTCCTCCATAGAATATTCTGCACACAACAAGGACATAGCAAAGCTGCGGAAGAACTTCTCGCTTGGGGCACGAGAGGCTAGGAGGTAGGCAACGTGCTACTTTGACAAGGTGGAGGCATGGCCAAGAAAGTCTACTATTGTGTGGAGGCTGTTGACAAAGAGAGAAGCTAAGACAAAGGAAGATGGAAAAAAGAAGTCTGCAGGTGCTATAGTGCGTCGAGAATTGGTAAACTCTCTGTATGCTCTCATAGACACAGCACTCATCAAACTGCGTCGAGAATTGGTAAACTCTCTGTATGCTCTCATAGACACAGCACTCATCAAACTGGGGAGCCTCTTTGCATCTGGTGATTGTTTGAGTGTCAAGAGAAGCTCCGATGGAGTACCTTGCGAAGGTGGCTATGGCGGCTCCTTGTGGGCTCATCAGTATTGTAATGTGCCCTCCTATCAGCTATCCAAGCAAGTTTTAGCGGTCCATCAAGAAACGAGTCTAAGTGTCACCTCCCGACACTCGCATGGAACGTTCTGGGGTTTGTCGCCTAGGGTTTCTCAATTCTGCCTCGCAATAGAACATTCGCGGCCAAACGCACTAGGATCGACTTGAAATTTGGGTTCCTAGTGGTCAAGGTCTCCTGACAGCATTCTAGCATCGGGTTTTGGATATCCTACTTTACACAGAGATACCCAAATCGAAGCAGATCCATACCACACTTAGTTCAAAGAGAATGGGAAACGAGAGGGATGCGTCGCTCAACCTCTCTGCTGTAGGGCATAGTCCCATTCCAATATCCTAAAACGGCATGAATCGGGTTCTAACTTAATAATACCTAAAGTGGAATGGCGATAAATTCTTATGAGAAGCCTCCCAGTTCTCTGGGACCACCCTATCGTAGGATAGACCCGTCAGGGCTTTCGTCCACCTGCTTCCCTTGATAGCTTTAGTTTTCTAATTAGGTCCTACCACATTTATGTGTGACATTTAAAATCAACTTTCTTAATTGATCCTTTTAGGGAATAAGGTTCGTACACGTAGTTTATGTCGCAGACACAAATACAGAGCAAGTAGTATTTTGACAAACAAGTTCCTTAACTTATCCCAAGTTGTTGAGAGTGGAAAAATATTGAATTTTTGACAGATTTTTGTTGTTTTTGAGGTTTGAATGATTGATTTTTTATGGATTTAGAGTGATGTATGGTTGTTAATGTAAGTATTTGAGAGTGTTTTGGATGATATTGATTATGTTTTGGAAGTTCATGATGATTCTCAGTGGAGATATGAAGCTCTATGATGTTCTGTCAAGGTTCTAATTGGTTATGTATACCCTCTATATAGCTTCTGTTTTGTTCTCATTTTCTTCTATATGAAGCATGGATTGATGATTGATGAAGAGTGATGAGATCTTTTGGAAGCCTATTGAATAGTTTTTGATAGTATGGAATGGTTTGAGTATGAGTTATGAGGTTCTAATGACCTTCTATAACCCTCTGTAGACCTTCTATAGAGCCTCTGTCTCTGCTCTGTCTCTGTACTGTAACTGTACTGTAGCTGCTCTAGTGCTGTACTGTAACTGTTTTGTAGACCTTCTGTAAGTGTTCTATAGAATGTATATGTGACTTTGGGAAAGTTTTCTAACCTTTGGAAAGGATGAATCTAAGCTCAAAAGAGCTAAAACAAATGGAAGAAGCAGATGCTGAAGACTGAGTGACAGTGACAGTAGTGAGCTATGAAGAGACACTGTAGTGGCTCTGGTGACTCTTCATATCAGACATACCTCTTGGGAGGTGCATCCATAACCTAAGAAGGATTATTAAGAGTATTATGAGAGTATTTTAGTGAGGATATGATGTACTATTGAGAGAGAGAGAGAGAGAGAGAGAGAGAGAGAGAGAGAGCCAGGGATAGTTAATTCTATCAAAAGAGTGTAACTGTATATGAGAGATTTAGAGAGAGAACTATGAAGACATTGAAGATGAATATTATGTGATTGATTTCCATTCAAAGATGGTGTATTATTTTATGTTCTTTATTCTTTTGATGGATTCTATGAAGATGTTGAAGATTATGGTTGATTCTATTAAGATGTTGAAGATTATGGTTGATTCTATCAAATCCGTGGGAGATATCTACAATGATGCTGCGTGAAGATTTGTTGTTTTCTTTGTTTTGGTTATCAAAAGAATGAAATAAAAGCTTGTTGATGTTACAAGATATATTTTCTTGCAAGAGAATTCCCTTTTCCTTGGTGTTTCTCTTGGGGCTCCATGTTTTTGGTTCGCAGCCGAGGAAACTTGCCATCAACAAGCATCAGAAGAGGTTGAAAATGAAGGAAATGTCATTGTCAAGAAGAGGAGAATTCAATGGAAGTTTGCAAAGTTCCTTCTTCCACTGAAGAGTTGGATATTCTTATTATCAAAGCCACTTTCCACAAGAAGTTCATCCCACAATGGCAGAAACATATCACCATCATGATGCATGCTCTATGTGGAGGATTGTTTCCTCTTCCTGTTGAAGCAGCAGAAACTTGCATCGTGGTGGCAAACTGTTTGGGAACAAATTGAAGAGCAGAAACAGAGAGAATGACCATCCATGGAAGATTTGGCATTCATTGAGAAGTTTCCAGACGTCATCAAGTGGGAGATTGTGAAGAAGCTTCAGGAGTCGTGGTCTGTAGAGGTTCACGAAAACAAGAAGGAAAAGAGTTGAAATTTGTTCATGGATGCTCAATAGCAAGATACGTGGTGCACTGATAATCTTCTGTTTGTCCAATTAGAAACCCACTGGAAGTTGGTAGACAGAGTTTTTTTCACAACATACACTGTTGAAACCCTCAGAAGCTGGCATTATTATAATGACACAACAACGATCCTAAGAAGAATGAGTTTCGATACTTTCAGAATGGAATATCTTCCCCTCTATAGTGGTTTGAAAGCTGAATTCAGAGATGTTGAGAAGAAAGAAGTAGAAGAGATGTTGGCCAGAGAATCCCCCATAGACTAAAGCCCTCTCTGATACTACCCTGTTGAGTACAGACCAACTAGTTGGAGCCAAGCTCCTGATGAATGACGCAATAAAGAGGCAAGCATTAGAACGAGTCCAAAGGTACGTGAGAAGAGAGAATGTAAAAATCAAAGCTAAGAACGAGCTTGCAGCAAAAGCCTCCTTTGACGCCCTAAAAACACTCTTTACAAAAGTCACCATGGTGACTCAAGGTCCCCTTCCTAATCAGATTCGTCCTGGAAATATTGATGGAGGGGAGCTTCGAGCTCTACCCCGAGACCTACGGACCACTTATTGCTCAAGTATTTCAAACCGAGCAGCCATGGCTACCTCTCACATAGCCGACGCGCAATGCCTACCTTATGGGTGTAGTGAGCTTACCTTGTTGCTCGATCGAGTACCCTCCTCTTTCTTGCACACCGTAACTCCACGATCCTTGAGGCAAGCTCAAGCAAGCTCAATCCCTCTCCCATGAGCTTCATCCTCCATAGCCACATGCGAGACAAGAGAAGAGGGGAGAGGAGGGGAAGATAAAGAGAGGAGAAGGGGAGCTTCTTCTCCAAGATCCCTCACTCCCACACAATCACTCCCTCACTCCCTCACACTCTCTCAATCCCTCTCTCAAGCACAAGCAAGAAGGAAAGAAACAAGAGAAGAAGAAGAAGAAGCTTTGGTCACACACAAGAATGAGCTTCCCATTCACTTTTCAACTTTATATACATGCCCTACTTTTCATGGGCGGTCATCCCCCTTTTTTACATGGCCGGCCATTAGCCTAGGCCCATTTCTCATTTCCCACCATTCTAGTCTATCATATCCCCAACTAATGCATACAATTTGCACAGGAGTGAGCCTGTCGCTCTCTTACAAGGTTTTGGAAGCATTTTCGTACTTAATGATGCGCTTTTTATTCTTTTACTCTCCTTGGGCGACTCTAAGACTTCTTGAGGATCGTGCCCGTGCGTTTAATTTTTTCCAGGGTCTAGTTGCCAGTTAAGGTGCCTTTTTCTTCTTTTCTTTTTTCCATTTCCCGCTCTTCTGTGCTGCGCCAAGTGCCAGTCCCATGGCACAGTGGTGGGAGGTAGTGGGATAGATGAAGCTGTCGCGAGGTGGACTGATGAGTAGATGACGCTGATGCTTGTGAATGAGAAGTGATTGGGTTTGATGATGATGATCGGGAGAGATTCCGGCGTGCTTTAGGCTCCATGAAGATCCTAGGCATCTTTCACACTGTTGTGGCGCCCCTTTAGGTAGCCGGTTGTTCTTTGAGTATCTGAAACGCTTGAAGCAATAAGCAATCCCTTAGGAGGGTGGTATTGGAGGGATTTATTCTGGAAAAACCCCCCAAACACTGTTGGCCTTGAAAATCCATGACTGTGGTTGAAGATCCTTGTCTTTGAGTAGAAGGTCTTTAGTTTTGAGTTGAAGGTCTTCAGGCTTGTGGAATCAATAAGCGATCCATAGATCTTGAGGCATTGGGCAGGGATCGTTGGACGATGAGGTTCCAAGATCTATGCCAATGGCAGATCCATCACTGGGGTTTTCTTCTACTTGATTTGGTTCAGTCATGGCAACCGTTAGTAGACGGATGTTTGGCCACATAAAGTGTGTGGAGCCCTTTAGACCTTTGCAGGGAAGCTTCAAAGTTGTGGGAATGGTGTCATGTCCGACTGATGGAAAAATTCCTTGTCATTGAAGGATGTAGTGGACGATCTTCTTCAGCCAAGCAGCCAGTTCGGGAAACACGAACATAACCTACAAGAAAATTTGTGCACTTCCTAGGGGGTGTGTCTGTCTCACTGTGTACTGCATGGTGCCCGTGCCAATGGAACTGGGAAATGGGTCTAACCTTGGGCAAGCCCTTGGTAATGTCCCACTCTTGAGGACCCAATTCGTGCATCGTTGGAGGTGTGGTGCAAAACTTAGGGTGACAGGTCTGAAAGTCCTGCCCTTGATGTGCCCTAAGTGTGAAGTGGGGGAGGGGCTAAAGAGAACCCTAAATGTGGGGGAGGGACACTTCACATGTGCTGCAGGTTTCTGGAGTAGCAGGAATTTGATAAGTCCGAGGTAATTACAAGTGGTCAAAAATGCTGGATCAGGGCAGGAAGAAAAGTCTACAAGAAAATGCTTTATAGAGGGAAGTATATCTTCTATCCTAAATACTAAGCACTCCTCAAGACTCCTAGCATTTACATTATATATTTTTGGGAAGTCATAATCCCCATGTAAATCTCTATCATAGTCCACTCCATGCCTATGGGGGTAGGGCATGTATATGGGATCGTTGCGCTCTTTGGGGAGTGAACTACAAAATGCGGTCCATGCATCAAAATTGGTCTCCCAAATCCTCCTTCGCCATTTCAGTTGTGCCTCATAGCCTTGGACGGTTTTGGGAACCAGATTGACCTTATCTTCCCAGTACTCTTGTGGCTCTTGTCGCCACCTAGTCATTATCATGCTCCTTTCTTCTATCCATCTGTTTGCAAGTTCGTTAGCCAGGTCTTTGATCTTGGCTACAACTCCTAGAGGCAGGGCCCGGTCCAGAGAGCGCGGGAAAGCAAACGAAAGCTCGAACGGCCTCTTATGTAACTCTCGCTGACGCCAGATGACCAACTCCTGGGGCCAGTCTAAAGGATGTGTATCATTCCTCAGTGGCATGGGCTCCTCAGGGAGTTGTCAGGGAAGTGTGCGTGCTCGGCATTGGGCCTCCTCAGCTAACTCTTGTCTCCTTCTCCTTGCTGCAACTATGTGCTCAGGTAGATAGGCATCTGCAAGTTCCTCCTGTGGGATATCGAGTTGAGGCGGACTCGGCATTCTTTGTGGCTCTTCGTCATCATCTTGCTCAAAATTCGGACCCTCTTCAACATTCCACTCAACCACAGGTGGGATGACTGGTGGTGGTGGTGGTGGCTGCTCCTGCTCCTGAAAACCT
The DNA here is from genome assembly GCF_053477565.2 of Lygodium microphyllum. Classification (NCBI taxonomy): domain Eukaryota; kingdom Viridiplantae; phylum Streptophyta; class Polypodiopsida; order Schizaeales; family Lygodiaceae; genus Lygodium; species Lygodium microphyllum. The sequence continues at coordinate 108,959,966 of NC_141155.1, read as the reverse complement.
AACTCCTTGAGCTCAGTAGTGGAAAGGCCCGTACAGCGTAGGTAGTAGAATTGTTGCTCTTTAGTTATTCCTGTACATACTTGGTGAAAGCTCCCGCTCTTGAAGGCCATATCTTAGAGCTCGGGTGGTTAGCTCCAATTTTCTTTTCACCTTTTCCACTGGATCATTGCCCTCAGCTTGCGTCATGTGGAGCACTGTGTTGAGGAAGGCCTACCACTGGGTTTTAGTGGTTATTTCTGCAGCCTCAACCCTAGCTTCTGCAAGCATTCTTTCACATTCTGCCACCTCCAGGCGTTCGGTTAAGTCCCTTACCCTGTCAAAATTTTTCCTTTCCCATTCCATGGCTCTCTCCTCCATCCTTTTCCTTTCTTCCTCTAGTTGGCTCGCTAGGGTGGTTACTACATGTTGCTGCTCATTTGATAAAAACCATAACTAGTTTCTTTCTCTTAATTTTTGAGTCATCTGCTCTTCAGCAATCCCTCTGGCTTGATCGACAATGCTGAGTCTTTGGTGCACCTCGGCCAGGATTTTTGATTTTTCCTGCACCAGCTGCTTTTGGCTTTGGATCGAGGAATAGCCTTTTTTGATTGAAAGCCATGGCCATGAGGGCTTCTACATCTTTCTGGGAGGTCTCCAACACATCTTCTAATCTTTGCACTTCATCCTGTAGCCGTTTTGCTTCAGCTGCTGAGACTCCTGGCCCTTCACTCTTAAGGAATTCGATTTCACTTATTAACATGTTCTGTTCTTCTAGCTCCTGCCACGACTGGGGTTCGGTGGCATGTTCTTGTGGAACAGTGGCTTCACCTTCCTGAACCCCCTGGTAGAGCATTTCCACTTGAGCGACCCTTTGCTGTAGATCACTGTATTGCTGCATCAGTAGCTTTAGGCTCCTTTGTTCTGCCACCAGGCTCTGCTCCTCGTCTTCCAACCTTTGTCTAAGGCAGCTTTCATTGTCTTGGGATTCCTTCGTTTTTTCTGCTAGTTGGTCCTGCAGGGCCTTTATTTCTCTCTGTCTGTCAGCTTCCTGCCTTGAGACTTCTAGCTTAAGGGCTGTTGACGTCTCTTTTTCTTTCTCTAGCTCCAGCAATGACACTTTCTTCTCTTCTTTTGCCTTGTCCAGTTGTGTCAGTAGCTCGGCCATATACGCGTCATAGTTAGTGTCGGCAGGCATGGGAGTATGGGGCGTGGTGGTTGATGCCTCCAGCCTTTGTCGTTTAGGGTCTTGCCATGACTCTGCATCTGCGGCAGTGGGCCTTTTCAATCTGGTTTCTGGCACGATTTCGGCCACTTTGCTCACTAGCATCTGCACCATGGTCATGAGCTGTGCCGTGTCAAGGGGAGGTGTGGGTTGTGCGGTGGTTGCAGAAGTAGTTTCAGCCGTTGTCGGCACAAAGGAGGAAGGAAGTGGATGTAGTAGGGATTGCCCTTGCCTACGACCACTGGAGATACTTCCACACTTGCACTGGCTTCAGCTTTATGGCGGGGGCTTACGGGTTCGAGTTCTCCGCCCCCATGGGTCTCTTCCACAAATCTTCGTGTAGCTTCTGCTAATTCGGCCAGTTCCTTCAATCGCTGCTCTTCGACTTCTTCTCCCGCCCGTCTTTTCCTGTCCTCTTCTGCCTTCTTCGACTCCTCTCTTATCCTTGCAAGCTCCTCCTCCTCCTTTCTTCCTCAGCCCTCCTAGACTCTCTTTGAGCCCTCTTGATGTCAGCCTGTTCTTCCTTACTTAATTTCTCTTTCTTCTCCTTCTGTCTCCTATCACTTTTGTTTTGTTCTTCGGGTTTGTTCGCTCGTGTAGGTGGCACCACATGTTCTCCCTTGTCACTTATTGTTCTTTCGCTTGATTCCCCTCCTTCATGGTGAGGTGGACTTTGATGCAGTGGGCTTTGATGCGTAGCTTGCTCCTCCATGACGCCCGCATCCTTTATTGCTTCATCTATGATGGCTGTCATAATACCACCGTATTTGATTGTAGCTGCCTTTGACGCAAGTTTTTTCCTTGTGGAATGCGCGGTTGAGGCAGGGGATTCTCCTCCTGGTGCTTCCACCGGAGTGAGGAGGGCAGCTGAACTTTGAATGGTTTTTTGTACGAACCCATTCCAGTCTATCTCTTCAGGGACTCCTGCTGCGATGCTTTCCAACAGCGGGACCCAGATCCTGTTCAATGCATTGTACCGTTGGCCCGAGAAGAGGGTATGGATCATCTTCGCTTGTAATTTCACTACTGGGTCTGGGATGTCAGCCAAGCTGATTCCATCCACGATGTGCACCTCTTCTTTCTTTACCCCCAGCATGGCCTAAACATCCCGTCTCAGTCATCTCTCTTTCTTGGGTACGAGCCCCAGGGCCTTTTCAATGATTGTTGCATTGAGGGGCACTTCGATTCTTCTTTCCTGCTCCCCTATCCTTACTGTGACAGTGCCACAGTTCCTGCCCTTGTCGAAGTTCCTCAGGAAATCTGCACACATGCCGTAATCCACGGCCTGCCCCACCTTTTCCATATACTTGTGGAGGTGGCATCTGTCCACCAAGTCTTTGATCGCAGGTTCCTCCAGGATTGCCTCATCCAGATTCAGTGTGTGTGAATTGACTAAATCCTCGTGTCTCGATGCTGATGCCGAATTTGGTCATCTCTTCTTCAAAGAATGGGAGTTTTCCCCCTTTGTCTTGTCCTGCCATGGTGGTGACATGTCAACACACCATGCCAACATTAATGCCTAACAATTAGCTTATTTCTAACCAAAACTCAGTTTGAGAGAAAAATGTATGTGCCCAAAATTGGTATACTTGCTTAGAGGCTTGAATTTTAGAGATTGGCCCACAGCAGCAATTGCTATTGTTTTCCCTTGCAGCATTCTTCCATAGAAAATTAATTATAACATTCTGCTAGCTAGATAACATAACTCTCATTTTTGCTCTGCTCTTGCTCACATTGCTCTCCCCCCCCCCCCCCCCCCCGGGTCGCGGATCTTTCAAGGAATCCTTCCTAGGATTAGCACAGGAAGGACGAGGTAACCGCTGTTTTGCGTGGTTGACTTACCTGGCCAATAACCAATCATAGAAGCTTGGATTGTATTCGAGTTGGGCAAGACAATCAAGAGCAGATGGTTGGATGGAGACTTGGGAAATGTAGGTCAAGACATCGTGGAAGAGATCTCCAGTATTGAGGCGACTGGCAACATGTAATTCCTCTTCGGTGAGGAATTGGTCAATGTAGGGGTGAGCGAGCACCTGATCGTCTAAATGCTGGTTACAACCAATGGCCAAAACCCTAAACGATATAGGTGCCACATAAGTAGGGTCATATTCGAGGGTTTTAACAGCCATGTGTTGCTCAGCATTGGTCATTATCCGGCAACCTTTTGTCTCCCATTGGATCCTTAGAGTAAACCACTACTGCAAGAACGTGGAAGGCAAACCTGCTATCTGCGTGAGCTCTTGCAACTCGTGTTCAGGAGCAGAACGAAGGGGCTTACGATAGGAAGCGATAAGTCTTCTGAGGGTAGCTTGTTCCTTTGAGATTTCGTTGTTTGCTATCAATTCGGTAGCAATTTTAAGGGAATTTAGTGGTCATAAGTTTGTATTCTTCCCAAATGCATGGTAATGCATGAACATCCGAAGCAAGCGTTTTGTCAAGAAGACCTAGGTCTAGCCTCTCATAACTTCTAGCGAATGTAGTGAAAGTTTCATCCAACATCTTAATGCAGGTTATTAAGTCATCCCCAGAAGTCGCGGCAAGGTCCTTAGCCAATGAGAGGAAAGGTCATATCGCGTATGAAGGTTTAAGACCCGCTAGTGGGGGTGGTGCAACTGGACTGGATAGTGGTGACTCCCTCATCGGTGGCACAGGTTGGGCCTTGTACTCTGAAGCACTTTGAGGTGCTATAGGAAGCTCCGGGGGCATGGGGGTTGTGCTAGGTTCTGAGTGAGCAGTCATAGGGGTTTTTAAGTTCTCTGGATTAGGTAGGTTTAAGGCTTGTGGCATTTTCTTTGGTCGATAGATGAGCTGAGACTTACTAGCCACAGCTGGCAATGGTGTGCTGACTATGTTCTGGGCACCACTTGTGCAAGCCTCCCTCACTAGGGTGAGATTGCTTGTAGATGAGCTTTTTAGCTTGCCATTTTTAGGCACCCAAATCCAGGGGTTGCCCTCGTAGTATCCTTGTGCCTGTAAGAGATCTTTGGGAATCCATCGCGGCGTGGTTGTGTGTCTACGTCGATAGTGCCTAGACTGCCTCTTAGGTCGGGACGGCTGATGATTTTGGCGGTTAGGATCGTGTTTGGGTGGTGTACCCAGATGTGGTTTCTGTCGTTTTGGCACCCACATAAGCTTGGACTCCTTCGCCTTGTGAGCACTCTTGGTGGGTTTGGGCCTGGGGTCGAGAGCCTGGCACGAGGCCGTAGTTTCCTTATGTTCAGACTCGGCTGAAGCGTGGTCGTAGGGGTTTCTACCGGTGGCTTCGTAATGGTGGGGGAATTAAGACAGCCCTTGCTGAAGGTCATCACTATACGCACATTGCCGATAGCAAGATTTATGTGGTTTAGGTTGTAATCCACATTACAGTTTGTTTGCTTCTTGAAAGTGCAACCCAATAGTGGCACATTACCGGCTCCTTTAGTGTCAGGCAACACATGGAAGAAGGCTGGTAAACTTTCAGACTCGATGGAAATGACCACCTTGCACTTCCCTAGGAGTGAATAAGTAGTACCCCCAAACGGGGTGAGTTTGGCCTTAGTGGGCTGTAGTTTCGGTTGAACAATGCATGTCCAATGGTCATGCGTCAAGATGTTGTAGTCGGCACCTTCATCAATCAAGGCCTCAAAAGAATACACCGCTCTTGCTGCGACTGTGATTCGTAGATATGCCGGTGCCACTGCTTCTTCGTCCTGATCTGTAAGGTCAGTTACAGTAGCCATGCAGACGTTCAGTGGGGGTTCTAGCATGGGTGGCTCATGTAATGGATGGGAAGGAGGATAGTACTTCTTTATGCGGCTGCCGTTAAAAAAGCCTATTCCTTCATCGTCAAGTGTCTCCAACTCGACATTCCCGGTCCTACCAATCATGTGTACTCTGAAAGGCCCTAGCCCCCGAAACTTCATCTTCTGTTTATGTCCTTTTACTGAGTATAGCAAAACAAGGTCCCCTTGTTCGAAGTCTCGCTACTTGCCATGCTTGTCAAACCACATCTTTTGTCGAGCCTTTTCACAAATCAGAGAGTGAGTGGCGAGGAGTCGGGTCTCCGTTAAGCGCTCTAGCTCCACCAAGCGGTTGGTCCAAGCCTCTCTTCCCTCCCAATGCTCCTGGACTGCTAGCCTCAAGCTAGAGATGAAAAATTCTAAGGGTAAAATGGCTTCAGTTCTGTACGTCAGCCTAAAAGGCGTCTGTCCTACAGCTATTTTATAAGCTGTGCAATAGGCCCACAAGGCCGCCATTAGCTTGTTGTCCCAGTCACTTCTTAAAGTAGACACGACTTTTGTAAGCACGTTGACTAAGATTTTATTTGTGGATTCGGCTTGGCCATTAGCCTAAGGGTAATAGGGAGAGGACTTCCGATGAATTATTAGGAAGGTAGAGAGCAAGTGGGCAATCACTTCATTAATGAAGTGTGTGCCTTGGTCACTTACAAGTTTGATTGGACAGCCAAATCGTGAAATGACCTGCTCCCACAAGAACTTTGCAGTGGTCCTAGCATCATTCGTCCTCGTGGCTCGTGCCTCTGCCCATTTCGTTAGATAGTCAGTTGCCACTATGATGTAGCGAGCTTGGGAATATTGTGCCGTAGGACTGATAGGTCCAATAAAATCGATGCCCCATTTTTCAAAGGGTTGTTGGGCTATGACAGGGGCCAACTCCATCTTGTCCTTTCATACAGGCACTTTAGTCCTTTGGCACTCATCGCAGTGCTTTACAAATTTAGCTGCATCGCGGAAGAGGGTGGGCCACCATAGCTGGGATTGTAGCACTTTTCGAGCTGTCGTGTCCCTGCTAAAGTGTCCTCCAGCGATTCCTCCATGTGCTTCATTCAATGCATCGTGCATCTCGTGCTCACACACACACCTACGCAATAAACCGTCTTGTCCCAACCTGTAGAGTTGACCAGTATCAATTGGTATGGCTGAATTTTCAAGATAAGTCTTTTCAGCCTGGCCTTCTCAATGGGTCGCTCTGATAGTCCATTTTCTAGCACTTTCACTATGTCATCGGCCCAATACGGCGTGAGATCAGCTTTAAATAATTCTCGCTCACTAGAAAGGTTAAAGAGATGGGCATCCAACAAATCATCAGGCACGCCTCGTCCAGCGGCTTCTCCTGTGGGTATGCGGGACATGTGGTCATCCATGTAATGCTGCTTTCCTTTGCGTACAACTACAGAGAAGTCAAACTCTAGTAAGAGGAGTAACCATCTAGCTATGCGCCCTGTAGCGCAAGGCTTGTTCACAAGATACAGCAAGGCTTGATGCTCAACAAAGAAGACAAAGGGAGTGGCCAACAGGTAATGCCTAAATTTCTTTACCGCAAATACCATAGCCAACCCCTCCCTTTCTGTCGTGGAATAGTTCATCTTGGTCTCTGTGAGCTACCTGCTGGCAAAACTCACCGGGTAATCCAAGTTATGTTCACCAAGCTGGCATAGCACGGCTCCAATAGAAAACTTAGATGCGTTTATGTGTACATGAAACGTTATGTTCCAGTCTAGGGCTCGTAGGATTGGTGCAATCATAAGAGCCTTTTTCAACTCCTCATATGTGCACTGGCATTCCTCCGTCCACTCAAACACTATCAATAGCTTGTACAATGGTCTAGCTATTAGTGCGTAATTTAGTACGAAGCGTCGATAATATCCAGTGTGTCCCAAGAAGCACTGAACTCCCTTGTAGTTATCGAGTGGCGATAAGTCAACAATGACTCTGACTTTGGAAAAGCCAGTAGCAATGCCATTCCTTGACACTACGTGCCCTAAGATGCATCCGTGTTTTACCCAGAACTAGCACTTTAAGGGGTTCAATGAGAGGTGGTACAGCCTACACCTTTCAAAAACAGCTCTCAATTTCTCCAAGTGTTCGGCCCAACTAGAGTGTAAACATAAATCGTCTACGAATACTTCCAGTTCGCGCCTGAGCATGTCCTTAAAGATGCACATCAGGCGTTGGAAAGTTGCAGGTGCGTTCATTAGCCCAAAAGGCATGACAATGTAGGCGAACACGCCCCATTCCGTGGCAAAGGCAGTCTTGTGCCTATCATCGGGGTGCACTTGCACTTGACTGTAGCCCAAGAAACCATCCAGAAAACTATAGGCTTCCTTTCCTACTACCCTCTCAAGCATGTGCTCGGTGTAAGGTAAAGGATAGTTATCCCTCTTTGTAGCGGCATTCACTTTTTCGTAGTTCACGCACACTCAAATTTTTCCATTTTTTTTCATGACAATCACGATAGGTGATACCCAGTCTGTGTGCTCGATCTCATATATGAAACCTATCCTTATGAGTTTATCAATCTCCTCTTTTACTGCATGGGCGTGCTTGGGATTCATGGGGTAAGGTCGTTGTTTCGTTGGCACTACATCTGGGATCATTGGGATATTATGAGTCACGACCCTAGGGTCCACGCAAATACATCAATGTACTCTTGCAGGAGCGCAACGAGTCTGGTCTCTTCATCCTCTGCCAAGTCATTTGCCACGAACACCGGTCTTAGTTTTTCACCCTCCCCAGCCAACTTAACCTCTTTGACTTTGGCGGGTCCCTCGATTGGTTCACTAGTCTGACCTTGTCTTTTTGCACCTAACAGAATCACCACTCTGTCACCCTTTTTAAATTTTGTAAACTGTTTGGGCAGATCCTGTGGTTTCTTCTGCCTTTCTGCTTCTGAGTCCCTTGCTTGCTTTCTGGCCTCCTCTTTTAGCCTCCTACGCCTCAGGTGGACTGGCAAGTCTTCCTTGGTGCATTTGACCTTAGAGGATTGCAGTATCTCGGGATCACTCTCAGTGCTAAATTCCGACTCTGAGTTAAACTTGCATCCCTCACTTGAGGAAGGTGTTTCCCTAGGGGGTCGTAGTTCTGTAGGTGCATCTATCTTGAGCACTTGGATTACCCATGGTTATGCTACTCCGGCTTGCTCGTAATCCATGGCTCCTATGCATTCTAGCCAAGATCTGTCACACTCCATTCGCATGACTCGTTTTTCATTCCGACTGATCCCTTCTTTCCTAGGCCTCGAGTCTGCCTTAATTTGTTCTATCACTTTTCCCTCCGTGTCATACTCTATTGTGTCTATCTCTTCTTCACTCTCTTCTCCCGTAGAGTGACAATCCTCATACTCCTCATCGTCCGGTTCCTGTCCTTCTGACAGCTCATCATCCCCTAAGCTTCCCTCTTCAATCTCCTTGTTGTTAGTAACTAAAGCCCAGTTATATAACAAGTTCAGGTCGTGGACCTTGGTCCATTTCCATTCTGGTTTAGCTAAAAGGTCACGTAGAGGTTTTAAGTTAGTAGCCAAATTGCCGTCCAATTTATTGGTCAGATACTCTACAATTTCCTGAAGCTCTAATTTGTTGTTGGGGATGTGGGACAAGGCCGGTTTGCCCGGGTTGAGTGAGCTTCCTACCATCATGCAAAGTGGCACAACTGGCTGGCATGGTTGCGGCTTTAGCAACCTACTGATGTGGTTCTTCCTCATCCGAGAATGGTAGGTCAATGGTTGCCAAAACATGCATCCAATCCCTCTCATCCTCAGAGCAAGAAATATATCTAGTGAGCGACCCATAGGGTTTGGTCATTTGAGTATCGCCTTTTAGCATAGTCGAGATGGCAGCTAGGTCAACAGGTGTCATTGTCTAAGTGTCCATCTCTACCCTTACTGCACTAGTTCTATTCCCTAGGAAAATCAACCCATTGCTCCAGTCCTCTATGACACGTGCATTCCTCATCCAAGGTCGGCCTAATAGTATGTCGTAATCCACTCCCTTCATGACACTGAAGTTTACCGAAAATTGCACACAGGCAATCTTTACCGGCCAATTCTTTAAGATCCCAAATGGTCTTACCCTCATTCCGTTTGCTAATGTGACAATAAATCTAGCAGTCTCTACAGGAGGGTTTCCCCATGCCTCTAGGACTGCATGGTTTAGCACACTAACACCAGTGCCTGTGTCTACAATTCCTTTTTGAGTCATGTCTCCTAAGGCTAGAATGGGCAAAACTGTGTGCATTTCAGTGCCTTCCCAAAAAGCATTGATGTGCAAAGACTTAGGATTTGAGTGTAGAGTTAGACTTGGGATCCATGTAACTGCATCATAATCTTGCGGATCAGCACCCGCAAGTCCTGTGTGTCCCTCGATCAAGTCTTTTAACTCCTGCCACAAGGAATGATTTTGCCTAAGCAAATCCTCCAAGCTTAGAGTTACTAGAGTGGACAGTAAGGTTGTGAGGAGGTTACTGGACCCTTGTCTTCCTTTGAGGCTAGCAGTTCTAGGCCATGCGTTCTATCTGCCCTGGTAAGTTTCCTCCAGGCGTTGCTGCTGAGTCACTCCCAGTGGTGCAGGTATGCTCCCAGTCTGTGGTTTTGAGGGTGAGACTAGTGTGCTCACACTAGAGAAGTCATCCATAGGATCTTTCAATATAGCTTCGGCATCCTCGAGGTGCTTTGGGGCATCCTTGACCCCTTGACCTTGGCTATAGCCTCGAGTTGCCATTTGGGGTGGGGATATTTTCCTACCTTGGCACTCCCTAGCTCTGCTATCTTAGGAGCCGAGGTCTTTGCCTCTGCGTCTGTGACCTTCTTTCCCTTTACTAGCATAGTCTTTTCCTCGGTTTTAAGGGTTATCTTTGCATCGGTTCTCTTTTTCCGTCTCCTTCGGCTTTTCTTCCCCATTGAGGTTGCATCAAGGTTACTTGGCCCTGGCAAGGAGATGCCTGCTTGTTTCATTTGAGCTCGCATCATAGCATGTAGTGGGATGGGCGTATCCTCACTACCAAAAGTTTCCACTCCAAAGAGCCCCAAAGGCACCAATGGCATGTTGGCAAAGCTGGTTGATGGCTTCTGCCTAGGACAGTCAGGAAACAGATGTGTGATTCCACACTCTGCGCATCGGAGATCCGCTTTGTCCTTGTTAGCTTGTTCTCGCTCTGGGCAGTGTGATGAAATGTGGCCTGGGTGGCCGCAAGTCCAGCATGTGACTGGATCCTGGTTGGGCCCTCCAAAGCCTCTGCCTCTTCCTCTTCCTAAAGCCATCATCGGCACTGGTTGATAGTCCATCAAGACTGGGTTGCCCTCCTCGTCATAGGATATGTACGGATTGACATATGTCTCTTCCTCATTAGGATCTTCCACAAAGTGAACAGGAGCATCGCTAGATGGGTGAGTCACAAAAGGCCCTGGTGGCCTAGGTATAATAGTTGGGTTCATCTCTAGCCTAGGCACGGTAGGTCTTGAGTCAATTGGTGCTGGAAGAGCTAACTGGGCTCCCCTGCCAAAGAAATTAGGTGGCCTATTACCTAAGTATGGAGGATTGTACTGCTGCGTGTATGGGAATCTCCTTGGCATTCTGCAATGCACTGCATCATGCCCGAATCTATCGCAATTTGAGCACGGCCGAGATCTAGGATCTTGGCACTCAACTGGGAGGTGATTGCCGCCGCAGTATACACATTGTACATGCAATCTCACAGGCTTTCTCACGAGCTCTTGCAACCGTGCAATCTCCATTCTCATCTCTGCCATCCCTTGGTTGTGGTCTACACTCTTTCCCTTATCCTCCATGCTAGCAGTTGCTTTTTCCCCCAAGGTGGTTGATCTCTCAGGGTCCCTCTGGCTTGCACTATCTTGGTTGGTAGTCCTCATGCTACATTCCCTGAGTTGATTATCTACGCGTATTTCCTCCTCGAAGACTCGAGCTAGCACGTCTCGTTGTAAGATGGAGTTACTGGCCAAAGCCTTGTAGAGCTCCTCACTCTAAATCCCGTTCATGAACACTATAGACACTGCCCTCTCGATAGGTCGCTCATTGGCAGGGATTCTCTTGTAGAGGCTGTGCACCTGAGTGACGTAATCCCTAATGTCCTCCTTCTCCCTTTGGCTGATATTCATCAACCTAACAATGAGGTTATCTGAATACCCTGCCTCCAAAAACCTCTTGATGAAGAGGCCCTTAAGGCAAGCAAAGTTTCTACGTTTTGCGTCATCTAGACTAGAATACCAGGTCCTCCCCTTGTCGCTTAAGCACAGGCCGAAGGGTTGAGCTCGCTGCACAGGGTTAGTAAGACCGTTCGCCTCACATACTTGCTCGAACTACTCCATGAAGCTGTACGGGTCACTGCTAGGTTCGTATCGAGCTAGTTGTTTTGCTACTATGGGGATTCTAGCCTGCCCTTTAGCCCCTTGTGTGACTCCCAATCCTGACAGTAGCGCGGTGGCTAGGGCAGTAGCACTCTGTTCCACAGATGTATTGTCCATGAGTCACTTTGCCACCAGTTCACTCAATGTCATGCCAGCCTCTGCTGCCCGTTCCCTCTCTACGTTCGGTCTGGACTTGGCTGCCCCAGCTAGGTCTAGTACTCGTCTAGCCTCGTACATGTCCACGTCTTGCTGCAGCCTTCTAGCCCTTTGCTCATGGTTGTAGGCAATTATGCCTTCCAACGCTCTCTTGATAGCTCTTCTCTCTTCTTCCAGGTTAGCTACCACTTCCTCTACAGGTCTGCCTTGGATCACGGTCCTGGTAGTAGATCGTAGCCGTGGACCAGTTCCTGGACCGAGGTTGGAAATTCTCCTAAGTCTAATTGGTCTTCCCCTTGTTCGCCTCTTGATCCCAACATTGTTTCTGCTTATAGAGCTCACGAGGTTGTCAATGAATCCAATTAGCTCCGGCAGCTTCCACTCCTCTATCTTGTTGCTTCTTCGTGTCTTCGTGTCTTCGTGTCTTCTCCACGAGGTTGTCAATGAATCCAATTAGCTCCAGCAACTTCCACTCCTCTATCTTGTTGCTTCCCGTGTCTTCGTGTCTTCTCCAGGTACTGCTAGTAGGGCACTCAGGCACCTGTCTGAGTCTTGGGGTCTTCTCCTACTAGTGGGTTCCTTAATGTTATTAGATATCCTGGTGTGTTCCTTGTTATTTGAAAGCAGTTGCGATCCTTATTCACACATTGTGCTTAGTGCTTTCGTGGTGCTTGGTGCGAAAACATGCTTTTCTCTTTTCTTGTTGTGTAGACTTAGTGGGGCACAAGAGTGAAGTGCCGATGCAGAAAACGTTTAATGCAAACTCCACCTTGTTTCCACCCACATTCCTAGCCTAATTTGAGTTCTCAACTCGGTTCCTGGCTATTCTACGATCTTTCTGCGGGTCTGTGCTGCGTTTTCTGTTCTGCCCTAAGTTCGATTGGTCTCTGAGGTTCTAATGGTCGAACTGGGTCTTGGGAGTGTTCAGGGTTGCGTCTTGGGGTCAGGTCTGTGGCAAGGCCAGCAAAAGATCCTTATCTTTTCCTTCTGGCAGGATGGTCCGATTCTAGAAATTGGATAGAGCTAGTCGATCCTGGGAATCGGACCAGGAGGGTGGTCCTATTTTCAAAGTGGTTCGACTATGGACTGGTCCAAGTCTGGCTACGATGGTCCGACTCTAATGGTCCCACTCTAATGGGCAGTCCAAGTGCCACGTGGCTCGTCCGATCGGGGTGTCCAATTCTAGGAATCGGACAGGGATGGTCCGACTCCCTCAGTCGGATGGTCCGATCCTGGGAATCGGATGTTCCGACCCCAGGACTCGGGTGGTCCGATTCTGGGAATCGGACCATTGCGAGTTGGCCTGATTGCGTCAGCGGCGGGCGCGATTTTGACGCGTTTGAATCCCTCTTAATGTCTGCTGCACACAATCACTACAGACTTCCCATATCTGATTAGAGCACTATTGAAAAACACCAGACTCACCTGGAGCAGCACGAATCGATGGCATCTAGAATCATGGTAGCGTTTCCTCTTCCTGTGAACCAGAAGCTTTCTCTCTCTCTCTCTCTCTCTCTCTCTCTCTCTCTCTCTCTCTCTCTCTCTCTCTCTCTCTCTCAAGGCTAACCAAAGAAATGAGGTTTGTCCTGGCCTCCCAAGCCGCTTAAGGTCCTTTCCCAGCACTGCAAAACCTTACAGCCAGTTCCCTTTCCATGTTTCAACCAGAAACTTGAATCTAGTCCCTTGTTTCCCTGTTTCCAGCAGCAGCCAAAACCTCTGTTTTCTCTTTTTTTACCTAATCTAACCTTAATCTAGTGCAGCTAACATGCAAAACAGAAATGCAGAATGGTAGTCCTAATCTAATGCTTCCAACAAACTCAAATACTTACTTGTTTCATGGATTAAACCCTCCTAAATCTCCTAGTTATCTCGAGCACTGGTTCAGGTTGCAAACCCTACTTCTATGCTCGATTTGATGCGTGCGGCGCTCAAGGCTCGATTCCATCTGTCCCGGCAACGGAACCAAAATGGAGGGGAGCTTTGAGCTCTACCCCAAGACCTACGGACCACTTATTGCTCAAGTGTTTCGAATCGAGCGGCCATGGCTACCTCTCACATAGCCGACACGCAATGCCTACCTTACGGGTGTAGTGAGCTTACCTTATTGCTCAATCAAGTACCCTCTTCTTTCTTGCACACCGTAGCTCCACGATCGTTGAGGCAAGCTCAAGCAACCTCAATCCCTCTCCCATGAGCTTCATCCTCCATAGCCACACGCGAGACAAGAGAAGAGGGGAGAGGAGGGGAAGATGAAGAGAGGAGAAGGGGAGCTTCTTCTCCAAGATCCCTCACTCCCTCACACTCTCTCAATCCCTCTCTCAAGCACAAGCAAGAAGGCAAGAAACAAGAGAAGAAGAAGAAGAAGCTTTGGTCACACACAAGAATGACCTTCAATTCACTTTTCAACTTTATATACATGCCCTACTTTTCATGGGCGGTCATCCCCCTTTTTTACATGGCCGGCCATTAGCCTAGGCCCATTTCTCATTTCCCACCGTTCTAGTCTATCATATCCCCAACTAATGCATACAATTTGCACAGGAGTGAGCCTATCGCTCTCTTACAAGGTTTTGGAAGCATTTTCGTACTTAATGATGAGATTTTTATTCTTTTACTCTCCTTGGGCGACTCTAAGACTTCTTGAGGATCGTGCCCGTGCGTTTAATTTTTTCCAGGGTCTAGTTGCTAGTTAAGATGCCTTTTTCTTCTTTTCTTTTTTCCATTTCCCTCTCTTCTGTGCTGCGGTAAACAATTGATGACATGCCAGAAAATGTAGTCCCATTGCCAGTTTTTAAGGGAGAGTATAATGAAGATCCTGATCTTCATGTAGCAAAGTTTATGGTAGCATGTGTGGCTAACAATGCCAGAACCCCTGAGCATTGGTTAGCAAACTTCCCCGCCACTTTCAAGGGTGTGGCATTTCAGTGGTATGAGAGAGAAGCAATAGGAACTTTCAGCACATGGGATGACCTGAAGTTGGCATTCCTCACTAAATTAAGACGTGAAGGTTTTGAAGAGCCGATGCGATAGGAGTTCATGAACCTAAGTCAGTCCTCTAGAGAAAGAGTAGAAGCTTATGTCTCGCGAATGGAATCCATCCTGAAGAGATGGACTAACCATAATTTGGACGAAGGAATCCAAAAAGGAGTGTTTCTCAAGGGTCTACAACCAGAAGCTTGCAAGTTTGTGGAATTGAGAAGACCAGTCAATCTGCAAGCTGCAGTGGAAGGTGCAAAATTGTATGACGAAGTTGAAGCAAGGCTGTCAATGACTCTAGGAAGAGAAGTCTTACCTCCTTCCATGCCTGGAATGGTATACCCACCAAATGCAGTCCCAAGGATAGTTCCCTACCCCTATCCCCAGATGCAAATAGTGCCGCAGTATAATGCATCTAATCCACTGTGGTCACCGTAGATGGCAGTGCCTCAAATGATGGTTCAACCACAGCAACAATGGCCTCAAACAGTTCCTCCAATGGCGACGCAACAACAGTGGAACCCTACCAACTGGAATCAACAACCCCAAGTCTCAACAAGAGCTCTAACTCAGAGCCAGAACAAAGGACCTTCTGGATCGACCCAACCAGTGTATACATTGATTACAGAAGCTTCCCAAAACCCCACTACAAGCACTTCAGGAGGTAAAAATCTGAAGGACTACTTATCCAACTCAGTTGCAAGTATCAAGAAAGAGCTTCTGGATGTGATTGCAGGGCAGCTACAGATAGTGAAGGTGAATACCGCCAATATATCCACTCCTGTGGGAGCTGGAAGAGATGTGATGTGCTCTAATACATGGTGCGGAAAGTGTCATCAAGTGAGACATTTAGCCACTGAATGTACCCAAAAACCAACCATTCCTGGAGCCTTCTGTTCCTACTGTTTGCAGAAGAACCATACAGAGAATATTTGCTCTCTGAAAGAGATGCATGAATGAAGACAGAAGGATGAAAATGCAAGATTCAACTTGCTAGAATCCAAAATGACAACACAGGATATTGGAACCAAGCCTAGGAAATTGGGTTCTAATTTTGGTCCAAGGAGGTTTTCCTCTCAAAGTTACAGAGGACGATAGTTTGGCGGTGGCCAGAGATCAGAGGTGGAATGTTATGGGTGTGGAGAAAAGATAGTCCCATACAGGACCAGAGGCCCAGGAGATAGATGATACAGAAGCACCTCCAAAAACAGAGAAAGTGCTAATGCTGCAATTATTAGAAGAAAAAGGAAAGATGAAAATGGGTGTAGCCCCATTCCCTAGCCGGCTGGAGAAGCCTGTGGATCCTATCAAAGATTATGACTTGGTCAAAGACCTAAACACTTTTAAACCAAACCTAACATTCCGACAGTTGCTGATGTTGTCTCCCAGCTTGCCCAAAGAAATTCAAAAGCATCTTGACAAGAATACGTGGACTAAGGATCGCTCCTTCAACACCGACCAAGACCAATAAGGCCCCGGAGCCTGTAAAGGAAGTAGATGTGGCTAATGCCTTCCTAGATCCGGGAACCCCAGAGATTAGTGTATGGATAGAAGGATGCTTTATTTCAAATGCATTGATTGATGGAGGCTCATCAGTAAATATAATGACAGATGTGACAATGAAGGACTTAGGGTTGGAAGGAATTCAACCTACACAATGGCTTATCAGATTGGCGGACCAAAGCAGAGTCAAATCATTGGGCATCCTCCCATATGTAAAAACAACCCTTGCAGGAAGAGACTATTGGCTAACATACCTGGTGGTCAAACCAAATTCTTATGGGACCTCATACCCTTTGCTGTTGGAAAGACCTTGGCTTTTTGAAGCAAAAGCCAGGACAGACTAGTTCAAAGGAACCCTAACCCTAGGCAGAGGACCCAACGAAGCGGTGTTGAAGCTGTATGGATTGCAAAAAGGCAATGGATCCACATCCATCGAGGTCATAACTGACTCCTCTAACGAGGTAACAGATGGTATATCAAGAGATGAAGAGGTTGTTAAGTAGATCTTTCCTAAGAAAATAGAGGCATAGTCCCTAACAGTGGGCACTGTAAGCCAACTGCCAAGGGAAGTAAAATCCTTATCCATGGGAGAATACCTCCTATCTCAACTAGAATTAACTTCTAAAATCACCTCTGACAGTGAAATAGAAGCATGAATGTACTGTTCTCCCTGTTACTACATGACAGTCACAGAGATAGAGCAGAGACAGTACAGAGGCAGAGCAAATACAGATCAGATATAGAACAAAGATAGAGTGGATAAGAGATAGTAACAAGGCCAGAGCCAGAGCCATAGCCAAAAGTAGAGTCAGAAGCTGTGACAGAAGTAGAAGTAGATGCAAAGGCAAAAGATCTGTTCTTCTCTTACAGAGCCTCTACAGAAGCAGAGACAGAGCTCCAGAGAAAGAGGATAAAAATGATGAGGAAGAAAATGAAGCAGATTATGAAAGTGCAGATGAAGAATTTCCTCTAATAGCGGATGATCTTGTTGATGTCCCTACAGAGACTTCAGAGGCCGAAGATCTCAAGGTGTTGGATGGAATGACCATGGTTCCATTTGGGTTGACCAATGGACCACAAAGTATGCAGAATATGTATAAGCGATGGATTAGAAGCATAAAAATTAAGTTCACCAGTGGCTCCTGTTGCCCTGGCCATTCATTCTGGAGAAAAGATGATGACGATGCCCCCTGTCAACAGAAACCAAAGCCCTCAGAGCCATGGCCTCCCTCTAGAAGGTCCGTGCTATGTGACATTCCTGGACGCATCCTCTGAAGATGAATCCCTAAGTCCAGAAGAAATTACCACTCAAACAGAAATAAATGAAGCTATGATACCCTTCCAGCAACCTCAATAGACAAATAAGTCATCTGTTCAAAAGGAGGACACTGGTTCTAGTGAAACATTAAACGAGGATACTACTCTCTTGAAAGAGTCAGACCTCTACCTAGAAGCAATCCGTGGGACATTTATCCGTGAAGTGGAAGGTGAAAGGCAAGTAACGTTCTTGGATACTGAAGGTATCGAACGTCACCTAAAAGTGGGCCTCAATCTTCCAGAAGAAGAACTAGTGGTCCTGCGAGACCTACTCAAAGAGAACTTAGATATGTTTGCTTGGTCATATAAAGACCTAAAGGGGATTGATCCCACAGTATGCCAGCTTCACATTGACCTAGAGCCTGATGCCAAACCTGTAAGGCAAAGACAAAGGTGTATGAATCCTAATTACTCTGCTATGGTGAAGGTTGAATTATTAAAAGTTCTTGAAGCAGAGTTCATTTATCCTGTGGCTAACAGTGAACGGGTTTCGCCCATTTTGGTAGTACCCAAGAAGAAGAGGAAACTTCGAATATGTGTCGACTTTCGAAAGCTCAATTCGAAGATGAAGAAGGATAATTTCCCTATCCCTTTTACAGACCAACTATTGGACATAGTGGTAGGCCATGAGTTGTATTCCCTCTTGGATGGATTCAATGGATATAACCAAGTCCAAATTGTAGAAGAGGACCAATCCAAAACAACCTTCACCACAAAATGGGGGACCTATGCCTATAGAGTGATACCATTTGGACTCTATAATGCTCCTACCACCTTCCAACAAGTAATGATGGATGCCTTCTAGAATCATCTGCATGATTTCATTGAGGTGTATTTTGATGACTTCTGTGTCTATAGTTTGATCCGAGAACACTGGGGACACCTAGAGCAATGTTTTGACAGATGCCGAGAGTATGGGATTTCTCTCAACCCCGACAAACGTGTCTTTAGCATCTCATCAAGAGT
Organism: Lygodium microphyllum; assembly: GCF_053477565.2. NCBI lineage: Eukaryota > Viridiplantae > Streptophyta > Polypodiopsida > Schizaeales > Lygodiaceae > Lygodium > Lygodium microphyllum. The sequence goes on along the minus strand of NC_141155.1, from coordinate 108,941,710 downwards.
TCTTTTGGGCTATATTGTCTCTGCACAAGGGATTGCAACAGACCCTGCAAAGATTGAGAAGATTGCCGCCTTAACAGCACTAAAAAACCTCAAGAAATTGAGAGAATTTCTTGGCCATGTGGGCTACTACAGAAGATTTATTGCACATTTTGCAACCAATGCAGCCTCATCCAAGCACCTATCTTACAGCCTCCTTATTGGACGAAGGAGTTCCATATGCACACAGATGCATCAGTCGAAGGGATAGGTGTTGTCCTATGTCAAAACGGCCCCTCTAAATTAGATCAACCAATTTATTATATAAGTTGAAAGGTCACTGATAGGGAACGGAACTATACAGTGATAGAGCTTGAGTGCTTAGCAATGGTGTTTGCACTGGAGAAGTTTCGACACGATCTACTGTCAATGCATTTCAAGTTCTATGTGGATCATGAAGCCTTATCCTTCCTGATGAACAAAGTAGATGTTAAAGGACGACTAATGAGATGGTTACTCCTATTCCAAGAGTTCAATTTTGAAGTGGTCACTAAGCCTGGCCATTCCCATGTCCTAGCCGATCATCTATCACAGATCCCTCAGTCAGAAGAAGAGAAACAGGATGATCCAGACCTTCCTGATGCTTCCTTGTTTCTAGTTGAAACAATTACTCCCTGGTATACAGACATAGCCAACCTCTTGGCAACTCAACAGTATCCTCCTGGCATCTCAAGCCGTGAGAAGAAGTAACTTCTGCTAGAATCAGCCCCCTACACCTTGCTAGGCGATGCACTGTACAAGAGAGGCAAAAATGAAGTGCTACAAAGATGTGTTGCAGGGGATGAAATCGGCATAGTGTTGAAAGCATGCCATGACAAACCATGTGGTGGACATTTCGCAGGAAAAGCGACAGCCAGGAAGGCTCTATTAGCAGGATACTGGTGGTTAACCCTCCATAAGGATGATTACTGTAAGAGATGTGATGCTTGTCAGTGAATGGGGAAACCCACCAAAACAAGTGCCATGCCACTGCAATCCATTCTTCCCCTAAAGCCGTTTGAGAAGTGGGGGATTGATTTTGTGGGTCCCATTGATCCACCCACCAAAGGGAAGTAGAACAGATACATCCTAGTATGTACGGATTATGTCACAAAGTGGTGTGAAGCTAAAGCTCTGCAGCGGGATGATGGTAATAGTGTATGCCTATTCATGTACAAGAATATTATCACCCGCTTTGGTAGTCCCCTTGAGCTGGTAAGTGATAGAGGAACTCATTTCCTTAACAAAATCATAGAGGAGCTGACGGAACTGTATAAGATCTTCCATCGCAAGTCCACTCTTTATTACCCCAGAGCCAACGGCCAAGTTGAAGTCACCAATCGCATCCTCTGCTCGATCCTGACAAGAATGATTGCTGCACATCATCGCGACTGGGATGATTGACTTACAGAGGTCCTCTGGGCATACAGAACCTCCCATAAGGCAGCTACAGGATAGACCCCTTTCCAGCTAGTGTATGGTACCAAAGCCGCCTTCCCTGTTGAGCTGGAATTGCCCTCTTTGCAAGTGGCAGTTAAAGAACGCTTGGGAGATAATGAGTCACTGCAATGCCGTCTCATGCACTTGGAATGCTTGGATGAGATACGGTGGATGGCCCTACAGTGCATGGAAACCACTCACGCATGACGCAAGGCCTATCATAATAGTTTCATCAAGCACAAGGAGTTCAAAGAAGGTAATCTTGTTCTAGCCTATGATTCGAGATTTGGCAAGCTTCAACAACGGTGGATGGGCCCATACAAGGTCCTTGCTGTCAATCCTAACGGCTCTGTTCAGGTGCAGACCGTTAAAACCTCTGATGATCCTTTCCTCATCAATGGCTATTTCCTGAAGATGTACTTTCCTCCCTAGGGATTTTGACAATCACAGTTGACCTACCCTTTCCCTTTTGGGTGTCGCACTGTCCTTCTCGTTGTGCTTCTGATAGCCCTTACGATTCTCCTCATGAGGCGGTCTCGTTGTGCTAACCCCTCCGCAGAAACATCTCAACCCGACATTGTTCTCTTCTTGTCTGATCCAACAACGGTGGCGAGGTTGGTCCTGACACATGGTATTTCTACCATTCTCTTTCTTAACAAAAAAAAACAAAAAAAAATAAAAGGAAAAAGAAAAGGAAAAAAAGGGGAAAAAAAGAAACAAACGAAACTGTCATGGGAGAAAAGGAAGAAATTCCCTGTCATAACAGGCCTTGTTCCAAGAAAAGGTGGAAACACCCTTGGGCGGGAAGCTGACTGTGGAAAAGGTGGTAACACCCCGCAGTTTAGGATAGCTGACTCATCACCAGCAGAACCTCTTCAGCGAGTAATTTGAAGCCACCTCCCTTGGTGCGCTGTCTCTACAATATTAGTCAATCTGCCCTTCTTAACAGACGACTCTTCTTACAAGTCATTGAAGTATGAGACTTGTTGGCTGCTCCCTGGGTATGCCTCATATTCAAGATCCTGACGACAATAACAACCGACATGATCTTCATCACCAACCCCTTGAGTGATGCGAGCTTTCATCCTAACAGGATGGAGACGTGAGTATGGGCTGCCCTCTGTATCTATCAACAGAGCGTGAGACAGAGGGTGGGGGGAGTGACCAGTCTTTCCCTTTAAATCAAATGAGAGGTGAGATGTGTGAACGGAGTGTTGTACGCACGGAATGGGTCTCTCAATGCACAACACACGATCTATTCATGTGCACTGCCCCATAAGGCTCCCTGGCCTTCCTTCTTGCACTGTATGTCGGCATAGGGCGGGATGCATAGCTGCACCATCAAATGCGCACAAGGCATACAACTTTTGCACAAGTGACAGTGCGGATTCCATCAATGGGTTTCTGAAATGGGTTGCCCTCCGTATCTTTCAACAGAGCGTGAGACAGAGGGTGGGCTGAGTGTGATTAGAGTTTCTTCAATCAATTATCGAGAGGTGAGGATTGAGTGGCGTTACGACAATTGGAGTCATGTACGTTTCCGTTTCCCTATGCACCCACGGGCTGGGTCTCTGCCATCAGCACAGGTGACGTCATTTTGTTATGTACACTACACTACAAGGCTCCCTGGCCTTTCTCCTTGCACCTATGCTAGATGGGTTGGACGCACCCTGGAATACTCTCTCTGCACCATTCCTTTGTCAATTTCTAAACCATGCGGGAGCTCTGGGTTTTCATCATTATTTCTTTGACTGACGTTTGTAATGGGGCAAGTGACTGTTCTTTCAATCCATTTGAGTGCTCATGAGTTGAGTGCAATATCCCTCGTCATCGACAAATTTCCTGTGATTCCTTCAACCATCTACCTCCCTGGGTGTTGCTGCGTGGTCCCTGCCATGAAGAACGTGTGTTGTGCAAACACCTTGTTACCTCCTGCAGTCAACAATGACACCAGATGCAACCTCGATAGTCGACATTCCTCCTCGACAATATGGGCCAAGTTTTTCTAACCCTACACTTTCTGCTTCTCAATGACGGTCATGTTTTGAGTGTGGGGATTTTCGTGTTTGGTCCGATGTGAGGTACCAAATCCTTGATGTTTGGGTTACCCTTCCTGCTAAGGTTCTAAGTGTGGGGACGCGTCCCTGCGCGTCTATGTTGTATACCCCCATGCATATACCCTGTTCTGATCATATATCTATATCATGACTTCATTTTATCTTGATGGGGTCCCTTCCCCACTCCTCCATTCTATTTCACCCTGTCTCCGGGGTTGTTTCTTGATCATTTGCCTTTATCCTTTGTTTTGTGATTTTTCCATGTGAATGGACCCTACGTTCACCGGAATGCCAATCCAACCTTATAGCCCTATTCGTCCCTTTAAACTGCTTATTTTTCCTTTTTACCAACCCCTGTTCCGACAGACGGTTCTCAAGTTATTAATTTTTGAAGAAATTCTTGTTTCCATGTGAACGCATATTTATTGCTTCGAAACCCTGATCTAATGTGTCAAGCCTATCCTACCCATCCCCCTTGATATTTTTCCTTCTTATTCCATGTCATTCTGATGCACGGTTCATCAGTTATTACTTTTTACAGGTTTTGGGACATTTTCGTGCTTATTTTTCACATTTTTCCATGTGAACCTGCCCTATTTTCACCGGAATCCCAATTTGATTTGACAGTTGTGTCCTGCCAGCCTTTCTCCCACTTTTTCCTTTTTCATCTCCCCTGTTCTAACTGTCGGATTTTAAGTTATTAATTTTTCCGAGTGTTTTCGGATGTGTTTTTTGTGTTTTTTTCACGTGAACCTCTCCTAATTTTTCCCAAACTAAGTTTTAATGCACTAATCCTGTGAATCCCTCTATTTTGGAAATTTTTCATTTTTACTGTCCTCTATTCCAACGCATGTTTCTTCCCGTATTAATTTTTGAGTCCATTTTCAAGCCTTTTTTTGGGTTTTTTCCATGTGAACATGTCCTATCTCGATCAAAACTGTGTTTTGTCATGATAGGATTGTTGGAAACATCGTTCTTCACACTTTTCCTTCTTTTTGCACTTCGTTTTGAAGCACGAATTTTTCGATATTAATGCACGTATGTGTTTTCGGGTTTTTTTTTGTGTTTTTCCCATGTGAACACCCTGATTTTGCCCCGGACCCGGTGTTGCATGTTTCCATCCTTTTCCCCTCGTCTCTCGATACATTTTTTCTTTTTACAAATTTTTGATCCAACTAACGGTTTGGATTTTATCAATTTTTCTTTTTTTTTCCTGTGTGGCCGCGTTTCTCGTGTCGCGCCTGAACACGCCTGTTTTTGGTTTTACGCACATGGAGATGCCCCCGTGGCGTCTATGGCTCGCGCGTCGCCGTCCCTGCCCGTTTGACCTCGTCATTGTAAATTTTTTTACCCCTGCCTGCATATGCGCACGAGCCGGGGGTGTGTTTCTTGCCCCTCTATTTTTCTTTTTTAATTAATTATTTATTTCCCATCTTTAAAAAAACAAAACACCATTTTTTTAAAAAAAGAGAAAATGAAAGAAAAGAAAAGAAAAGAACAAAAAAAAACCAAGCAAGGAAAAAATAAAAAGAAAAAAACCAAAAGAAAGAACCTAAGAAGAGAAAAAATCAACACAAAGGAAAAAAGAAAAAGAAAAAAAAAAACACACCTACCTGTTTGCCATTTCGTGCACGCCTCCTCTTCCTCCCCTTTTTCTCCCCTCATGCTCCTTCTTCCTCCTCCCTTCCTCCCTCCTTCTTTCCCTTCCCCTTCTCTTCTTTCTTCTTCCTCTTCTCCTCCTCTTCCTTCTTCTCTTCTCCCCCCCCCCCCCAATGTTGCTATTCGGCGCCTTCAACCTCCAGTCGCTGTCTTGTGCCGCCCCTGCCGGCCACTCCTGGACGCCCTTCCGCCAGCGCCGTCCTCAACCGCTTGAGGCCCGTAGTCAGCCGCCCAAGGCCTCACCCTGCAGCAGCCGCCGCGCCGCTATCCTCCTCCACCACCTGCACCTCCACCTCTTTCTTCCTCCTCCTCCTCCTCCCCCTCCTCCTCCACCTCCACCTCCACCTCCACTACCACAACTTCATTCTGGTTAGTTTTTAACTTCATTCTGGTTAATTTTTAACCTCCCTTTGGTTAGTTTTTAAACTCACCTTAGTTAGTAATTAACTTAACCCTAGTTAATAATCACACTAACCTTAGTTAGTTTACCCCTCCCCCCCACCAACCTTAGTTAGTTTAACTTCATTCTGGTTAATTTTTAACCTCCCTTTGGTTAGTTTTTAACCTCACCTTAGTTAGTAATTAACTTAACCCTAGTTAATAATCACACTAACCTTAGTTAGTTTACCCTCCCCCCCCCCCCCCACTAACCTTAGTTAGTTTAACCCCCCCACTAACCCTAGTTAGTTTAACTAACCCCCCCCCCCCAACTAACCCTAATTAGCTTAACCCCCCCACTAACCCTAGTTAGTTTAACTAACCTCCCTCCCCAACTAACCCTAGTTAGCTTAACCCCCCCCACTAACCCTAGTTAGTTTCCCTACCCCCCCCCCCCCAACTAACCTTAGTTAGATTAACCCCCCCACTAACCCTAGTTAGTTTCACTAACCCCCCAACCTAACCTTAGTTAACTTAACTAACCCCCTCCACTAAACCTGGTTAGTTCCCACCCTACCCTAGTTAACCTAGTTAGACTGATCTAACTAGACTAGACTAACCAGACCTGACTTCATTGACTTACCCAGACTTAACAGACCTACCTTGACTAACCAGACCTAATTGACCTAACTTATCGAACTAGACTAACCTAACTAACTTCATTCAAATACTCAACCAAATATATAAAAATACATAAAAATTATAGAAAATTTTCTAAAAATTTTACCAATATTTTTGAAATTATTTGGAATACTTTTAAGGTGGAAATTTAAAAAAAATTACAAAAAATTTAAAATCTAAAAATTCATTTAAAATTACATGAAAAATGAGTAAATTACATTAAAAAGTAGTAAAAATTCCACAAATCCCCTTGCCTCTTTTGCCACTAAATTCTCAATTAAAAATATTTTCATTAAAGGCAAAAATATTCTTTCAAGCTAAAAAAATCCTAATTTTAATACTTCACTTCATAAAAATTTATTTTAAATCCTAAAAATCAGCTAAAAATCATGGATGAATTAACATACATTATGGACACTTGCTAAATGGCTGAAATTTCATTCTTACACTTCATAACATATCCATGTCTTATATATCCAGATTTAATTATTTTAAAAAAACAAAAAATAACCAAAAAACATAAAAATAACAAAACAAATTAACCAAACCAAACAATATACAAAAAAAAAATTCATCACATACAATTATTACAACATATACACTAACACTAACACAACCATCTGAATGACACCTCCAAAAAGAGATATATATATATAATTAAGAATCATCCAAAATACATTGCAAAGGCATCAATGAAGATGATCCCTTTTGAAGGCTTGGTGGTTTCGAAAATTATCCATGGAGAAGGATTCGTCTACAAATGTCATTGGAGGATTTTGAAAGAACTGCAAGCATCACATCCTTTCTAGCAAAACAAGGTATCTGCTAGGTAGACATAGGGCATGAAAATACAGGACATCCAACTGGTGGGAGTCAATGTTCACATTAACATTCATACAAAGTTTTGGAATGGCCTTTTGATCATTATGGGAATGCCTATACATATATGCTAGATACCAAGCAAAATGAGCTATCAATCTCCCTGAAGGATCTAGAGATTGTGAATATTGGTGAGCAAAATGAAGGTAGTTCTGGTATGCTTGACTGACAGTTGTCCAGTCTTCTGGAATTATTGGCCAGTTTATCTAAGGTCTTGTAAGAGAATCAGTCGAGCTCCATCCTCATCTTCTTGGAATCTGCTGATCATACCCTTCATATTCACTAACCAACTGAGGGGGTTGAGAAATAGAAGTGGCAGGAGATGGAAGTGGAATAAGTAACAGAGGATGAAGAGATGGGTAGGCAAAATCATAAAAGGAGGAATAAGATAAAGCAAGAGTGGCTGAAAACTTAAGGGAATCAGTTAGGAAAGGTTTTAATTGATAAATAGGAAAAGTAGAAGGTATATGGATAGATGGAGAAGGGCATGGTGGAGAAGGGGAAAATACTCTATCTTCTGGATAGATGGGAAAATACTCTATCTTCAATAAAAGTAGAAGGTATATGGATAGATGGAGAAGGGTATGGTGGAGAAGGAGAAAATACTCTATCTTCAATAAAAGAGCAATATGTAAATATGGGAATTTGAGGAAAAGATTGAGGTTGGAAAGGAAGAGGTAAGATTGCTGTTGAATTGGTTTGATAAAGGAAAATATAGGTATCATGGCGATGAGCCATTTGTTGGTAGTACAGTAGGCTAGGAACAAAGGGAGCTAAAACAGATCTTCTCTGGTAGGCATAAAAAAAGGTTGAATCAAATGGATGGTTTTTGGAAACTTGAGCTAAGAGATCCACCCTCAATTGATTAGTGCTCTGTACATAGGTAGAAGCTGTGTTCTGACGTTGATTCAGGACCAGAGAATCAATCATTCAGTGCCACGAATTATCAGGGCAAGTAGCCACTTTTGAAGAGTAACACCGAAACACGTCATCTATCTGCAACTCCAAATAGTTGACATATAAAACAGCTTGCAAAATCACATCCCCCACATACCAAGCCATATCTAGTTCATCTGGAATCAACAGATCACCTTGTAGATACATGTAGGACAGCAACATGGTATCCATCGTCACAGAATCTTCAAACACCATACGGACCACTTCTGTCAGTAACTCAGGAGACCAAGCTCCACTCCAACCATCCTCTGGAAGAGGAAGATCCATCGTTGAAAGCTTCATGTAAAAGGCCAACTTTTGCAATTGATAGTGAACAAAGAAAGAATGGTCCGGAGGAACATATTCCTGGAAATGCTCATTTGTCGACCATAACAAATCCATCCTGGACTGCAATCTTTCCACTTTATCTTGGAACAAAGGACATAATGTGGCATGTCTCTGGAGAACTGCCAAGTCCTGATTTGAGATAGAAGGAATCATAGGAACATTGGGGCTTGGAGGAACAGACCGTGACTGCATCAGTTGATCTTGCAACTGCTTGATTTGGGAAGCTTGTGATTCCACTGTGTTATGAGCAGTCTGTAAGGTTGAGAGTTTTTCATCTAAAAGAGTTTGAAACTCTCGAACTTCTTTGGACATCCTCTCCTTCTCCTCTAAGATCTTAGTGACCTCTGACTGAGCTTCTGTTAGCCGAATCTTCAAAGAAGATATCTCTTCTCTTTGAGTCTCAATCATTTGGGCTTGTTGCTCCATCTGCTTAAACAAATCTGCAAGTGTATCTTTCGCAGAGGCTAACTCTGATGTTTCCTTATGCAACTGGTCTTTGGACTACATCAGTTCTTCATAAAAAGAAGCATACAGCTGTTGAACATAAGATGTCACTGAAAGTTCAATCCAACTCTGAATGTCTTTACAGAGGAATGGAATGGTATCTCCCGACACGAAACTGTTCAGTGAAGGGACTGATATGTCCAAGGAACCCTCTCTATGTGCTCTGAACAAATTGTTACATGTGAGGTAAGCAGGAAGGTCACTGCTAGATGTAGCAGGAATTGTGAATGAAGGAATAATTGAAGGAGTTTTATATGCCACACGCTTCAAGCACTTTCGTTGAATGACCAGTGGAGGAGGGGAATCAAGATCCTCTATATCAATAGGTTCTGACTCTTCTGAAGGTGGTAGATGAGGTACTGGATCAGATGGAGGAGGTGGTAGCACATCCTTCTTTAGGCCTAAGTATGTCAAGAAAGCATACAGGTAGGAACCATATGTGACATTTGTGACATTTTCCCTGGTTACTTTGACAAAATGTTAGTCCATCTTTGTAAGCAGGTAAGTGCTCCAGTCAATAGCTACCCCTTTTAACACCATCTTGGAAGTTGTAAAGAGCTCTTTGTGCAAGTAATAGGATGGTGTTATTGCTGGCATAAACCTGTCTTGGAGAAACTGGTAGACTAACTTTCAAAGAGGATCAGTGATCATGGAAAAAGAAACTCCTGAAGTGTTGATCACTTTCTTGACATCCAGAATTTCCTTAGTTTGCTTTTGTAACAACTTGAAAAACTCATCGTTGGAGAATAATTGTCTAGCTGTAACAAAGGGCTCTTCTTTGTAGGGAAGAGAAAAAGCATTTCCTAACCCTCGGGGTCTCAACCTCATAGAAGCACCATGAACCAGTCCTGACTTCTTGCTGTATGAGGCAAGGAACTCATTACACAAGGATGGATCATCTGGAATCAAGGGGAATGAGGCAGCCACGAAAGTCACAAGTCCTGCTTTCGCTATAGGCTCAAAAGCCAGTAGGGAAGAATAATCCCTACTAACCAGCGGGACATACTGGATAGGAGAAGGAGCGTGAGGCGCCATTCAGATGAAAAACACACACACCACAACACAAACAATCACAAAGAATGCCTATAAAACAACCAAAGGGCTATCAAAAAGAAATCAATTAAAAAAGAAAGACACGCATATAAACGTAGCTAACCCATTTACCACCCCAAACAACCCACATCCTAGAAAAAATTCGGCATGACCTCTACACATATGCGATTGAAAACTTCATGCGATGCAACAAACAGGAACCCAAAACCCTGTATCAGGCAAGAAATAAAGAAAACTACAAACCGTACCTGTAATCGTAACACATAGACTAACCATAATACCGTAAAAATATACATCATGACCTGACCATAACCTTGACCATCAATTTCAACTAAGAGAACTTTACACGCCCATCCCACGAAGTGTATTTATTAAAAAGGGGAAAAAAGTGCAGTGAGGGGGAATTGTTTTAATGAAGGGTTCATTTTAAGAAATTATTAACAATGGGTGACATTTTATCAGGTTATAAACCTTAATAAGAAAACGACGGTTCCTTCTTAAAATTTTAATTGCAAATTATTAGGGTGAAATAGTGCTTTATCGAAACCCGAACTACAATTCCCAGACTGGGTCTCTAAATGCAATTTCATTGATAAAAATTAATGGTGATATGGAGCTTTTTTTGCCAGCGCGTGCTTTTTTTGTGACGGCTTGTTCATTTTTATTAAAAATTAAGGTGCCTCTTAAGCGCACGTAGTGCGTGCAAAAAGAACGGCTGGTTGATTTTTATTTATTAAAAACTGCATGTTTAGCGCAAATGCACGTGGAAAAGGTGAGTGAATATAGTTCATTTTAGCAATTAATTGTGGTTAAGGGATAATGAAAATAAATAAATCTCACAAAATAAATACATGGTAGGGGTGTGTATGCAATGGACTGAAGGCGCATAGAGTAGTCCCCCAAAAGTAATGAATCCAGTCAAACAAAAACAAAGGCCACTAACTGAAAAAAATAAAGCACCTTAGTATTTTTGTTGATTTTTATTTTATTTTTATTTTGTATTTTGTATTTTTTTATTTATGGTTTTTTTTCATTTGTATTTTAGGTGTGTTTGTTTTGTGTATATATTATTTGGCTTGGTTAATTTATTTTGTTATTTTTATGTTTTTCTGTTGTGTGTTTTTTTTAATAATTAAATCTGGATATATAACACATGGATATGTTATGAAGTGTAAGAGTGAATTTTCAGCCATCTAGCAAGTGTCCACATTGTATGTTAATTCATCCATGATTTTCAGCTGATTTTTAGGATTTAAAATGAATTTTTATGAAGTGAAGTATTAAAATTAGGGTTTTTTGCTTCAAATAATATTTTTTCCTTTTATAAAAATATTTTTAATTGAAAATTTAGTGGCAAAAGAGGCAAGAAATTTTGTGAAATTTTTCAAAAAAAAATAATTTTGAATTTTTACTAATTTTTAATGAAATTTACTCATTTTTCATATAATTTTGAATAAATTTTCATATTTTAAATTTTTTGCAATTTATTTGTTGGAATTTTCACTTTTAAAAATATCAGTAATATTAGTAAATTTTCAAAAATTTGCATGTAATTTTATTCTGATTTTAAATGGAATTTTGGAATTTTATTTGTTTTATGTTTATTTTTATGTATTTTTATGTATTTTTATATATTTGCAGGTTGAAAAATACAAGGCGATACCCGGGCTACGTGTGAACAGTGAAGGATGACTGCGTGTGAATAGCAGGCCTGCAATACTCCACCGCACGAACAAGTCGGTAGTGCATCCTCACGCGTGAACGCTCGCTAGCATACCCGTACTTAGCGGGAAAAAGAATGGAATAGAAAAGGCAGGAACAGGGGCTAACTAAGTAGATTAAGTGAATTAGGTTAGCTTAGTCTGAGAGAGTTGATTAAGTTAGTTTAGTGGAGTAAATCAATGAAGTTAGTTAGGTTAGTCTAGTTCGTTAAGTTAGGTCAAGTCAGGTCAATTAGGTCTGGGTAGGTCAGTCAAGTCTAGTTAGTCAGTTAGGTCAATTAGGGCTAGTTAGTCTAGCTAGGTCTGGTTAGTCAGTTAGGTCAATTCGGTTTGGTTAGTCTAGCTAGGTTTGGTTTGTCAATTGGGTCAATTAGGTCTGGTTAGGTCAGTCAGGTCTAGTTAGTCAGGTAGGTCAATCTAGTCTAGTTAGGTCAGTCTAACTAGGTTAACTAGGTTAGGATGGGGACTTAACCAAGTTTAGTGGAGGGGTTTAAGTAAGCTAACTAAGGTTAGGTGGGGGGTTACTGAAACTAACTAGGGTTAGTGGGGGGGTTAAGCTAACTAGGGTTAGTTGGGGGGAATTAGTGAAACTAACTAGGGTTAGTGGGGGGGTTAAGCTAACTAGGGTTAGTTGGGGGTGGGGGTTAGTTAAACTAACTAGGGTTAGTGGGGGTTAGTTTATTAGTAAAAGTGTTAAGTTAATTACTAACTAAGGTGAGGTTAAAAACTAACTAATGGGAGGTTAAAAACTAACCAGAAGTGGCTGTGGTGGTGGAGGTGGAGGTGGAGGTGGAGGTGGAGGTGGAGGTGGAGGTGGAGGTGGAGGGGGAGGAGGTGGAGGTGGAGGAGGAGGGGGAGGAGGAGGGGGAGGAGGTGGAGGATGAGAAGGGGGAGGAGGGGGAAGAGGAGGTGGCACCCGAGGCTGGAGTGGACAGCGTAGGGCGGCTACTAGAGTGGTAACAAGGCGGCCGAGGCTGGATTGGTGCATCAAAACTCAGTTTGGGGGAAATTAGGAGGGGTTCACATGGAAAAAACACAAAAAACACATCCGAAAACACTCTGAAAAATTAATAACTTAAAATCTGACAGTCGGAAGAGGGGGATGGAAAAAGGAAAAAGTGGGGGAAAGGTTGCATGACACGATTGTCAAATTAAACTGGAATTCTGATCAAAATAGGGTAGGTTCACATGGAAAGATATGAAAAATAAGCACGAAAAGGTCCCAAAATTCGTAAAAATTAATAACGGATGAACCTGCATTGGAATGACACGAAATAAGAAGGAAAAATGTCGGGGGGATGGGTAGGACAGGCCCAACACATATAATCAGGGTTCCGAAGCAATAAAGATGCATTCACATGAAAAACTATCCATTTTACGGGAATTGCTTCAAAAATTAATAACTTGAGAACCGTCTGTCGGAACAGGGGTTGGTAAAAAAGAAAAATAGGCAGTTTGAAGGGACAAACAAGGCTGTAAGGTTGGATTGGGATTTTGGTGAACGCAAGGTCCGTTCACATGGAAAAATCACAAAACAAAGGATAAAGGCGTTTAAACGGTCAAGAAACAACCGCGGGGACAGGGTGAAATAGAACGGAGGAGTGGGGAAAGGACCCCATTAGGATAAAATGAAGTCATAACATAGATACATCATTAGAACAGGGTATATGCATGGAGGTATACAACATAGACGTGCAGGGACACGTCCCCACACTTAGAACCTTAGCAGAAAGGGTAACCCAAACATCAAGGACATGGTACCTCACATCAGACTAACCACGAACATCCCCACACTTAAGACATGACCGTCACTGAGAAGCAGAAGGTGTAGGGTTAGAAAAACTTGGCCCATATTGCCGAGGAGGAATATCGACTATCGAGGTTGCGTCTGGTGTCGTTGTGTCGGTTGGAGAAGGTAATAAGGTGTCTGCATAGCACACGTTCTTCATGGTAGGGACCATGCGGTAGCACCCAGGGAGGTAGCTGGTTGAAGGAATCACATGAAATTTGTCGATGATGAGGGATATTGCACTCAACTCATGAGCACTCAAATGGATTGAAAGAGCAGTCACTCGCCCCATTACGAACGTCACTTGAAGAAAATAATGATGAAAACCCAGAGCTCACACCTGGTTTACAAATCGACAAGGGATTGATATAGAGAGAATATGCCAGGGTGCACAATTGATGGTGCATCAATGCGTCCAACCACGTCTGGCATAGGTGCAAGTAGGAAGACCAGGGAGCCTTGTAGTACGGTGTACAGAACAGAGTGACGTGTCCTGTGCTGATGGCAGAAACCCAGCCCGTGGGTGCATAGGAAAACAAAAACGTACGTGACTCCAGTGGTCGCAACGTCCCTCAATCCTCACCTCTCGATAATTGATTGAAGAAACACCAGTCACACTCAACCCACCCTCTGTCTCACACTCTGTTGAAAGATACAGAGGGCAACCCATTCCTGAAACCCATTGATGGAATCCTCACTGTCACTTGTGCAAAAGTTGTATGCCTTGTGTGCATTTGATGGTGCAACTGTGCATCCCGCCATGTGCCGGCATATAGTGCAAGAAGGAAGGCCAGGGAGCCTTATGGGGTAGTGCACATGAATAGATCGTGCGTTGTGCATTGAGAGGCCCGCCCTGTGTCGGCATACAGTGAAAGAAGGAAGGCCAAGGAGCCTTATGGGGCACTGCACATGAATAGATCGTGTGTTGTGCATTGAGAGGCCCATCCCATGCGTGCAACACTCTATTTACACATCTCACCCCTCATTTGATATAAAAGGGAAAGACTAGTCACTTAGCCCACCCTCTGTCTCACTCTCTGATAGATACAGAGGGCAGCCCATTCTCACATCCCCATCTTGTTAGGATGAAAGCTCGCATCACGTAAAGGGGTGGTGATGAAGATCATGTTGGCTGTTGTTGTTGTCAAGATCTTGAAGATGAGGCATACCCAGGAAGGCAACCAACAAATCTCATACTTCAATGATTTTTAAGAAGGGTCGTCTGTTAAGAAGGGCAGACGTACTGATATTGCAGAGACAGCACACCAAGGGAGGTGGCTTCAAATTACTTGTTGGAAAGGTTCTGTTGGTGATGAGTAAGCTATCCTAAACTAAGGGGTGTTACCACATTTTCCATAGTCAGCTTCTTGCCCAATGGTATTTCCACATTTTTTTGGAACGAGGCATGTTATGATAGGGAATTTCTTCCTTTTCTCCCATAACAGTTTTGTTTTTCATTTTTTGATTTTTTTTCCTTTTTCTTTTTTTCTTTTTTCATTAAGAACGAGAATGGTAGAAATACCATGTGTCAGGACCAACCTCGCCACCATTGTTGGATCAGGCAAGAAGAAAACAATGTCGGTTGAGATGTTTCTGCGAGGGGGTAGCAGAACGAGACTGCCTCATGAGGAGAATCATAAGGGCTATCAGAAGCACGACGAGAAGGACAGTGCGCCGCCCAAAAGGAAAAGGGTAGGTCAACTGTGATTATCAACATCCCTAGGGAGGGAAGTACATCTTCAGGCGATAGCCATTGATCAGGAAAGGATCGTCGGAGGCATCAATGGTATGTACCTGAATAGAGCCGTTAGGATTGACAGCAAGTACCTTGTATGGGCCCATCCACCGTTTTTGAAGCTTGCCAGGAAACTTGCCGAATCTTGAATCATAGGCTAGGACAATATCACCTTCTTTGAACTCCTTGTGCTTGATGAAACTGTCATGATAGGCCTTGCGTCGCGCTTGAGTAGTTTCCATGCACTGTAGGGCCATCCGCTGTATCTCATCCAAGCATTCCAAGTGCAAGAGACGGTGTTGCAGTGACTCATCATCTCCCAAGCGTTCTTTAACTGCCACACGTAAAGAGGGCAATTCCAGCTCAACAGGGAAGACGGCTTGTGTACCATACACTAACTGAAAGGGGGTCTGTCCTGTAGCTGCCTTATGAGAGGTTCTATATGCCCAGAGGGCCTCTGTAAGTCGATCGTCCCAGTCATGACGATGTGTGGCAATCGTTCTTGTCAAAATCGAGCAGAGGATGCGATTGGTGACTTCAACTTGGCCATTGGCTCTGGGGTAATAGGGATTGGACTTGCGATGGCGGATCTTATACAGCTCTGTCAGCTCCTCCATGATTTTGTTAAGGAAATGAGTACCTCCGTCACTTACCAGCTCAAGGGGACTGCCAAAATGGGTGATAATATTCTCGTACATGAATAGGGCTATGTTGTTACCATCATCCCGCTGCTGCAGAGCTTTAGCTTCACACCACTTTATGACATAATCCGTACATACTAAAATATATCTATTCTGATTCCGTCTAGTGGGTGGATCAATGGGACCCACAAAATCAATCCCCCACTTCTCAAACAGCTTTAGGGGAAGAATGGGTTGCAAGGGCATGGCACTTTTTTTGGTGGGTTTCCCCATTCATTGACAAACATCACATCTTTTGCAGTAGTCGTATGCATCCTTATGGAGGGTCGACCACCAGTATCCTGCTAATAGAGCCTTTCTGGCTGTCGCTTCTCCTGCGAAGTGTCCACCATATGGTTCGTCATGGCATGCTTTCAACACTATGCCGATTTTATCCCCTGCAACACATCTTCACAACACTTCATTTTTGCCTCTCTTGTACAATGCATCGCCTAGCAAGGTGTAGGGGGCTAATTCTAGCAGAAGTTTCTTCTTCTCACGGCTTGAGATGCCAGAAGGATATTGTTGAGTTGTCAAGAGGTTGGCTATGTCTGCATACCAGGGAGAAACTGTTTCAACTAGAAACAAGGAAGCATCGGGAAGGTCTAGATCATCCTGTTTCTCTTCTTCTGGTTGAGGGATCCCTGATAGATAATCGGTTAGGACATGGGAACGGCCAGGCTTAGTGACCACTTCAAAATCGAACTCTTAGAATAGGAGTAATCATCTCATCAATCGTCCTTTAACATTTGCTTTGTTCACCAAGAAGGACAAGGCTTCATGATCCACGTAGAACTTGAAATATGTTGACAGTAGATAGTGTCTAAACTTCTCTAGTGTAAACACCATTGCTAAGCACTCAAGCTCTGTTACTATATAGTTCCGTTCCCTATCAGTGACCTTTCGACTTGCATAATAAATCGGTTGATCTAATTTAGAGGGGCCCTTTTGACATAGGGCAATACCTAGCCCTTCAACTGATGCATCTGTGTGCACATGGAACTCCTTCGTCTAATCAGGAGGCTATAAGATAGGTGCTTGGATGAGGCATTGTTTTAGGGTATTAAAGGCTCCTTCACAGTCATCAGTCCAAAAGAAATCAGCTTCTTTTTTTAAGAGCTTGTGCAAAGGGGCTACCTTGGTTGCAAAATGTGCACCAAAAACATGGAGCCCCAAGAGGAACACTAAGGAAAAGTGAATTCTCTTGCAAGAAAATCTATCTTGTAACATCAACCAGCTTTTATTTCATTCTTTTGATAACCAACAAATCTTCACGCAGCATCATAGTAGATATCTCCCACAGATTTGATAGAATCAACCATAATCTTCAACATCTTCATAGAATCCATCAATAGAACAATGAACACAAAGGAATACACAATCTTTGAATGGAAATTAATCACATATTATTCATCTTCAATGTCTTCATAGTTCTCTCTCTCAATCTCTCATAGACAGTTACACTGTTTTTATAGAATTGACTATCTCTGGCTCTCTCTCTCTCTCTCTCTCTCTCTCTCTCTCTCTCTCTCTATCAATAATACATCATATCCTCACTACAATACTCTCATAATAACTCTCAATAATCCTTCTTAGGTTGTGGATGCACCTCCCAAGAGGTATGTCTGATATGAAGAGTCACCAGAGCCACTACAGTGTCTTTTCACAACTCACTACTGTCACTATCACTCAGTCTTCTCCTCAGTCTTCAACAGCTACTTCTTCCATTTGTTTTAGCTCTTTTAAACTTAGATTCATCCTTTCCAAAGGTTAGAAAACTTTCCCAAAGTCACACATACATTCTACAGAACACTTACAGAAGATCTACAAAACAGTTACAGTACAATACCAGAGCAGCTACAGTACAGTTACAGTACAAAGACAGAGCAGAGACAGAGGCTCTACAGAAGGTCTACAGAGGGTTACAGAAGGTCATCAGAACCTCATAACTCATACTCAAACCCTAGTTAGCTTAACCCTCCACTAACCCTAGTTAGTTTCACTAACCCCCCAACTAATCCTAGTTAGTTTAATCCCCCACTAACCCTAGTTAGTTTCACTAACCCCCCACCTAACCTTAGTTAGCTTACCAAACCCCCTCCACTAAACCCGGTTAGTCTCCACCCTAACCTAGTTAACCTAGTTAGACTGACCTAACTAGACTAGATTGACCTAACTGACTAACCAGACCTGACTGACATAACCAGACCTAATTGACCTAACTGACCAACCAGACCTAGCTAGACTAACCAATCCTAATTGACCTAACTTGACCTAATTTAACGAACTAGACTAACCTAACTAACTTCATTGATTTACTCCACTAAACTAACTTAATCAACTCTCTCAGACTAAGCTAACCTAATTCACTTAATCTACTCAGTTAGCCCCCGTTCCTGCCTTTTCTCTTCTGTTCTTTTTTTCACCAAGTACGAGTGTACTAGCAAGCGTTCACGCACGAGGAGGCACTACCAACTTGTCCGTGCGGTGGAGCATTGCAGACCCGTCGTTCACACGCAGTCATCCTTCGTTGTTCACACGCAGCCCACGTACCGCCTTGTATTTTTCTGCCCGCAAATATATAAAAACACATAAAAATAAACAGAAAACAAATAAAAATTCCAAAAATTCATTTAAAATAAAAAAGAAATTGCATACAAATTTTTAAAAATTTACCAATATTGCTAAAATTATTTGAAATATTTTTAAAAGTAGAAATTCCAACAAATAAATTGTAGAAAATTTAAAATATGAAAATTCATTCAAAATTACATAAAATTGAGTAAATTTTATTAAAAATTAGTAAAAAATAAAAAATAAATTCAAAAAAATGCACAAAATCCCCTACCTTTTTACCACTAATTTTTCAATTAAAAATATTTCCATAAAGGGAAAAAATATCATTTGAAGCAAAAAAAAACCCTAATTTTAATACTTCACTTCATAAGAATTTATTTCAAATCCTAAAAATCAGCTGAAAATCATGGATGAATTAACATACATTGTGAAACTTGCTAGATGGTTGAAAATTCACTCTTACACTTCATAACATATCCATGTGTTATATATCCTGATTTAATTATTTTAAAAAAACACATAACATAAAAAAAACAAATTAACCAAACCAAACAATATATACACAAAACAAACACATCCAAAATACAAATGAAAAAAAAAACCATAAACAAATAAAATACAAAATAAAAATAAAAATGAGATAAAAATCAAACAAAAACACTAAGGTGCTTTATTTTTTTCAGTCAGTGGTCTTTGTTTTTGTTTGATTGGATTCATTGCATTTGGGGGGACTACTCCATATGCCTTCAGTCCATTGTATACACACCCCTACGAGGTATTTATTTTGTGAGATTTATTTATTTTCATTACCCCTTAACCACAACTAATTGCTAAAATGAACTATATTCACCCACATTTTCCACAAGCATTCGCGCTAAACACACAGTTTTTAATAAATAAAAATCAACCAGTCATTCACTTTGCACGCACTACATATACTTAAGAGACACTTTAATTTGTAATAAAAATGAACCAAATGTTACAAAAAGCACACGCTGACAAAAAAGTGCTCCACATCACTATTATTTTTTAATTAATAAATTTGCATTTAGAGACCCAGTCTGGAAATCGTAGTTCGGGTTTCGATAAAGCATCGTTTCACCCTAATAATTTGTAATTAAAATTTTAAGAAAGAACTGTCGTTTTTTATTAAGGTTTATAACCTAATAAAATGTCACCCATTGTTAATAATTTCTTAAAATGAACCCTTTATTAATATAATTCTCCGTCAATGCACTTTTTTTTCTCTTTTAATAAACATGCTTCATGGGATGGGCGCGTAAAGACTTTTTAGTTGAAATTGTTGGTCAAGGTTATGGTCAGGTCTTGTTGTACATTTTTATGGTATTATGGTTTGTCTATGTATTACGATTACGAGTACGGTTTGTAGTTTTCTTTCTTTCTTGCCTGATATGGGGTTTTGGGTGCCTGTTTATTGCATCACATGAACTTTTCGGTCGTGTATGTGAGGAGGTCATGCCAAATTTTTTCTAGGATGTGGGTTGTTTGGGGTGGTAAATGGGTTAGCTACGTTTGTGTGTGTGTCCTTCTTTTGATTGATTCCTTTTTTATAGCCCTTTGGTTGTTTTGCAAGCATTCTTTGTGATTGTCTATGTTGTGGTGTATGTATTTTCCATCTGAATGGCGCCTCACGCTCCTCCTCCTATCCAGTATGTCCCGCTGGTTAGTAGGGATTATTCTTCCCTACTGGATTTTGAGCCTATAGCGAAAGCAGGACTTGAGACTTTCATGGCTGCCTCATTCCCCTTGATTCCAGATGATCCATCCTTGTGTGATGAGTTCCTTGCCTCATACAACAAGAAGTCGAGACTCGTTCATGGTGCTTCCATGACATTGACACCCCGAGGGTTAGAGAAGGCTTTGTCTCTTCCCTACAAAGGAGAGCCCTTTGTTACAGCTAAACAATTATTCTCCAACAATGAGATTTTCAAGCTGTTATATCAGTAGACCAAGGAAATTCTGGATGTTAAGAAAGTGATCAACACTTCAGGAGTATCTTTTTCCATGATCACTGATCCTCTGTGGAAGTTGGTCTATCAGTTTCTCCAAGACAGGTTTATGGCTGCCAAAACACCATCCCATTACTTGTCCAAAGAGCTCTTTACAGCTTCTAGAATGGTGTTAAAAGGGGTAGCTATTGACTGGAGCACTTACCTGCTTACAAAGATGGACCAACATTTTGTCAGAGTAACCAGGAAAAATGTCACATATGGTTCCTACCTGTATGCTTTCTTGACATATTCACGCCTAAAGAATGGTATGCTACCACCTCCTACATATGATCCAGTACCTCCTCCACGACCTTCAGAAGGGTTAGAACCTATTGATATAGAGGATCTTGATTCTCCTCCTCCACCGGTCATTCATCGAAAGAACTTGAAGCGTGTGGCAGATAAAACTCCTTCAGTTCTTCCTTCAATCACAATTTCTGCAACATCTAGTAGTGACCTCCCTGCTTACCTCACATGTAACAATTTGTTCAAAGCACATAGAGAGGGTTCCTTGGACATATCAGTCCCTTCACTGAACAGTCTAGTGTTGGGAGATGCCATTCCATTCCTCTGTAAAGACATTCAGAGTTCGATTGAACTTTCAGTGACAGCTTGTGTTCAACAACTGTATGCTTCCTTTTATGAAGAACTGATGCAGTCCAAAGACCAGTTGCATAAGGCAACATCAGAGTTAGCCTCTGCTAAATACACACTTGCAGATCTGTTCAAGCAGATGGAGCAACAAACCCAAATGATTGAGACTCAAAGAGAAGAAATGTCTTCTTTGAAGATTCAGCTAACAGAAGCTCAGTCAGAGGTCACTAAAATCTCAGAGGAGAAGGAGAGAATGTCCAAAGAAGCTCAAGAGTTTCAGACTCTTTTAGATGCAAAACTCTCAGTATTACAGACTGCTCATAACAAAGTGGAATCACAAGCTTTCCAAATCAAGCAGTTCCATGACCAACTGATGCAGTCACGGTCTATTCCTCCAAGCCCCAATGTTCCTTTGATTCCTTCTATCTCAAAGCAGGACTTGGCAGTTTTCCAGAGACAGGCCACATTGTGCCCTTTGTTCCAAGATAAAGTGGAAAGATTGCAGTCCAGGATGGATTTGTTATGGTCAATATTTGAGCATTTCGAAGAATATGTTCCTCCAGACCATTCTTTCTTTGTCCACTATCAATTGCAAAAGTTGGCCTTTTACATGAAGCTTTCAATGATGGATCTTCCTCTTCTAGAGGATGGTTGGAGTGGGGCTTGGTCTCTTGACTTACTGACAGAAGTGGTCCGTATGTTGCTATCCTACATGTATCTACGAGGTGATCTGTTGATTCTAGATGAAGTAGATATGGCTTGGTATGTGGGGGATGTGGTTTTGCAAGCTGTTTTATATGTCAACTATTTGGAGTTGCGGATAGATGACATGTTCCAGTGTTACTCTTCAAAAGTGGCTACTTGCCCTAATAATTCCTGGCACTCAATGATTGATTCTGTGGTCCTGAATCAATGTCAAAACACAGCTTCTACCTATGTATAGAGCACTAACCAACTGAGGGTGGATCTCTTAGATCACCTTTCCAAAAACCATCCATTTGATTCAACCTTTTTTTATGCCTACCAGAGAAGATCTGTTTTAGGTCCCTCTGTTCCTAGCCTACTGTACTACCAACAAATGGCTCATCGCTATGATACATATCTTTCCCTTTATCAAACCAATTCAACAGCAATGTTACCTCTTCTTTTCCAACCTCAATCTCTTCCTCAAATTCCCATATTTACATATTGCTCTTTTATTGAAGATAGAGTATTTTTTCCTTCTCCACCATGCCCTTCTCCATCTATCCATATACCTTCTACTTTTCCTATTTATCAATTAACATCTTTCCTAACCGATTCCCTTAAGTTTTTAGCCACTCTTTCTTTATCTTATTCCTCCTTTTATGATTTCGCATATCCATCTCTTCATTCTCCGTTACTTATTCCACTTCGATCTCTTGCCACTTCTATTTCTCAACCCCTTCAGTTGGTTAGTGAATATGAAGGGTTTGATTAGCAAATTCCAAGAAGACGAGGATGTGAGAGTGGAATTTTGGTGCCGATAAGTGCTTAAAAATAGCTAAAAATTATGAATATCAAGGGAAAAATAATCAACGTCGAAGGCGGTGGCTCGATTTAGGACGATTTTAAGCGCCAAAGTGCTTTAAAGGTGCCCGAGCGACACTTGTTGATTTTTCATAATTTTTCAAACTGTCTTGCAGGTTGACAAGAGTTACCGGCCAATGCGGGATGCCAAAGCCGGACGCCCAGAATTTTTCAGAGCTCAATTCGGAGTCCGGACGGGGAAATGGCCACAAAATGGTCAAGATATAAAAAGGTGGACACTTGGGAGGCCAAATTGGGCATGCCTTTTGAGTTTGGACCCCCCTCTAAAATTTTATGTACCTTATGAAGTAAAAAACGTGGAGAGAGAATAAAGAGGAGTGAAAAAACGTGGAGAAAACGTGGAGGAAGATGACGCCCGAAAAATGCGCCATGAATGGATGAGAGGCATCATGGCTGCTGCAAACAACTCCCCCAATTGATCATGGGGCTTGAATCCCCTCTGTTTGTGGACTCTATCGCCGTGCTTTGCTCCTCCAATGGTAGTCTCTATGAAGATCTCTGATTTCAATCTTTCTCTCTCCTCATCTCTCTCCCTTAAAGGCAGATTCATGTGGTGAAGAGGAAGAAGAAGAATGGATGATGGATGCTTGCCCAATGAAGACCGAATTGTTCCATGGTGTAAGAAGATTGAAAATTGTTGAATGTGGACTGTCATGAGCAGTAATGGTGGCTCGAAATCAGTCCCGAGATATGGCAAATAAAAAACCGCAACCCGCAAAGAACGGTAATCTCATTTTTACAAAGAAAAATGGTGTTTTTATGCAATTTGCTTGATGAATTCGTGTTCCCATTAGATGATAATGCATTATAATGTTGTCTTCAATGCCTTTCAAGTGTTTACGCTCAGAAAATCAGAAAATCATAAGTGTTGTGGATGAAATTAGTAGTGAAAAAGCCGTAAATATGCAAAATATGAAAAAATTGGGTGTTTTTGAGATATCAATGGAAAATATAATACGACACACCAACTAATCTTGTCTTTTTGCTGCAAATGAACCTAAGGGCCACAGCCCATAACCCATTTTGTATTTTCAGTCATTAATTATTGCAAAAAATGAGAGGAAAATAGGGAAAATAAGAGAAAAAATAAGGAAAAATGGATTTTGAGTTTCGAAAATCAAGGAAAAATAAGATTCATGTTTGTGGATATATGGGGGGTCTGAAGTATGAGGTTTAGCCTCAGTTCAGCCCTACCTCTATGTCCTAGTGAGTTTTTATGGCTTTTATGCAATAAAAATGCGAAAAATGAACCCTAAACCTATGAACGATGCACAACCTAAACGGGTGAGGGGGTGGAGTATATGAAAAGTATGTAAATGTTGAAGGAAATAATGAAGAACTTGCTGGTTTTTTTTGCATATCATATAGATTGGTTGATATTTAAAGATTAAGAACCTAGTAGCATGAGGGTTTCTCGGTGCTAGGTTCATTCAACGCTGCATACGAGCGATAGTCAAAATCCATTGAAAGAATATTTTTGCACTAAGCACCAAAGTTGATTTTCTTAATTGTTTGAGCACGTGGACATTCACAATTTGCATGAAGCATGAAATTTAAAATGTATCAGATAATACCTCCTGGATGCATAGCAATTGCTTTCTAGAGACATGACCAACGTTGAGTAAGTAAGGTTGTCTAAGCTGTAGGCTAGGCGTTGGGTCTAAAGGAAAGTAAAGTGAGGAAGCATGGTATATCTCCTGGAAATATGCAAATCATAAAAGAGAGGAGTTTGTGTCCGTGTGTGCTATATATGTTTAGCGACGCATCGAGGGGCCAATCCCCAAGGTGTAGGAGAGTCGCAGTGAGGTAGCGGCAGTCAGCCGTGGGAGGACCTCCTATGTTTGTGCTTCGTGCTATTTGGCAATGTGTTGGGACTCCCTCTGAGGAGTGTTAATTGGGTTAGAGTTGGACTACAAAATATAATACAAATGCAAGATGTTTAGGAAGATGATGTATGTGTTATCCACGCTCCTGGCCGCGAGGCCGTGGGGTTGTTGAGCGCATGATAGAGGTCCAACTAGTGCATGAGCCAGTGCTGGCCCGTTTTAGGTCCCATCAGTGGTGCGTTTGCCGGGAGCTGCCGATAAGTGGCGGTCTTCGAATCTTGGTCTCATAAGGAACCTGTTAGTTCTATTGGTCGATAGCCGCCTTGAAGCGGTGGATATCAAGTTAGTCTGATAGAAACCTTGGTCATCAGTATGACGGTCAATCCAAGAAATCCCCAACACCCAAAGGATACTTTGTCTATCTTGAACAGTCTAGTGGGATCTTTGACACGTCGGGTGATTGACTATTTTACCCTTTGCCCTGAAAGTGATACCATGCTTGAGTTTGGGTCACTATGGGAAAACACCCATGGAGCTATCTCTAAGATTAACAGCCCATGGAGATTAGAGAAAAGGGAAAGTGAAAGTAGTGCTAATATGACACAGTCATCTATGATAATTCATGATGATAATGTCATAGAAAAGACTGTGACAACGATGGTTAATATGCACATAGGAGGACATGATGATTATGATCTAAAGATACATCCGATGCTAGTGCCTGATGTAGTTCGGTACCATAGTGTGATTGCCAAGATCCATAAAGCATTGGATGATGTCTATGTGTGTGGAAAACCATTGTTAGTAAGGAAGATTTCATTAGGACCTATCCTAAGTTCTAGCAAAGTGGTGGTAGATGAGAATAGGCTTACTAGAACACCACTAGCAGATGATGGGATAGATTCCCTATTGCATAGTGTTGGACTCCCTAAACCACTTTGTGAGTTGGCGGAAAGGGAAGTTCATGGAATTAGTGACTCTTCCACACCAATAAAGGTGGAAATGGAAGAGATTAAAGACCCTAACACACTGGTATTAGGTCAAGAGGAATACGAAGATTTTAATGACCCAGTCTTGATCCCAAAAGGGAGGACTAAATGTCCTCCTCTTTATAAGGATCTCCCAGTGTTTTATGGGTTGCCAGATGAGGATCCGATGATTCATTTAAGAGAATATGACCTAACTTGCATTGCAAGTGGGTTTGACGATATACATCGGATGCTTGTATTCCCAAGTACCCTAAAGGGAGAGGCAAGGAAGTGGTACTGGAGCCTCCCAAGAGGGTCGATCAAATCATTTGAGGAGTCTTGTGATAGATTTCTAGATGAGTATGAAAAGCAGCTCCCTATGATTCAGGTCTTAGGGCAGCTTATGCAGTTTAGACAGGAGTCTTATCCTTCTGTTAAAGAGTATGCTAGAGCCTTTGATAGTATTCTTAGGCTTTGGCCAAGAAGATCCAGTGCACTACCAGATGATGTGCGATGTGAGCTCTTTCTGAATGGCCTAGAGATTAATACACAAATCCAAGTGGGACTGCGGAATCCTAAGTCGTTAAGGGAAGCAAAAATGCATGCCATTGATTATGAGGGTCACATTCAGAGATGTTGGAAAAACTTTTGGAGTTTTTCCCACTCAGTACAAGTGCATCCTAGCTTCCAACTATTTCTGCAAGAAGATGGCTCACTTGTTGATACCAAGGTAGCCTATGAGGGGAACCTTGGTGGCCAAATTTTCAAAGCAGAAAATGGCCATCTTATGAGTAGTAATGACATGCCTCTCAGTGAACAGGTTCCAAGCCATGTAAGTCCCAGTAGGGCTTGCAACACTTCCAGGAGAGATAGTTGTGATGGAAATATGGATCGCACCAATGGGCCTACGAGTGTTGATAAGAATTCTGTGTGTGGTTCTAATTTTGTTGCTAGTAAGGCTCTTGAGAGACCTTTGGTATTGGAATCATGCTTCCGGGTGGATGTTGTTCCCTCCAGTGAAAGCATGGTTCTTATGGAAGAAAATTTGCAGTATGGACGTAAGCAAGTAAAAACATCTTTTGTAAAGAGGATGCAAAATGCTAAAAGTCCACCTGTGCTTCACAAAGGTCATAAGGATGTGAGGCCATTTAGCCATAGGGATAAGTTTGCATTGAGTTTGTTAGACCAGTGCAGCAAATTGAGGGAATGCAAGAATATTAAGGGAAATGTGAGATGGGTTTGGAGACCCAAAATCTCCAAAAGTGTGGCAGGAATGTCTGATGCAAAGCCAAGGATCCCATCTGGATATATTCTGTTGAACCCCCGAGAGGATAAGATTGGATTTACATCTGACCATATACACTGCCTTGGGATACACCCATGTGATGTGCCTAGGCTTGAAGCTCTACCTAGTTTGGGTCGCAGCACTGATTTATGTGAAAACCCAAATAGAGGAGGTTCGAATGAGTACAAAGCTATGATTATTTCTCCCAAAGGAGCCACTCAGCCACTTGAATGACCAGCTTATTCAGATTACAGTAAATGTGGGACATGCGAGCCCACTAAGGTTGTTCATTTAGCTCATAGTGCCCAAGAAGGGATCGGTCTTATTGATGAGTTATTTGTGGAAAGGCTTGGACTTCTAGCTCTACATGAAGAAAACCCTAAGATTTAAAAAAAAAGAAAAAGATACAAGATCAAGCTTTTAGCTAACTTGCATGAGTAGCATGGGGCTAGTCGACCTATGATATGCTATCCTTGGCACCTTGGATTGTCTGATAGGGTGTGATGTATATGCCAAGGACATCAGTATTACGTGGACTAAAATGATCTATCTAGTTTTAAGCTAGAAAGGCTAGATGCTTTGGAGATTACGTCCAGATCTTGTTAGGCCAAGAGGGCCAGTTGTCTATTTAGTGCAGGTGCAGTTAATGGTTTCTTGTTTGAGTTCTGTGCTAGACAGGTTCGAAGAAGAGCTTTGAAGGAGCCTTTTGTTGCGTGGAAGCTTCCTGTGGCCCTATCCAGGTGATATCTTTTCTTTATGGGTACCGTGTTTTATGCTATTTGTGTCTGTGTACTTGTAGGAGATTTTCTTTTCTTGTTGGGGACCGACGTCCAAGGCATGAAGTCCCAAGTTTAGGTTAAGTATGTTTGAGGGAGGTCTGAGTAGTTGTTGCCTCCTGTAAAGACATTGTCAAGCGTCAAAAGACCTGTTTTAGATGGAAGTCCTAGTGACCCTGTTCTGCTAGCCTTCTAGGAAGCCATTCCAAGAGTTCTTGTTAGTTGTGAGGCCGTTAGAGAAGCCTGCCAAAAGAAAAAATGAGGATAAAGGAAAAGAAACCCTAAATATTCCAAAAGACAATAAATATATACAAAGGTGTGTAAAAAGGGGTTCTAACCCCTATCAAAGAAAAGAAAAGAAATGAAAATGTATACACAGTTGATCATTGCCTTGCGAAGGCCTAGTAGGTTCCTGGGGACGAGTCAAACCCGGGGACCGATGCCTTGTCTTCCTAGGGGTGGCATCTTGCTGAAAGAGAAATTAAGGAAGGTTGGAGCGAAAATAAAAGTGAGCGTCAAAAAATGATTAAGTGTCGCCTTGCGAGGGCTTGGTAGGTTCTTGGGTACCGAGACAAGACCTGAGGCCGATGCCCTGTTCTCCTTGGGTCACTATGCTCAGCTCCCTCCTTTTTACATACCCGAGTATGAAACATAAAAACCCTAAAAGAAGCAATGTGTTAAAGAAAATACTTCTTGATCAGGCTATAGGAGTTCTCGCCTAGTAGGGGCTCCTAGTTGTGTTGTCCTTAGTTAGGCAGGTAGTTCACACCACCACTTAGGGCAACCTCTTTGATAGATCTTTTTAGTTTGGCCGTGTTGGAGCAGTTGTTTAGTGACTAGCTTCGGATTTTTATCAGATTATATTAGGCCTACTCCTTGTGGATGTCATGCCTTAGTTTTGTCAGGGGGTAGGGTGAGCATTGTGCTGAGTTTTATCGCCTATTTGTTTTGTATTAGCTTGATGCTTCTTTGGTTGTTTATGTGCAGATATGTTCGTGGATTCGACGGGCTGAGTCGCCCTATCCCGTGGTCACCAATGAGAGCGGAATTTTGGTGCTGAGAAGTGCTTAAAAATAGCTAAAAATTATGAATATCAAGGGAAAAATATTCAACGTCGAAGGCGGCGGCTCAATCTAGGACGATTTTAAGCACCAAAGTGCTTTAAAGGCGCCCGAGCGACACTTGTTGATTTTTCATAATTTTTCAGACTGTCCTACAGGTTGACAAGAGTTACCGGCCAATGCGGGATGCCAAGACGGACGCCCAGAATTTTTCAGAGCTCAATTCGGAGTCCGGACGGGGAAATGGCCACAAAATAGTCAAGATATGAAAAGGTGGACACTTGGGAGGCCAAATTGGGCATGCCTTTTGAGTTTGGACCTCCCCTCTAAAATTTTATGTACCTTATGAAGCAAAAAACGTGGAGAGAGAATGAAAAGGAGTGAAAAAATATGGAGAAAACGTGGAGGAATATGACGCCCGAAAAATGTGCCATGAATGGATGAGAGGCCTCATGGCTGCTGCAAACAACTCCCCCAATTGATCATGGGGCTTGAATTCCCTCTGTTTGTGGACTCTATCGCCGTGCTTCGCTCCTCCAATGGCGGTCTCTATGAAGATCTCTGATTTCAGTCTTTCTCTCTCCTCCCTCTCTCTCCCTTAAAGGTAGATTTATGTGGTGAAGAGGAAGAAGAAGAATGGATGATGGATGCTTGCCCAATGAAGACCGAATTGTTCCATGGTGTAAGAAGATTGAAGATTGCTGAATGTGGACTGTCATGAGCAGTAATGGTGGCTAGAAATCAGTCCCGAGATATGGCAAATAAATACCCGCAACTCGCAAAGAACGGTAATCTCATTTTTACAAAGAAAAATGGTGTTTTTATGCAATTTGCTTGATGAATTCGTGTTCCCATTAGATGATAATGCATTATAATATTGTCTTCAATATCTTTCAATTGTTTATGCTCAGAAAATCAAAAAATCATAAGTGTTGTGGATGAAATTAGTAGTGAAAAACCCGTAAATATGCAAAATATGGGAAAATTGGGTGTTTTTGAGATATCAATGGAAAATATAATAAGACACACCAACTAATCTTGTATTTTTGCTACAAATGAACCTAAGGGCCACATCCCATGACCCATTTTGTATTTTCAATCATTAGTTATTGCAAAAAATGAGAGGAAAATAGGGAAAATAAGAGAAAAAATAGGAAAAAATGGATTTTGAGTTTCGAAAATCAAGGAAAAATAAGATTCATGTTTGTGGATATATGGGGGGTCTGAAGTATGAGGTTTAGCCTCATTTCAGCCCTACCTCTATGTCCTAGTGAGTTTTTATGGCTTTTATGCAATAAAAATGCGAAAAATGAACCCTAAACCTATGAACGATGCACAACCTAAACGGGTGAGGGGGTGGAGTATATGAAAAGTGTGTAAATGTTGAAGGAAATGATGAAGAACTTGTTGGTTTTTTTTGCATATCATATAGATTGGTCGATATTTAAAGATTAAGAACCTAGTAGCACGAGGGTTTCTCAGTGCTAGGTTCATGCAACGCTGCATACGAGCGATAGTCAAAATCCATTGAAAGAATGTTTTTGCACTAAGCACCAAAGTTGATTTTCTTAACTGTTTGAGCACGTGGACATTCACAATTTGCATGAAGCATGAAATTTAAAATGTATCAGATAATACCTCCTGGATGCATAGCAATTGCTTTCTAGAGACATGACCAACATTGAGTGAGTAAAGTTATCTAAGCTATAGGCTAGGCGTTGGGTCTAAAGGAAAGTAAAGTGAGGAAGCATGGTATATCTCCTGGAAATATGCAAATCATAAAAGAGAGGAGTTTGTGACCATGTGTGCTATATATGTTTAGCGACGTATCGAGGGGCCAATCCCTAAGGTGTAGGAGAGTCGCAGTGAGGTAGCGGCAGTCAACCGTGGGAGGACCTCCTATGTTTGTGCTTCGTGCTATTTGGCAATGTGTTGGGACTCCCTCTGAGGAGTGTTAATTGGGTTAGATTTGGACTACAAAATATAATACAAACGCAAGATGTTTAGAAAGATGATGTATGTGTCATCCACGCTCCTGGCCGCGAGACCGTGGGGTTGTTGAGCACATGATAGAGGTCTGGCTAGTGCATGAGCCAGTGCCGTCCCGTTATAGGTCCCATCAGGATGGAGCTTGACTGATTCTCTTACAGGACCTCAGATAAACTGGCCAATAATTCCAGGGGATTGGACAACTGCCAGTCAAGCATACCAGAACTACCTTCATTTTGCTCACCAATATTCACAATCTGTAGATCCTTCAGTGAGATTGATAGCTCATTTTGCTTGGTATCTAGCATACATGCATAGCATTCCTATAATGATCAAAAGGCCATTCCAAAGCTTTGTATGAATGTCAATGTGAAAATTGATTCCCAATGGTTGGATGTCCTCTATTTTCATGCCCTATGTCTACCTAGCCGTTACCTTGTTTTGCTAGAAATGATGTGCTGTATGTAGTTCTTTCAAAATCCTCCAAAGACATTGATTCCCAACAGTTGGATGTCATGTATTTTCATGCCCTATGTCTACCTAGCAGTTACCTTGTCTTGCTAGAAAGGATGTGCTGCTTGCAGTTCTTTCAAAATCCTCCAAAGACATTTGTAGATGAATCCTTCTCCATGGATCGTTTTCGAAACCACCAAGCCTTCAAAAGGGATCATCTTCATTGATGCCTTTGCAATATATTTTGGATAATTCTTAATGATATATATCTCTCTTTTTGGAGTTGTCATTCAGATGGTTGTGTTAGTGTTTGTGTGTGTGTTGTAATAATTGTATATGATGAAATTATACTAGTTGAGAATAACTTGTTCGAGAGCTCTTTTCAAACTATTGATGGTGATGGTGGATGGAAGCCTATGGTGGAAAGCTAAAGAAAACCTCTCATATCCTTTGCAAATTTGTTATGGATTTTAAATGATTAATCAGATAAGTTAATGAATAATGGAAGTTTTCCTTTAGTATTTCTTCTCAAGATACAAGTAATAAGTTGGGGTCGTGGTTTGGCAAGATTATAAAAAGATCCGACAGAAGATAAAATTGAGCTCTTAATGAAATTATATTCTTCTTTTCCTTAGGTCGCAAGGATGCTTCCTTTCTAAGTGTGGGGATATATGTTGAGAGTGGAAAAAGACTGAATTTTTGACTGATTTTTGTTATTTTTGAGGACTGAATGATTGATTTTTGATGGATTTAGAGTGATGTGTGGTTGTTAAAGGAAGTGTTTGAGAGTGTTTTGGATTATATTGATTGTGTTTTGGAAGTTCATGATGATTCTTAGTGGAGATATAAAGTTCTATGATGTTCTGATAGGGTCTGATTGGTTCTGTATAGCTTATGTTTTATTCTGATTTTCTTCAGTATTGTAACTGTTCTGTTTTGATAGAATTAACTATCTCTCTCTCTCTCTCTCTCTCTCTCTCTCTCTCTCTCTCTCTCTCTCTCTCTCTCTCTCTCTCTCTCAATAGTACATCATATCCTCACTTTAATCCTCTCATAATAACTCTCAATAATCCTTCTTAGGTTGTGGATGCACCTCCCAAGAGGTATGTCTGATATGACGAGTCACCAGAGCCACTACAGTGTCTTTTCACAGCTCACTACTGTCACTGTCACTCAAACTTCTCTTCAGTCTTCAACAGCTGCTTCTTCCATTTGTTTTAGCTCTTTTGAACTTATATTCATCATTTCCAAAGGTTAGAAAACTTTCCCAAAGTCACACATACATTCTACAGAACACTTACAGAAGGTCTACAGAACAATTATAGTACAGTACCAGAGCAGCTACAGGACAGTTACAATACAAAGACAGAGCAGAGACACAGGCTCTACAGAAAGTCTATAGAACAGTTACAAAAGGTCATCAGAACCTCATTACTCATACTCAAACCATTACATACTATCAAAAACTATTCAATAGGCTTCCAAAAGATTTCAATCTTCATCAATCATCAATCCATGCTTCATACAGAAGAAAATCAGAACAAAACAGAAGCTATACAAAAGGTATACAGAACCAATCAAACCCTATCACAACATCATAAAGCTTCATATCTCCACTAAGAATCATCATGAACTTCCAAAATACTCTCAAACACTTCATTTAATAACCATACATCACTCAAAATCCATCAAAAATCAATCATTCAGTTCTCAAAAACAACAAAAATTAGTTAAAAATTCAATCTTTTTCCACTCTCAACATATATCCCCACACTTAGAAAGGAAGCGTTCTCGTGACCTAAGGAAAAGAAGAATATAAGTTCATTAAGAGCTCAATTTTATCTTCCGTCGGATCTTTAATAATCTTGCCAAACCATGACCCCAACTTATTACATGTATTTGATAGAAAAAACTACTAAAAGAAAACTTCGTTATTCATTAACTCATCTGATAATCATTTAAAAAGTCATAACAAATTTGTAAAAGATATGAGAGGTTTTTCTTTAGCTTTGTACCATAGGCTTTCCATCCACCATCAATAGTTTGGAAAGAGCTCTCGAACAAGTTATTCTCAATCAACACGGACTCATCACATACAATTATTACAACATACACACAAACACTAACACAACCATCTGAATGACACCTCCAAAAAGAGATATATATCTATAATTAAGAATCATCCAAAATACATTGCAAAGTCATCAATGAATATGATCCCTTTTGGTTTCGAAAACGATCCATGGAGAAGGATTCGTCTACAAATGTCTTTGGAGGATTTTGAAAGAACTGCAGGCAGCACATCCTTTCTAGCAAAACAAGGTATCTGCTAGGTAGACCTAGGGCAAAAAAATACAGGACATCCAACTGGTGGGAGTCAATGTTCACATTGGCATTCATACAAAGTTTTGGAATGGCCTTTTGATCATTATGGGAATGCCTATGCATGTATGCTAGATACCAAGCAAAATGAGCTGTCAATCTCCCTGAAGGATGTAGAGATTGTAAATATTGGTGAGCAAAATGAATGTAGTTCTGGTATGCTTGACTGGCAGTTGTCCAGTCTTCTGGAATTATTGGCTAGTTTATTTGAGGTCCTATATGAGAATCATTCGAGCTCCATCCTCATCTTCTTGAAATCTGCTGATCAAACCCTTCATATTCACTAACCAACTGAGGGGATTGAGAAATAGGAGTGGCAGGAGATGGAAGTGGAATAGGTAACAGAGGATGAAGAGATGGGTAGGCAAAATCATAAAAGGAGGAATAAGATAAAGAAAGAGTGGTTGAAAACTTAAGGGAATCGGTTAGGAAAGGTGTTAATTGATAAATAGGGAAAGTATAAGGTATATGGATAGATGGAGAAGGGCATGGTGGAGAATGCAAAAATACTCTATCTTTAATAAAAGAGCAATATGTAAATATGGAAATTTGAGGAAAAGATTGAGGTTGGAAAAGAAGAGGTAAGATTACTGTTGAATTGGTTTGATAAAGGGAAATATAGGTGTCATCATGATGAGCTATTTGTTGGTAGTACAATAGGCTAGAAACAGAGGGACCTAAAACATATATTCTCTAGTAGGCATAAAAAAAGGTTGAATCTTATGGATGGTTTTTGAAAAGGTGAGCTCAGAGATCCACCCTCAGTTGGTTAGTGCTCTGTACATAGGTAGAAGATGTGTTTTGACGTTGATTCAAGACCACAGAATCAATCATTGAGTGCCAGGAATTATCAGGGCAAGTAGCCATTTTTGAAGAGTAACACTGGAACATGTCATCTATTTGCAACTCCAAATAGTTGACATATAAAATAGCTTGCAAAACCACATCCCCCACATACCAAGCAATATCTACTTCATCTGGAATCAATAGATCACCTCGTAGATACATGTAGGATAGTAACATGGTATCTGTCGTCACAGAATCTTCAAGCACCATATGGACCACTTCTGTGAGTAACTTAGGAGACCAAGCCCCACTCCAACCATCCTCTGGAAGAGGAAGATCCATTGTTGAAAGCTTCATGTAAAAGGCCAACTTTTCCAATTGATAGTGGACAAAGGAAGAATGGTCTGGAGGAACATATTCCTGGAAATGCTCATTTGTCGACCATAACAAATCCATCCTGGACTACAATCTTTCCACTTTATCTTGGAACAAAGGACATAATGTGGCATGTATCTAGAGAACTGCCAAGTCCTACTTCCAGATAGAAGAAATCAGAGGAACATTGGGGCTTGGAGGAACGGATCGTGACTGCGTCAATTGGTCTTACAACTGCTTGATTTGGGAAGCTTGTGATTCCACTGTGTTATGAGTAGTCTGTAAGGCTGAGAGTTTTGCATCTAAAAGAGTTTGAAACTCTTGAGCTTCTTTGGATATTCTCTCCTTCTCCTCTGAGATTTTAGTGTCCTCCGACTGAGCTTATGTTAGCTGAATCTTCAAAGAAGATATTTATTCTCTTTGAGTCTCAATCATTTGGGTTTGTTGCTCCATCTGCTTGAACAGATCTACAAGTGTGTCTTTAGCAGAGGCTAACTCTGATGTTGCCTTATGCAACTGGTGTTTGGACTACATCAGTTCTTTGTGAAAAGAAGCATACAGCTATTGAACACAAGCTGTCAATGAAAGTTTAATCGAACTCTGAATGTCTTTACAGAGGAATGGAATGGCATCTCCTGACACTAGACTGTTCAGTGAAGGGACTGATATGTCCAAGGAACCCTCTCTATGTGCTTTGAACAAATTGTTACATGTGAGGTAAGCAGGGAGGTCACTGCCAGATGTAGCAAGAATTGTGAATGAAGAAAGAATTGAAGGAGTTTTATCTGCCACACGCTTCAAGCACTTTCACTGAATGACCAATGGAGGAGGGGAATCAAGATCCTCTATATCAATAGGTTCTGACTCTTCTGAAGGTGGTGGGAGAGGTACTGGATTAGATGGAGGAGGTGGAAGCATACCCTTCTTTAGGTCTGAGTATGTCAAGAAAGCATACAGGTAGGAACCATATGTGACATTTGTGACATTTACTTTGACAAAATGTTGGTTCATCATCTTTGTAAGCAGGTAAGTGCTCCAATTAATAGCTACCCCTTTTAAAACCATCCTAGAAGTTGTAAAGATCTCTTTGGACAAGTAATGGGATGGTGTTTTGGCAGGCATAAACTTGTCTTGGAGAAACTGGCAAACTAACTTCCAAAGAGGATCAGTGATCATGGGAAAAGGTACTCCTAAAGTATTGATCACTTTCTTAACATCCAGAATTTTCTTGGTCTGCTTCTGTAACAGCTTGAAAATCTCATCGTTGGAGAATAATTGTCTAGCTGTAACAAAGGGCTCTCCTTTGTAGAGAAGAGAAAAATCCTTCCCTAACCCTCGGGGTGTCAATATCATGGAAGCACCATGAACCAGTCCCGACTTCTTGCTGTATGAGGCAAGGAACTCATCACACAAGGATGGATCATCTGGAATCAAGGGGAATGAGGCAGCCACGAAAGTCACAAGTCCTACTTTTGCTATAGACTCAAAAGCCAATAGGGAAAAATAATCCCTACTAACCAGCGAGACATACTGGATAGGAGGACGAGCATGAGGCACCATTCAAATGGAAAACACACACACCACAACACAGACAATCACAAAGAATGCCTGCAAAACAACCAAAGGGCTATAAAAAAGAAATCAATCAAAAGAAAGACATACATACACAAACGTAGCTAACCCATTTACCACCCCAAATAATCCACATCCTAGAAAAAATTCGGCATGATCTCTACACATATGTGATTGAAAACTTCATGTGATGTAACAAACATGCACCCAAAACCCCGTATTAGGCAAGAAAGAAAGAAAAAACTACAAACCATACACGTAATCGTAATACATAGACAAACCATAATACCATAAAAATATACATCAGGACCTGACCATAACCTTGACCATCAATTTTAACTAAGAGGACTTTACGTGCCCATCCCACGAAGCGTGTTTATTAAAAAGGGAAAAAAAGTGCAGTGAGGGAGAATTGTTTTAATGAAGGGTTCATTTTAAGAAATTATTAACAATGGGTGACATTTTATTAGGTTATAAACCTTAATAAGAAAACGGTGGTTCATTCTTAAAATTTTAATTACAAATTATTAGGGTGAAACGGTGCTTTATTAAAACCCAGACTAGGATTCCTAGACTGAGTCTCTAAATGCAAATTCATTAATTAAAAATTAATAGTAATGTGGAGCGTTTTTTTGCCAGCGTGTGCTTTTTGTGACGATTGGTTCATTTTTATTAAAAATTAAGGTGCCTCTTAACCGCACGTAGCGCGTGCAAAGTGAACGGCTGGCTGATTTTTATTTATTAAAAACTGTGTGTTTAACGCGAATGTGTGTGGAAAATATGGGTGAATATAGTTCATTTTAGCAATTAATTGTGGTTAAGGGGTAATTAAAATAAATAAATCTCACAAAATAAATACCTGGTACGGGTGTGTATGCAATGGACTGAAGGCGCACGGAGTAGTCCCCCCAGTAGCAATGAATCCAGTCAAACAAAAACAAATACCACTGAATGAAAAAAATAAAGCACCTTAGTATTTTTTATGATTTTTATTTTATTTTTATTTTTATTTTTATTTTATCTATTTATGGTTTTTTTTCATTTGTATTTTGGGTGCGTTTGTTTTGTGTATATATTGTTTGGTTTGGTTAAATTGTTTTGCTATTTTTATGTTTTTTTTATTTTTCTTTAAATAATTAAATCAAGATATATAACACATGGATATATTATGAAGTATAAGAGTGAATTTTCAGCCATCCAGCAAGTGTCCACAATGTATGTTAATTGATCCATGATTTTCAGCTGATTTTTAGGATTTAATATGATTTTTTATGAAGTGAAGTATTAAAATTAGAATTTTCTTGCTTCAAATAATATTTTTACCTTTTATGGAAATATTTTTAATTGAGAAATTAGTGACAAAAGAGTCAAGGGATTTTGTAAAATTTTTTGGATTTTTTTGAATTTATTTTTGAATTTTTACTAATTGTTAATCAAATTTACTCATTTTTCATGTAATTTTGAATGAGTTTTCAGATTTTAAATTTTTTTGCAATTTATTTTTTGGAATTTATACTTTTAAAAATATTTCAAATAATTTGAAAAATATTGGTAAATTTTCAAAAATTTATATGTAATTTTTTCTGATTTTAAATGAATTTTTAAACTTTTTATTTATTTATTTATTTATTTTTATGTATTTTTACATATTTGCGTGTTGGAAAATACAAGGCAGTACTCGGGCTGCGTGTGAACGGCGAAGGATGACTGCGTGTGAACGGCGGGTCTACAATACTCTACCGTACGAACAAGTCGGTAGAGCGTCCTCGCATGAAACTAACTAGGGTTAGTGGGGGGGGTTAAGCTAACTAGGGTTAGTTGGGGGGTTAGTTGATTATTAACTAGTGTTAAGTTAATTACGAACTAAGGTGAGGTTAAAAACTAACTAATGGAAGGTTAAAAACTAACCAGAAGTGGCTGTGGTGGTGGAGGTGGAGGGGGAGGTGGAGGAGGAGGAGGGGGAGGAGGGGGAAGAAGAGAAGAAGGCGGAGGAGAAAAAGAAGAAGCAGGAGGGGAGAAGAAGGGGAGGGGGAAGGAGGGAAGAATGGAGGAGGAAGGAGAGGACGCGGACGCAATGGCACATGTAAGTTTTCTTTTTTTCTTTTCTTTTCTTTTCTTTTTTCTTCTTTTTTTTCATTTTCTTTATTTCTTTCTTTTTTTCTTCTCTTTCTCTCTCTTTTTTTCTCTTTATTTGTTTTTTTGCTCTTGTTGTTCTCTCTTTTTTCTTTCTCTTTTTTTCTTTCTTGTTGTTCTTTCTTTTTTCTTTCTAGCTATATATATATATATATATATATATGTTTGGATTTAAGTATTATTAGGATTATGGATTAGGTTGTGTTTTATTCTCTCTCTTCTTTTTTTTGCTGTGGTTGTTTTTGTTTTTTGTTTTTTTTTAAAGAAAAAAGAGAAAAAAAAATAAAAATGGAAAATAGAGGGCCAAGAAACACATCCTTGGCTCGTGCGCATGTGCGGGCTGGGGTTAAAAAATAAATATTTGTAGTGACGGGGTCAAATGGGCAAGGACGATAATGCGCAAGCCACGGACACCACAGGGGAATCCCGAGGCGCATAAAACCAAAAACAGGCGCGTTCACGCGTGACACGAGAAACGCGGTCACACGGGAAAATGGAAGAAAAATTAATAAAATCCAAACCGTTCGTCGAATCAGAAAATTGTTTTTTAAAAAAAGTGCCGAAAAACGAGGGGAAAAGGATGAAAACATTCAACACCGGGTGCGGGGCAAAATCAGGGTGTTCACATGGAAAAAACACAAAACCAAACTTGAAAACACATACGGGCATTAATATCGGAAAATCCACGTTTTGGAATGAAGTGCGGAAAGAAGGAAATTTGTGCAGAACAAGGTCTCCCACAACCCTATCATGATGAAACACAACTTAGATTGAGATAGGATGCGTTCACATGGGAGAAACCCCAAAAATGGGCCTAAAAATGTACTCGGAAATTAATACGAGAAAAACTGTACGCCCGAATAGAGGACAGTAAAAAGCAAAAATGTCCGTACAAAAGGGATTCACATGATTAGTGCATCAAAACTAAGTTTGGGGAAAATTAGGAGGGGTTCATGTGGAAAAAACACTAAAAACACATCTGAAAACACTCGGTAAAATTAATAACTTAAAATCCGGCAGTCGAAAGAGGGGGATGGAAAAAGGAAAAACTGGGGAAAAGGTTGGGAGGACACAGTTGTCAAATTAAACTGGAATTCCGATAAAAATAGGACAAGTTCACATGGAAAGATATGAAAAATAAGCACGAAAAGATTTCAAAACCCGTAAAAAATCATAATGGATGAACCGTGCATCGAAATGACATGGAATAAGAAGGGGAAATGTAAAGGGGGATGGGTAGGACAGGTGTGACATATACGATCAGGATTCTGAAGCAATAAAGATGCGTTCACATGGAAAACTATCCATTTTACAGGAATTGCTTCAAAAATTAATAACTTGAGAACCGTCTGTCAGAACATGGGTTGGTAAAAAGAATAAATAGGCAGTTCAAAGGGACGAATAGGGCTGTAAGGTTGGATTGGGATTCTAGTGAACGTAGGGTCCGTTTACATGAAAAAATCACAAAACAAAGGATAAAGGCAAACGATCAAGAAACAACCTCGGGGAGAGGGTGAAATAGAACGGAGGAGTGGGGAAGGGACCCCATCCGGATAAAATGAAGTCATGATATAGATATATGATTAGAACAGGGTATATGCATGGGGGTATAAAACATAGACATGTAGGGACGCGTCCCCACACTTAGAACCTTAGCAGGAAGGGTAACCCAAACATCAAGGACCTGGTACCTCACATCAGATCGACCACGAAAATCCCCACACTTAAGACATGACCGTCACTGAGAAGCAGAAAGTGTAGGGTTAGAAAAACTTGGCCCATATTGGCGAGGAGGAATGTCAACTATCGAGGTTGTGTCGAGTGTCGTTGTGTTGAGGCTGGAGGAGGTAACAAGGTGTCTGCACAGCGCATGTTCTTCATGGTAGGGACCATGCAGCAGCACCCAGGGAGGTAGCTGGTTGAAGGAATCATAGGAAATTTGTCGATGACGAGGGATATTGCACTCAACTCACGAGCACTCAAATGGATTGAAAGAGCAGTCACTCGCCCCATTACGAACGTCACTCGAAGAAAATAATGATGAAAACCCAGAGCTCACACCCGGTTTAGAAATCGACAAGGGATTGATGTAGAGAGAGTATGCCAGGGTGCACAATTGATGGTGCATCAATGCGTCCAACCCCGTCTGGCATAGGTGCAAGTAGGAAGGCTAGGGAGCCTTGTAGTGCAGTGTACATAACAGAGTGGCGTGTATTGTGCTGATGGCAGAAACCCAGCCCGTGGGTGCATAGGAAAATAGAAACATACCTGACTCGAGTGGTCGCAACGTCCCTCAATCCTCACCTCTCGATAATTGATTGAAGAAACACCAGTCACACTTGACCCACCCTCTGTCTCACACTCTATTGAAAGATACAGAAGGCAACCCATTCGTGAAACCCATTGATGGAATCCTTACTGTCACTTGTGTAAAAGTTGTATGTCTTGTGCGCATTTGATGGTGCAATTGTGCATCCCGCCCTGTGCTGGCATACAGTGCAAGAAGGAAGGCCAGGGAGCCTTATGGGGCAGTGCACATGAACAGATCGTGCGTTGTGCATTGAGAGGCCCATCCCGTGCATGCAACACTCCGTTCACACATCTCACCTCTCATTTGATTTAAAGGAAAAGACTGGTCACTCAGTCCACCCTCTGTCTCACTCTCTAATAGATACAGAGAACAGCCCATTCTCACATCCCCATCTTGTTAGGATGAAAGCTCACATCACTCAAAGGGCTGGTGATGAAGATCATGTCGACTGTTGTTGTCGTCAGGATCTTGAAGTTGAGGCATACCCAGGGAGGCAACCAACAAATCTCATACTTCAATGATTTTTAAGAAGGGTCGTCTGTTAAGAAGGGCAAACGAACTGATATTGCAAAGATAGCACACCAAGGGAGGTGGCTTCGAATTACTTGCGGGAAAGGTTCTACTGGTGATGAGTCAGCTATCCTGAATTGCAGGGTGTTACCACCTTTTCCATAGTCAGCTTCCCACCCAAGGGTGTTTCCACCTTTTCTTGGAACGAGGCCTGTTATGACAGGGAATTTCTTCCTTTTCTCCCATAACAATTTCGTTTATTTTTTTTCTTTTTTTTTCTTTTTTTCTTTTTCTTTTTCTTTTCATTAAGAAAGAGAATGGTAGAAATACCATGTGTCAAGACCAACCTCGCCACTGTTGTTGGATCAGACGAGAAGAGAACAATGTCAGGTTGAGATGTTTTTGCGAGGGGGTAGCAGAACGAGATTGCCTCATGAGGAGAATCATAAGGGCTATTAGAAGCACGACGAGAAGGACAGCGCGCCGCCCAAAAGGGAAAGGGTAGGTCAACTATGATTATCAACATCCCCAGGGAGGGAAGTACATCTTCAGGCGATAGCCATTCATCAGGAAAGGATCATCGGAGGCATCAACGGTGTACCTGAACAGAGCTGTTAGGATTGACAGCAAGTACCTTGTATGGGCCCATCTACCGTTGTTGAAGCTTGCCAGGAAACTTGCCGAATCTTGAATCATAGGCTAGGACAAGATCACCTTCTTTGAACTCTTTGTGCTTAATGAAACTATCATGATAGGCCTTGCGTCGCGCTTGAGTAGTTTCCATGCACTGTAGGGCCATCCACTGTATCTCATCCAAGTATTCCAAGTGGAGGAGACAGCGTTGCAGTGACTCATCATCTCCCAATCATTCTTTAACTGCCACTCGCAAAGAGGAAAATTCCAGCTCAATAGGGAAGACGGCTTCTGTACCATACACTAATTGAAAAGGGGTCTGTCCTGTAGCTGCCTTAT
Organism: Lygodium microphyllum; assembly: GCF_053477565.2. Lineage (NCBI taxonomy): Eukaryota > Viridiplantae > Streptophyta > Polypodiopsida > Schizaeales > Lygodiaceae > Lygodium > Lygodium microphyllum. The sequence goes on along the minus strand of NC_141155.1, from coordinate 108,899,684 downwards.
GAGAGGTTCTGTATGCCCAGAGGGCCTCTGTAAGTCGATCGTCCCAATCAAGACGATGTGCGGCAATCGTTCTTGTCAGAATTGAGCAGAGGATGCGATTGGTGACTTCAACTTGGCCATTGGCTCTGGGGTAATAGGGAGTGGACTTGCAATAGCAAATCTTATACAGCTCTGTCAACTCCTCCATGATTTTGTTAAGGAAATGAGTACCTCCATCACTTACCAGCTCAAGGGGACTGCCAAAATGGGTGATAATATTCTCGTACATGAATAGGGCTACACTGTTACTATCATCCCGCTTCAGAGCTTTAGCTTCACACCATTTTGTGACACAATCCGTACTTATTGAAATGTATCTATTTTGCTTTTGTCTGTGGGTGGATCAATGGGACCCACAAAATCAATCCCCCACTTCTCAAATGGCTTTAGGGGAAGAACAGGTTGCAAGGGCATGGCACTTGTTTTGGCGGGTTTTCCCATTTGCTCTAACAAGCATCACATCTTTTGCAATAGTCGTATGCATCCTTGTGGAGGGTCGGCCACTAGTATCCTGCTAACAGAGCGTTCCTGGATATCGCTTCTCCTGCAAAGTGTCCACCACATGGTTCATCATGGCATGCTTTTAACCCAATTTCATCCCTTGCAACACATCTTTGCAGCACCTCATCTTTGCCTCTCTTGTACAATGCACCGCCTAGCAAGGTGTAGGGGGCTGATTCTAGCAAAAGCTTCTTCTTCTTACGGCTTGAGATGCCAGGATGATACTTTTGAGTTTCCAGGAGGTTGGCTATGTCTGCATACCAGGGAGAAACTGTTTCAACTAGAAACAAGGAAGCATGAGGAAGGTCTGGATCATCATGTTCCTCTTCTTTTGATTGAGGGATCCGTGATTGATGATTGGCTAGGACGTGGGAACGGCCAAGCTTAGTGACCACTTCAAAATCGAACTCTTGGAATAGGAGCAACAATCTCATCAGTCATCCTTTAACATCTGATTTGTTCATCAAGAAGGACGGGGCTTCATGATCCACATAAAACTTGAAATGCGTTGATAGTAGATAGTGTCGAAACTTCTCAAGTACAAACACCATTGCTAAGCACTCAAGCTCTGTCACTGTAGAGTTCCGTTCCCTATCAGTGACCTTTTGACTTGCATAATAAATTGGTTGATCTAATTTAGAGGGGCCCTTTTGATATAGGTCAGCACCTAGCCCTTCAAACTGATGCATTTGTGTGCACATGGGACTCCTTCGTCCAATACGGAGGTTGTAAGATAGTGCTTGGATGAGGCACTGTTTTAGGATATTAAAGGCTTCTTCACAGTCATCAGTCCAAAGAAAATCAGCTTCTTTCCTTAAGAGCTTGTGCAGAGGGGCTGCCTTGGTTGCAAAATGTACAATAAATCTTTTGTAGTACCCCACATGGCATCCTCTCAATTGCTTAAGGTTTGTTGATGTTGTTAAAGCAGAAATCTTTTCAATCTTCACCGGGTCTATTGCAATCCCTTGTGCAGAGACAATATGGCCCAAAAGAACTCCCAAGGAGACACCAAAGACACATTTGTCGAGGTTGAGAGAAATCCCATACTCTCGGCATCTGTCAAAACATTGCTCTAGGTGTCCCCAATGCTCTCGGATCAAACTATAGACACAAAAGTCATCAAGATACACCTCGATGAAATCATGCAAATGATTCTAAAAGGCAGCCATCATTACTCGTTGAAAGGTGGCAGGAGCATTATAGAGCCTGAATGGCATCACTCTATAGGCATAGGTCCCCCATTCTGTGGTGAAGGTTGTTTTGGATTGGTTCTCTTCTGCAATTTGAACTTGGTTATATTCGCTGAATCCATCTAAGAGGGAATATAGCTCATGGTCTGCCACTGTGTCCAATAGTTGGTCTATAAAAGGGATAGGGAAATGATCCTTCTTCATCTTCAAATTGAGCTTTCGAAAGTCGACACATATTCAAAGTTTCCTGTTCTTCTTGGGTACTACCACAATGGGCGAAACCCATTCACTATTCACGGGATAAATGAACTCTGCTTCAAGAAGTTTCAATAATTCGGCCTTCACCAGAGCATAGTAATTAGGATTCATACGCCTTTGTCTTTGCCTTACAGGTTTGGCATCAGGCTCTAGGTCAATGTGATGCTGGCATACTGTGGGATCAATCCCCTTTAGGTCTTTATATGACCAAGCAAACACATCTAAGTTCTCTTTGAGTAGGTCTCGCAGGACCACTAGTTCTCCCTCTGGAAGATTGAGACCCAATTTTAGGTGACATTCGTCAATATCCAGGAAAGTTACTTGCCTTTCACCTTCCACTTCGAAGATAAATGTCCCACGGATTGCTTCTGGATAGAGGTCTGACTCTTTCAAGAGAGTAGTATCCTCCTGACTCTTTCAAGAGAGTAGTATCCTCATCTGATGTTCCGCTAGAACTAGTGTCCTCCTTCTGAACAGATGACTTATTTTCCTATTGAGGTTGCTGGAAGGGTATCAGAGCTTTGTTTATTTCTGCTTGAGTGGTAATTTCTTCTGGACTTAGGGATTCATCTTTAGAGGATGTGTCTAGGAATGTCACATAGCACGGACCTTCTAGAGGCCGTGGCTCTGAGGGCTTTGGCTTCTGTTGACAGGGGGCATCATCATCTTTTGTCCAAAATGAATGGTCAGCGTGACATGAGCCACTGGTGAACTTAATTTTTATGCTTCTAATCCATTGCTTATATAGATTCTATATACTTTATGGTCCATTCGTCAACCCAAACGGAACCATGGTCATTCGATCCAACACCCTGAGATCTTCGGCCTCTGAGGTCTCTATAGGGACATCAACAAGATCATCCGCTATCAAAGAAAATTCTTCATTTGCACTTTCATAACTTGCTTCATTTTCTTCCTCATCATTTTCATCCTCTTTCTCTGAAGGCTATGTCTCTGCTTCTGTAGAGGCTCTGTAGGAAAAGAACAGATCTTTTGCCTCTGCATCTTCTTCTGCTTCTGTCATAGCTTCTGACTCTGCTTCTGCCTCTGGCTTTGGCTCTATGTCTGTTACTGTCTCTGTATCCACTCTATCTCTGTTCTGCCTCTATTCTGTATTTGCTCTGTATCTGTACTGTATCTACTCTATCTCTGCTCTGTAACTGTTCTGCCTCTACTCTGTAACTATACTGTCTCTGCTCTGTATCTGCTCTGTAACTGTACTGCCTCTGCTCTATTTCTATGACTGTCATGTAACAAGGAGAACAATACATCCATGCTTCTATTTCACTATCAGAGGTGATTTTTGAAGTTAATTCTAGTTGAGGCAAGAGGTATTCACCCATGGACAAGGATTTTACTTCCCTTGACAGTTGGCTTACAGTGCCCATTGTTAGGGACTGTGCCTCTGTTTTCTTAGAAAAGATCTGCTTAACAGCCTCTTTGTCTCCTGATGTACCATCTGTGACCTCGTTGGAGGAGTCAGTTATGGCTTCGATGGATGTGGATCCATTGTCCTTTTGCGATCCATACAGCTTTAACACCGCTTTGTTGGGTCCTCTGCTTAAGGTTAGGGTTCCTTTGAACCAGTTCGTCCTGGCTCTTGCTTCAAAAAGTCAAGGTCTTTCCAACAGCAGAGGATATGAGGTCCCATAAGAATTTGGTTCAACCACCAAATATGTCAGCCAATAATCTCTTCCTGCAAGAGTTGTTTTTACGTATGGGAGGATACCTAACGGTTTGACTTTGCTTTGGTCTGCCAATCTGATAAGCCACTGTGTAGGTTGAATTCCTTGCAACCCTAAGTCCTTCATTGTCACATCCGTCATTATGTTTACTGATGAGCCTCCATCAATCAATGCATCTGAAATGAAGCATCCTTCTATCCATACACTAATCTCTAGGGTTCCAGGATCTAGGAAGGCATTAGCCACATCGACTTCCTTTATAGGCTCTGGGGCCTTATTAGTCTTGGTTGCTATTGAAGGGGCGATCATTAGTCCACGTCTTCTTGTCCAAATGCTTTTGAATTTCTTTTGGCAGCTGGTAGACAGCATTAGCAACTGTCGAAATGTTAAGTTTAGTTTAAAAGTCTCTAGGTCTTTTACCAAGTCATAATCTTTGATAGGATCCACAGGCTTCTCCAGCTGGCTGGGGAATGGAGCTACACCCATTTTCATCTTTCCTTTTTCTTCTAATAATTCTAGCATCGGCACTTCTTCTATTTCTGGAAGTGCTTGTCTCATCTACCTCCTAGACCTCTGGTCCTGTCTCTCTGGGACTTTCTCTGTAACTCTCTGTGGCACTACAGTGCTCTGTACTGCACTGTTCTGTTCTGTACTACTCTGTCCCTCTGTTGGCAAGTTGAACTTCACAATCTTGCCAGGAGAGTTATTTTCGTTCTGAACAGTTGGTTCCATCTTCTTGGTGTGCGTAACAGCAGCAACTTCCAACTCTACCGAATTGGAGGCAGGCTCTTGTACCTTCTGTTGGCTATTAGCGGCATTGGCCTTTACAAGAGGTAGACTTGGACAGTCCTTTGCAGTGTGGCCTTCTCCTTTGCATTGGTTGCATAAGGGCTTGTAATCCACAGATCGTCTAGGGTTTGGACAATTTGGGGAGATATGACCCTTTTCTCCACACCTGTAACATTCCACCTCTAATCTTTGACCACCGCCAAACTATCGTCCTCTGTAACAAAATTAGGACCAAACTCCCTAGGCTTTGGTCCAATATCTTGTGTTGTCATTTTGGATTCCAGCAAGTTGAATCTTGCATTTTCATCCTTCTGTCTTCGTTTATGCATCTCTTTTAGAGAGCAAATATCCTCTGTATGGTTCTTCTGCAAATAGTAGGAATAGAAGGCTCCAGGAATGGTTGGTTTTCAGGTACATTTAGTGGCTAAATGTCCTACTTGATGACACTTTCTGCACAATGTATTAGAGCGCATCACATCTCTTTCAGTCCCCACAGGAGTGGATAGATTGGCAGTATTCACCTTCAGCATATGTAACTGCTCTCTAGTCACATCCAGAAGCTCTTTCTTGATACTTGCCAACTGAGTTGGATAAGAAGTCCTTTAGATTTTCACCTCCTCAAGTGCTTGTAGTAGGGTTTTGGGAAGCTTCTATAATTACTGCATACACTGGTTGGGTCAATCCAGAGGGTCCTCCGTTTTGGCTTTGATTCAGAGCTCCTATTGAGACTTGGGGTTGTTGATTCCAGTTGGTAGGATTCCATTGTTGTTGAGTCGCCATTGGAGAAACTATTTGAGACAACTATTATTGTGGTTGAACCATCATTTGAGGCACTGTTGTCTGTGGTGACCACAGTGGGTTAGGTGCATTATACTGTGGCACTGTTTGCATCTAGGGATAGGGGTAGGAAACTATCCCTGGGACTGCATTTGGTGGGTATACCATTCCAGGCAGGGGAGGAGGTAAGACTCCTCTTCCTGGAGTCATTGACAGCCTTGCTTCAACTTCGTCATATGTTGAGTGTGAAATATGTTGGTTTTTGGGCTGATTTTTTGTTGTTTTTGATGATAAATGGTTGTTTTTTATGACTGATTGTTTGAATTTGAAGATATTTTGAAGTGTTTAGAAAGGTTTGGATAAGTTTGAAGGATTTTTTATGGTTTTTTATGAGGATGTTTGGTTCTGTAAGGTTTGATTTTCTTCTGTTTTCTTCTGTTTTGTTTTTGTTTTGGTAGTAGAGATGGCTGAATGAATGTTTTGAGAGATGATTAAAGTTGTGTGAACAGGTTTATGAAAGATTGAATTGGTTTTGTTTTGGTTTTTATGATTTTCATGTGTTTTATTGATCTTCTGTGAAGTTCTGTAAGCTTCTATAGCTCTGTTGTTCTGTACTTTTGTTGCTCTATGGTTCTGTTCTGTTGTTTCTGTTGAGTGTTATGATGGATGTGTGGATATTTTGGGAAGTGTTTTTGTCTTAGGAAAGTATGAATGGAAGCTCTACCCAAGCTAATTGAAGTGAAGAAGTAACTGCTGAAGATTCATAGAAGGCTACAGAAGACAGTGACAGAAGACAAATCTCACAGGACACTATGAAGTCTTTGGTGCCCCTTCATACCACACATACCGTTTGGAAGGTGTATCCACGACCAAGAGAGGAGTATTATATGTGATTATTGATTATTTTAGTGAGGAGATTATGTACATTTGAGAGAGTATCATTGAGAAAGAGAGAAGTGAGAGATAGTCAATTTTATGCATGAAAACAATGTATCTACATGTGAGAGAAGAGAGAAGGACTATGAAGAAAATAAAGAAGAATACTATGTGATGTATTTCCAAGAAAAAGTGGTGTCTATCTTTGGTTTTTTATTGTTCTTTTGATGGAGATTATGAAGATTATGAAGAATATGGTTGATTTTATAAAATCCATGAAGATTTGTTGTGCCTGGTGTTCTTTTCTTCATTGTGATCATACAAAACCTAATAAAAAAATATTGTTGATGATGACAAGATAGATTTTCTTGCAGTAGAAACCCTATTTCCTTGGTGTCTCTCTTGGGGCTCCATGTTTTTGGTGCACAGCCGGGGAAAACTGCCATCAACAAGCATAAACAAAGGCTGAAAATGGAAGAAGTGGCACTGTGGAAAAAGAAGTAAATCAATGGATAGTAGAGTTCCTACCACCGTTGAAGAATTGCAAGCCTTCATTGCCAAGGCAACATTCTACAAAAGATTCATTCCCCAATGGAGAAAGCACAATGCCATTCTGATGAAGTCCCTCTGTGACGGTCTGTTTTCACTACCCTCTGAAGTTGTAGAAAGTTGCATCATAGTTGCAAAGTTCCTCCCACAAAACTGAAGAGTAGAACAGAGCGAATGAGTATCAATGGAGGATTTGGCCTTCATTGAAGAATTTCTAGACATCATCAAGTGGGAAATAGTCAAGAAGCTTCAGGAGTCGTGGTCTGTGGAGGTTCACAAAAATAAGAAGGAACAAAACTGGGGCTTGTTCGTAGACGCTCAACAGCAAGATACGTGGGATGCTTGGTGTTCTGACAATCTTTTGTTTATCCAATTGGCAACCCACTGGAAGTTGGTAGACAAAGTGTTCTTTACAACATACACTATTGAAACCATCAGAAGCTAGCATTACTATGATGATGGCACCACCACAATGCTTAGACGTATGCATTTTGACACCTTCAGAACCGAATACCTTCCTCTGTGCAGTGGCATGAAAGTAGAATTCAGAGACGTTGAAAAGGAAGAAGTAGAAGAAATGTTGGCAAGAGAGTCCTCCAGAGACTGAAGCCTTCTGTTATCCCTCTGTGGAGCACTAACAACATAGTGGAGCCAATCCCCTCATGAATGATGCCATTAGGAGACAAGCACTAAAACGACTTTAGAGGTACATGAGAAGAGAGAAAGCAAGAATCAAAGCCAAGAACGAGCTAGCAGGAGAGACCGCCTTTGACGCCCTTGTGGAACTCTTTATAGAAGTCCCAATGGCACATCAAGCCCTTCCTCCTCCTACTGGAGGTCCACTTCCAAGCCAGATTTGTCTTGGAAATATTGATGATAGGCTAGCGAATGTAGTCCCGTTGCCAATTTTTAAGGAAACAATGCCAGAACCCCTGAGCATTGGTTGGCAATATTCCCCGCCACTTTCAAGGGCGCGGTGTTTCAGTGGTATGAGAGACAAGCAACAGGAACGCTTGGCACATGGGATCACTGAAGATGTCATTTCTCACTAAATTCAGGCGTGAAGGTTTTGAAGAGCGGATGAGAGAAGATTTCATGAACTTGAGTCAGTCTATTGGAGAACGAGTGGAAGCGTATGTCTCCAAAATGGAGTCCATACTGAAGAGATGGACCAACCGTAATCTAGATGATGGCATTCAGAAGGGAGTCTTCCTCAAGGATTACAATCAGAAGTCTGTAAGTTTGTGGAGCTACAAAGACCAGCCACACTACAAGCTGCAACAATAGAAGATGCAAGACTGTATGATGAAGTGGAAGCTAGATTGGCGATGAATCCAGGAAGAGGAGTCCCACCTCCTCTGATGCTAGGAATGATGTACCCACCAAATACAATCTCAGGGACTGTCCCTACCCCTACCAACAGATGCCCCCAGTATCACAGTACAGTGCACCAAATCCACAGTGGCCACAATCAATGCCTCAAATGATGGTTCAACCACAACAACAATGGTCCCAAACAATTTCCCCAATGCCAAATCAGCAGCAATAGTGGAACCCTACCAACTGGAGCCAACAGCCAACAGTTCAAACAAGAGCTCTAAATCAAAATCAGGACAAAGACCCCTCTGCACCAGCCCAACCTGTTTATGCAGTGATTACAGAGACTCCTCAAAACCCTACTACCAGTGCCTTAGGAGAAGAAAGCTTGAAGGATTATTTATCCAACTCAGTTGTAAATATAAAAAAGGAGTTGATGGATGTGATTACAGAGCAGTTGCAAACACTGAAAATCAATACCACTAGCATATCCAATGTTGCAGGAGTAGGAAGAGATGTGATACGGTCAAATACTTGGTGTGGTAAGTGTCATCAAGCAGTCCATTTAGCCACTGAATGTACACGAAAGCCAACAGTCCCTGGAGCTTTCTGCTCCTACTATCTTAGGAAGAACCATATAGAGGATATTTGCTCTTTGAAGGAGATGCATGATAGGAGAAGGAAGAAAGAAGACGCAAGATTCAACCTACTGGAATCCAAAATGACAACCCAAGATATTGGGCCAAAGCCTAGAGACTTCAGTCCTAACTTCGGACCTAGAAGGTTTCCATCCCGAAGTTATAGAGGAAGACAATCTGGCGGTGGTTAGAGATCAGAAGTGGAGTGTTACAGATGCAGAGAAAAGGGACACATTTCACCAAATTGTCCAAATCCCAAAAGGTCAGTGGATTACATGCCCTTATGCAGTCGATGCAAAGGAGAAGGCCACACTGCAAAAGACTGTCCAAGCCCAGCCCCAGTGAAAAATAGTGCTAATGATAATCCGTCCAAGGCCCAAGAGCCTACCTCCAATTTAGTGGAATTGGAAGTTGCTGCCATCGCGCGTGCAAAGAAGAAGGAACCACCTGTCCAGAAAGAAAATAATCCTTCTCCCAGAACAATGAAGTTCAATCTTCCAACAGAAGAACAAAACAGAACAGAGCCTGACAGTGCCGTATAGAGAACTACAGTGCCACAGAGAGTCACAGAGACAGTTCCAGAGACAGGACCAGAGGTCCAGGAGATAGAAGAGAAGGAAGTGCCACAAGTCGCAGAAGAAGTCCCCATGGTGCCCCTGTTGGAAGAAAAAAGGAAAATGAAAATGGGTGTCACCCCATTCCCTAACCGGTTGGAGAAGCCAGTGGATCCTATTAAGGAATACGATCTGGTCAGAGATCTAGATACCTTTAAACCAAACCTCACATTCCAACAATTGTTGATGTTGTCTCTCAGTTGCCGAAAAAGGTTCAAAAGTATACTGACAAGAAGACGTGGCTTAAGGATTACTCCCTCAACAGCAACAAAGTCCAACAAAGCTCCAGAGCCTGTAAAAGAGTGGATATGGCTAATGCCTTCCTAGATCCCGGTACCCCAGAGACTGGCGTGTGGATAGAAGGCTGCTTTATTGCAAATGCATTGATTGATGGTGGCTCATCAGTGAACATTATGACGGATGTGACAATGAAGGATCTAGGCCTATAAGGTATGCAACCAACTCAATGGCTCATCAGACTAGCGGATCAGAGCAGAATCAAGCCTTTGGGCATTCTCCCATATGTGAAGACTACATTGGCTGGAAAAGATTATTGGCTAACCTATCTGGTGGTGAAGCCAAACTCTTATGGTACATCCTACCCCCTGTTACTAGGCAGACCATGGCTTTTTGAAGCCAGAGCAAGGACGGATTGGTTCAAAGGAACCTTGACCTTGAGTAGAGGACCCAATAAAGTGGTGCTGAAGCTATATGGTGCTAAAAAAGGACATAGATCCACCTCCTTGGAATTATCTTCTGACTCCCCCAATGAGGCTACAAATGGAACATCAACAGAAGAAGATGCTGTCAAACAAATCCTTCCCAAGAAAACAGAGGCACATTCCCTAACAATGGGTACTGTAAGCCAACTCCCAAAAGATGCAAAGCCATTATCAATGGGTGAATACTTCCTGCTTGAACTAGGAACGATTTTCGAAATCACTTCTGATAGTGAGATAGAAGCATGGATGTACTGCTCTCCCTGTTACATGGCCATAGTAGAGCCAGAGACAGAGGGCAGAAGGCAAAGCAAAGAACCTGTTCTTCTCTTACAAAGCGCCTACAGAGGCCAAGCCAGAGTCTAAAGAGGATGATGATGAATCTAAAGAAAGAGACTTTGAAAGCGAGACAGAAGAAATCACTCCACCCATAGAAGGCATAGATGAGGAGGGAGTTCCAGAAGCTTCAGAAGAAGCAGAAGACTCCATGCTGTGGGACAGAATGACAATGGTACCCTTTGGATTGGTAAATGGATCTTTCCATAGGCAAAGCCTATATAAGAAGTGGATCAAGCAAAATAAGCTGTCTTTTATCAGTGGTTCTTGTTGCACCCATCCACACTTATCAAGAAAGGATGATGATGATGCTCCTTGTCAACAAGTACCAGTCCCAAGGCCACAACAGAATTCCGAGAGCCCCTGTTATGTAACATTCCTGGATGCATCCTCTAAAGAGGAGTCCTCAAGCTCTAAGGTAATTAACATTCAAACCAAAACCGAGACAGCCCTGATCCCATTTCAGCATTTCAAGGAGCAACCTAAGTCCTTACTGAAAGAAGATGTTGGGTCTAGTAGGACATCAGAAGAGGACACCACCCCCTTGAAGGAGTCGGATCTATACGCAGAAGCAGTTCATGGGACCTTCATCCACGAAGTAGAAGGTGAAAGGCAGTTAACCTTTGTGGATGCAGATGGCACTGAACACCACTTGAAGGTGGGTAGCAGCCTACCAGAAGAGGAGTTGTCAACCTTGTACAACTTGTTGAAAGAGAATTTGGACGTGTTTGCATGGTCCTACAAAGACCTAAAGGGAATTGATCCCACAATATGTCAGCATCATATTGACTTGGAGCCTAATGCCAAGCCAGTACGGCAATGACAGAGGCGAATGAACCCGAATTATTTCACACTGGTGAAAGCAGAGCTGCTGAAGCTTTTGGAAGCAGAGTTCATCTATCCAGTGGCCAACAATGAATGGGTCTCACCCATCGTGGTTGTACCCAAGAAGAATGGCAAGCTTCATATATGTGTGGATTTTCGCAAGTTGAATTCCAAGATGAAGAAGGATCACTTTCCTATCCCTTTTACAGACCAGCTGTTAGACATAGTGGCAGGACATGAGCTTTACTCCTTGTTAGATGGCTTCAGTGGATACAACCAAGTGCAGATAGCAAAAGAAGATCAGTCCAAAACAACCTTCACCACAGAATGGGGGACCTACGCTTACCGAGTGATGCCGTTTGGGCTCTGCAATGCCCCTGCTACCTTTCAGCGAGTCATGATGGCCGCATTCCAAAATCATCTGCACGACTTTATTGAGGTATATTTGGATGACTTCTGTGTTTACAGTCTGATTCTTAAACACTGGGGACATTTGGAACAATGCTTTGACCGATGCCGGGAGTATGGGATCTCCCTCAACCTCGACAAATGCATCTTTGGAGTCTCTTCTGGAGTTCTGTTGGGCCACATTGTCTCTACACAAGGGATATCAACAGACCCTGCAAAGATAGAGAAGATCGTAGCTTTGACAGCACATACCAACCTCAAACAGTTGAGGGGATTCCTAGGCCATGTGGGTCACTACAGAAGGTTCATAGCCCATTTTGCAACAAAGGCAACCGCCTTGCACAAGCTTTTGAGGAAAGATGTAGAGTTTATTTGGACGGAAGAATATGATAAAGCCTTCAACACTCTGAAGTACTGTCTGATTGAGGCACCCATCCTGCAACCTCCTGATTGGACGAAGGAGTTTCATGTACACATTGATGCATCAATTGAAGGCTTAGGTGCGGTCATATGCCAGAAGGGATCCTTGAAGCTGGAGCAGCCCATCTATTATGCAAGTCGAAAAGTCACTGATAGAGAGCAAAATTATATAGTGACCGAGCTGGAGTGCTTGGCAATGGTGTTTGCCCTAGAGAAGTTTCGCCACTATCTACTGTCTATCCACTTTAAATTTTATGTGGATCATGAGGCCCTGCCCTTCCTGATGAACAAAGAAGACGTGAAAGGACGAATGATGAGATAGCTCCTTCTATTCCAGGAGTTCGACTTTGAGGTAATTACCAAACCGGGTCGTTCCCATGTTCTGGTTGATCATCTATCGCGTATCCCGCAAACTGCAGACAAGGAGCAGGATGATCCAGACCTCCTTGATGCTTCCCTATTCTTGGTAGAAACTGTAACCCCTTGGTATGCAGACATTGCCAATCTGCTGGTAACCCAACAGTACCCTCCTGGCATTTCTAGTCGGGAAAGGAAGAAGCTTATGTTAGAATCAGCCCCCTACACCCTGTTAGGTGGTGCACTGTACAAGAAAGGCAAACATGAAGTGCTCAGAAGATGTGTTGCAGGAGATGAGATTGGGATTTTTTTCAAGGCTTGCCATGAAGAGCCATGTGGAGGCCACTTTGCAGGAGAAGCTACAGCCAGGAAGACTCTACTAGTAGGTTACTAGTGGCCGATCATTCATAAGGATGCTTATGACTACTGCAAGTGATGTGATGCCTGTCAGAGGATGGGGAAATCCACCAAGGCCAGTGCTATGCCACTGCAACCTATCCTTCCTTTGAAGCCGTTCGAGAAGTGGAGCATTGACTTTGTCGGCCCAATCAATCCTCCCACTAGAAGAAAACAGAACAAATACATCCTGGTATATACGGATTATGTTACTAAGTGGTGTAAAGCCAAAGCTCTGAAGTGGGATGATGGCAACAGCATGGCCCTGTTTCTGTACGAGAATATCATCACCCGTTTTGGCAGCCCCTAGAACTGGTAAGAGACAGAGGCACTCATTTCATTAATAAAGTCATGGAAGAGTTGACAGAGTTGTATAAGATCTGCCATCACAAGTCCACTCCTTACTACCCCAGAGCCAACGGCCAAGTCGAAGTCACCAATCGCATCCTCTGCTCGATCCTGACAAGGATGATTGCCGCACACCGTCGTGATTGGGATGATTGACTTACAGAGGCCCTCTAGGTGTACAGAACCTCCCATAAAGCAGCAATAGGACAGACACCCTTCCAAGTGGTGTATGGTACAGAAGCTGTTTTCCCTGTTGAACTGGAATTGCCCTCTTTGCGAGTGGCTATCAAAGAGCGTTTGGGGGACGATGATTCACTGCAACGTCGTCTCATACACTTGGAATGTTTGGACGAAACTTGTAGGATGGCTCTACAGTGCATGGAAGCCACGCAAGCTCGACGTAAGGCCTACCATGACAGCTTCATCAAGCACAAGGAGTTCAAAGAAGGTGATTTGGTCCTAGCCTATGATTCACGATTTGGCAAGTTTCCTGGCAAGCTTCAATAGTGGTGGATGGGCCCATATAAGGTACTTGTTGTCAACCCTAATGGCTCTGCCCAAGTGCAGACCGTTGATGCCTCTGATGATCCCTTCCTGATTAATGGCTATCGCCTGAAGAAGTACTTCCCTCCTTAGGGATCTTGACAATCACGATCACCTGATCCTTTCCCCCATTGGCGTGGCATTGTAACTCTTATGATGCTACTTCTGATAGCCGTTCTTCAGCCACTCCTGATGAGGTGGACGCAACCCTCTGTCCCCTTAGCCCCACCTCTCGCCCCTGATCTCTTATCCTCTATTTTCCACCAGTAGTGGCGAGGATGGTTTTGACAAATGGTATTTCTACCATTCCCTTTCTTAATTCGAAAAAAGGAAAAAAATATACATATCGGTCATGGGAGAAAAGGACTTCGGTTCCTATCATGCCGACCTATTCTTCGAGAAACGGTGGAGACACCCTCGAGAATAGGAAAAAAAAAACAAGAAAAAAAAACTGTTATGGGAGAAAATGAAGAAATTCCCTGTCATAGCAGGCCTCGTTCCAAGAAAATGTGATCAACACCCTTGGGCGGGAAGCTGGCTGTGGAAAAGATGGCAACACCCAGCAGTCGAGAAAGTGGATTCATCAGTTGACATCCCCAGGATCCAAATTCGAAGCTGCCTCCCTTGGTACGCTATGTCTTGTGCCTTTCTGCAGAGCGTTTGACAGTCCTCTAGCAGACGCCATGTTCCTATCTAACACAACGTTCGATCTGATGGCTACCTCCCTGGGTACGCCTCTTCAATAACTGACGACGCGATCTTGATCGACAAACAATCGAGTGATGCAAGCTTTCATCCTAACCAGATGGGGAAGTGAGTATGGGTTGCCCTCTGTAGCTATCAAACGAGTGTGAGACAGAGGGTGGGGTGAGTGACCAGTCTTTTCCCTTCAAATCAAATGAGAGGTACGATGTGCGAATGGAGTGTTGCATACACGGGATGGGCCTCTCAATGCGCAAAGCACGATCTATTCCTGTGCACTGCACCATAAGGCTCCCTGGCCTTCCTTCTCGCACCATATGCCGGCACAGGCGGGATGCACTGTTGCACCATCAGATGCGCACAAGGCATACAACCTTTATACAAGCGACTGTGAGTATTATATCAATGGGTGTAAGGCACAGGCTGCCCTCCTGTATCTATCAACAGAGTGTGAGACAGAGGGGGGTCAGAGTGTGGCTACTGTGTCCTCAAAAAAAAAAAAATCATCGAGAGGTGAGATTGAGGGACGTTACGACCCTTGGCGGAAGGTATGTTCTCTTTTTCCTATGCACCCACGGGGTGGGTCTCTGCCGTCATCACAAGACATGTCACCATGTTCTATACACTGCACTGTAAGGCTCCCTGGCCTTCCTTCTTGCCTGCACCTATGCCAATCGGGTTGGACGCACTAATGCACCATCAACTGTGCACCCTGGCGTACTCCTCTCCAACATCCCCCTTGTCAATTCCTAAACCGGGTGTGAGATATGGGTTTCAATCATTATTCATCGAGTGATGTCCATAATGGGGTGAATGACTGTTCTCTCATCCCATCTGAGTGCTGTAAGCTAAGTAACTATCCTTCGCCAGCGACACCGACCTGACGAGATTCATCCATTAGCTACCTCCCTGGGTGTTGTTATATGGTCCCTGCCATGCTAGATGCATCTGTTGGCAGAGCGAGCTCTGGTACCTCCTGCCGCCGCCTGAGACACAGCGCGCGACATCGACAATCGATTTCAACTATTTGCCACACGGGCCAAGTTTTCCTAACCCTATCTCCTGATTGCACGTGTATGTTAAGGTGTTAAGTGTGGGGATGTTAGTGTCCAGTCTGTCAACGTCTAGTCGGTTGTCGAATCATAGGTTGTTGTGATGCATTTCCCTTGCCGTTAATGTTTTAAGTGTGGGGACGCGTCCTTGCACGTCTATGTGGCATACCGCTCTGCATATGCCTCACTTTGATCATGCATGTACGCCATGACTTTCTTTTATCCTCTTAGGGTCCCTTCCCCACCCACCCGTCCACTGTCACCCCTCCCTTGGGGTTGTTCCTTCTCCATTTCTCTTTCTCCCTTATTTTGATATGTTTCTATGTGAACGCACCCTACGTTCAACAAAATCCCCATCTGCCCTTACAGCCCTGTTCGTCCCTTCGAACTGTCCAATTTTCCTTTTTAGTCTCCCCTATTCCAATGCACGGTTTTTGAGTTATTAATTTTTGAAGGATTTTGCGCACATTAGACGGTTTTCTATGTGAACGTGCTTTTCTTGCTTCGAAACCGTGCTCTGACATGGCAGCCCTGACAACCACTTTCCCCCTGACATTTTTTGTTTTCACTCTGTGTCATTCGGATGCACGGTTTGTCCAATATTAATTTTTGTGGTTTTTTGGGACCTTTTCGTGCGTCTTTTTGACATGTTTCCATGTGAACCTGCCTTGTTTGCATCGGAATTCTAGTTTGACTTGACAGCCCTGTCCACCACGCCTTTTCCTATATTTTTCCTTTTTTCTCCCCCTATTCCAACTTTCAGATTTTTAATTATTAATTTTTAAAAGTGTTTTCGAGTGTCTTTTTGGTTTTTTTTTTACATGTGAACGCCTCCTAACCCTATCGGAACTGCGTTTTAACATGACAGCCCTGTGCAACCCCTTCCCCCACACATTTTTCATTTTTGTTGCCCTCTGTTTCGGTCAACTGATCTTCTGTTATTAATTTTCGACTGTATTTGTGTGAGTCCTTTTTACGTTTTTCCCATGTGAACGTGTCTTATCTCAGTCGGAACGGTGTTTTGACATGATAGGGTTGTCGCCCACGTCCTTCTGCACATTTTCCTTCTTCCCGCACTTTATTCGGATGCACGGATTTCTCGAAATTAATCCTCGTACGTGTTTTCGCAGCCGTTTTTCTTGTTTTTTTTTGCATGTGCACGATCTTTATTCCCCCCGAAACCCCCATTGACCTTTTCCCCTATCTTCCCCCTACCGTCTTGTACATTTTTCATTTTTACACCATTTTGTTTCGATGATCGGATTGTGAGATATTAATTTTTTGTTATTTTGACTTGTCTCGCGCGACTCATCTTGCGCGTGAACTCACACATTTTTGGTTTTACGCGTCTTCCCATGCCCGGTCGTGTAAGTGCACCTCGTGCCAACGTCCCGGCGTCGTTTCGATCCCGCCACTACAAATTTTTTTACCCCGCCCTGCACACGCGCATAGGATGGGAGCACGCCTTTCTTTTACCCCTTTCTTAATTTCTTAATTACTTAATTTATTTATTTATTAAAAAAATATACCCCCCCTCCCACATCCGTTACCCACCCCTCCCCTCCTCTCTCCTCTCTCTCCTTCTTTCTTTCTTTTATTTCTTCTTGTTCTTTCTTTCTCTCTCCTCCCCCTCCCCCTCCCCCTCCCTCTCTCTCCCCGTAATCCCCTCCCTTCTCTCCCCTCCTTCTGCAGCTCCTCCCTCCCTCCCCCTCCTCTCCCCCCTCCACCCTACCTTCTTCCTCCCCTGCCACCGTTCGTGCCCGCCCGCCTGTGGCTTTGATCCGGCCGCTGCCGCCCGGCCTGTGCGCCTTCTCCTACCTCGGCCAACTCTTGCTCCTCGCCGCCGGTCGCCTCCGGCCCCGCCACTACCTGCGGCGCCCTGTCGATGTCCCCCCGGCCCTCGCAGCGCCCTGCGCCCGCCCTATCGCCTGCCGACACCGCCGCGACGCATGCGTGCTTCTCCTCCGCCGACGGCGCCTGCCTCCTCCTTCTCCTCCTCCCGTTTCTCCTTCTCCACCACCTCCTTCCCCTCCCTCCCACCGACGGCCACCCACCTCCCCCCTTAACCAACCCCCAACCCCCCTCCAACTAACCCAACCCCCTAGTTCCCACCCCACCCCCAATTCCCCCAACCAACAGCTCCCCCTAAGCCCCTTTCCCCTATCCCCTTCCTAAGCCCCCCTCCCCCATCCTAGCCCATGTTCACCCCCTCCCGCAGCGAGCAAAAAGCACAGAAAAAACAAATCAAAAACACTTCAACCCCGTGGTTCTTACACAACAACCCCGTGCTGTGATTTTTTTAAAATTATCTATACATCCGCGGCCATCCGCATGCGTGTACGCGTGATCACGTCTCTTTGCGACTGTTCACACGCGAGACGTGCGTTTGGACTTGTCCGTGCGGTGATGCGTGCTCGTTCGTTCACACACAGCTGTTCACGCGTATCCGAATATTCATTTTTGAAATCCCGAAAATCATTTTTAAATCACAAAATCCATTAAACACATTTAAAATTTGAATAAATTCAAAACAAATTCTGAAAAATTACCGAAAATTGTTCAAACCTTTTCCCACAGTTTAATAAAATTTTTCCTAAAAAATCATTTTTAAAAATTCCTAAAAATTCTAGATTGGTTGAAATTCTTTCTAAACTGATGGAAATTGATAAAAAATCCAAAAAATAATAAAAAAATAAAAAAACACATTTACTCTCTTTCCTATTTTGGATATTTTCTTGGAATAAAAAAATATTCACATAATATTGGAAACTTATTTCTTTTTGGAAACATCTCATGACAATGTATTTATTATAAACAAAATTTTTCGAAACTCCCCAACATCAAATGAACATTTCCATCACATTGAATCAATATGGGTTTCTGTCCTCATAGTGGGAAATTTTGGGTTCTTGGTTAATTTTTTTTAAAAAAAACACACAAGTAAACAAACACACACAAACAAACAAAAAATACCACAAATCCCAAACAAAAACAAAAACAAAAACAAATATAAAACCATACACAATAAAAACAAATAACAAATTAACCAAACAAAACAAAACAAATCCTTCTTCTTTTTTTTAATTGATTTTTAAAAAAAACAACAATACACAAACAATCAACACCATAAACCGAGAAACAAATAAACAAAAAACAAAACACACACTTCAACTTAACCAAACACCACAAACTAAAAACATAAAAACCCTATAAATCAACACATCCCAATAAATCCAAGACATACATTTTTTTTCTTCTTTTCTTTTGGTCATCCGTTTCATTGTTCTTTGTCGTGGTCACGGTGTTAGCTCGTTTTTTTTTTTCTATCCAACAGGACGACTCTTAGCAGTCGGCTATTTGACCGTTTTGTGGATTTTTGTGGACTAGGCATTCCACTTTTGGAGGTTGTGATTTCAAACTTCGCAGGCAGACCCACAGATTACCATGTTCCTTCCTTTTTCCCCCTCTCACTTACACAATAACACACATTAATTGTAAATAAAATCAATCGAACGTTGCACAGACATAACTAACAGACTGCACCTCATAAATTGTAAATAAAATGAATCGGACATTAATTGTAAAAAGAACCCCCGCTGTTGCACGTGCACCTTTGCACCCTAACCCACATAAGTTGTAAATTAAAATCAATTCACAAATGCACATGCACATGCATTTTAGACACATTAACTTGTAATTAAAATCAATCCCCGAAGTCACGCATGCATGCACGCAAGTGCCATACATCATCTAATTATAACAATGAACTGCATTAGTAGAGACCCTGTCTGTCAGTCGAGTCGTGTCAAAATCTGAGTGGGGCTGGGTTACGACGTCGACTCACCATGCATTAGTGGGTTAATTTAATAATGAACGATGCTTAATTGTTTATATAATAAAAAATGAGTTGTTAGTTTCACTCACACACTCCGCCGCACTGTAAGACGTGAACGCTACGTGAGAGTGGGAGTAGTAATTTGACATTGGTCAACATGGTATTTATTCTTGTTTTTACTCAGAATATTTGATTGCATCATGATTTTTTTTTAGTCTCTGTCTGGGCTACGGAATATAGTTTTATTTTATTTTCTGCCTGATACAGGGTTACAAGGGTGTATGTTGTCTACATAGCATGAAGCTTTCGGTCGTACGTGTGTAGAGGTCATGCCGAATTTTTTTCTAGGATGTGGTTTGCCTGGGGGTTGTTATGGTCCAGTCAATCATGTCAATTAGTCGGTTTCCTGTCAATGGTCTCAGTCTTGGTTTTGTTTTTGGGTTTTGCAGGTTTTCTTTTTGTTTTCCTGGTTGTGTGTGTGGGTTTTTTTTTACCATAGTTTGAATGGCACCTCTTTCTACGCCTCCAATTGTGGTCCAGCATGTTCCTCTTGCGGTCCATGACTATTCTCTTTTGTTAGAGACAGATTGTATTCGACGAGCTGGCCTTCGCCCATTTGTGGCTCTCACTTTACCACCTGTGGATGAGAAGCTGTGTTATTCTTTCCTCGCTTCTTACAAAAACTAGTCTGGCCTGGCTTACAACCGAACATTCTGTTTATCAGTAGCCAATATCAGTGAAGCATTATGTTTGCCCTTATCTGCTTCCTTTGTGCCGAGTGGTAACCAGCTACTGACGGCTGAGGAGATAGTCACACTGATGAAGAAGGAAACTTCCACCCCCTTGCTCCTTAACCAGCTCATTAATAGCTCAGGGGTGTCTATTGCCCACATTTCTTCTCCAGTCTGGAAGTAGTTATGCTAGTTCCTACAAGACCGGTTCATGTCAAGAAAGGTTGCATCCAAATACCTGTCAAAAGAATTATTCACAGCTTCTGTGAAGATTCTGGAGGGAGCTAAATTCAACTGGGCAAGTTTCTTGTTATCTAAGATGGATCAGCATTTCCAGCGTGTCAGGAAGGGTCAAAATAGTACTTTTTCTTATGGTACCTTCCTACAGAGGATCCTTACTTTTGCACCTCCTCCTGGTGGTGTTCTAGTGCTAGATCCAGCTCCTTTACCAGTGCATCCTACAGTATCAGTTTCTTCTCCTAGGCCCATGGAGCTTAATTCAGAAGATGAGGAGTCGCCTGTTATTTTCTCTAGAAAGAAACGTCTTCGCACAAAGGGACCTTCCAATCCTTCTGTCCAAGATCCACTGGTGCAAACATCCACTCCTGCTATGTGTGGCAGTGCCCTTCCTTCATTCCTTTCCTGTACCACTCTATTTGCCACTCAAAAGGAAGGAAAATTAGATTCACAGATCCCTTCATCATTACAAACCATTTTAGCTGGACCCATGCTTCTACAGATGGTTTCCAATGCCCAATCTACTCTGGAAACTTCCCTTACTTCTTGTCTTTAGACACTGTACACCAGTATTTACACTTCCATACAAGACAAGGTGGATTCCCTCACTAGTCAATTGAGTAAGGCACTGGAGGATCTATCTTCCGAAAGGGCTACCCTCAGTGATATCCACAATCAGATGACTACTACCACAGCCTTAATGGATTCACAGAAGGTCACTATTCAGGAGCTAGAAGCTAAGGTTGTTAAACTAGAGGAGGAGAATGCATCTTTGATGCTTGAGAAGAATTCTACCCTTGCAGAGATGGTCATTTTGGCTAGTAAGCTTGCTACCAGTGAGGGTCATTTCCAGCAATCTCAAGACACTGTAGAGTCCCAACAAAAACTCATTGAAGAACTTAATCAGAAGGTGGATGTTCTTTCTGTTTCCCCTCCTGCTCCTGTATATTCTATTGTGTCATCCCAAGAGGAGCTTAATCAATTGTAACTTAAGGCTAAGCTCTGTGATGGGTTCTCAACTAAGGTTGATCGTCTTTAGCAGCGGATGAATTGTGTGCAGAACGATTTTGTCCGTTATACTAAATTGGTGTCACCTCCTCCATCTTTTTGGGTGAAATATCATCAACAGAGGTTTGCCTTATATATCTCTTTGAGCAATGTGGATTTAGAGCCTCCAGAGGATGGATGGTCCAAATCTCTGGCCTGCGGATCTCTTACGAGCTATTTTTAACAGATTTGTGGATGACTTGATTTCCCATGAGGTCCAAATACTCTCTTTCATGTATCTTACAAGCCATCTACAGATCCCTGATGAGGAAGATTTAAAATTTTATGTTGGAGATGTCATCTTACACGCAGTGATGTATGTACATTCAGTTGAGCTTCTGTTATTAGCAGAGAGTTTACGAACTTATCATGAGAAAACGTCTTGGTGCAAGGGATATGCTTGGCATCCACCTTTGGAGGATGTTGCTTTGGAACCTCGCCGCCTCATAAGTGTCTTTCATAAATCAAATATCCATCCTCTTCAATCTCAATTGTTGAGCTTCATTGTTGATAACCCATTATTTATTGAGTCTTTCTTTCAGGATTTAAATTTTCGATGTTCTATTTATCCTTTGGATCCTACTGATCTTTTATCATATTCCCTAATGTCTTATCGTTTCCCCTTATATGTTTCTCTTCTTTCATCTAGTCATGATAATATTCCTCTCTTATCATTTACCCCTTTAGGATTTCCTCACATTCCAGTGTTCACTACATGTCCTTTCATTGCTGATTCTACATTATCTCCTACTACTTCTGACATTCCACCTACTGTTTCTCCTGTTCCTTTAGTTTTTCCAGCAGAATCCCTTCATACATTTTTGATGTATTCTCCATCTTTTCCACCTTATTTATCCCTTCAATTGCCCTCTTTTTATGATCTGCCCTATCCTCCATTACAATGCTCTCCTTTCATTCCATTACCCTCTTTGACAGATTACATTAACCTTCCTCCCCAAACAGTGCTGGATACCCCAGGGTATGATGGTGACATCCTTTGTAGAAGACAGTGGACATTACATGATTCAATGATAGGTCTAGTGTTTAATTGGCCTCTCATTCCAGGGTCCTGGGATACTTCTGCAGTGTGTTCCAATTCTTACCTCCACTTTGCTAGGGTACATGGTACTTCTGGAGATACCACAGTTCGTCTTGCTGCTCACTTTTGTTGGTATCTTGCATTCATGCATCATCAGTCACACTTAAATACTCGCAAGGGTATGCCCCAGATGCTGATTAATCCAAATGAGGATGTAGCAGTTGCTCAAATGGATCTCTTATATTATTTTGCATAGGCCTTCCCTACAAGATTCATCATTTTATTGGAAAGGATGTGTTGCCTATAATTCCTCCAAAATGTACCTCAGTACAGTGTGGATGAAAACAAAGCCTTGGACCGTCTTAAAATTAGTCTATAGTTTAAGAAGAAATACCTTCATCCTACTTAGTAGGAGGGTTTTCTTGATTGTATCCACTCTCTTCTTTTTAATGGAAATTTCTTCTTTCTCTTCAACATTTTTGAGGAGTTGTGCCATTCATATTATATTTGTGTATGGGTATTTTCTGTATTGGGTATTGTTTTTTTTCTTTGTGAATGAGAAGCTGATGAAGATGGAGCTGTGAAGATTGATGATGTTGCTTATTAGTTGGATGAAGTTGCAGTTGAAGATTTGGAAGCTGAAACATATTATATAGGTTTTATGAAGCGGATGTTGGGGTCGTGATCGTAGCTAGTACATTGTGTTGATTGAAGATTTTTTAGCAAAGAGATTAGAGCTTTTATTCATTATTTTCCTGAGGTCGCGAGGTCGCTTCCTTGTCTAAGTGTGGGGATATGTTGAGTGTGAAATATGTTGGTTTTTCGGCTGATTTTTTGTTGTTTTTTATGATAAATGATTGTTTTTTATGATTGATTGTTTGAATTTGAAGATATTTTGAAGTGTTTGGAAAGGTTTGGATAAGTTTGAAGGGTTTTTTATGGTTTTTGAAGAGGATGTTTGGTTCTGTAAGATCTGATTTTCTTTTGTTTTCTTCTATTTTATTTCTGTTTTGGTAGTAGAGATGGTTGAATGAATGTTTTGAGATATGATTGAAGTTGTGTGAAGAGGTTTATGAAAGATTGAATTGGTTTTGTTTTGTTTTTTATGATTTTTATGGGTTCTATTGATCTTCTGTGAAGTTCTGTAAGCTTCTATAGCTCTGTTGTTATGTACTTCTATTGCTATGTGGTTCTGTTCCGTTGTTTCTGTTGAGTGTTATGATGGATGTGTGGATATTTTGGGAAGTGTTTTTGTCTTAGGAAAGGATAAATGGAAGCTCTATCCAAGCTAATTGAAGTGAAGAAGTAACTGCTGAAAATTCACAGAAGGTTACAGAAGACAGTGACAGAAGACAGATCTCACAGGACACTATGAAGTCTTTGGTGCCCCTTCATACCACACATACCTTTTGGAAGGTGTATCCACGACCAAGAGAGGAGTATTATGTGTAATTATTGATTATTGTAGTGAGGAGATTATGTACATTTGAGAGAGTATCATTGAGAGAGAGAGAAGTGAGAGATAGTCAATTCTATGCATGAAAACAATGTATCTACATGTGAGAGAAGAGAAAATGACTACGAAGAAAATAAAGAAGAATACTATGTGATGTATTTCCAAGCAAAAGTGGTGTCTTTCTTTGGTGTCTTATTATTCTTTTGATGGAGGTTATGAAGATTATGAAGAATATGGTTGATTTTATAAAATCCGTGGGAGATCTACATGATGCTGCATGAAGATTTGTTGTGCTTGGTGTTCTTTTTTTCATTGTGATCATACAAAACCTAATAAAAAAAACTTGTTGATGATGACAAGATAGATTTTCTTGCATTAGAAACCCTATTTCCTTGGTGTCTCTCTTGGGGCTCCATCATACAATCTTGCACCTTCCACTGCAGCTTGCAAATTGACTGGTCTTCTCAATTCCACGAACTTGCGAACTTCTGGTTGTAGGTCCCTGAGAAACACTCCTTTCTGGATTCCTTCGTCTAGATGATGGTTAGTCCATCTCTTCAGGATGGATTCCATTCGCGAGGCATAAGCTTCCAATCTTTCTCCAAAGGACTGACTTAGGTTCATGAACTCCTCTCGCATCCACTCTTCAAAACCTTTACGCCTGAATTTAGTGAGGAATGCCAACTTCAGATCGTGCCAAGTGCCAAAAGTTGCTGCTACTTGTCTCTCATACCACTGAAACGCCATACCATTGAAAGTGGTGGGGAATATTGCTAACCAATGCTCACGGGTTCTGGCATTGTTAGCCATACATGCTACCATAAATTGTGCTACATGAAGATCAGGGTCTTCATTGTACTCTCCCTTAAAATCTGGCAATGGGACTACATTTACTAGCCTGACATCAATATTTCCAAGACCAATCCGACTAGGAAGGGGACCTTGAGTCGCCATGGGGACTTTTGTAAAGAGTGCTTTTAGGGCGTCAAAGGAGGCTGCTGCTGCAAGCTCGTTCTCAGCTTTGATTTTTATCTTCTCTCTTCTCACGTACCTATGGACTCGTTCTAACGCTTGCCTCTTTATTGCATCATTCATCAGGGGGGTGGCTCCAACCAATTGGTCTGTACTCAATAGAATAGAATCAGAGGGGGCTTTAGTCTCTAAGGAATTTTTCGGCCAACATCTCTTCTACTTCCTTCTTCTCAACATCTCTGAATTTGGCTTTCAAACCACTACAGAGAAGGAGCTATTCCATTCTGAAAGTATCAAAACTCATTCTTCTTAGGATCATTGTTGTGTCATTATAATAATGCCAGCTTCTGAGGGTTTCAACAGTGCATGTTGTGAAAAACACTCTGTCTACTAACTTCCAGTGGGTTGCTAATTGGACAAATAGAAGATTGTCAGTGCACCATGCATCCCACATATCTTGCTATTGATCATCCAAAAATAAATTCCAACTCTTTTTCTTCTTATTTTCGTGAACCTCTACAGACCACGACTCCTAAAGCTTCTTCACAATTTCCCACTTGATGATGTCTGGAAACTTCTCAATGAATGCCAAATCTTCCATGGATGGTCATTCTCTCTGTTTCTGCTCTTTAGTTTATTCCCAAACAGTTTGCCACCAAGATGCAAGTTTCTGCTGCTTCAACAGGAAGAGGAAACAATCCTCCACATGGAGCATGCATCATGATGGTGATATGTTTCCGCCATTGTGGAATGAACTTCTTGTGGAAAGTGGCTTTGATAATAAGAATCTCCAACTCTTCAGTGGAAGAAGGAACTTTGCAAACTTCCATTGAATTCTCCTCTTTTTGACAATGCCATTTCCTTCATTTTCAGCCTCTTCTGATGCTTGTTGATGGCAAGTTTCCCCAGCTGCGCACCAAAAACATGGAGCCCCAAGAGGAACACCAAGGAAAAGGGAATTCCATTGTAAGAAAATCTATCTTGTAACATCAACAAGCTTTTATTTCATTCTTTTGATTATCAAAACAAAGAAAACAACAAATCTTCACGCATCGTCATAGTAGATTTCTCACACAGATTTGATAGAATCAACCATAATCTTCAACATCTTCATAGAATCCATCAACAAAACAAAGAACACAAAAGAATACACCATCTTTGAATGGAAATCAATCACATAATATTCATCTTCAATGTTTTCACAGTTCTCTCTCTCAATCTCTCATATATAGTTACACTATTTTGATAGAATTAACTCTCTCTCTCTCTCTCTCTCTCTCTCTCTCTCTCTCTCTCTTAATAGTACATCATATCCTCACTACAATGCTCTCATAATAACTCTCAATGATCCTTCTTAGGTCATGGATGCACCTCCCAAGAGGTATGTCTGATATGAAGAGTCACCGGAGCTCACTACTGTCACTGTCACTCTGTCTTCTCTTCAGTCTTCAGCAGAGAGCTGCTTCTTCCATTTGTTTTAGCTCTTTTAAACTTAGATTCATCCTTTTCAAAAGTTAGAAAACTTTCCCAAAGTCACACATGCATTCTATAGAATACTTACAGAAGGTCTATAGAACAATTATAGTACAGTACCAGAGCAGCTACAGTACAATTACAGTACAGAGACAAAGCAGAGATAGAGGCTCTACAGAAGGTCTACAGAATAGTTAAGGAAGGTCATCAGAACCTCATTACTCATACTCAAACCATTACATACTATCAAAAACTATTCAATAGGC
Organism: Lygodium microphyllum; assembly: GCF_053477565.2. Classification (NCBI taxonomy): domain Eukaryota; kingdom Viridiplantae; phylum Streptophyta; class Polypodiopsida; order Schizaeales; family Lygodiaceae; genus Lygodium; species Lygodium microphyllum. The sequence continues at coordinate 108,873,289 of NC_141155.1, read as the reverse complement.
TTCCAAAAGATCTCAATTTTCATCAATCATCAATCCATGCTTCATACAAAAGAAAATCAGAACAAAACAGAAGCTATATAGAAGGTATACAAAACCAATCAGACCCTATCAGGACATCATAGAGCTTCATATCTCCACTAAGAATCATCATGAACTTCCAAAATATAATCAATATCATCCAAAACACTCTCAAACACTTCCTTTAATAACCATACACCACTCTAAATCCATTAAAAATCAATCATTCAGTCCTAAAAAACAACAAAAATCAGTCAAAATTTCAGTCTTTTTTCACTCTCAACATATATTCCCACACTTAGAAAGGAAGTGTCCTCATGACCTAAGGAAAAGAAGAATATAAGTTCATTAAGAGCTCAATTTTATCTTTCATCGGATCTTTAATAATCTTGCTAAACCATGACCCCAATTTATTACATGTATCTTGAGAAAAAATACTAAAGGAAAACTTTCATTATTCATTAACTCATCTTATTAATCATTTAAAAGCCATAACAAATTTGTAAAGGATATGAGAGGTTTTTCTTCAACTTTGCACCATAGGCTTTCCATCCACCATCAATAGTTTGGAAAGAGCTCTCAAACAAGTTATTCTCAATTAGCACAAACTCATCACTTACATTTATTATAACACACACACAAACACTAACATAACCATCTGAATGACACCTCTAAAAAGAGATATATATCTATAATTAAGAATCATCCAAAATACATTGCAAAGGCATCAATGAAGATAATCCCTTTTGAAGGCTTGGTGGTTTCGAAAACGATCCATGGAGAAGGATTCCTCTACAAATGTCTTTGGAGGATTTTGAAAGAATTGCAGGCAGCACATCCTTTCTAGTAAAACAATGTATCTGCTAGGTAGACATAGGGCATGAAAATACAGGACATCCAACTGTTGGGAATCAATGTTCACATTGACATTCATACAAAGCTTTGGAATGATCTTTTGATCATCATGGCATGTATGCTAGATACCAAGCAAAATGAGCTGTTAATCTCATTGAAGGACCTAGAGATTGTGAATATTGGTGAGCAAAATGAAGATAGTTCTGGTATGCTTGACTGGCAGTTGTCCAATCTCTTGGAATTATTGGCCAGTTTATCTGAGGTCCTATAAGAGAATCCGTCGAGCTCTATCCTCGTCTTCTTGGAATCTACTGATCAAACCCTTCATATTCACTTACCAACTGAGGGGGTTGAGAAATAGAAGTGGCAGGAGATAGAAGTGGAATAAGTAAAAGAGGATGAAGAGATGGGTAGGCAAAATCATAAAATGAGAAATAAGATAAAGAAAGAGTGGCTAAAAACTTAAGGAAATGAGTTAGGAAAGATGTTAATTGATAAATAGAAAAAGTAGAAGGTATATGGATGAATGAAGAAGGGCATGGTGGAGAAAGGAAAATACTCTATCTTCAATAAAAGAGCAATATGTAAATATTGATAAATAGAAAAAGTAGAAGGTATATGGATAGATGGAGAAGGGCATGGTGGAGAAGGGGAAAATGCTCTATCTTCAATAAAAGAGCAATATGTAAATATGAAAATTTGAGGAAAAGATTGAGGGTGGAAAAGAAGAGGTAAGATTGCTGTTGAATTGGTTTGATAAAGGGAAAGATAGGTATCATAGCGATGAGCCATTTGTTGGTAGTATAGTAGGCTAGGAACAGAGGGACCTAAAACAGATCTTCTCTAGTAGGCATAAAAAAAGGTTGAATCTTATGGATAATTTTTGGAAATGTGAGCTAAGAGATCCACCCTCAGTTGGTTAGTGCTCTGTACATAGGTAGAAGCTGTGTTCTGACGTTGATTCAGGACCACAGAATCAATCATTGAGTGCTAGGAATTATCAGGGCAAGTAGCCACTTTTGAAGAGTAACACTAGAACATGTTATCTATCCGCAACTCCAAATAGTTGATATATAAAATAGCTTGCAAAACCACATCCCCTACATACCAAGCAATATCTACTTCATCTGGAATCAACAGATCACCTCGTAGATACATGTAGGATAGCAACATGGTATCCATCGTCACAGAATCTTCAAACACCATACTACGGACCACTTCTGTCAGTAACTTAGGAGACCAAGCCCCACTCCAACCATCCTCTAGAAGAGGAAGATTCATCGTTGAAAGCTTCATGTAAAAGGCTAAATTTTGCAATTGATAGTGGAGAAAGAAAGAATTGTTCGAAGGAACATATTCCTGGAAATGCTCCTTTGTCGACCATAACAAATCCATCCTGGACTACAATCTTTCCACTTTATCTTGGAACAAAGGACATAATGTTGCGTGTCTCTGGAGAACTGCCAAGTCTTGCTTAGAGATAGAAGGAATCATAAGAACATTGGGGCTTGGAGGAACAGACTGTGAATGCGTCAGTTGGTCTTGCAACTGCTTGATTTGGGAAGCTTGTGATTCCACTGTGTTATGAGCAGTCTATAAGGCTTAGAGTTTTACATCTAAAAGAGTTTGAAACTCTTGAGCTTCTTTGGACATCCTCTCCTTCTTCTCTGAGATTTTAATGACCTCTGACTGAGCTTCTGTTAGCTAAATCTTCAAAGAAGATATCTCTTCTCTTTGAGTCTCAATCATTCGGGTTTGTTGCTCCATCTGCTTAAACAAATCTGCAAGTGTGTCTTTAGCAGAGGCTAACTCTGATGTTGCCTTATGCAACTGGTCTTTGGATTGCATCAGTTCTTCATAAAAGGAAGTATACAAATGTTGAACACAAGTTGTAACTGAAAGTTCAATCCAACTCTGAATGTCTTTACAGAGGAATGGAATGGCATCTCCCGACACTAAACTGTTCAGTGAAAGAACTGATATGTCCAAGAAACCCTCTCTATGTGCTCTGAACAAATTGTTACATGTGAGGTAAGCAGGGAGGTCACTGCCAAATGTAGCAGGAATTGTGTCTGAAGGAAGATCTGAAGGAGTTTTATCTGCCACACGCTTCAAGCGTTTTCGCTAAATGACCAGTGCAAGAGGGGAATCAAGATCCTCTATATCAATAGGTTATGACTCTTCTGAAGGTGGTGGAGGAGATACTGGATCAAATGGAGGAGGTGGAAGCACACCCTTCTTTAGGCCTGAGTATGTCAAAAAAGCATACAGGTAGGAACCATATGTGACATTTGTGACATTTCCCGTGGTTACTTTGACAAAATGTTGGTCCATCTTTGTAAGTAGGTAAGTGCTCCAGTTAATAGCTACCCCTTTTAACACCATCCGAGAAGCTGTAAAGAGCTCTTTGGACAAGTAATGGGATGGTCTTTTGGTAGACATAAACCTGTCTTGGAGAAACTGGCAGACTAACTTCCAAAGAGGATTAGTGATCATGGAAAGAGAGACTCCTGAAGTGTTGATCACTTTCTTGACATCCACAAATTCCTTGGTCTGCTTCTGTAACAGCTTGAAAATCTCATCGTTGGAGAATAATTGTCTAGCTGTAACAAAGGGCTCTTCTTTGTAGGGAAGAGACAAAGCCTTCCCTAACTCTCGAGGTGTCAATATCATGGAAGCACCATAAACCAGTCTCGACTTCTTGCTGTATGAGGCAAGGAACTCATCACACAAGGATGGATCATTTGGAATCAAGGGGAATGAGGCAACCATGAAAGTCGCAAGTCTTGCTTTCGCTATAGGCTTAAAAGCCAGTAGGGAAGAATAATCCCTACTAACCAGCAGGACATACTGGATAGAAGGAGGAGCATGAGGCGCCATTTAGATGGAAAACACACATACTGGATATACTAACTAGTGGGACATATTGGATAGGAGGAGGAGCATGAGGCGCCATTCAGATGGAAAACACACACACCATAACACAGACAATCACAAAGAATGCCTGCAAAACAACCAAAGGGCTATCAAAAAGAAATCAATCAAAAAAGAAGGACACACGCACAAACGTACCTAACCCATTTACCATCCCAAACAATCCACATCCTAGAAGAAATTCGGCATGACCTCTATACATATGCGACTGAAAACTTTATGTAATGCAATAAACAGGCACCCAAAACCCCGTATCAGGTAAGAAAGAAAGAAAACTACAAACTGTACCCGTAATGGTAACACATAGACAAACCATAATACCATAAAAATATACATCAGGACATGATCATAACCTTGACAATCAAATTTCAACTAAGAGGACTTTACCGCCCATTCCACGAAGTGTGTCTATTAAAAAGGGAAAAAAAGTGCAGTGAGGAGGAATTTTTTTTATGAAGGGTTCATTTTAAAAAATTATTAACAATGGGTGACATTTTATTAAGTTATAAATCTTAATAAGAAAACGGCGGTTCCTTCTTAAAATTTTAATTACAAATTATTAGGGTGAAATGGTGCTTTATCGAAACCCAGACTACAATTCCCAAACTAGGTCTCTAAATGCAAATTCATTAATTAAAAATTAATGGTAATGTGGAGCGCTTTTTTGTCAGTGCTTGCTTTTTTTGTGATAGCTGGTTCATTTTTATTACAAATTAAGGTTCCTCTTAAGTGCATGTAGCGCATGCAAAGTGAACGAATGGTTGATTTTTATTTATTAAAAATTGTGTTTAGCACAAATGCGCGTGAAAAAGGTGGGTAAATATAGTTCATTTTACTAATTAATTGTGATTAAGAGGTAATAAAAATAAATAAATCTCACAAAATAAATACCTAGTAGGGGTGTGTATGCAATTGGCTAAAGGCACACGGAGTAGTCCCCCCAAATGAAATGAATCTAGTAAAAAAAAAAACAAAGACCACTTTGACTAAAAAAAATAAAGCACCTTAGTGTTTTTGATGATTTTTATTTTTATTCTGTATTTTGTTTGTTTGTGGTTTTTTTTTTCATTTGTATTTTGGGTGTGTTTGTTTTGTGTATATATTTTTTGGTTTGGTTAATTTATTTTGTTATTTTTATGTTTTTTTTAATACTTAAATTATGATATATAACACATGTATATGTTATGAAGTGTAAGAATGAAATTTCAGCCATTTAGCAAATGTCCACAATGTATGTTAAATCATCCATGATTTTTAACTGATTTTTAGGATTTAATATGATTTTTTATGAAGTGAAGTATTAAAACTAGGATTTTTTTTTGCTTCAAAGAATATTTTTGCCTTTTATGGAAATATTTTTAAGTGAGAAATTAGTGGCAATAGAGGCAAGGGTTTTGTGGAATTTTTTGAAATTTTTTAAATTTATTTTTGAATTTTTTACTAATTTTAAATGAAATTTACTCATTTTTCATGTAATTTTAAATGAATTTTCAGATTTTAACTTTTTTGCAATTTATTAGTTGGAATTTGCACTTTTAAAAATATTTCAAATAATTTCAGTAATATTGGTAAATTTTCAAAAATTTGTATGCAATTCTTTTTTTATTTTAAATGAATTTTTAGAATTTTTATTTGTTCTTTATTTATTTTTATGTATTTTTATATATTTGCGGGTTGGAAAATACAAGGCGGTACCCGAGCTGCGTGTGAACAGCGAGGATGACTGCGCGTGAACGGCGGGTCTACAATACTCGACCGCACGACAAGTCAGTAGCGCGTCCTCGCGCGTAAACCTGCTAGCACACTCGTACTTTGCGGGAAAAAGAATGGAAGAGAAAAGGCAGGAACGGGGGCTAACTGAGTAGATTAAGTGAATTAGGTTAGCTTAGTCTGAGAGAGTTAATTAAGTTAGTTTAGTGGAGTAAATGAATGAAGTTAGTTAGGTTAGTCTAGTTCGTTAAGTTAGTTCAAGTCAGGTCAATTAGGTCTAGGTGGATCAGTCAGGTTTGGTTAGTTAGTTAGGTTAATTAGGGCTGGTTAGTCTAGCCAGGTTTGGTTAGTCAGTTAGGTCTGGTTAGGTCAATCATGTCTGGTTAGTCAATTAGGTCAATCTAGTCTAGTCAGGTCAGCCTAACTAGGTTAACTAGGTTAGGGTGGGGACTAACCAGGTTTAGTGGAGGGGGTTAGGTAAGCTAACTAAGGTTGGGGGGGGGGGGGGGGGGGGGGGGGGGGGGGATGTCTAGTGAAACTAACTAGGGTTAGTGGGGGGTTAAGCTAACTAGGGTTAGTTGGGGAGGGGGTTAGTTAAACTAACTAGGGTTAGTGGGGGGTTAGTTAAACTAACTAAGGTTAGTTGATTATTAACTAGTGTTAAGTTAATTACTAACTAAGGTGAGGTTAAAAACTAACTAATGGGAGGTTAAAAACTAACGAGAAGTGGCTGTGGTTGTCGAGGTGGAGGAGGAGGAGGAGGTGGAGGAGGAGGAGGAAGAGAAGGAGGTGCCGGCCGAGGTTGGAGTGGACGGCGTAGGGCAGCTGCTAGAGTGGCAACATGACGGCCAAGGCTGGAGTGGACGACGTAAGGCGTCGCGCAGGGTGGTAGCACGACGACGGAGGGTCGGGGCATTGTCGAGGAAGGAGGCGGACGGCGTAGGACGGTGTGCAGGCGACGGCACAGCGACGGAGGGCCGGGACGGCATCGAGGAAGGAGGCGAATGGCATAGGGCAGCACGGAGGGGCAGCGGCACAATGACGGAGGGCCGGGGTGGTGTCGAGGAAGGAGGCGGACGGCGAGGGCGTCGCTGGAGCGGCAACAGCAATAGGGGGGAGAAGAGAACAAGCAGGAGGAGGAGAAGAAGAAGCAGGAGGGGAGAAGAAGGGAGGAATGGAGGAGGAAGGAGGGGACGCAGACGCAACGACACAGGTAAGTTTTTTTTTCCTTTTCTTTTCTTTTTTCTTCTTTTTTTTCTTTTTCTTTATTTCTTTCTTTATTTCTTCTCTTTCTCTCTATTTTTTTCTCTTTATTTGTCTTTCTCTCTTTTTTTCTTTCTTGTTGTTCTTTCTTTTTTCTTTCTAGCTTTTTTATTTTTTAAAAAATTATATATATATGTATGTATGTTTAGATTTAAGTATTATTAGGATTATGGATTAGGTTGTGTTGTTTTTTTTCTCTTTTTATTTTTTTTCTTTTTTCTTTTTTTTTGTGGTTGTTTTTGTTTTTTGTTTTTGTTTTTTAAGGGAAAAGAAAAAAATAAAATAAAAAATGGAGGGGCAAGAAACACATCCCCCGCTCGTGCGCATGCGCAGACAGGGGTTTTAAAAAAACAAATTTGCAGTGATGGGGTCAAACGGGCAGGGACGGTGGCGCGCAAGCCACGAACGCCACGGGGGCGTCCCGAGGCGCATAAAACCAAAAACAAGCGCGTTCACGCGCGACTCGAGAAACGTGGTCACATGGGAAAAAGAAAGAAAATTTAATAAAATCCAAACCGTTCGTCGGATCAAAAATCCGTAAAAAGAAAAAATGTCCCAGGAGATGAGGGGAAAAGGATGGAAACATGCAACACCGGGTCCGGGGCAAAATCATGGTGTTCACATGGAAAAAACACAAAAAATAAACTTGAAAACATGTACATGCATTAATATCGAAAAATCCGCGCATCGGAACGAAGTGCAGAAAGAAGGAAAAGTGTGCAGAACGATCTTTCCAACAACTCTTTCATGACAAAACACAATTTTGATTGAGATAGGTCGCATTCACATGGGAAAAACCCCAAAAAAGGCCTTGAATATGGACTCGAAAATTAATACGGGAAGAACCATGCACCGGAATAGAGGGCAGTAAAAAGGAAAAAAGTCCGGAAGAAAGGGATTAATAGGACTGGTGCATCAAAACTCAGTTTGGGGGAAATTAGGAGGGGTTCGCGTGGAAGAAACACAAAAAATGCATCCAAAAATCCTCGAAAAAAATTAATAACTTAAAATCCGATAATCGAAAGAGGGGAGACAAAAAAGAAAAAAGTGGAAAAAATGTTGGCAGAACACGGTTGTCAAATCAAACTGGAATTTCAGTGAAAATAGGGCAGGTTCACATGGAAAAATGTGAAAAATAAGCATGAAAAGTGCCTAAAACCAGTAAAAATTAATAACAGATGAATCGTGCATCGCAATGACACGGAATAAGAAGGAAAAATGTCAAGGAAAATGGGTAGGACATGCCTGATACATCAAATCAAGGTCCTGAAGTAATAAAGATGCGTTCACATGGAAAATTGTCCATTTTATGAGAATTGCTTCAAAAATTAATAACTTGAGACCCCTCTGTCGGAACAGGGATTGGTAAAAAGGAAAAATAAGCAATTTGAAGGGACGAGCAGGGCTGCAAGGTTGGATTGGGATTCGGGTGAACTTAAGGTCCGTTCACATGGAAAAATCACAAAACAAAGGATAAAGGCAAACGATCAAGAAACAACCTCGGGAACAGGGTGAAATAGAACAGAGGAGTGGAGAAGGGACCCATCAGGATAAAATGAAGTCATGACATAGATATATGATCAAAACAGGGTATATGCATGGGGATATACAACATAGACGCGCAAGGACGCGTCCCCACACTTAGAACCTTAGCAGAAAGGATAACCCAAACGTCAAGGACCTGGTGGTACATCACATCAAACCAACTACGAATGTCCCCGCACTTAAGACATGACCGTCACTGAGAAGCAAAAGGTGTAGGGTTAGAAAAACTTGGCCCATATTGCCGAGAAGGAATGTCCACTATCGAGGTTGCGTCTGGTATCGTTGTGTCGGCTGGAGGAGGTAACAAGGTGTTTGCACAGCACACGTTCTTCATGCCAGGGACCACGCGACAGCACCCAAGGAGGTAGTTGGTTGAAGGAATCACATGAAATTTATCGATGACGAGGAATATTGCACTCAACTCACCAGCACTCAAATGGATTGAAAGAGCAGTCATTTGCCCCATTACGAACATCACTCGAAGAAAATAAAGATGAAAACCCAGAGCTCACACCTAGTTTAGAAATCAACAAGGGATTGATGTAGATAGAGTATGCCAGCGTACACAATTGATGGTGCAGCAATGTGTCTAACCCGTCTGGCATAGGTGCAAGGAGAAAGGTTAGGGAGCCTTGTAGTACAGTGTACAGAAATGAATGACGTGTCTTGTGCTGATGGCAGAGACCCAGCCCGTGGGTGCATAGGGAAACGGAAACATACCTCACTCCAATTGTCGTAACGTCCTCAATCCTCATCTCTCGATAATTGATTGAAGAAACTCAAGTCACACTCAGCCCACCCTCTGTCTCACGCTCTGTTGAAAGATACAGAGGGCAGCCCATTCTCACGTCCCCATCTTGTTAGGATGAAAGCTCACATCACTCAAAGGGCTGGTGATGAAGATCATGTCAAATGTTATTGTCGCCAAGATCTTGAAGATGAGGCATACCTAGGGAGGCAACCAACAAATCTCATACTTCAATGATTTTTAAGAAGGGTTGTCTGTTAAGAAGGGCAGACAGACTGATATTGCAGAGACAGCGCACCAAGGGAGGTGGCTTCAAATTACTTGCTTGAAAGGTTCTGCTGGTGATGAGTCAGCTATCTTGAACTACAAGGTGTTACCACCTTTTTCACAGTCAGCTTCCCGCCCAAGGGTGTTTCCACCTTTTGTTGGAACGAGGCCTGTTATGACAAGGAATTTCTTCATTTTCTCCCATAACAATTTCGTTTTTTCTTTTTCTTTTTTTTCTTTTTATTAAGAAAGAGAATGGTAGAAATACCATGTGTCAGGACCAACCTCGCCACCGTTGTTGGATCAGACAAGAAGAGAACAATGTCGCGTTGAGATGTTTCTGCGAGAGGGTAGCAAGACGAGACCACCTCATGAGGAGAATCATAAGGGCTATCAAAAGCACAACGAGAAGGATAGTGTGCCACCCAAAAGGGAAAGGGTAGGTCAACTGTGATTGTCAAGATCCCCAGGGAGGGAAGTACATCTTCAGGTGATAGCCATTCATCAGGAAAGGATCATCGAAGACATCAACGGTCTGTACCTAAATAGAGCCGTTAGGATTGACAGCAAGTACCTTGTATGGGCCCATCCACCGTTGTTGAAGCTTGCCATGAAACTTGCCGAATCTTGAATCATAAGCTAGGACAAGATCACCTTCTTTGAACTCCTTGTGCTTGATGAAATTGTCATGATAGGCCTTGCGTCGCACTTGAGTAGTTTCCATACACTATAGGGCCATCCGCCGTATCTCATCTAAGCATTCCAAATGCAGGAGACAGCGTTGCGGTGACTCTTCATCTCCCAAGCATTCTTTAACTGCCACTCGCAAAGAGGGCAATTCCAGGTCAACAGGGAAGATGGCTTATGTACCGTACACTAACTAAAAAGGGGTATGTCTTGTAGCTACCTTATGAGATGTTCTATATGCCCGGAGGGCCTCTGTAAGTCGATAGTCCCAATCGCGACGATGTGCGGCAACCGTTCTTGTCAGAATCAAGGAGAGGATGCGATTGGCGACTTCAACTTGGTTGTTGGCTCTGGGGTAATAGGCAGTGGACTTGTGATGGCGAATCTTATACAACTCTGTTAGCTCCTCCATGATTCTGTTAAGGAAATGAGTACCTCTATCACTTACCAGCTCAAGGGGACTGCCAAAATGGGTGATAATATTCTCGTACATGAACAGAGCTACACTGTTACCATCATCCCGCTTCAGAGCTTTACCTTCACACCACTTTGTGACATAATCCGTACACACTAAAATGTATCTATTTTGCTTCCATCTGGTGGGTGGATCAATGGGACCCACAAAATCAATCCCCCACTTCTCAAACGGCTTTAGGGGAAGAATGGGTTGCAAGGGCATGGCACATGTTTTGGTGGGTTTCCCCATTCGCTTTGACAAGTATCACATCTTTTGTAATAGTCGTATGCATCCTTGTGGAGGGTCGGCTACCAGTATCCTGCTAACAAAGCATTCCTAGCTATCGCTTCTCCTGCAAAGTGTCCACCACATGGTTCGTCATGGCATGCTTTTAACCCAATTTCATCTCCTGCAACACATCTTTGCAGCACTTCATCTTTGCCTCTCTTGTACAGTGCACCGCCTAGCAAGGTGTAGTGGGCTGATTCTAGCAAAAGCTTCTTCTTCTCACGGCTTGAGATGCCAGGAGGATATTGTTGAGTTGCCAGGAGGTTGGCTATATCTGCATACCAGGGAGTAACTATTTCAACTAGAAACAAGGAAGCATCAGCAAGGTCTGGATCATCCTGTTCCTCTTCTTCTGATTGAGGGATCCGTGATAAATGATCATCTAGGACATGGGAACGGCCAGGCTTAGTGACCACTTCAAAATTGAACTCTTGGAATAGGAACAACCATCTCATCAGTCATCCTTTAACATCTTATTTGTTCATGAGGAAGGACAGGGCTTCATGATCCACATAGAACTTAAAATACGTTGACAGTAGATAGTGTCGAAACTTCTCCAGTGCAAACACCATTGCTAAGCACTCAAGCTCTATCACTGTATAGTTCCGTTCCCTATCAGTGACCTTTTGACTTGCATAATAAATTGGTTGATCTAATTTAGAGAGGCCCTTTTGACGTAGGACAGCACCCAGCCCCTCAACTGATGCATCTATGTGCACATGGAACTCATTCATCCAATCAGGAGGCTGTAAGATAGGTGCTTGGATGAGGCAATGTTTTAGGGTATTAAAGGCTTCTTCACAGTCATTAGTTCAAAGTAAATCAACTTCTTTCCTTAAGAGCTTGTGCAAAGGGGCTACCTTGGTTGCAAAATGTGCAATAAATCTTCTGTAGTAGCCTACATGGCTAAGAAATACTCTCAATTGCTTGAGATTTGTTGGTGGTGTTAAAGCAACAATCTTTTCAATCTTCGTCGGGTCTGTTGCAATCCCTTCTGTAGAGACAATATGGCCCAAAATAACTCCCAAGGAGATGCCAAAGACACATTTGTCAGTGTTGAGAGAAATCCCATACTCCAAAACATTGCTCTAGATGTCCCCAGTGCTCTCAGATCAAACTATAGACACAGAAGTCATCAAGATATACCTCGATGAAATCATGCAGATGATTCTGGAAGGCAGCCAATCATTACTCGTTGAAAGGTGGCAGGAGCATTACAGAGCCCGAATGGCATCACTCCATAAGCATAGGCCCACCATTCTATGGTGAAGGTTGTTTTGGATTGGTCCTCTTCTGCAATTTGGACTTAGTTATATTCACCTAATCCATCCAAGAGAGAATACAGCTCATGGCCTACCACTGTGTCCAACAGTTGGTCTGGAAAAAGGGATAGGGAAATGATCCTTCTTTGTCTTCGAACTGACCTTTCGAAAGTCGACACATATTCAAAATTTCCCGTTCTTCTTGGGTACTACCACAATGGGTGAAACCCATTCACTGTTAGCCACAAGATAAATGAACTCTGCTTCAAGAAGTTTCAATAATTCGGCCTTGAGCAGAGTAATTAGGATTCATACGCCTTTGTCTTTGCCTTACAGGTTTTGCATCAGGCTCTAGGTCAATGTGATGCTAGCATATTGTGGGATCAATCCCCTTTAGGTCTTTATATGACCAAGCAAACACATCTAAGTTCTCCTTGAGTATGTCTCGCAGGACCACTAGTTCTCCCTCTAGAAAATTGAGACCCACTTTTAGGTGACGTTCAGTACCGTCAATATCCAGGAATGTTACTTTCCTTTCACCTTCCACTAAATGTCCCACAGATTGCTTCTGGATAGAGGTCTGACTCTTTCAAGAGAGTAGTATCCTCGTCTGATGTTCCGCTAGAACCAATGTCCTCCTTCTGAATAAATGACCTATTTGTCTATTGAGGTTGCTGAAAGGGTATCAGGGCTCTATTTATTTCTGTTTGAGTGGTAGTTTCTTCTAGACTTAGGGATTCCTCTTCAGAGGATGTGTCCAAGAATGTCACATAGCACAGACCTTCTAGAGACCGTGCCTCTGAGGGCTTTGGCTTCTGTTGACACAAGGCATCATCATCATCTTTTCTCCTGAATGAATGTCAGGGCGACAGGAGCCACTATTGAACTTAATTTTTATGCTTCTAATCCATTGCTTATACAGATTTTGCATACTTTGTGGTCCATTCGTCAACCCAAATGGAACCATGGTCATTCCATCCAACACCCTGAGACCTTCGGCCTTTGAGATCTTTGTAGGGACATCAACAAGATCATCCGCTATTAGAGGAAATTCTTCATCTACACTTTCATAACCTGCTTCATTTTCTTCCTCATCATTTTCATCCTCTTTCTCTGGAGGCTCTATCTATGCTTCTGTAGAGGCTCTGTAGGAGAAGAACAGATCTTCTACCTCTGCATCTGCTTCTGCTTCTGTCACAGCTTCTGACTCTGCTTCTGCCTCTGGCTCTGGCTCTGTGTCTGTTACTATCTTTGTGACTGTCTCTATATCTGCTCTGTCTCTGTTCTGCCTCTATTCTGTATCTGCTCTATATATGTACTGTATTCGCTCTATCTCTGCTCTGTAACTGTTCTGCCTCTGCTCTATAACTGTATTGTCTCTGTACTATCTCTGCTTTGTATCTGCTCTGTAATTGTACTGTCTCTGCTCTCTTTTTGCGACTGTTATGTAACAAGGAGAACAGTACATCCATGCTTATATTTCACTGTCAGATGTGATTTCTAAAGTTAATTCTAGTTGAGGCAATAGGTATTCACCCATGGACAAGGATTTTACTTCCCTTGGCAGTTGGCTTATAATGCCCACTGTTAGGAACTGTGCCTGTGTTTTCTTATGAAAGATCTGCTTAACAGCCTATTCGTCTCCTTATGTACCATTTGTGACCTCATTAGAGGAGTCAGTAATGACTTCGATGGATGTGGATCCATTGCCCTTTTGCGATCCATACAGCTTTAACACTACTTTGTTGGGTCCTCTACCTAGAATTAGGGTTCCTTTGAACCAGCCCGCCCGTCCTGGCTCTTGCTTCAAAAAGTCAAGGTCTTTCCAACAGCGGAGGATATGAGGTCCCATAAGAATTTGGTTTGACCACCAAATATGTCAGCCAATAATCTCTTCTTGCAAGGGTTGTTTTTACGTATGGGAGGATTCCCAACAGTTTGACTCTGCTTTGGTTTGCCAATCTGATAAGCCGCTGTGTAGGTTCAATTCCTTGCAACCCTAAGTCCTTCATTGTCACATCCGTCATTATGTTTACTGATGACCCTCCATCAATCAATGCATCTGAAATGAAGCATCCTTCTATCCATACACTAATCACTGGGGTTCCAGGATCTAGGAAGGCATTAGCCACATCGACTTCCTTTATAGGCTCTGGGGCCTTATTGGTCTTGGTTGCTGTTGAAGGGGCGATCCTTAGTCCACGTCTTCTTGTCAAGATGCTTTTGAATTTCTTTCGGCGGCTGGGAGACAGCATCAGCAACTACTAGAATGTTAAGTTTGGTTTAAAACTATCTAGGTCTTTTACCAAGTCATAATCTTTGATAGGATCCACAGGCTTCTCCAGCCGGCTGGGGAAAGGGGCTACACCCATTTTCATCTTTCCTTTTTCTTCTAATAATTGCAGCATCGGCACTTCTTCTGTTTCTGGAAGTGCTTCTGTCTCATCTATCCTCTAGACCTCTGGTCTAGTCTCTGGGACTGTCTCTATAACTCTCTGTGGCGCTACAGTGCTCTGTACTACACTGTTCTGTTCTATACTACTCTATCCCTCTATTAGCATGTTGAACTTCACAGTCTTGGTAGGAGAGTTATTTTTGTTCTGAATAGTTGGTTTCTTCTTCTTGGTGCGCGTAACAGCAGCAACTTCCAACTCTACCAAATTGGAGGCAAGCTCTTGTACCTTTTGTTGGCTATCAGTGGCATTGGCCTTTACAGGAGCTTGACTTAGACAATCCTTTGCAGTGTGGCCTTCTCCTTTGCATCGTCTGCATAAGGGCTTGTAATCCATAGATCGTCTAGGGTTTAGACAATTTGGGGACATGACCCTTTTCTCCACACACGTAACATTTCACCTCTGATCTCTGACCACCGCCAGACTGTCGTCCTCTGTAACTTTGAGAGGAAAACCTCCTCGGATTGAAATTAGGACCAAAATCCCTAGGCTTTGGTCCAATATCCTGTGTTGTCATTTTGGATTTCAACAAGTTCAATCTTGCATTTTCATCATTCTGCCTTCGTTCATGCATCTCTTTCACAGAGCAAATATCCTCTGTATGGTTCTTCCACAAACAATAGGAACAGAAGGCTCCAAGAATGGTTGGTTTTCGGGTACATTCAGTGGCTAAATGTCCCTCTTGATGACACTTTCCGCACAATGTATTAGAGCGCATCACATCTCTTCCAACTCCCACAGGAGTGGATAGGTTGGCGGTATTCACCTTCAGTGTCTCTAGCTGCTCTGTAATCACATCTAGAAGCTCTTTCTTGATACTTGCAACTTAGTTGGATAAGTTGTCCTTTAGATTTTCACCTCCTGAAGTGCTTGTAGTAGGGTTTTGGGAAGCTTTTGTAATTACTGCATACACCACTTGGGTCGATCCAGAGGATTCTCTGTTATGGCTCTGATTCAGAGCTCCTGTTGAGACTTGGGGTTGTTGATTCCAGTTGGTAGGATTCCACTGTTGTTGAGTCGCCATTGGAGAAACTATTTGAGGCTACTATTGTTGTGATTGAACTATCATTTGAGGCACTACCGTCTGCGATGACCAAAGTGGGTTAGGTGCATTATACTACAGCACTATTTGCATCTGGGGATAGGGGTAGGAAATTGTCCCTGGGCCTACATTTCGTAGGTAAACCATTCCAGGCAGGGGAGGAGGTAAGACTCCTCTTTCTGGAGTCATTGACAGCCTTGCTTTAACTTCGTCATACAATCTTGCACCTTCCATTGCAGCTTGCAAATTGACTGGTTTTCTCAATTCCACGAACTTGCGAACTTTTGGTTGTAGGCCCTGCAAAATACTCCTTTTTGGATTCCTTTGTCTAGATGATGGTTAGTCCATCTCTTCACAATGGATTCCATTCGCGAGACATAAGCTTCTACTCTTTCTCCAAAGGGTTGACTTAGGTTCATTAACTCCTCTCACATCTCCTCTTCAAAACCTTCACGCCTGAATTTAGTGAGGAAGGCCAACTTCAGATCGTACCAAGTGCCAAAAGTTCTTGCTGCTTCTCTCTCATACCACTGAAACACCGCACCCTTGAAAGTGGCGGAGAATATTGCTAACCAATGCAATATGAAGATCAGGGTCTTCATTGTACTCTCCCTTAAAAACTAGCAATGGGACTACATTTGCTAGCATGTCATCAATATTTCCAATATGAATCTGACTAGGAAGGGGACCTTGAGTTGCCATGGGGACATCTATAAAGAGTGCTTTTAGGGCATCAAAGGAGGCTTTTGCTGCAAGCTCGTTCTCAGCTTTGATTTTTGCATTCTCTCTTCTCACGTACCTCTGGACTCGTTCTAACGCTTGCCTCTTTATTGTATCATTCATCAGGGGGTTGGCTCCAACCAGTTGGTCTATACTCAACAGGATAGAATCAGAGGGGGCTTCAGTCTCTGAGGGATTCTCTGGCCAACATCTCTTCTACTTCCTTCTTCTCAACATCTCTGAATTCGGCTTTCAAACCACTACAGAGAAGGAGCTATTCCGTTCTGAAAGTATCAAAACTCATTCTTCTTAGGATCGTTGTTGTGTCATTATAATAATGCCAGCTTCAGAGGGTTTTAACAGTGTATGTTGTGAAAAACACTCTGCTTACCAACTTCCAGTGGATTGCTAATTGGACAAACAGAAGATTGTCAGTGCACCGTGCATCCCACGTATCTTGTTGTTGAGCATCCACGAACAAATTCCAACTCTTCTCCTACTTGTTTTCGTGAACCTCTACAGACCACGACTCCTAAAGCTTCTTCACAATTTCCCATTTGATGATGTCTGGAAACTTCTCAATGAATGCCAAATCTTCCATGGATGGTCATTCTCTCTGTTTCTGCTCTTTAGTTTGTTCCCAAATAGTTTTCCACCAAGATGCAAGTTTCTGTTGCTTCAACAGAAAGAGGAAACAGTCCTCCACATGGAGCATGCATCATGATGGTGATATGTTTCCGCCATTGTGGGATGAACTTCTTGTGGAAAGTGGCTTTGATAATAAGAATCTCCAAATCTTCAGTGGAAGAAGGAACTTTGCAAACTTCCATTGAATTCTCCTCTTCTTGACAATGCCATTTCCTTCATTTTCAGCCTCTTCTGATGCTTGTTGATGGCAAGTTTCCCCGGTTGCGCACCAAAAACATGGAGCCCCAAGAGGGACACCAAGGAAAAGGGAATTATCTTGCAAGAAAATCTATCTTGTAACATCAACAAGCTTTTATTTCATTCTTTTGATCAATCAAAACAAAGAAAACAGCAAATCTTCACGCAGCATCATAGTAGATTTTTCCCACGGATTTGATAGAATCAACCATAATCTTCAACCTCTTCATAGAATCCATCAATAGAACAAAGAACAAAAAAGAATACACCATCTTTGAATGGAAATTAATCACATAATATTCATCTTCAATGTCTTCATAGTTCTCTCTCTCTCGATCTCTCATATACAATTACACTATTTTGATATAATTAACTATTTCTGGCTCTCTCTCTCTCTCTCTCTCTCTCTCTCTCTCTCTCTCTCTCTCTCTCTCTCTCTCTCTCTCTCTCTCTCTCTCTCTCTCTCTCTCTCTCTCTCTCTCTCTCTCTCTCTCAATAGTATGTCATATTCTCACTACAATACTCTCATAATAACTCTCAATAATCCTTCTTAGGTCGTGGATGCACCTCCCAAGAGGTATGTCTGATGTGAAGAGTCACTAGAGCCACTACAGTGTCTCTTCATAGCTCACTACTGTCACTATCACTCAGTCTTCTCTTCAGTCTTCAGCAGCTACTTCTTCCATTTGTTTTAGCTCTTTTGAACTTAGATTCATCCCTTCCAAAGGTTAGAAAACTTACTGAAAGTCACACATACATTCTACAGAACACTTACAGAAGGTCTACATAACAGTTACAGTATAGTACTAGAGCAGCTACAGTACAAAGACAAAGCAGAGACAGAGGCAGACCCAAGAAATTATTATCCAACGATGAGATTTTCAAGCTATTACAAAAGCAGACCCAGGAAATTTTGGATGTCAAGAAAGTGATCAACACTTTAGGAGTCTCTTTTTCCATGAGAGCTCTTTACAGCTTCCGCGATTGTATTAAAAGGAGGAGGGGCTATTGATTGAAGCACTTACCTGCTTACAAAGATGAACAACCATTTTGTCAAAGTAATCAGAGGAAATGTCACAAATGTTACCTATGGTTCTTACATGTATGCTTTCTTGGCATATTCACGCCTAAAGAAGGGTATGCTTCCACCTCTTCCATCTAATCCAGTACCTCCCCCACCACCTTTAGAAAGGTCAGAACTTATTGATATATAGGATCTTGATTCCCCTCCTCCACTGGTCATTCACCGAAAACGCTTGAAGCATGTGGCAGATAAAACTCCTTCAGTTCTTCCTTCAGTAGTCACAATTCCTGCTACATTTGGCAGTGACCTCCTTGCTTACCTCACATGTAACAATTTGTTCAGAGCGCATAGAGAGGGTTCCTTGGACATATCAGTCCCTTCACTAAACAGTCTAGTGTCAGGAGATGCCATTCCATTCCTCTGTAAAGACATTCAGAGTTTGATTGAACTTTAAGTGACAGCTTGTGTTCAACAGTTGTATGCTTCTTTTACGAAGAACTGATGCAATCCAAAGACCAGTTGCATAAGGCAACATCAGAGTTAGCCTCTACTAAAGACACACTTGCAGATTTGTTTAAGCAGATGGAGCAACTAACCCAAATGATTGAGACTCAAAGAGAAGAAATATCTTCTTTGAAGATTCAACTAACAGAAGCTCAATCAGAGATCACTAAAATCTCAGAGGAGAAGGAGAGAATGTCCAAAGAAGCTCAAGCGTTTCAAACTCTTTTAGATACAAAACTCTCAGCCTTACAGACTGCTCATAACACAGTGAAATCACAAGCTTCCCAAATCAAGCAGTTGCAAGAGCAACTGACACAGTCATGGTCTGTTCCTCCAAGCCCCAATGTTCCTCTGATTCCTTCTATCTCAAAGCAAGACTTGGTAGTTCTCCATAGACATGCCACATTATGTCCTTTGTTCCAAGATAAAGTGGAAAGATTGCAGTCCAGGATGGATTTTTTATGGTCGACAAATGAGCATTTCCAAGAATATGTTCCTCCGGACCATTCTTTCTTTGTCCACTATCAATTGCAAAAGTTGGCCTTTTACATGAAGCTTTCAACGATGGATCTTCCTCTTCCAGAGGATGATTGGAGTGGGGCTTGGTCTCTTGAGTTACTAACAAAAGTGGTCCATATAGTGTTTGAAGATTCTATGACGAAGAATACCATGTTCCTGTCATACATGTATCTACGAGGAGATCCGTTGATTCCAGATAAAGTAGATATGGCCTGGTATGTGGGGGATGTGGTTTTTCAAGTTGTCTTATATGTCAACTATTTGGAGTTGTGGATAGGTGACATGTTCCAGTGTTACTCCTCAAAAATGGCTACTTGCCCTGACAATTCTTGGCACTCAATGATTGATTCTGTGGTCCTGAATCAACATCAAAACACAGCTTCTACCTATGTACAGAGCACTAACCAATTGAGGGTGGATCTCTTAGCTCATCTTTACAAAAACCATCCATTTGATTCAACCTTTTTTTATGCCTATCGAGAAGATCTATTTTAGGTCCCTATGTTCCTAGCCTATTGTACTATCAACAAATGGCTCATCGCTATGATACCTATCTTTCCCTTTATTAAACCAATTCAACAGCAATCTTACCTCTTCTTTTCCAACCTCAATCTTTTCCTCAAATTCCCATATTTACATATTGTTCTTTTATTGAAGATAGAGTATTTTCCCCTTCTTCACCATGCCCTTCTCCATCTATCCATATACCTTCTACTTTTCTTATTTATCAATTAACACATTTCCTAACTGATTCCCTTAAATTTTCAGCCACTCCTTTAACTTATTTCTCCTTTTATGATTTTTTCTATCCATCTCTTGATCCTCTTTTACTTATTCCACTTCCATCTCTTGCCACTTCTATTTCTCAGCCCCCTCAGTTGGTTAGTGAATATAAAGGGTTTGATCAGCAGATTCCAAGAAGAAGAGGATGGAGCTCGACTGATTCTCTTACAGGACCTCAGATAAACTGGCCAATAATTCCAGGAGACTCGACAACTACCAGTCAAGCATACCAGAACTACCTTCATTTTGCTCACCAACATTCACAATCCCTAGATCCTTCGGTGAGATTGACAGCTCATTTTGCTTGGTATCTAGCATACATGCATAGGCATTCCCATAATGATCAAAAGGCCATTCCAAAGCTTTGTATGAATGTCAATGTGAACATTGATTCCCAACAGTTGGATATCCTGTAATTTTCATGCCCTATGTCTACCTAGCAGATACCTTGTTTTGCCAGAAAGGATGTGATCCCTGCAGTTCTTTCAAAATCCTCCAAAGACATTTGTAGATGAATCCTTCTCCATGGATCATTTTCGAAACCACCAAGCCTTCAAAAGGGATCATCTTCATTAATGCCTTTGCAATATATTTTGAATGATTCTTAATGATAGATATATATCTCTTTTTGGAGGTGTCATTCAGATGGTTGTGTTAGTGTTTGTGTGTGTGTGTTGTAATAATTGTATGTGATGAGTTCGTGCTGATTGAGAATAACTTGTTCGAGAGCTCTTTGCAAACTATTGATGGTGGATGGAAAGCCTATGGTGCAAAGCTGAAGAAAAACCTCTCATATCCTTTTTAAATTTGTAGTGATGTATGGTTGTTAATGGAAGTATTTGAGAGTGTTTTGGATGATATTGATTATGTTTTGGAATTTCATGATGATTCTCAATGGAGATATGAAGCTCTATGATGTTCTATTAAGGTTCTGATTGGTTCTGTGTACGCTCTGTACAGCTTCTGTTTTGTTCTGATTTTCTTCTGTATGAAGTATGGATTGATGATTGATGAAGAGAGATCTTTTGGAAGCCTTTTGAATAGTTTTTGTTAGTATGTAATGGTTTGAGTATGAGTTCTGAGGTTATGATGACCTTTTGTAACCCTCTATAGACCTTCTGTATAGCCTCTGTCTCTGTACTGTAACTGTACTGTAGTTGCTCTCGTGCTGTACTGTAACTGTTCTGTAGACCTTCTGTAAGTGTTATGTAGAATGTATGTGTGACTTTGGGAAAGTTTTCTAACCTCTGGAAAGAATGAATCTAAGTTCAAAAGAGCTAAAACAAATGGAAGAAGCAGCTGTTGAAGACTGAAGAGAAGACTAAGTGACAGTGACTGTAGTGAGCTATGAAGAGACACTGTAGTGGCTCTGGTGACTCTTCATATTAGACATACCTCTTGGGAGGTGCATCCACAACCTAAGAAGGATTATTGAGAGTTATTATGAGAGTATTGTAGTGAGGATATGATGTACTATTGAGAGAGTGTGAGTGAGAGAGAGAGCCAGAGATAGTTAATTCTATCAAAACAGTGTAACTGTATATGAGAGATTGAGAGAGAGAACTATGAAGACATTGAAGATGAATATTATGTGATTGATTTCCATTCAAAGATGGTGTATTCTTTTGTCTTCTTTGTTCTATTAATGGATTCTATGAAGATGTTGAAGATTATGGTTGATTCTATCAAATCTGTGGGAGATATCTACTATGATGTTGCGTGAAGATTTGATGTTTTCTTTATTTGGGTTATCAGAAGAATGAAATAAAAGCTTGTTGATATTACAAGATAGATTTTCTTGCAAGAGAATTCCCTTTTTCTTGGTGTTCCTCTTGGGGCTCCACAAGTTAATATTTGCCTCCTACCCATACAGGAGAAATTATATATTCCATTCTGTCCAACAGAAGCCCCAGTCCAAATCACATGGCACCATAATTTCTATCCATTATCTAGAATAGGATCTTCCAACGCCCCAGACGTTGGGCTCACGGTAGTCTACAGCTCTGTTCAGACTCGACAAGGGGTGTCCATAACTCCATTGACCCCAAGTAACCTAGGAGTGAGACACACTTTCCGTGGTTGGCCTTTTCACCACTCGACCTTCGGTCCGTGAATCGAGCAATGCCCTCTCGGGTTGAAATGCAACATGACCTTGGAGATGATCCTCCTGTGCAAAATATCCTTTCTTAATCATTCCAATTAAGAATCAAGCATAATCAAGGCAATCAACCTAATATCATCTTCCAAGAAGAACATTCCTTTGTTCTCATGGCACTTGTAATTACAAACCCCTGCCATGCATTAACCATATAAGCACTTGGAATAATAATCCAATTCACATCCACAATTAGTTTAATGCAAAAGCATTTAGAAAGTTATCCAATCGATCCACAAAACAATGGTATCATTTTTCAAACATTGACAGAATAGTTAGGATAACCTTCTATTGCGTGTTTGCTCTCCCCCTTGGGATCTTAGTGTTTCCATGCGGAAATAACTTAACACTTCCTCTACTCAGCTTAGGACATTTACTCAAGACATGAGTTCTAATAGTCCCTTACTTTGATTGATAACCAAACCTTCTTCCTAACGAATACAAAAGCATTGGTCATTCCTTTGACTTAGGGTTTCCTAACTCTTGAGCTCTTCATTTGACTTTGAGGCCTAGAGCTGTTTGTATCCATTCTAGTCCCTAAATAGGATTGATATCATCACAGCTATTGGATGGATCTCAAGGTGACTCAGTTTTAGCCCTTATGATCTCTATTTGTGTTAACCATGCACATCATCAAGATTCCCAATCTATCAAATGTAAGCTATTAATGAGAGCTTGGACAACAGTCTAGAGCTTCGATAACGATTCTTTTCTAGACTAAGATGTTTGCCATGCAATCCTTTAGGCATGCAAATTGCAACATATACCTTCAAAGCGAGGAAAACACACCTCCTATTGTGAGGACGGGAAGTTGACAATACTTGAGTCTTTATATTTTCATGAATTCATCGTATAACATTCAAACATAGTGGTCTTCTCTTGATACACACATTCAAGGAATCCAGTCTTTCAAATACTTGCGATCCAGTTTATCATTTTTAATGTTCTATTCTCGCATGGCATGATAGGGGTCTAATGCTCCTCATGCGAGAATTCAAAGTAGGCATCTATTAATTTTGGAAACACATTACTTACTACCGGTATCACATGTGAATTGGCAGTGACGTCCTTATGCGAGCCTTCGCTACTCGTTGTGAGGTTTCCATCTGCGTGCATCATTTTCTACTTGGGGGCCATTCCCGATTGTCACGTCACATAAGATTTCCGCACCTTGTGCTCGAGTAGTGGGGCCGTTTGCGAGTGGTGGATTATCCTGCGAGATAGGTATAGTTTGCAGCTATAGGGAAAAAAGAGACATGTGGCCACCCTCATCAGAGGGGAAAGGAAAGAAGCTCACTCCCTCTCTTTCCTTCTTCTTCTTTTCTTCTTCTTCTCCTCCTCTCTCTCTCTCTCTTCCTCTCCCTCTCTCTCTCCCTCTTACTCAGGCCGGCAGCAATTGGGGGCAAGAGGTAATGTGGCCCTCTTTTCTTCATTGTGATGGGGGGGGCTTTATAGTGGAAAGGGGGGTATTATTAGGGGGGAGTGAGGTGGCACATGTGGCCTCCCTCACCTCGTTATTATCAGTCATCTTCTTGTCTTCTCCCGTCGTCGTCATCTTCACTCATCGTCATCCACTTCCTTCCTCTGCCACGACGACGACTCCTCTCGAATCAGCTCCGGCTACCTTTCCCAACGTCATCCTCTTCCTCGTCGGCTTCCTCCTCCATTCTTCCCTCCCCTCCTCCACCACTTGTCATTGGTGACAACAGGGGGGAATTTAAATAAATTGAATATTTATTTTAAAAATATTAGGGGGGAGGGTCCAGTAGGCGGCGGAATGTTAGAAGTATAGGGGTTGCGTCTACATTGCGAACGGCGCCCAACTTCTGCTCCCTCTCCTCATCACGACCCAAATGCCCAGAGCCCATCTCAAACATATTCACCGCGTGCAGCTTGACATTATCCTTTTTTTTTTCTAAAGTCTATTTTTTCATAAAGGCTAATACTAAGATTAGAGCCCTAGCCTTTAAAGGCCACTCACACCAGCTCATCTTCTCTCTCCCACACTTACTTATTCACAGCTACACTTCTTCAAAATCCATTTCCATGTCAAGCCCTTTCAGTGATTGTCTATCTATTGAGCCAAATAAAATCCAAAAATTCATGTATCCTGAAATTCATCTAATGTATGAGAGTTTGTCAAACCAAGCCCATGTACCCATCAGTGTGCTCTTTAGTAAAAGCATGAAGCAAAACGACTATGTCAAGAAGACTGAAGCAAAAAGAGAAGTATCACGTACCAACAAAAGGGATAAGAAGCACAACGAATTTGTTTTAAAAAAGCATGAAGACAAAGAATAATTTCGAATAATGCCAAAGAAGCATGAAGAAGAAGATACTTTCTATTACTACAAACAAAATGTTTTGCAAAAATTTTCCATCATGGATCTAGTTTTCCCTTAGTGGATCTGCTTCCCATTGTGGATGTAACAAATTCTACCGAAAATGTAAAGTTTCAAGCTTGACCTGACTAAGGCTGCCAAAGAGCTAGTCTCCTAGTCCATGTCTGCATGCAGGGGGGGAATGCTAGCAGGTGTAGGAACTTATCATTTGACAGGGGGTGTTGAGAATAGCAAATGATGCTTGGTATGTATGCCCATAGAGGCTGGATATGTGCCCAAAAGAGGCTTGCCCATAAGTGGCTTTGTATGAGAGATATGACAAAGATGTATGCTCTAGAGAACAGAGAAGAAAAGTGGTACTATCCAAAAAGCTATAAAGGCATGTACTTGACACTCATTTCAAAGTAATGACACTTTTAATGTGAGTCACTCAAGATTGTGTTTATGATTCCAAGATAATCTACCTTGGAACCTAATTCACTTGAGTTACAATCTCTTCTCTTTATCATGTTTTAGTTCTATGACTTGCGTCCACCATAGCCAACTAGCTCTAGATCTGTGTTTCGTGACACATGATGCACATGTATGTATTTGAAGCAGCTGATAGAGCTTTAAGGGATATTATGAGTTGAGATAAACCATTTGGTAGAAAGGTCACT
Source organism: Lygodium microphyllum (assembly GCF_053477565.2). Classification (NCBI taxonomy): domain Eukaryota; kingdom Viridiplantae; phylum Streptophyta; class Polypodiopsida; order Schizaeales; family Lygodiaceae; genus Lygodium; species Lygodium microphyllum. Next base: position 108,848,169 of record NC_141155.1, on the reverse strand, counting down.
TTACTTGGAGGTGATTTTGAACAAATCCTGCCCGTCATGACGAAGGGATCCTATAAAGATATTGTTAATGCAACACTATGTTATTTTGCATTGGTATACTATCATTATCACTAGTTCTTTGAATGATTGTGGCATTTTCAATATTGAAAAGCTTGATAGCACAAATTTCACCTATTAGAAGACATAGATATGCTAGGTAGTGGTCTAAAAGAAGCAAGTTAGGCTATTGAAAACCAAGAGTCTAAAGCCCGAAGGCATGGATCAAGATGATTGGGATGAGTTGAAAGAGCTATGTAAATCCACCCTCATCCTGTCATTGTTTAAACATGTTTATTTCAATGTTGTTACACTTGAGAATAATGCCTGGTAGTTATGAAAAATGTTGTTACACTTGAGCACATCTTAGCAACTTCCTCTCTTGATGCTTCCTCAATTGACTAATGCTTTGTCTACATATTCTCCATGTTACCCCGCATAAGGATCGGTTTCATTCCTATCGCAACATGGCATGTTTTGTGCAATTGGAAAATGAGTTGCATTCGATATTCTTGGCATTGGGAATGTCATGCTATAGTTTCTCTCATGCAACTCTTTTACTCTATATAATGTATATCATGTACCAGCTTTGACCAAAAGCCTTCTATTTGTTGGACAATTGGATGATGTTGGCTATTATGTATATTTCGATGATTCCATATGGAAGATTACCCATGGAAATCTTGTCTTTGCTTGAGGTGCCAGGCCTAGCAGCCACTATCCTTTATTTGTATCTAAGTCTCTTAACCATGTTTTGGTTGTGGCTAACATATCACTGCATCTTTATGGCACCATCACCTTGGGCACATGTTCTTAAAGGAATGAAAATGCTTACTCATTTGTAGTATCTTGTACCTCTTGATTACAAATGTTTTTATTCTTGTGATTGCCTTCAAGATGACTATCCTATGCTTGGTTTTGGCTTTGGTTGTGTAGCTAGATCTTGACCTTTATGAGATGAATGTGAAAACAACTTTTTTGCATGGGGACTTGCATGAAGATATCTATATGCAGTAGCCTAAGGGCTTTATAGAAAAGGGCAAGAAACACCTAGTGCGTAAGTTAAAAAAGAGCCTTTATGGCCTTAAGCAAGCACCTGGAGAATGGTACCATAATTTCAATGCTTTTATACATTTGCAAGGATATCCTTGTAGTGATATGGATCCATGTCTTTACACAAATGCAGCCTTATGATTTTGATACTCTATATGGATGATATGCTTATTGCTAGGAGAGATCATGATGACCTGGATGCTTTGAAGACTCAGCTCAAGTAGAGTTTTAAGAGGAAATGGAGCAAGCCTCCCATATTCTTGGTATGTGCATCACCTACAATCACTCTAAGGGGCTACTTTGCCTATCATAGTAGGCATATAAACAGAAGGTGCTTGAGCAATTCCATATGTAAGATCTTAAGCCTATTCGTTATCCTTTACATCTAAGTTTGTTTCTTAAGGAAATAAGTATGTGGTTTAGTTTCCCATTTCTTCCTTGACAAGGTAAAGGTGTGTGTGCACACATTGAATTTTAGAATGGCCTCAACATCAACATGGGTGGTTAGAATACAAGAAAGGATACTAGCACTAACAATGTTTTATTTCATCTGACATAGACTCTAGAGAAACTCTAAGTGTGTTTCTATAAAAGAGTGGATAGGGGCATATAAAAAGGGTAAAGAGCATTTGTACAATTATCTTTTTTTTGGCAATAATACAACTATGTCCTTTCACCTTCTAAGCTTCTTTCCTTTCCTTTCATGGTTGCCAGCCATCTCTCTCCTTTCTTGTCTTTCTTTCTCCATTTCCAATCTTTCTCTCTCCTCGTTTAGATTTTCTCTCTCATGTGCACTCTTCTTTCTTTCCTATAGTCTTCTCTCTCCTCTCAGGTTCCTTCATGACAAGTGGCATCAAAGCACTAGGTTTTTGATCCACTCTAACCATTTTTCTCTATCCAATTCTCAAAAATTCATTTCATAAAATTCTATTTCAAATAAGTACTCCAAGTGCAGGACATGGACTGTAACTAGTAGTGACTTGAAGGATACCTACAGTTGGAAGAAGACAAATCTGGAGACCTTTGAAGCTAGAAGGTACAAATATGGCAGTGGATGGTCAAAGTAGCAGGTCATCACTTAGTTTTAGGTAATTGTGACAAATTTTTTTTATGAGCGAGGCTTTACTGGAGTTAAGGAAGACTTAAGTCAAGGCTACTTTTAAAGACAGACCTTCACTTTCCTCTTTCCAAGCTCTCGTGGAATACTTATGCTTACAACCCCATTTATCTTTAAGATCTTCATCTTTCATGAAGAATGGATTGTTGAGAAAGCTTCCACGCTTCATGAGCTTCAAGTAGACTACCATTTTGAAGAGCTTTAATGGAGTAAAGGTCGGCCAAAACATCCTAAAGAGTCAATGCATTCTGGACTATTTCGAACTGCATGGGCCACAAAAATATGCAATATATGGCACTTATATATTGCCTCAAGCACTAGGCAAGCAAAACATCAAGAATGGAGCATTCTTCAAGAAACCCTAGAAAATTACAAAATAGCAGGGACAGCCATGGATCTTCTACAACAAGCTCCTCTGCAATCCACATCATAAAGCTTTGGTTAAGGAAGTTGCTGTCTTAAGGGTTTGAACTGTTTGAGTATCTCACTCTACTCTAACCAGGCATATCTGAACTATGGGATTTTGAAGAGATCAATCAGAACATTTGGAAGTATGTGTTTGGTGTTGATGACACTCTTAAAGCTTTAGAAGTGGAAGTTGTGCTGAGCTTGAGGTACAGAAAGGATCTCTATGCTAGAATGATTTGCTAAAGAATATAAAGGAGAGAATACTTCTAATATAGCTTGCACAGTTTGGCCCTGAACAGTCCATGAAGAGGCAAACTGAGATATGTTCTGATTAATATAAGCAGCCTCTACACTCAAGAAGTATGCAGACTTTAGACCTGGACTTGCAGGCACAATAATTTAAGCATTCACTCAATTTTCTATTACAGAGGCAATCTCGAGAGGAGATGCATGTCAAGACAAGTTTCCTTGAAGCAAAAGCACTATCAAGAGGCAGGTTCTTCTCTGACGAGGCCTACATCAAGGCTATTCAACTGAGATGAGCCAAGTTTGCAAGTGACAGAAAGTGCTTGGCATTGATGTTTTAGCACAGGTCTGGCAACTTGAATGGATGGCAACCTAAAGGTGTGGACAGCATAGGTCTAGCGACTGGAAGAGGGGAACCACATTTACAGGTCTTCCAGGGAACTCTTGCTATGCCTTCTCCTAAAAGAACTAGTACAGTTTGTTTAGCTGTCATTGAGCTCGTCATGCTAATGGAGAAGACCGAATACATGACTGAGATTGGAAGCATTTCCCAACCACTTCAGGAAGTTGACTTATGCAACACAGACGACAAACATGTTTCCCATTAGAGAGTCTAACAGCTACCAAGCAAGCCATTCTTGGGGAGATCTCTGAAGTCTTGATGGTTGTATGCAGAATCACAAGCTTCCATTGGCCCATCTGCCTTCGTGCTGGCACATCTTCGCATCTGTGGTGGTAAATACAATAGACAATGCAATGTGTCTAGTGTCTACTTTCGGAGAATTCTAGAATCACTTGTCATGACTTTTCACCCTTCAAAACTCTTTCCAATGCAGCCCTTGAGAATAATACAAAGTGAGGATAGATAGTACAGCAACTGAATATTCGGTCACTGCTCAGAAGAGAAACCCAGCATTGCAAGAAGTCAAAATATTTGAAGTTGTATTGTGACCTCTTTGTAACGGGAGTCTATTCTGAAGATTCATGTGCATAACAAGGTTGCTTGAACAAGCCAGAGTTTGAAGAAACTATCTTGGGGAAAAAAAAAAGAAAAAAAAACAAATTGAGTCTCCTAATCCATTGGTCTTTGCTCCCAAGATTGTACAAGGAGCTGGTCCTTCAACAAATGGGGATGATTGCTGTGAGACTTCTGCTTCTAGAAGGCACAAGAGATGTTGTAATTCCAAGAGGTCTCAGTGTTTGAAGAAGTATTGTGAATGCTATTAGGCATGTGCTGGCTATGCAAACGGTTGTCACTATTCTTACTTGAATTGATGCTCTAAGAACCTTTCTAGATGCTACACCTTGCCCATGCATCTGAGCATCAGTCAATTCAGTCTCCTTAGTCAATGCAGCAGCTATGTGATCAGTGTGTTCTATTTCAAATCCATTGCATTGTTGATAATAAAGTCAGTGTGTTGAGGTGCCACTGAATCCAGAATCGCATCTATGATATGTTGAAGCTATGAGTCGTATTCCGATCTCCTGTAAAACATTGACAAAATTGTAGGTGCCTATTCCAAGGGCTGTTCTTATCTAAAGATTGCTGGGATTTGAAATGTCTGAGAATGATGAGAAAGGTTTTCAAATCCATATTCTTGGATTGGACCGACACATCCCTCTCTGCATTCAAATTCCCATTAGAGCGTCCACAAGGCTTTCTCTGTTCCAATTCAGTAACATCAAAACAATCGAAATTCTGGAGTGTCTTGTTGCCACTGATTGTTTTCTTCTTCATTTCAGGACAACACTCCCATAAAGATCCTCAGAATTTTCAAAAACATCCACAACAGCAGTGGAGAAAGTGCAGTGCCTTGTTTGAGCTTGGTAATGCTAGCTTCCACATACTCTTTGGGGATTGAAAGGGCATACTTGAGATCTTTGAAAATATGCTAAAATACACTGGCATTCACAGTGGCAGCACAACAATCCCTTCCAAAGAAAATCGCTTTGCTTTTGTTAGGCTTGATCATGGCATCAAGGATTTGTCTATGGGGTAAAATTATTCAATTGGGCCAAGCATCTCCTTGGATGGCACAACCAATTTTCTGAGTTAACTGAGCATGCTGACATGGCATCATCATCTAAACCTTCCTCATTGAACAAGTTTGAAATCAGAGAAAAAAAAAATCCACGTAAGGCAGCTTTGTGCTGAAGTTTGCCACTGTATATGTTATATTAGCTACAATTGCAGCAACAGGAGAAGTTGTGGCAGCCGCAGTTCAGCAGTTGCAGTTGAATGAAGTTTTGTGTATTCATATTGGCTGGAAGATTAGCTGCACCTACATCTGGAGTATCAGCACTTTTGAAATCCCCATCTTTACATGAAGTGGCATCTAGATAACAAAGCAGTTTACTTACTCTTCTCAATGTCCTTTTGGTTCTTCAAATCATTCTAAATCAGAAGAAGACTAAATCTGCTTGCAAAGTGCTCCCGAGAACCGCCTCATTAGCTTCACCATGAAGTTTTTAGTTCAATAGTACACCAACTTATCAGTCTGAACTAACAGGGAAGATAGCAAGCAGCCTATCAAAATTTGAGGCATTGCATAATTTTCGAAATTCCGGGATTTGAGGTCATCTTTGAGGATGGATAAAGCTGGCTATGGCCAACTTTTTCAACAGCAAAACAGCTATGAAGCAAGTAGTTCTTTATTTGAAAATGTTGAAGCTTATAAGCAGCAACAAAGTTGGAGCATAGGAACACCTCCTAAGCAATGTGGACATTCTAAGGGCTCTAGGAAAAGCCATTCGCCATTGAGCCAATCTCCAACAAGAATAGATATTGTGGGTTAATCCTTGGTAATGACAGCATTTGTAGTCATGATTTTCAACAAGGCAATGTTGACTCTGAAATGTCTTATAGGAAGCAAGTGGCATCCAATAGCAATATTATGAGCATCATAGGAGACCTAGAATTCAGCAAGTCAATTGCTCACATGGCTGACATGATTGACGTATTGGCACATGCACCTATGAGTTTTTATGAAACCATGATGGCAGAAAAAGTATTAGATGCACTCCGGATAGAACGAGTACTTGCCCAACACTTGACATCTCATATTGATCGGGCAGTACAGCCATGCATTCTGAAAGCTCTCATAAATATTTATGGTAATGTTGTTTGCACGAAGACTTAGCACATGTACAAAACAAGCATATGTTGGTTGCATTGATTGCTATGGCTAATGCATCACTTAATGCAGCAGTTCAACAAGACTCACTGTAATCGTTACTAAATTTATACAGGAGTGAGTGTAGACAGCCACTCCTATGAGCAGCAATCATTTATTTCTTAGCCACATGCTTATTATGAGCACCATGGAAAGTAGTATGACTATTCTAATGCTGATCTAAATAGTGATGATTTGGGCAAAATTTTGTCTAAAGCCAATAGAGCTAGACATTTAACCAGTGACCAGATCAGAGAATTGCATGCTAAGGGGTTATGTTGTAGATGTGCTGAACCAATGTGCTCAAATCACAAAGACAATATGTAGAGCAAATAATGCAAAGATATTCCTGGTGATTGAATATTCTAACTAAGAGAACGAAAAAGATATTGTTGAAGGCAATCTTGATGCAAGTCACATGGAAGAACTTCAATTCAAGGAAGAAGATCATGGGCAGATTGTTGATCAAGTTGAAGATCATGAGCAAATTACTGATCGAGTTGCCCCAACCACAGTGAATATACAAGATGATGCAGTGAATATCTCAACATATACAGCCTTGTATGCTTTTAAGTGCATCAGTGGACAAGCAAAGATTAATCTTATGCTGATGGTTGAGGATTACATCCATGAAACACTGATTAATTCAACTCTGTTTGCTCATGATTTTTTGGAATTGTTGGCCCAATGGATGGCAATGATCTCAACTTTCCTTTTGATCCTAGAGGTTAGAGGATCATTTTTGAAAGGAAAAGCTCGGTTTAGACATGCTCTTTCAAGCAAGTTATGTCGGATTCATTTTTGTTGGCATTGTTCCGTCTCTCATAGACTGCCCAGAGTTCTCTATTTTAAACCAGATTTGACTTTGCACTATGGACAGGAAAGACAATATACATGAGCTGAAAGCATTTAAAAAGAGCTTCATTTGGATATATAACATACCCAATTAGAATCTCCTACTAAAAGTTATCTCAGATTTACTACAACAGGGTCCTATAGTAGATAACATATTGTTCCATGTTTGCAACTCTTATCTGGCCACATATTTGTGATCAAGTATTGGATTTTATCCTTTTCCATTGATGTACATACAATATACTTCATCATAGCTCCTTTATTCATTCAAGATTATTGGATTCCCCACTGAGTTATAAAATGTAATGTCTGAACAGATAGTACTCTGTTCTATTCCTATCCCATATATTGTAATAAGTTCTAATCTTGTTTTTTAGGACAAACATTTAGGCAGGGATAGAATATAAGAGAGTGGGTAAGAACATATAAAAAAGGTAAAGGATATATGTACAGCTAAGAAAAAATTTCGCAATAATACAAAATTTTCCTTTCACCTTCCAAGCTTCTTTCTTGTCCTTTCATGGCTGTCAGTTCTCTCTCTTATTCTTTCCCGTCTTTCTCTCTCCATTTTTACTCTCTCCTCATCTAGAATTTCTCTCTCCTCTGCACTGTTCTTCCTCTTTCTTGCAATCTTCTCTCTCCTCTTTCTCTTTCCTCTCAAGTCCATGACAATTTCTCAAGCAAATGAATAGTTTAGTTCCCTATTTCTTTCTTGTCAAGTTGAAGAAGTGTATGCATGCACTAACTTTCAAAACGGCTTCAAAACCAACATGGGTAGTTAAAATAAGAGAGAGGATACTAGCACTACTGACTAACCTAAGTATTAACTTTGAAAGTACTTATGGGTTATCGCTTCACATCATACAAAGTATGAAGCACGCAATTTCTTTGAAAGTAATTATGGATGATCTCTTCACATCATAGAAAGTATGAACCATGGAGAAAAATGTGGGTGTTCCAAGAGAGTTTGTGAAGCTGTAATATTGGATTGTCCAAATTGAATCACAACTTTGGGATGCTTTTCTAATCAAAGAAATTAGGCATTCCAATTAAAAGGAAAAAACTCAACTAATGGTTATTTGATTATAATTTCTAATGCAATATACAATACATTACATGTATATTTGCATCCGTGCCATGTCTTTGCATTTCGATGGTACTTCTTTTCTATCATGTTATGTACTTTCCATATTACCATGAAAGATGTTCAGCTAACAAACTTTAATGGAGATGGCAAGAGAGAAAAGGGAACTCTATCAACACTTGTAGGTTCGAGAAATAAATTTACCATGGGTGATCCTTTATGTCACTACTTATATGCAACAAGGGTAAGAGTTGAGGTCAGATTTGAAATTGGATTTTCATAAAGTATTAAAACTTTATCATGTTTGTCTAACCTACATAAATAAGGTTGTGTAGTGAAAGGCCTAAAAATTAAATTTACTTAAAATTCAATAGCAACTTCATGTGCTATACCAATATATTTACTTAGGGATAAGTTGAGCAATGATACTTTTCTCATGTTCTCGTCTAATTAAATTTGGTTCATGTGCTTAATACTTTCCTCAATACAATCGTGAAAAATATTTAGCTTTAAAAAAAGCTTGGAGAAAAGGAGAAAAATGAGGATGCTACAAACACTTTTACTTTGGAGTGGTAGAATAAGTATTATTTAAAGGCTCAAACAACATGACAATTTTGAGAGAGAAAAAAAAATTATCACGTAGCTTACCTACTAGGTTGCATTATGTTGAGGCAAACCTCTTGACTTTTCTCAAATCCTCACAAGCTTTACTTAGACTTTCCTACCACAGAGAGAGAGAGAGAGAGAGAGAGAGAGAGAGAGAGATGTGAACATACTTTTAAATGCCTCAAAGGTGTATAGACAAAGAGACATTCATTAAAATCTATTTCCAATCCACTTCAAGGTGGCATTGAGATAAAAGAAACCCACATCAAGAAAACCAAGTACTTTGTATATGTGTAGAGAGAGAGAGAGAGAGAGAGAGAGAAGAAGAAGAAAAGGGAGATGGTTATATTAATATCTACTAGAGATCAAATAAATCTATGAGACAAACTCATGTACAAGATAATATCCTTATGATATCATGAGTAAAAAGTAAAAAATCCTATCTAGTGTCCAATGAATGCGCGCCTTATCATCTAGGTGAGCTATCTATACAAGTATGTCCATCTCGGGACATGAGACTATATGTATGTGAGATTCAACAATGCCATGTGAATCTAAGTCCATCTAGTGAGGATGAGGGGTATAAGATGTGATAGCTTGGGTGGGTTTCCTTTTTTGGGTTTTTTCGACGGTTGGTGGTGTGGGGGGCTCCTAAGTATCTCTTGGGTACAAGAGGTCACATAGCAAGCCAATTCCATCTCATGCTGCCATCAAATCCAAGTAACCTCTCTATGGTGTGAGTATGGCACCCTCTAGCTCAAGGTGTAGGGTCATGTGACTTTGATCTTCAATGCCCTCTATAAGGATATCCCTCTTAGCCTCACAATTGCTATATCTCTATGCCGCTAAACTAGTGTTGCCTCTTCATAAACTCTGTCAAGACTATTTGTTGTACTTCGCCCCGTGTACTTGCCACTAGTAGGGATACTCTGACTCTTTGGATCTCCATTATATAGTGGCCCAAATATCTCTAATTTTGTTTCCTCATCATCAACTGTATGGCTTACTTCCCCTAGAACAATGTGTGATATTTCTCTTGTGTATGAGCATATGCAATACATCTACATAAGAAATGTTCGTCCATCTCTACCTCCTTATGGCATAGTCTGTCTATCCTCTCCTCCCTACAGACTCGTGAAGCTAAACCTCTCTAACTTGGCCGATGGTATGCAACAATACATGTACAAGGGTTTGACAATGAATCCATCCTCGGTGAGGCTCATGAAAAGATCTCTGTAGTGGTACATCTTCATGAGAAGGGGGGGTCAAGGCCACCACAAAGTGTTGTGTATGTCTTTGACATAGGTCTTCCATGATGATTATCTTCCTCTCCATCCATGTGAGCTAGATTGAGTTGAGGTCATACATGTCGATAACATATCTCCCAAGTTGTTGCTCCACCTACCACCCCCCTCATGGGCCATCTCTCTTGAGAAGTCACCAAATTCTCTCCATGGCAACCTGTCAGCTGTCATGCTCAATGATGATATGAGAGAGAGCCTCTACCTCTATGGGTAGCGCAACAAACTCTACTCTAAGAATCTCATATGACACTAAGGGTTTTCCGCATATCATTCATGACAACAAAATAATTTCGGGCCTCTCGTAATTGTGTCCAACTTGTGTGATCTCATTAATGTAGCCCAAATAGTTTTGGTGATAGTGAAAACCTTGCTTAACACCAATGGTGCTAGCAATCACAAGGCACCTGACTCATCCCACTTCTCACTCATATAGTGCATATAAGCCCCATATCATAATTGATGGCACTCTTAGGGTCAAGATTCATTGTAGTGGTCTATCCCTTAGCACCACATCAAATGCTTTGCCAAAATCAACAAAGCAGTAGCGTAGACTCTATCTACTAGTCCTAGCCTATTCAATCATACATCACCTAGTGAAAATGTGATCCATTGTGGAGAATCCTTGTCTAAATCATGCCTCTTGCTACCCACATGGACTTTGGCTCAACATGGGTGCTCAACTCCATCTCCAACAATGCTCTATATGTCAACCAACAAATGACCAATCATACTAATCCAATAGTTCCCAAGATCAAAGTATGAAAGCAAGGAATGGTGCAAGGACGTCCACTACATATACAAAATGCTTACCCTAGGTATCAATGTGATCTAGTGACAGTCCATGTTGTATTCTCTTGAGAGCTTGTTCCACCATGCTATTCATGAAGAAAATCAAGGATGTGGGATGTGGCTCAACCGGCTACAATGGAGAAAGCTCGTGTGTCACATCATACAAAAACTCTGCATAAACTTGCCATGTCCTTGGATTCTTAGCCGACTCTGCCATCTAGGCTCTCTAAAGCTTTGCCATACTATAGTGGTAACTTTACTCCTAAAGATCAAAGGAAGGTCCCAACAATCTCTCTCCTTGTACTCTTACCAATTCCCAACAAACGAAGCGGGTCACTCTCTCTCAACCTCTCTTTGTGATCTACCCAAGTGCAATATCCACCCAAAATTGTCAGTAATATGACTAACAATCCTTATCATACCCAGTGTTCTATAGTGTGATCCCCACCCTTGAGATATGTGTGGCTCATATATAGTGAGGGAATCTCATGATGACTGTGGAGTGCATGATTGAAGGGAGTTGTGAGGTGAGTATAAATAGTGATGCCGATGGGTCCAATTGTAGTAATCCCTTGTACACATCGTGTCCAAATGTCAAGAAGCTCATGTGTGAAGTGGGAGTGTGAGGTGGTAGAGAGAGAGAGAGTAGCAATACGGAAACAACCTACTTGGCTCATCAAACACACTAAATGATCTATCGGAATCAACTTTAATCTTTGTCCAAAGAATAGCACATTTTCTCTAGCTTTTAGATCTCTCATATATTTATCCAAGTTAATAGAAACCTAGAAGTTGGTGTGAGAATGTTGAGAATGAATGCTTAACATATATAGCATGTCATGTTGAAACTGGATGTCAAATATTATTTGTAACATCAAGATCAAACCTCTCCCAAGATATTGCCCCTACAAGTAGAGAGAGGAATTGCCAAAAAGATAATTATGAGCAAGGGACAATGGAGCTTGGGCATCCCAAGAAGTGGCAAGCACGATAAGTTTCTCTAAATCTTAGCGCAAACAAGGGGAGCAATAGAAATGAAATAAAATAATTTACAATTGCCTACAAAAGGACAAAATGATCTTTCGGACAATCACTTACAATGATAACTAATGAGACAAATTGTCAAGAAAAGAAAAAGTAAACTTAGAATAAAAGGTAAAGGATCCTAACTAAGACTATCATGAGTAAAGTTACTAACAAAGGTAATAAGATGTCAAAAGGATAGGGTATAAAACATGGCATGGTGTACATAACACAAAGACATAGCAATCATATACGAGTCAAGTATACATGTAGCAATCCCAATGATACAATAGGGACACACATCATCCCAAGAAAACTCTCATTGATGCATTGTCACATAGCCTCAATCTTGTCCCATATAAAGAACTTGGTGGACTTGTTCTAACTTGAGTAATAATCTTATATGTAACTTTGTCTCCTTAAGAATTCACCTATTTCCACTTTTCACCTTTCTTAATATTACACTCATGCATTAAAACCCACACCTTGATCAATTTCATAAGACTAAAGTATAGATACACTTGTTTATATTGAATCATTTTGCTCTGCATTTAAATTCTCTCATCCGAGAAATGCAAAATGGTTAAATCCTTATGAACAACATTCTTCAATCATTTCACACATGCAAATAGTTTGCCTCGACTTGGCAATCTTGTCACCCAATCAATGGATCACTTCTGTGATTGTAATTGTTCCTACAAAAAATAAAATAAAAAGATTGCATTTTAGAGAGTTAAAGGAAACATCGCAAACAAGTAGAGTTGAATATTTGAAAATAATGGCATGTACATCTATTAAAAATGAGGAAAAATGAGACTACCATGAAGCACTTGGCCAAGTATCAAGACTCTTGCTAACCTTGTTAGACATATATTAAACACAACCACCAAGGATTCATGGACTCCTTTTCAAGGAATAATATCTTCTTTAAACTTTAAATAAGTATGCAATTTCTTTGGTCGAGCCAAGTTGTACGCATATTATTTGGAGAGAGCTCTTTACATAAGTATGCAATTCCCTATATATAGGTACTCTAATGGCCAAGTCAAATAGTTAAAAGGCCTTCACATATGATAAGTATATCCAAGACATCTGACAATGAAAATGCACATTTTAACCTTGGTCACATGAGGTTTCTAACATTTGAAAAGTTGTCTATAATTGAATGGTATATCTACACTATCCTTAACTAAAAGAGAACTCTCCCAAGGATGATCTTCTTACGAGATACCCTAAAAGTAAAAGCATCCTCAAACAATCTTAGTGGCACATCTCCAAACTCAATTATAATATGTATAGCGCCAAAAGAGATTGCAGTAAAGGCTATTGCCACCACTTCATTTTAAAAGCAATGCTTCTCCACAAGTACTCCAATTTTGGAACGAAGTGAAGCATGCCAAATATCCACTAAGCTACATGACCAAGCCACCAAAATTCACTAAATTTTATGCTACTAGCTCTAGTTGCAAAGTATTTTCCAATCTAAGCAACAAAAACTTTTCACAATGTAGTGGCTCTTCTTTGGTAGCCTGTGTTGAGCTAACAATGCATTATAAACTTATTAGCTCTTCAACATAGCCCCAAAACATGTAAATTAGCAAAAGTTTCATTAAATGGTGCATGAGTGAAAGTACAACACTAGTTTAGGTCATGGGTCTAATTCGTAGTGTCACATCTTTAATGTCTAGAGACACTAGGTAGACACACTACATTGACACTTTAATGAGTCTCCACACCACATGAATTACATGGGCATTTCCAAAAATTGGCAAATTCTAACACCCCCTGCAATGCCAATGTGATGAAGTACAAGGATACTCAATCACCAAAGGATAATAAGATTAAGTATGTTCGGAAAGCCTCAATCTTCTTGTGTAGGTACATACATCAAGCTAATCACTCCTGCATAGCATCTCTCTCTCACATAATGGTAATGGACATCAAATATGTTTCATCGAAGTATGAAATACAAGATTTCGTATTGCTGCAATAGCACTCTTTAAGTGTCAAAAAGAATGAGCGTAGGACCCCCCAATGAAATATGTAGATCACCCAACAATGTGTAACCATACACGTTCCATTGATACCATGAAGGCTACTCTGTACTCCGCCTCACAAGACGAGGTAGCCACTATTGGCTATTTCTTACTTAGCCAAGAAATGCACGAGCGGCCCAAAAAGAAACAATGTCTACTAGTAGACTACCTAGTGTATGAATCACCAGTCTAATCTGAATCAATGTAAGCCGATAGATGCAAGTATTCCCCATGATAAATAATAATATATCTGTGACATTAATGTGACATTAAAGTGATAATTAATGTGACATTAAGGTCACAAATATTGAATGTGACATTAAGATAAATCATGGGGAACACGCACAAGGATGATCGTCCGGGCTCTTGGGCGCTCGAACGGGGTTAAGGGGAGCCTAGTACTAAAAAGAGTCCAAGAATAGTAGGACTCACCAAGGTTTGACAGCTGGCAATCGGATCACAATGGTCTGGCCAGCAATATACTAGGCAAGGCAAGGAGGTGAAAGGAATCACTCTTGCTCATTCATCCCGACTACTTTCTCTGGTTTTATGGTCTTCTCAGAATCATCTGTCATTGATATCAGAGCTGACGGGTTTAGTTGTGTGGATCTATGGAGTTCTTCAACGCAAACGCAGTCGACGGGTTTCAGTCGTCCCACTATTCATTTCAATCGACGGGTCAGTCGACGGGTTTCAATCGTCCCGCTATTCATTCTAATCGACGGGTCTTGCCTCGTCGACTCGTGAAGGATTCGTGAAGCCGCTGGTCAAAAGCGCCTGGTGACACGTCACATAAAATGTGACGTGACGATTATCTACGTTACGAATTTTATGGCGGGGGGGATATCTTTTACATGAAACACCGTATGCTGGATCGTGCACCGCCGAATCCTGGCTCACGCCCGTCTGTAAATGCACCAACGGATCACACGTTTTTTCCCCTTTTCGCAGGCTGAAACTAAAGCTATTTTCTGATGCATGTGTGATCAGTCGATTGCACATTTTGGAATTTTTCTCACCAGCCTTGACTGCACTTGCATCACAAGTACAAGCTCAGCAGAGAACAAGTTCAGGAAAGGTGCATTGATGCCCTGCGTGATTATTAAGAAGGGGGCTGAATACTAGTCGTTTCTACGAAAAATCTCCATTTCCTGTGTGACCGACTTTGTTCAGGCGATAAAATTTGTTCCTTACTCTTCGGGTTTATTTACAAACCAACAACAACTGCCTGCCATTAAAATCAGGGAAGTACTTTACTTTGTATACAAATTTCTTATCTTTGCTTTCCAATTCCAATGTATTAATGGCAGAAAGAGAGAAAAAGAGAGTAATGGAAGGTTCTAGTTCTGGGGACCACCCTATGGTAGATCCCCATGAACCAGAGATGCAAGAAGAACAGTGGGAAGAATTTTTTGCTACAGGAGAACAATTTGATGATCTTACTGCTCGTGTGCAAACTCAAGGGGTTCAAATGGAATTTTTAACCCAAACACTCACTCAAATAAAATCTCAATTAACTTTATTGTTAGAAAGAGATAAAAATAAGATAGAAACCTCAGATGTCCCATCTTCATCGAAAGATTTAGATGTGACCATGCGAGATCTTAAGGAACCCCACCACAAATTGAGGGATAATCCAGTTCTAAAGGATATGAAACCCCCTCAGTTTCACGGGGAGGAAAAAGATAGAAATAAAGATACAATCTTTAATTTCCTCCAAAAATGGGAAGATTTACATAAACTTAAAAATACCCTAACACATCTTCAAGCACTGGAGGCTAGTTTAACTTTGGGGCCCAAAGCATATAAGTGGTGGCGAACTTCAAAGGAGGCAAATAAAATACCTGAAACTTGGGCTCAATTTGGATCCGTCTTTTTGAAAGAATTCCTTCCGGAAATGAAATGGAAAGAAATTGGGAAGATTGGGATTATGTCATACAAAAGGGAAGACCCCTGCTGACATATTTGGAGGAATATCGTGAGATAATCCTCAAATTGGAAGGAATATATGAATTTCAAAAGACAAGAGGATTCATTAGGAGACTAGATAAAGCCTGTAAAAAGGAAGTAAAAAGGAGTTCACCTAAGACGCTGGAAGAGGCAATTAAATTTGCATTAATTAATGAAGATAGTATGCGTCCAGATACACTCACTAGTCTCACTGATATGGAGCCCAAGTCTAAGGAATTGGAAACCTCAAAATTTGTGGACAAATTTAAAAGGAAAATGCCATTCTTTAAGGGTAAAAAACAACATTTTAAAAAGAAACCATATGTGAGGCCAAAGTTAAGTCTTGATGACTTTGATAAGGCCAAAAAAGAAATGTTGTGTTTCAATTGCCTATCCCCTAACCATGCTGCTTGAAATTGCCCTCAAAAGAAAAAGGGGGAAGACAAAGGAAAGGATAAGGACAAGGGCAAGGGAAAAGAAAAACAAATCTATGTAGTGCAGACCTTAGAATTAAAAGGGCATGAAAAGTATAAATCTTTAGAGATCTTGCACATGGATGTACAACACAAGTGTTGTATGTCAACTTCTATGTGCCAGCCTACTTTTGGGCCACATGATTTACTTAGAGTACATGGATTGATAGCTAGAAAGAGAGTTAGAGTCATGATTGATGACTCTGCTACACATAATTTTATTAGTTATGTACTTGTCAAAAAATTTAAACTTCCCCAACAAAAGAGTGGGCATCAATATGTTGTTCGTATGAGGCAAGGCCAAGACAATAAGATATGGGATACAATGGTATCCAATTTGGAAATTGAGATTCAAGGATATAAAGATAAACTTGATTTCCAAATTATGAACATGGAAAGAGCTGATATTGCTCTAGGGAGGGAGTGGCTATGGGGATTGGAACCATCCTTAAAACGTAGTTACCATCATAATACACTGGAATTTGAAAGGGATGGTAAGACTTTTGTCATTCAAGGTAAACATCAAGTATCTGATAATCCTTTGCTGTGTTCTACTAAAGTTCAGAAGCTGATAAAGAAGGAAGTTTGTGAGGTATACATGTTATGGTCTCTTCCTATACAAAACACTTTTACTTTTTGTAATATAAAGTAACAATTTTCTTATGTTTGTGAGTTGAATGTAAACAATGAATTAAGTAGTTTGCTAGATGATTTTAAAGATGTGTTTCCTTCTGATTTACCAAGTGGCCTTCCACCAGATAGGGGTGATATAAATCACCCAATTGACACAAATAAGGATACACACCCTATTTCTAAACCACCGCATAGGTTAAGTGAAACACAGCATCAAGAAGTTGAAAGACAAATTAAGGATTACCTTGATAAAGAGTTTATACAACCCAGTAATTCACCTTGGGCTTCACCAATTTTATTGGTAAAGAAAAAAGATGGTTCTATGCGACTTTGTGTTGACTAAAGAGCACTTAATAAAATAACGGTGAAGAATAAATTTCCTATGCCCAGAATGGAAGATCTTTTTGATCAATTGCAAGGGGCAAATTCTTCACAAAGATAGATTTAAGATCAGGTTATCATCAAGTAAGAATTAAGGCACAAGATGTTCCCAAGTTAGCATTTCGTACTAGATACGGGCATTATGATTTTTTGGTGATGCCTTTTGGCCTCACTAATGCACCAGCTACCTTTATGAAGCTGATGAATAGTGTTTTATGGCCCTATCTAGAACATTTTGTAGTAGTCTTCTTGGATGATATCTTGATCTTTAGTAAATCAAGAGAAGAACATTTGGATCACTTACGATTAGTATTCCAACTGTTAAGAACGCATTCCCTTTATGCGAAGAAAACTAAATGTAAATTCTTTGCACAAGAGGTCAAATATTTGGGGCATATTATCTCGAAAGAGCAAATCAACATGGATCCAAAAAAAGTAAGGGCAATTATTGAATAGCCATCTCCAAGAAACCTGGAAGATCTGCAAATCTTCCTAGGTTTATCTGCATTTTATCGTAGATTCATTCAAGATTATGCCAAAATAGTTGTTCCAATGACAGACCAACTTAAAGGGAAAGGAAAGAGCTTCAATTAGGGAACAAACCAATATGAAAGTTTTCAAAAACTTAAGGTAGCTATTGCTATAGCTCCAGTATTATTAATAGTGGATCCCAATAAACCATTTGTGGTTGAAGCTAATGCCAGTTGCTTTTGAAAGCAAGAAATTAGACCGTGCAAAACAGAATTATTATGTTTATGAGAGGGAGTTGTATGCAATAGTACATGCAATGAAGAAATGGAGGCACTATTTGTACGGTGCCAAACTTTTGATTTCATCGGATCATGAAAGCATTAAGTGGCTTAATGATCAACCGGATTTACACCGGCGTAAAGCCAGATGGACCGAACTCCTCCAAGAGTTCGACTATGAGATAAGATATAGAAAAGGAAAGTATAATATAGTAGCTGATGCACTGAGCAGAATGCCCATCATTAATGAATTGAGTTTTACTCAGTTCACTTCCAACTTGCTTGAATCTTTAAAAGAAAAATGCCAAGTTGATCCAGCATATTCCAACATATGGGAAGCAATAAAAAATCGGGATCCAAATTAAAGTGCTTCTACTGAGGAAGGAATATCTGAGGATGTTCAACAAGGAAATGGAGCATCAGGGGTTGCTCAAACTGGATTCAAGTGGAAGAATTTTACCATTGATAATGGTTATTTACTCTACAAGGGTAGGGTATGTGTCCCGAAAGATATAGAAATAAGGCGCCAGATACTCTTTGAGTGTCATGATACCCCTAGCGCGGGACATACAAGAGTTAATAAGACTTATAGTCTTATTAAAAGGCAGTTCTATTGGCCTGGAATGAATAAGGACGTCCTTGACTATGTGGTCAAATGTAATAAATGCCAGGTTAATAAAGCTGAAAGATTGAAAATGGAAGGACTTCTCCATCCACTAGAGATTTCTTCGGGAGAATGGGAGAGTATCTCCATGGACTTTATTGTTGCTCTACCTAGAACACAGAGGGGGCACGACTCTGTGTGGGTGATTGTGGATAGGTTAACCAAAATGGCTAGGTTTATTCCAACTTCAACCAGAATTGGCTAGATTGTTTGTAGAGAACATATACCGATTGTATGGCCTTCCGGCAAATATAATTTCTGATCGGGATAGAAAATTTGATAGCCAATTTTGGCATGCGATATTTAGGAAATTGGATACTAAACTTAGCATGAGTACGGCGGATCACCTGCAAACAGATGGGCAAACTGAAAGGGTTAACCAAATTCTTGAAGATATGCTTAGGGCATATGTAAGTAAAAGGCAAACTAATTGGGAAGAGTATTTACCGATAGCAAAGTTTGCATATAATAGTGCCAAACACTCTTCCACTGGATATAGTCCATTTATGTTAATGTATGGGTTTCAGCCCAGAGCTCCTTTTGCAGTAGGACTGCATAAGGAAAGGGTTCATGCAACCAAAGATTTTTTGGAGGATATGAATAGTATGTTAAAATTTGCTCAAGAAAATATTAAAAAAGCTCAAAATCGAGCTAGAGCATATGCAGATCCTCACCGAAGAGACATCTCCTTTGAAGAAGGAGAATTGGTCTATCTTAAGGTGCCTGAACAAACTAAAACTATGAAAAAGGGACAATGTCCAAAGCTTTCACCAAGGTATTGTGGTCCTTTTATAATACTTAAAAAGGTGGGAGAATTGGCTTACAAGCTCCAACTACCTACTAGTAGTAAATACATCCAGTTTTTCATGTAAGTAAATTAAGGAAGAAGCTGGGTGATTTGGATAATCTAATCTTAAATGATGACATTGAGGAGCTATTCAATGACCAATCTAATCTACATGAACCAAAAAGAATATTAAATGTTCGTAATAGACAAACAAGAAATACTATTTATCAAGAATGTTTGGTTAAGTGGAAAGATTGTTCAGAAGAAAGCTTAACATGGGAGCGAGTAAGTACTTTAAAGAAAAGGTTTCCCGATTTACAGTTAGACCTTCCAAGTATCGTTTTCAAGGATGAAACCGATTCTTAAGGGGAAGGAAATGTGACATTAATGTGACATTAAAGTGATAATTAATGTGACATTAAGGTCACAAATATTGAATGTGACATTAAAGTGACATTTAATATGACATTAAGGTAAATCATGGGGAACACGCACAAGGATGACCATCCGGGCTCTTGGGCACCCGAACGGGGTTAAGGAGAGCCTAGTACTAAAAAGAGTCCAAGAATAGTAGGACTCACCAAGGTTTGACATCTGACAATCGGATCACGATGGTTTGGCCAGCAATATACTAGGCAAGGCTAGGAGGTGAAAGGAATCACTCGTGCTCATTCATCCCGACTACTTTCTCTGGCTTTACGGTCTTCTCAAAGTCATCTGTCAATATCTAAATAAGTACATTCCAAATATCTAAAGATCCATTTAACAGCTTGCCAATGTATGCTCTAAGGCCTGTGTATATACTTATCCACCTGAGATATTGCATACTAAATGTCAAGGTGTCATCAATTTTAGAGTACTACGCACGAGGAGCTTGTATGAGACCATAAAGAGCCTTATGCAATTTACAAACCATGTACTCTTTCCCCTTAACTACAAACCTTGAAGGTTGTAAGCATAAATCCTCATGTAGACCCCATTCAAAAATGGTTCCTTTATGTCCAACTAATGTACTTTCCAACCATAATTTGCAGCCATGGCAATCACATCTCACCATACTCATATAGGATATACAAGCAAAGGTTTCCTCATAATCTATGCCATTCTTTTGTGAATAGCCTTTTGCTATCAACCATGTTTTCTGCCTATCAACAATGCCATTAGCCTTGCGTTTGAGTTTAAAAATCCATTTCATGCCAATAGCCTTCTTACCATGTGGTAAATCCACAAGATCCCATGTAGAGATAGAGGCCATAGAGTTCAACTTTTCTTGCATGGCCTGCATCTTATGTACATCTTGTTGAGCTTCATCCAAAGTAGGTTCATCATCATCTAACAGTGAGCTCATGAACACATGCTCATCACAATCATCTACTTCCATAAAATCAACCAAATGGACCCCTTGCATTATGTATTGCATGTCTGACAGCCCTTCTAGTGCACTGAGGTTAGCGAGCATCCATTCTACTCTCCTAGAGAGTGCATAACACATCTAGGGACTGTTTTAGCTTCATTCACAGCAACGATCAAGTTCTTGTTGTTTTCAACAAATATAACACCCAAACTAAAAAAAAATCTTCGTGTGTGAATCATACAAGTAAAATTCTTTGCTCTCCGAAGAATAGACAAGAAATATACATTTTGCAACCTTGTCATCAAGCTTTCCACGAAGCTCTATCAAAAAATGTGCATAGGCTATGCATTCAAACACTCAAAGGTAATCAACTACCGGCTTTTTGCCATGCCAAGCTTCAAAAAATGCAATCATCCTTTGTGCTTTGGTGGATGCATGATTTAATACATGATTTGCACACTGAAGGCTTTCAAGTCAAAATTTGTGTGGAAGCTCGGAGCCCCTTGTTTTTCAGCATAAAATGAGTCATTTCCATAAGTGTTTGATTTTTCCTTTTAGCAATACGGTGTCATTCTAATAGTGGCTCAAAAGCGTTATGCCATTTTCAAGCAAATATGTCTCAAAAGCACAAGACATGTACTCCCCCCCCGCCCCCCCCCCGGCCCAATTCATGAGAAGTGTGTGCACTTACAAGTTAGTTTCAACCTCGAGCTTTCCAACAAAATGTTTACAATGCATAAACACATCAAATTTTGCTTTTAGCCCATACATCTATGTATGCCAAGAGTAATCAATAAAGATGACAAAATCAAGATGACCCCCAAGTACACGTCCTCATGGGACCACAAACATCAGAGTGAATAGGCTGCATTTTCCGGATAGCATGCATTGCACCATTCTTCTTGAAAGCAAATGTATGCATTTTGCCCAAAATACATCCCTCACATCCATGGGGAGGTGGGGTCTCTAATGGAGGCAACGCAACTACCATTTGACATCCCGAGATGGTCATCAAATTGCCAAAACTCATATGACCATAGCAAGCGTGCCATAGCTCTCCATTTTGTGTTGCAGGCAGAAGTGTACTAATTGCCAGTGCATCAGTCTATCATATGTATCCAACAAAAAGAGACCCTTGTACAAGTAGCTCAATAATCTAACTGCACAATCCATCTCTTTGTCTCAGAGAATGCATTTTCAAAGGTGACCTAAAGCCATGCTTATTAAAAGAAGATATAGAGAACAAGTTTTTTGTAATGCCACACATAAAGAAACATCCAAAAGCATGGAATCGGAACCATCTGAAGTAGGAATCATGACTGAACCAATGCCTCATACATCATAACTGCTTTTGTTCACATGTGTAACACGCTACCTTGCAAGAGCTAAATGCAAAGATGTGAAGAGATACTTCCTATAGGTGATATGCTTGGGCATCCCACTATCAAAATACCATGTGTGCTACATTCTAGCAACATTAAATGCTGAATCAAACATCGAAGAATCAAAACTACATGTCAAAAATGCATAATCTTCCTCCACAAAGTTGGCTAAAGCATCACCATTGGCAGATTTACTAGCTGATGTCTCATGGACAACCAAACCGGAGTCCTCTATCACCATCAGTAGATTTACTAGTTGATGTCTCATGGACAACCGAACCGGAGTCCTCTTTGGCTAATCGCTTTCTACATTCATCAATATAATGACCGGGCTTTTTGCAAAAATGACATTTTCTCTTTTCTTGGACTTTTCTCTGTCTTGGGAAGCCTTCTTTAATGGCTACTTAGCATCAGCCTTTTGCTGATATTCCATATTCTACCTGACTTCCCTTTGCCTTTGTACTTTGAGAGCATAGTCACATCACCCGAACGCAATGCAACTTTCTCTAAAGTCCGTTCCTCATGTAGCAAGAGGCTTCCCAATTCCACAAATGTAAGGGAAAGCTGCCTCCCTCAAAGACAATATCAAAGAGGTGTGGCAACCAAGATACGACTCAAGAAATGAGTTCAAAGTGATGTTTACTAATTTTGCATCTTGAATGATCTCATCAACATTAAGCAACTGCTCACACAAATCCTATACCTGTGTGAGGCAATCTGTTATACTATCACCCTCATCCATGTTTACAATAGCGAGCTCTTTGTGGAGATAAGATATCATGGCCTCATTACTGCTGCAAATATACCCTCTAGTACATCCCAAGCAAAATTTGAGATCCTACGAGACGGAATGTGTGGAATAATAGCCCTTTCAATCGGCAAGACAATCAAAGATAGGGCCTATGCATCCTTTGAGTCCCACCTCCAATCCCTGAGAAGAAGAGGATGGGGAGCAGCACCAACACAAACACCCACAACCTATGCTCTAGCGTTACACTAAGGTGTCTAAGATGCAAGACCTCTTGGTTGCTCTACAGATCACCAATGGCAAAGCCTCACAAATCCTTCGCCACAAGAAGGTGGTGCACCATGATACTCCACAGATGTAGTTGGTGCTATCAAGCTTGTCCTCTTGAGTGAGAACACCAAGGATACTACTCTAATCATTGTGCCCATGACCTGCCATCCTGCCAATGATGGACAAAAACCAGCAGTCAAATACTTCAATGCTAATAAGTATAGAATGTACTCTGCTGAGATCCAAAAATCCCCATACAGGATTAGAATGCAAGTACCAAACTGTCACAAATCTTGACAAATGTGCCCAATGTCGCACAAATTGGCACTCAGCCTGTAAATTACAGCAATGCAATGATGTACCACACCTGCCCCAAAATGTGTGCCCAAAAAGACAGTTTCCAATAATTTAATGCCGAGTCTCACCAAATTTTATTGAGAATCCCCAAAATTTACTGCAAAATCTAACTAAAACAGCAAGTTAATACTATTGTTCCACCTGTTATCTTCCTTGGAATGCGTATCAAGTGGAAGCCCCATTTCAAAATTTTAAAGAAATAGAAGAAACTTATACCTTACATTCTGAATTTTTGCCAAAATGTTGCCTCAGGATATGTACCAACAATAACTAGCAACTGAAATCCTCCTCATATTGCTTTTTTTTTTTTTTTTTGCAAGTAGAATGTGGCTAAATATATTACACACAAGGTTGATTATAATGGAGTGCTCATGCTCAATAGACTAGCTGGAGCTTATGCAAATCACAAATACATCATGTATACAAGCCTCTCAAGGGGGCCTAGGGGGGATGGGGGCAAGAAGCCATGGAGGGGGGATGTAATACCATTTGGGGCTACCTGCCTACATCATGAAGACCAGGTCCTAGCCGCCCCAAGTGCGCAGAAAGTGGAAATAGAGCTCCTATCGAGCTTGAGACTCACCCTGCACCTCGTCCCACTGGCCGGGTTGGTAGTGGATGATAGAGGTCCAAAGCTCTACCAAAGTCACATGTACTGAAAGGCACTCCCCGCCAAAAACCTCCTGACAGCATGCCTTCCAAATGTGCCATCCTGTAAGACTCCCTACGATCTCCCATGCCTCTGAACACTTTGTTGTGGGCTCCTATACTTGGTGGTTGGGCAAAGCCTCCAAGCCGACCACTACGCAAGACCCAGTCTCAATTATGAAAATCGTGTCTTGCATCCTGGTCTCATACAAAAGGTGATGGCCCTAGCTAACCGCCTACCAACAAAAAGCCCCCCACGAGATACATCCAAGGTTGGGTGCCACACAGTCGCGAATACGGCAGGCTCCTCTCCACATGAGCTGTGCCACCTTGCAAGACCAAAGGAAGTGCTTTGGGGTTTCCAAGTGGTGCTATGGGCAGCGCTTACACCCTCCATCGTGCTCCATCTAGGCCAGCCAACTCCCAACCGCCAAACCTCCATGTGCTAAAAGCCAAAGGAAATACGACACCCTCCTTGGCCTCCAGTTGTCCCATAGGCGCCCAATACATGTCTAACAATTCTGGCTCTGTACTCCAAGAACCTCAATGGCTTCTTACGACCACAGTGGCCAGCCATAGCCACTCTCCGCGGTCCCACTCTAACTCATCAAGTGGCCTACTCTCCCATATCCAGAGGCGCCACTCCTGGAACTCCTCCCAATGCACATAAGGGTCCAGACGCTAGGTCTTTCCCTAGAGACCAACCACACGAATCCTCCTCCAAGGAAGGACAACGATCTCCTCATCCTGTTTCCCTCTATCAAGAACCAGACGACCCCATCGTGCACGGTGAAGAAAATCCCGTAGGGGGCGTCGCCACCCTCTTTACCTGTCACCTTTAGGGGGATACCTGCCGGTGAGGATCTAGTGGCCCACACCTTACCAAGCTCCACTGGCTCTCAAATCGAGGGGTCAAGCCACTCCTGAGGGATCGCTGAGTCAATCTCGCTTCTCCTCACCTGAGCCCCTCTTGCTGACAACCTAATGCCTGCTGCAACACCACCTGATCCACCATCCTACACACCTCCCGCCACGTCCAAATAGTACGAGCAAGGCCAGTCTCCCATCTAGCCCACTCGATGTGGGGGCACTCTCCAATTTATATCCCGTCCTGATCTCTAACTTGGGGTTTCTAGACCACCAATCGGCAGTCTATCTTCTCATAGCATCCTAGGAGCCTCTGAATGAGAACCTTGCGGAGGGCCTACCACACACCGAGTAAGCTGCAAAGGAATGAAGATCTGGGTGGCGTGATCTAGGCAATCGTGAAGATCCATCTCAAGGATGACCTCCAACCACCACCAAGCCTCTTTTTGCACTCCTTGAGTCCCTCCTGTGAAAGGACCTTCCAAGTCTACCCTCCTTGTGTGAGCCTACGGACTACTAGCTTGCCCAAAAGGGCCAAGCTCTAGAACTTTGGGTCTATGATCCCAAGCCCTTCCTCAGAGAGTGATGTCAGATGTTGGTCGCCCACGCCACCTTGGCCCGAGAATCCCTGGAATCATCTGAGCCGACCCAGAGAAAATTCAGCACTAGACGGCAAAGCTGAACTACACAAGACAAGGAGAAGCACCAACACGAGGCAATGTACCAAGCCGTCACTAGGAGAACCTAGTTGACCACCAGGGCTGGTCCCACTAAGGAAAGGCAGACAATAGTCCAGTAGGTTTGCTTTCGCCTAATAGAGCTGAGAATTGGAAGAAATTGCTGGGCAAGAGTGATGTTGAGTCCCATGCAAAACCCTAGGTATCGGACAGTCTGTCATCTGCACACCCACTTGAATCCCAAGTGGATGCCCCAATCCGTGCAGGAGTTCAGGTCTGTAAGAAAACTAACCAACTTTCCCTTGTTGATTTTTGCTCCAACTGCAGTGCAAAACACCTCGAGAGCTAGTCTCACTCTCTCCAACATCAGCTCATCATCCTCTATATAAAGGGCAGTATCATCAACATACTCTGAATCTAGCAGCTCCGTCTCCTCTCTCATCAAAAGTGGAAGGCCATAGCCTGCTTGCACGTGACCAAAGGAAGTAGGATATTGCCTTTGCAAAAAGTAAGAACACATACGGAGCAATAGGACAGCCTTGCCGGACAGATCTCTCCAGCCCGAAACTCCTTCCCCCTCCTACCACCTATGAGAACCATGCTAGTGGCCGATCTGTAAAGTGCAGAAACCCCGCAAATCCATACTTGGGCGAAGCCCACCAACATCACCATGGAGCCCTCTAAAAAGTCCCAGTCAACCCTGTCATAGGTCTTCCCAAAGTCCAAGAGAAGTAGAGCCAATCCTTGACCACTATGATGGGCCCACTCGGTCGCCTCGAAGAAGGTGAAAACATTGTCCAGGGTGCTCCTATACTGGTCAAATCCTATCTCTGTGTCATGAATGATGTTTAGAAGCACGGGGCGGAGTCGCCTACCGATCATCTTGGCCAGTGCCTTATAGGCCACTGACAACAAGGTGTTCAGTCTCCACTGGGATAGCTCCAACCGGTCTCCCCCTTTCGGGAGGAGACTGATAAGACCTACCGATAGAGTCCATAGCATCCATCTTGAGCTGAAAATCCCCTGGAAGGCCAGTAGTAGGTTTGGGGGTCCTTCACCACCTCCCAGTAGGTAGTGAAGAAGGCCTTAGAAAGATCATTCTCTCCCGAGCATTTCTGCCCCTTCTCTGCATGGATAGCCTCCGCTAATTCCTTGTCTGTGAAGGGATCTAGGAGGGAGCATCCCATCTCTTCTGTGATGAGGGATGGAATGCAGTCCCAGACCTCCTATCTACAATGCTGTCCTCTGGCTGAAATTGCCTCCTGCTCAAAAAGGTGTCTGTAGTAGTTAATGGCAATCTCCATCACCTCATCTAGGCTAGAGTGAATCCTCCCATACTAATCTTGCAGGCTGCGAATTTGATTTCCAAAGGTGCTAGACTGATGCACCTGAAAAAACTACCTGCACATCATGTCTCCCTTCCACACCCAAAATGTTGCTGAGGTAAGGAAAACTCCCAGTGCCTGTCCTCGAGACCTGCAAGGCTGCCCATGCACACACCTCTTGTGTGTAGAGAGTGGGATCCCCTGGTGCCTCCTGGAGTAGTCTCTGCATGCTCTCTCCTCCTCCCAGCTCTGTTGCCTGGCCTGTAGGGCTGCCTCCTGGCAGATCCTGCTGAACTCGGCTAAGCCCTTCGTCAACCTGCCTCCTCACCTCCTCCCTCCTGTAGATTGAGTGAGGGATCCAACACAATGGTGTCAAGGACTGAAGTTAGAGCATCAAGTGTGAGGAGAACCAACGGACAGTGATCAGACAAGGTGGTGCCAGCCAACTGCCCTACCTGGCCTCCTCGAGAGCACCCCCACTCTCCCACATAAAACCAGTCTAGCCGTTCAAGGAGAGCTCCCGTCCAGCCGCATGTATCCCCAAGACAGCGACCTCTCCCTCCTCCTGTGAAAAGTTGGGTCCCGCCAAGCATCACGTGCTTCTACCGCCATACCCTGGTGGTCTCTGCCTCTACCTTGCTGGTCCTCTAAGGGTTCCAAATTATTGAAGTCTCCTCCAACAATCCAACAGTCCACCTCTCAAAGTCCTGCTGCAATCTCCATCCAGAACCTATTGCGTGCCCTTACCCCCGTAGGAGCATAAGCATTGAGAACTCCAAGGCATGAGTCCCCCATGTCCAGTCTAATCCATAAGACCCTCCCTTCCACAATCATCTCGTGGTCACGCACACAAGTAGTAAGCCTTGGACCAATAGAGATGGATACACCTCCACTCCTACCGTAGGCACCAATGGAGTACTCCCAGTAGGTGTGTGAGCTGCCTGGAAGTACCTTTCCTATGGGTAGGGGTGAGCTTGTGCTCTTGCAGAAGTAGGATGTCAATCCGTCTAGCAAGGTCAAGCTACAAGTCCTACTGAACAATCTACCTCCTAGAACCACGTGCCCCATTGTAGTGGAGGCTATTCACATTCCAGGATGCAAGATGTAAACTCATAGGGAAGCTTGTGACTGACTGAACAAGCATTTGTTTGGTGTGGGAGCTACTTATAAAGAAGAAAAGCTACAAGGCATGCGAATGCGCTTTGCCGCAGGCCTCAAAGGTGAACTCCATTCCCCCATGGTGGCTCTCGGGCGGACCATGGGGGTAATAGATGCTCCATGTGGTACCACCAGGGCATCTATCAGCCAAGCTAAGAGGCGCGACTCTGTACATTGGTAGAAGTGGGCAGCCTGTGAGAGGGGAGACTCGATCACATCCATCGATGCTTTCCATTTTGGAGGGGTGTAACAATTCCGAAAGGATAATTCCTTTTAATAAAATAAAGGCAAATTTTTATAATCCCCTCCTCCCCCAGCCGACGTCGCGCTGGAGGGAAGGGAGGGAAGCCACGATGAAGCAGCACGTTGGAGCTCATGTGGAGCCGTAGCCATGCGTGCCACCGCGTAGGGGAGGGAGACACCTCTCCCTCCCCCTATTTAAATCACTAGGCGGCACAGATCGAAAGGGGAACAAAAACAGAGTGCTGCAGCCATGAGAGAGTGAAGGCTTTGGGGGAGGGAGAAGCCTGCGCTTGTGCCGCTTGAGGGAGAGAGGAGGGTCGCCTGAGCGGAGGGGGAGCCGATGATTTATGCCAGCCGCCGCTGCTGCTTGATACCATAGGCCGCGCTGCCTGTTGTATCCTAGGGGAGCTATTTCCTTTTCTTCCCCCCCCCCCCCCCCCACACGTAAGCTTCTGGAAGCTTAGAAGCTTCCAAGAGGGGGGCCTTCTTAGCCCCCTTTCATTTGGGTTTAAAACCCCTCTTCCCCCCCCGTGTTTTAACCCTTAAGCCCCCTTTTCCTTGGGCTTTGAAACCTTTCCCCCCGTGTTTTAACCCTTAAGCCCCCTTTCCCTTGGGCTTTGAAACCTTCCCCCCCGTGTTTAAACCCTCTTAAGCCCCCTTTTCTTTGGGCTTGAAACCCCTCCCCTGTGTGTTGAAATTCCCTTAGCCCCTTCCCTTGTGGCATATTGAAACCCTTTTAAAGCTCCTCTTTAAGGCTTCCTTAGGGGTTTTTTTTCCCCCCTCAAAAAGCTTGACCTTAAGGATCCTTTGCCTCCCACGATTATAAATCCCCCCTAAGGGCCCCCTTAGCCCTTTTTACCCTTGAAGCTTTGTTTTTTTTAACCCCCCACTCATAAATGAAAAGAGAGTGTTGAGGGTCTTTTGACACCTCCCTTGCCCACTCAAAAGCCCTCGTAAGGGATTCCACACCTTTTCATTCCTCGTTTGTCCGAGTCGTTACAATGCCATTAAGCCCCTCCCATGGCTTTAATGGGTCTTATCCGCAAAAGATTTTGAAACACCCCTTCTTTCGAAATCCCTACTTCAAGGAGGGAGCCTTCTAAAACTACTTTCGACGGACGGTGCAAGGGAGTGACGGTGGAAATCCAAAGAGGAGTTGTAAAGCTACTTTCACGACGGAAAGACTACAATTGCAATGCCTCCTAAGAAAGTCCAAGGCGTAGCCGCAGGAGGGACGTCTCCAAGCATCCACGTGGATATCTCACCCCAAGCCCAGGTTTTCCTTCCTAATTTTTATTTGATATTGTTGTAATTCAATCATGCAAGGTTAATTTTTTTTGTCCTAAATGCTCACGACGAAGGAACTTAGTCATTAATACTTTTAATGAAACATGCAAAATAAAGAAAGCATAAATGCATTTCTAGCAAATAGCTTTATACATTGAAATGAATTAAAAATTAGATTATTGTCCATTAAAATAGTATACTTCGTTTAAGCCTAGAAGTATAAACTGCATATCGCACTATTAATCCATATCCTCTTCGCAACAAATCATCGTGGAAAGTGCAAGGCATGAAATGATTCTTACAATGCATAACTCTAGGAAACTATCGTTGTCAACTGCATAAATTATCAAGTAAAAGGTTGCTTGTTTAGCATGAATTTTATTCGCAAAGTATAGGAAGATTAGTTGGAATTAACCTAACCTATGTCTGACCTCAATTCAATAAGTTAGGGTTGAAAAATCAATTTACGCATAGACAACGAGTCGTGTGGAAATGATCACGTAATTATTTTCTAGAGTTAAACAAATTGGCATAAACCTAAAACACCTAAACCTCGGAGTACTCGTTTAGAAAGAGTTAAATTCCAAGAAATTCACTAGGAAATAAATACGTGACCTAATCGTACGT
The DNA here is from genome assembly GCF_053477565.2 of Lygodium microphyllum. Taxonomy (NCBI): domain Eukaryota; kingdom Viridiplantae; phylum Streptophyta; class Polypodiopsida; order Schizaeales; family Lygodiaceae; genus Lygodium; species Lygodium microphyllum. The sequence continues at coordinate 108,817,859 of NC_141155.1, read as the reverse complement.
ATTGCTAAAACTGATACTCCTATACCTTAAATACTTGCCCACATTCACTGAATGTAGGGATAGTGAAAATGTAATTGGAAAGTAAACTCGGGTTTGTCCCTTAGAATCTTACCAGATGGAACTTGGAACTCTAGGACTGACAACGTCAGCCTAAACGTAATCAGGAACAAATAGATCTGTGACTCCGTTCAATGAGTAGAATAAGTCTCATAGTTTGACGCGACACTTGCGCAGCAAGTGCGGAGTCATATGATCTTGTGATTGAAACATAAGGGAATGGCCAAGTTCTCGCAATGAGGTTGGCAGGTCCTTACGTAAGTTATCTTGCAAGAGAATGAGTAATCATCCTAATTTAGTATCTTTCTTGAGTAAAGAAGATTGATTGGAAGCTAAAGACCAGCCGATAAACTGAAATAACCTATGAACTTAAGGTTTGGCCAAGTCGGGTTAATAGGGTATGCCCTAACCCAGGATATAGGGGATCTTGCCAAGTTACAAGTCATCCCCGATCGAGTGTTGGACGCATTCGAAAGGAAGGATTCATTCCTTAGCAGTTTACTGACAAAAATGATCAATGGAAATGTTTATGCTTGCTACAGATTTTAGAGCACTGTTTGGCTTTGTTTGATCAATGAATTAAAAGATAAATTGATATCTATACTTCAGGTTGAAGGCCTGAAGAGAGAGGCAGCTTCAGTTACCCCCGACTGCCTGCCTGACCCTAACTCAGGGGATTGTTAACCGCACCGGGCAAGTGAACCGAACCCTCCGCGAGAGGTCTCTCTATTGAGTGCTACTTTGAGCAAAAGGACGCTTGGGTGCCAGGGGGGGCTCTGGCCGTAAATCCCTCACCTTCCTGGCCCTGCACAAGAGGCTAACATGACTCGGGATTGGATCTCGAGGCCCGCATAATAGTCTACGGGCGGAAACTTGGATTAGTGATCCCTGTGGATTGCTGGATAGCCTTCGGGCGGATTGTGGATAAGGCTACGGGCTAGACTCTTTGTATTTCAAAGATAAATATGATAACCTAATAATAAGGAACTTGTCTGATATTGTTTTTCTATGTCAAGTGATAAGATTACGTGAAGGAACCAGTGCCTAACGTGTTAATTAAAGAAGCTGGTTTGTTACATGTCCATGTTACATGTCCAACTAATGTGTTAGGTAATTAAATAACTAAAACAACCCGAGGAAAGTGCAGGGGATGGGCCATAGGTCCGTCCTACGGATAGGTGGTCTCGGTTGGCCAGGAACTTTTCTCAAATCACGATGGATAGCAAGAACATCGTCAAAGATCACGAACAACAAAAGTGTTGACCTAGAGTTATGATTGATCCCAATTTACGTTGTTTTAGGGGAACGGAATGGAACTATGCCTTATGGCAGAGAGGTTGAGCTTTGCATCCCTCTCGTTTCCCATTCTCCTTGAACCAAATGCAGCGTGAATCAGCTTCGAACCTGGCGTTTCTGCATAAAGTAGTTCGCTTGGGTCCGACACTAGTTGCCGTTAAGAAATGACCAATAAGGAAAACCCTATTCAGGTCGATCCTAAGTGGGAATGGCCGGAATACTTCCGCTACGTGGCAGACGTGGAAAGCCCTAGATCGCAAACCTCATAACATTCCATGGGAGGGCCGAGCGGAGCTTTCTAGACATACTTTCAAACAGACTGCTAAGACGTGTCCTAAAGATACAAGTGGACACGTTACAGTTGGTATAAGAGCTGAATTGTTTTTATGAAATCTTAATAAGTTGAAGTAAAGCAAATGTTGATGTTCCAAACATTTCCTTACTTTCAATGATGTCTTGCAGAATTAAGAAGCGTGGAACAAGTTCTTAGTATTTTGAATTATGTTTATGACTGCAATGCATTTTCCGCATTATCGACAAAGGGTTGAGATTATGAACATCCTAGAACAAATCTATAATCCATCACCTTTGTACATAGAACGAAGATGGACGGGTGCTTCAAGAATCTACTATATAGCCGCCCACCGGTTTGCTTACCTACAAACCAACCTAAAGAGGATCAAGTGGTTGGAAGACCAGAAAGTCGTGAAGCTGTTCATTTTTATGGAAGCTCACGTAAACTCAACTTTACATATTCGAGGTCGAAGGGTTGAGATAAACTCATATATATATGAGGAAGTAACCCGTGTAATTCCCACCGACAGGATTAAAGTGTTAGGGCGCCATGAAAAGAATGGGTTCCAAAGGGAAGGATACCTTGAACTTCCAATGACTTACCGATTCCTGAAGATCCATGACCCGAAACCATACTATTATACAGTTCCTGTAGATAAATGTAATACATCGTTGTTCTCCCCAAACTAAATGTAACAGTTGGCCTATCATCGCAAGAAATGTTGTATTCCAAAAGGGCTATGCCCATATAAATACAAATAAGACTTCTTTTTTATCAATGTCTAATTGTGCATTAGAATTGATAAAAAGGTGGTTAGATTACCTAGGTGATAGGGGAATTGAAGATGTAATATAAATCAATAGCGTTTATCGTATAATGACATTAAGAAACCTTTATCAAGGCACAACCCCAGGTACAGGTTCCTAGTTTGTCTCCTACATCAAGTACTACTGTAATCCAAGCGAAGAAGTTTCTTCTCAAGCAGATTAAGCCGCCTGAGTTTGACGGGAGGGGCAGGTCCGTCCAAGCAGATGCTGAAATTTGGATTGAATCCATGGAGGATTACTTCGAAGCAGCCAGTACTGCACCCGCCAATCAGGCTATATTCGCCAAGCTGAAACTCACTGGCGAAGCCAGGCTTTGGTGGAAGCAATGGTGCAGGGATCAAGGGATTGCAGAGGGATCCGTTACCTGGGAGAAGCTGAAGAAAGCTATGCAAGGAAGACACCTACCACCTGCATATCGCACGCATAAAATGAATGAGTTCTACGAGCTAAAATAACTGGGACTCACTCTTGACGCATACTACTCTAAATTCGTCTCTCTTTTAAAGTATGCGCCGCAGATGGACATGACACAGCAGATGTCCAAATTTTGTGCGGGTTTAAATCCACCAGTAAATACCCGTCTCGAATCTATGCGTCCATCAAATCTTCAGGACACACTCATTCGAGCGGCGCCCATAATTCAGGAAGTGCAGTCTAGACCAAGGGGTAACAAAGCTTGGTCTTATAGTGACCCGAACAGACGAGTATTCAGACCTCAAATGAAGAGAATTCAAGGTCATAATTAGGGACAAAGAAAGAAAGCAAGGACTAACAATGTCAACAACTTTGTTCCTACTCAAAGCAATGGCCGAAACCTCCGTTGTTTCCACTGCAACGACGAACCCGGTCACTTCAAGAGGCAATGTCCCAAGCTTGGTGAAGGACATCGCCAAGCACCTTTCCAAAGAACGGGCCGTGGTCAAGGAGCCACTACCCGAGGCACAGGAAGAACAGCCTGCATTGCCAATAGGCAAATGTGCGAAGAAGAAGAAGAAGAAGATCCGACTATGGAAGCAGAGTTCGAAAGGGCGACAGTTCATGCCGCTCTACACGAGAAAGGCCCGAATCGCCAATTCTCGGTGATTCAGACATCGTCGGACTATCAAGGTAAAAGTTTCAAGACCTTGATTGATTGAGGCAGTACACATTCATTTATCTCACCAGCTTGTGCAAAAAGATTAGAAATAGCCACGGTAGGAGCACCTACCTTGCTAATGAAATTGGCAAATAGTCGTGAGGTTACTTGTACCAGCCAAACTGCTAAGGTGGAATTCTTTTTGGGAGGAAACAAGGCTTCAATCAAATGCAGAGTCATGAATTTAGGTATCCATGAGCGTCTACTCGGAATGGATTGGCTTAAGCCTAATGACGCCCACATTCATTGTGGAAAGGGCCAAGTTTCCTTTCAAAACTCTGAAAGGGAATTAGTCACAACTCAAGGTGAGGCTGGAGTGCCAAGAATCCAATTGGCCAAAGTATCTGGGATCATAAAAGGAGTAAGAAAAGGATTACCTATCTACTTAATTAAGCTCAACAAGTTAGATCAAAAGCAAGAGTCTAATGAAGGACCTTCTTGGCTAAAGGAATACGCGGACGTATTCCCTGAAGAGTTGACAAAACTCCCGCCTCAAAGAGAAGTGGATCATGAGATTAGGCTAGTACCAGGAGCTGTGCCAATTGCAAAGAGACCTTATAGAATGTCCATACCAGAAGCAATTGAGCTGAAGGAACAACTCAAGCAACTACTAGATCAGGGCTACATCCGGCCTAGCAGTTCACCATGGGGAGCTCCAGTACTATTCCAGAAAAAGAAAGATGGGACACTTCGACTATGTATCGATTACCAAGGGTTGAATCAAGCAACGGTCAAGAATAAATACCCTATTCCTAGAGTAGATGAGCTTCTTGATCGTCTTCAAGGTGCGAAGATCTTCTCCAAGATTGACCTCAGGTCAGGTTACTATCAGATAAGGATCAAGGAAGAAGATATCCCCAAGACGGCCTTCAATACAAGATATGGGCACTTTGAGTTCCTAGTTATGTCATTCAGACTTACGAATGCACCTACCACCTTCAACAGGTTAAGGCAGGATATCTTTAGGCCATATCTTAATGATTTCGTGCTTGTCTTCTTCGACGACACTTTAGTCTATTCTAAACAGGAAGAAGATCATGAACCCCAACTTCGGATTGTCCTTGAGACAATGAGGGTGCATAAGCTGTATGCTAAGATGAAGAAGTGTGCATTCTTCAAACGTCAAATTGAATATCTGGGATTCATAGTATCAGCAGAAGGAATCTCAATGGACCCAGCCAAAGTCAGAGATGTGCTAGAATGGCCAATACCAACATCTGTCAAAGCTATACGCAGCTTTCTGGGATTGACGGGATGGTATAGGGTCTTCATCAAAAACTATGCTTTGATTGCAGCACCTCTGACAGACTTACTAAAGAAGCAAACTTCCATTTCATGGTCAACTCCCGAACAAAATAGCTTCGACAGATTGAAGCAAAGCTTGGTATCAGCATCTATCTTAAGACTTCCCGACCTCAATAAAGAGTTCGAGGTAGTAACTGATACTAGCACACTTGCCTTGGGATGTGTTCTCATGCAGGAAGGTCATCCAGTAGCATACTCTTCAAGGAAATTGAAGAGTCATGAAAAGAATTATGCTACACATGATCTGGAATTGCTAGCTGTCATCCATGCTCTAAAGCTTTGGAGACTCTACCTGTTAGGTAACAAGTTTACCCTAGTAACTGATCATAAGAGTCTGAAATGGATCTTTAACCAAAAAGAGCTAAACATGAGACAATGTCGATGGATTAAAGTACTGGAGGAATATGACTTTGAAATCAAGTACCGACCAAGAAAAGAGAATATAGTTGCCGATGCACTCAGTCGCAAGGCATTCCTTAATTCTCTAATCCTGCAGACCATCAACAGCTAGATCTCTAGCTACTAAAGTATCTATGCCAAACAATCCAATACTTGAGTTAGCTAGAGAGGATGCATGCCATGACCTCGCCTACCAAACAATGCTAAGGGAGATCTCTATCAAGGATCTAAATCAAAAGCTGCAGGCTAAGTATCATGAATTTTCTATCAATAATGGACTTGTCTATTATATGACAAGGCTGTGTATACCAACAAGCCAGTCACTTAAGCAGAAAATTTTGAGGGAAGCTCATGATTCCCCTTTCTCAGGACATCCTGGCTGTGCCAAGACTCTCAATGCAGTTAGGAAGAGCTACCATTGGGAAAGGCTTAAAGGTGACGTTCTCAAATATATCACCGAGTGTTTGTCTTGTCAACGTATCAAAGCCGAACATGTTAAGATGCCACGGAAACTGCCACCGCTTGACATTCCCCAAATGAAATGGGAATTCATCAGTATGGATTTTGTTGTAGGCCTACTCCAAGTCCAGGGTTGTATCCTCCATCATGGTTGTGGTTGACATGCTTACTAAGGTTGTACACCTTATTCCAGTAAAGACAAACTATAAAGCCTCAGACATTGCAAGATTGTTTATCAAGGAGATATTCAAGCTACATGGTTTACCCAGAAGAATCATTAGTGATCATGATTCTCTCTTCACATCACACTTCTGGAGAGCTATCTTTGAAGCTATTGGGACTCAACTCTGTTTTAGCACCGCTTACCATCTCCAAACGGATGGCCAAACAGAGCGGGTAAATCAAGTCATCGAAGAGGTGGATTCAATTACTTGCCTTTGGTTAAATTTGCCTATAATGCTTCTTACCAACAAAGCATTCAAATGACCCCTTTCCAAGCATTGTATGGTCACGACTGTCAAAGTCCCTTATACTTCTCAGATCCAACCTTAAGGGTTGAAGCTTCAAGGTAGATGTTGGAAGAGATGGATGACCAGATAAAGTCAATAAGACAAGACATCCAAGCTGCCAAGGATAGACAGAAGGCATACGCGGATTTGAAGCGTCAAGATAGAATCTTTGAAGAGGGAGACATGGTCTTCATTCGCATACACCCAAAGAAAAGTTCCCTATCCTTAGGAGATTGCAAGAAGCTAAGTCCAAGGTATTGCGGACTGTACAAGATCCTCAAATGCCTAGGACCTAATGCTTACAAACTGCAACTCCGAGAAAACCTAAAGGTTCACAATGTATTCCATATCAGCCTATTGAAGAAATATATACCTAATCCTAACCATGTACTTGGCGACCAACAAGTTGTAATGCCTAGTCAAGGAGTCCTTGAACTAAGGCCTCACAGGATCTTAGATGTTAGGGAGAGGCAATTAAGATCCAGAACCCTCAGAGAATGCCTCGTCCAGTGGAAAGATTATCTCGAAGAGGATGCCACTTGGGTAGATGAAGGCACTCTCAACCATCAATATCCCCAGTTTATCTCGAGATGAGGACATCTCGATTCCTTTAAGGGGGAGAGAATGTAACAATTCCAAAAGGATAATTCCTTTTAATAAAATAAAGGCAAATTTTTTTAATCCCCTCCTTCTCCCCCAGCCGACGTCGCGCTGGAGGGGAGGGAGGGAAGCCACGATGAAGCAGCACGCTGCAGCTCATGTGGAGCCGTAGCCATGCATGCTGCCGCGTAGGGGAGGGAGACACCTCTCCCTCCCCCTATTTAAATCACTAGGAGGCATAGATTGAAAGGGCAACAAAAACAGAGTGCTGCCCCTATGAGAGAGTGAAGGCTTTGAGGGAGGGAGAAGCCTGCGCTTGTGCCACTTGAGGGAGAGAGGAAGGTCACCTGAGCCGAGGAGGAACCGTTGATTTACGCCAGCCGCCGCTACCGTTTGATACCATAGGCCGCGCAGCCTGTCGTATCCTGGGGGAGCCATTTCCTTTTCTCTACCCCCCCCCCGTAAGCTTCTGGAAGCTTCCAAAGGGGGGGGGCCTTCTTAGCCCCCTTTCCTTTGGGTTTAAAACCCCTCTTCCCCCCCGTGTTTTAACCCTTAAGCCCCCTTTCCCTTGGGCTTTGAAACCTTTCTCCCCATGTTTTAACCCTTAACCCCCCACATAAGCTTCTGGAAGCTTAGAAGCTTCCAAGGAGGGGGCCTTATTAGCCCCCTTTCCTTTGGGTTTAAAACCCCTCTTCCCCCCATGTTTTAACCCTTAAGCCCCCTTTCCCTTGGGCTTTGAAACCTTCCCCCCCGTTTTTAAACCCTCTTAAGCCCCCTTTTCTTTGGGCTTGAAACCCCTCCCCCGTGTGTTTAAATTCCCTTAGCCCCTTCCCTTGTGGCATATTGAAACCCCCTTAAAACTCCTATGTAAGGCTTCCTTAGGGTTTTTTTTCCCCCCTCAAAAAGCTTGACCTTAAGGATCCTTTGCCTCCCCGCAATTATAAATCCCCCCTAAGGACCCCCTTAGCCCTTTTTACCCTTGAAGCTTTGTTTTTTTTCCCTCCCCTACTCGTAAATGAAAAGAGAGTGTTGAGAATCTTTTGACACCTCCCTTGCCCACTTAAAAGCCCTCGTAAGGGATTCCACACCTTTTCATTCCTCGTTTGTGCGAGTCATTACAAGGCCATTAAGCCCCTCCCATGGCTTTAATGAGTCTTATCCGCAAAAGATTTTGAAACACCCCTTCTTTCGAAATCCCTACCTCAAGGAGGGGGCCTTCTAAAACTACTTTCGACAAACGGTGCAAGGGAGCGATGGTGGAATTTCAAAGAGGAGTTGTAAAGCTACTTTCACGACGGAAAGACTACAATTGCGATGCCTCCTAAGAAAGTCCAAGGCACAGCCACAGGAGGGGCGTCTCCAAGCATCCACGTGGATATGTCACCCCAAGCCCAGGTTTTCCTTTCTAATTTTTATTTGATATTGTTGTAATTCAATCATGCAAGGTTAATTTTTTTTGTCCTAAATGCTCACGACGAAGGAACTTAGTCATTAATACTTTTAATGAAACACGCAAAATAAAGAAAGCATAAATGCATTTCTAGCAAATAGCTTTATGCATTGAAATGAATTAAAAATTAGATTATTGTCCATCAAAATAGTATACTTCGTTTAAGCCTAGAAGTATAAACTGTATATCGCACTATTAACCCATATCCTCTTCGCAATTAATCATTGTGGAAAGTGCAAGGCATGAAATGATTCTTACAATGCATAACTCTAGGAAATTATCGTTGTTAGCTACATAAATTATCAAGTAAAAGGTTGCTTGTTTAGCATGAATTTTATTCGCAAAGTATAGGAAGATTAGTTGGAATTAACCTAACCTATGTCTGACCTCAATTCAATAAGTTAGGGTTGAAAAATCAATTTATGCATAGACAACGAGTCATGTGGAAATGATCACGTAATCATTTTCTAGAGTTAAACAAATTGGCATAAACCTAAAACACCTAAACCGCGGAGTACTCGTTTAGAAAGAGTTAAATTCCAAGAAATTCACTAGGAAATAAATATGTGACCTAATCGTGCGTATTGCTAAAACTGATACTCCTATACCTTAAATACTTGCCCACATTCATTGAATGTAGGGATAGTGAAAATGTAATTGGAAAGTAAACTAGGGTTTGTCCCTTAGAATCTTACGAGATGGAACTTGGAACTCTAGGACTGACAACGTCAGCCTAAACGTAATCAGGAACAGATTGATTCGTGACTCCGTTCAATGAGTAGAATAAGTCTCATAGTTTGACACGACACTTGCGCAGCAAGTGCGGAGTCATATAATCTTGTGATTGAAACACAAGGGAATGGCCAAGTTCTCGCAATGAGGTTGGCAGGTCCTTACGCAAGTTATCTTGCAAGAGAATGAGTAATCATCCTAATTTAGTATCTTTCTTGAGTAAAGAAGATTGATTGGAAGCTAAAGACCATCCGAACTGAAATAACCTATGAACTTAAGGTTTGACCAAGTCGGGTTAATAGGGTACGCCCTAACCAAGGATATAGGGTATCTTGCCAAGTTGCAAGTCATCCCGGATCAAGTGCTGGACGCATTCGAAAGGAAGGATTCATTCCTTAGCAGTTTGCCAACAAAAACGATCAATGGAAATGTTTGTGCTTGCTACAGATTTTAGAGCATTGTTTGGCTTTGTTTAATCAATGAATTAAAAGATAAATAAATATCTATACTTCAAGTAGAAGGCCTGAAGAGAGAGGCCGCTTCAGTTACCCTCGACTGCCTGCCTGACCCTAACCAAGGGGGTTGTTAACCGTGCCGGGCAAGTGGGCCGGACCCACAACGAGAGGTCTCTGCATTGAGCGCTACTTGGAGCAAGAGGACGCTTGGGTGCCAAGGGGGACTTTGGCCGTAAATCCCTCACCTTCCGGGCCCTGCACAAGAGGCTAACGTGACTCGGGATTGGATCTCGAGGCCCGTATACTAGTCTACGGGCGGAAACTTGGATTAGTGATCCCTGTGGATTGCTGGATAGCCTTCGGGCGGATTGTGGATAAGCATTCGGGCTGGACTCTTTGTATTTCAAAGATAAATATGATAACCTGATAATAAGGAACTTGTTTGATATTGTTTTTCTATGTCAAGTGATAAGATTACGTGAAGGAACCAATGTCTAACGTGTTAATTAAAGAAGCTGGTTTGTTACATATCCAACTAATGTGTTAGATAATTAAATAACTAAAACAACCTGAGGAAAGTGCGGGATGGGCCATAGGTCCGTCATTCGGATGGGTGGTCCCGGTTGGCCTGGAACTTTCTCAAATCACGATGGACAACAGGAACATCGTCAAAGATCACGAACAACAAAAGCGTTGACCTAGAGTTATGATTGATCCCGATTTACGCTATTTTAGGGAAATGGAATGGGACTATGCCTTATGGCAGAGAGGTTGAGCTTTGCATCCCTCTTGTTTCCCATTCTCCTTGAACCAAGTGCAACGTGAATCAGCTTCGGACCTGGCGTTTCTGCGTAAAGTAGTTCACTTGGGTCCAACGCTAGTTGCCGTTAGAAAATGACCAATAAGAAAAACCCTAATTCAGGACGATCCTAAGTGAGAATGGCCGGAATACTTCCGCTACGTGGCAGACGCAGAAAGCCCTAGATCGCAAACCCCGTAACATTCCATGGCAGTGCCGGGCGGAGCTTTCTAGACATACTTTCCAACGGACTGCTAAGACATGTCCTGAAGATACAAGTGGACACGTTACAAGGGGCTCGGAAAATAGTGCTCAGATGTGGGACCTCAACTCCAGCCCACTAATTCATGTCCATCATGCACTCTAGCCACTGCTGCGAAAAGAGTGCTAGTTCACCTTCTCTCATCCATTGGGAGACATGGTCTGCAACTTGGCCCTTCACCTCCTCCTCTATCTATGTCATCGTCCAGTCTCCTGAATGAGAGGTCTGAAGGAAGAAAGCATAGTTTGGTCCATCCGGTGTGGTGCTTGTAAATGGACCTTTAACGCTCCTTGACTTGCGGACAATGAAGATCCCCATCTCCAGAGGTAGTGGAAACTCTCCGCACTCTACAACTCTGAAGTAGAACCACGGACCCACTGTGGAAGAACTCCTGTGGCAGCAACTATACCTATCTAGGGAAAGTATAATGGGCGGCTAGGTCAGATGAGCTAGTGGCTATGTGGGGCTGTCACATGTACTAGGTGAGGATCAAGGAGACCAATCGGCAGGGGAGATGGTGGGGAGGAGGAAGATTGAGAGACGGTGGGGTGATCGGAGGTAGGAGGCGAGTTTTTTTTTTTTTTTTTGGTGTGGAGGGGAGGGAAGGGAAAGGATGAGGAGATCCATGAGGAGGGGGTGGGTATGGGGGTTGTGGGATCTCGAATGGGGTAGCCTGTGACGCCTCCATGGGTGCTTTGCTGGGGGTTCCGTTGCTCGCCCTTTTGCTCTTTGCTGCCATGGCTATGTTTGAGGGGTTGACTAAGACCCCTCCTATCGTCTCCCCCTCTATCGAGGCTGGACGCGTGTAAAGCTATTAGCATCCACCTGCGGGCCTGTTGGCGAGCCACCTTGGCTCTGAAGCGCATGCAATCTGTTGCCTAATGCCCAGTCATGGCATCGCAAGCACTGCCATGGCTGCCTAGTCACAATAACTTGCTCCCTGAAGGAGTGTCTGCCTGCCTCAAATCTCCAGAAACTTTGGTATGTTCTTTGTATCTTTCACAACCACCTTCGGGACTCTTGCGGCTATCACTACATCCGCAAAGGAGGCAAAAAGAACAGTGCCGAAGAGCCGTCCGAAGTCCTTTACTAGCTAATGATACTCTATCGCCAGTTCAGGGAATAGTAGGGTGACCGAGTATCTAAGAAACCTATTATGGAGTGCGAATTCCTTCACTGTGAAGCCACTATACCATGGAACCATATACATGACCCCCTTCGTGGAGAAATAAGGTGAGCTATCCACTAGCTCACAGGTTGTGTCCGCAGAGGTAAGTCGAACCATGAAGATCCCTTGACCCATGAGAACTGCCTCTGTAATCTACGCTGTGCCAATGCGTAGCATGGAGTGAAGCCAATCCCAAAGCTAGGACCTGGATAGGGAGTATCCTACGACCTAACCAAAGATTGTTGTTTCTTTCAGTTCTAGCTCTATGGCACAGACGGCTAAGAGCTGTTCCTCAAAGAGGACGATGTGCAAGGTGTTTGACTGGGGGACACTCACAAAATGCACCGGCGTCTGACCAAAGATTTCCATTGCACGTCCCTGGTGAGAACTTATCAATCAAGCTGTTGTGCTACAGGAGGGGGAAACATTGTTGCAGATGGAGGGAGCAACTGGGGGGAAGGGGGCGGTCAAAGGAGATTAAGGAGCAACTTCGAGATGAGGAGAGATCATGTGGTAGGCGGGGGGCAGAGGCCATATATGAGCATGGACATTGGGTGGGTCCTAACTCGTATGTGAGATGAGGTCTATGTGACCAAATGGCAAAAAGTTGATCTTTGTGGACTAACCTTTGGGTTAGATAGAGTAGTTATGTTGGTAGCAACTCGAGGCACAAAGCATCAAGTTGCGGAATGTGTTTTCAGAAATCTTGGTTTTGGGATCCAGGGGGTCTCAGGGAGCAGCCCCCCTGATGAGAGCCTAGGGCAGCGCTCTCGGCCTGACAGTAAAGGAAATATTTCTTGGAATATTCCCTGGCCCACTAGGAAAGATTCATAATATGGTTGAACTTGCTAACCAAACTACTTCCCGCGCTATAAAAGGAAGACTGCTCTAAAGCCACTGTCAATCTATCTTTCACCCAATTAGAGTTCTTCTAGTTACCCTAAGCTCTTCGCCTATCATCTATCTAGATCGCCATCTAAGCTTCATGGTGGAAGCGCACAGGTGGATAGAGCCATCTTTGTATCAGTTCGTTTGAAATTAAAGTAGTCTCTGCTTTTCTCATATTTATCGTGTGTTCTCTACTCCATGCTCAGATTCTTTTCATTGTGGCGTGTAATTTCTACATGGTATTAGAGCCTAGGGACTTTGAGGAGTGAAGAGTACACGAGAGGCAGGAGCTTCAACAATGAAGAGAAAAAATGTCTTATGCTGCATCAAGTAGCGGTATTGGCGCATCAGGTGGTAGTGGTGTTTTACCATTAATTCAAACGCTAAGGATTTGTCCACCAACCTTTAGTAAATGCAAGTTAGATGGTACAAACTATACTTTGTGGAAGTTTAGAATCACAACTATCCTTGATTCTTATGAGCTTCTAGAGACGATGCTGGGAACTAACCCAAAAACACAAGCCATCTCCAACCCATCTAATTCGAGAATTATGATTCCTCCAAATGTAGATCTTCTATACGCTTGAAAACAAAGGAATATACATGCATTATGTGCCTTAGTTACAAGCTGTTCTGAAAGTGTTTTGACCTTGATTCAACACACAACCAAGGCATCAGAGGCTTGGAACGTACTTAGGAGTCAGAACAAAACGTGAAATCAAACAAGGATTCAGAACTTGGAAAATCAACTAGCAATAGAGAAGTTTGCTTAAGGAGAGACAGCTGAAGCATTCATCACTTGAATCAAGGTTCTCGACCAGATGGCTGATGCTAGGATACAAAAGACTAGTGAGGAGCTAGCTCAGAGGTGTCTTCAGATTTGTCGACCAAATTTTGATGGATTGGTAACTACCCTAAACACTCATGTGAGACTCCAAGCTTTGACATTCCAGGAATTTTGTACACTACTAATGAAGGAGTTGAGGCTTAAAGCCCAAGAAGGTAGCAGCAATGGAGATGTTGCATTCTCCACCAATGGAAAAGGCAAAGGTGATTCCTCTACAAATGATGACAAAAAGGAGAAGGGTAGTAAAAAAAAGTTTCAAGGAAAGTGCTTCTACTCCAAGAAGAAAGGACATGCAATTGCAAATTATTGTGTCAAAAAGGCAGATAAAAAGAATAATGCCATGAAGACTAAAGGGACGAAGACAACCAATACAATTGAAGCAGAGTTGGAGTTATTCATGGCAACCATGAAGGAAGTCTATTCCTTGGTGCCAGAAATATCTAACACTGACTCAAGGAAATTGGATAGTGGTGTCTCCCGTCATATGACCAACAAGAAAGGTTTATACAGTAATATGAAGCCTCTACAAGAATCCATCATTGTGACAATTGGGAATGATGCAAAATGCCCTGCTTAGGGCACATGTACTATTTCCTTTGTGTTACGGCAAAAGGTGAACTCAAGAATCTTTCAAATGTGTTGTATGTTCTAGAGATTAAGAGAAATATGCTATTAGTTGCTTCTATAATAATTGATATTGGCTATGAGGTGAGATTCACTAAGACAAGTGCAGAAATTATCAACAATGTTGGTAAAGGAGAAAGAAGGAACAACCTGTATGAGCTAAGTGCTCTTACAACCACCACTAGTATGAGCACAAGTAAACTTTGACATGAAAGATTTGGTCACATTGGTTTTGCAGTGTTGAAGCAGATGCATAAGCAAGGTATGGTTGCTCGCCTACTTGTAGTAAGTGAAATGAAGCAACCATGTGAAGCTTGTATGATAGGCAAGTAGCAGAGAAAGGCATTTCCACAAGAAAGCAAGGACAGAGCGAAGGCTCCTCCAAGAGTGATGTAAGCTGACTTGTACAATAAAATGCCTACAAAAGCTTTGAGAAAATCTTCTTAATCAATAGGAAGATGTGGGTGTACTTCCTTTATGATAAGGCTCAAGCTTTTGGTAAGTTTAAAGAACGGCCAAAACTTGTTGAGAATGAAACAGGGCAAAGTGTGAAGAAGTTTAGAACAGATGGTGGTGGTAAGTTTAACTCAAAAGAGTTTAAAGACTTTTCCAAGAGCAAAGGGATTAAGCATCAATTGACAGCGCCTCATACCTCAACAAAATGGCATATTTGAATGCCGAAATCACACCATTGTGAAAATGGCAAGGTAAATACTTAAGGGCAAGGGATTGTCTAACGGGCAAAAGCTGTTAATACTATAGTCTACATTCTCAATCGGAGTTACACAAAGGCTCTTAAGGGCAAAACTGTCAGAGTGCAGCGGTGCGGAAGCGTAGGACTGAGAGAGAGAGAACGCAGAGAGAGAAGGGAGAGAAAGAGACAGTGTACACTGAAGATCTGCTGTATAAAGAATGCTGAATACAAAGATATACACGGGCGCAGTGCGCTGGACTGCGTGTCTCCACCTCGACGATGCGACCTGCTGTCCACCTCGAAGTCTGCTGCAGTCTGCACTGTCTGCTGTCAGAAATCTGCGAACAGAGACAGAGATCTGCACGGCACCGGTCTGTAATCTGCGACAGAGAATGAATGCCAGACTGCTGAAAACGTCAGCAATAAATAGGCGAAAATCTGCCTAGGATGGGGCGCCAAAATAAGGCGCAGCCTGATAAAAATCAGCTGCAGGCAGTCGGACTGCCACGTGGCAGTCCGACTGCACAGTCCGACTGTGCAGCTGGACTGTGCAGCTGCTGCCTGCTGCTGCCTGCCTGAAACAGGCTATGATCTCTGACACCCCCTCTCAGAGCCTGGACAGGGCAGAAGCCTGAGGGATCTGGAATGTTGCCGAAGTAGAGCCTGAGGAAGCGCCTTCGTAAACAAATCCGCAAGATTATCCTCCGTCTTGCAATACTCCACAGTGATGGTCTCATCCAAAAGCTTTTCTCGGATGAAGTGGTACTGGATCTCAATGTGCTTCGTCCGGGCATGAAAAACAGGATTCCTCGCCAAGGCAATGCAACTCTCATTGTCACATCGCAGCAATGTAGGACGAGTCTGGGGGCACCCAAGCTCCTCCAACAGTCTCCGAAGCCACACAACCTCGCATGTGGTGGAAGACGCGGCCCGATACTCCGCCTCAGTAGACGAAAGGGCTACCGTGGGCTGCTTCTTGCTACTCCAAGAAATAACACCTGCACCCAAAGTAAAGCAGTAACCTGTTGTAGACCGCCTGTGGTCCACGTCACCGGCCCAATCCGAGTCGCTCCAACCTGCAAGTACAAGATCTGACCCATCTATCCCTGCGGGGTAATGAATCCCCAAATCAGACGTCCCCCTCAGATACCGAAGTATCCTCTGAGCAGCCTGCCAATGCACCGTCTTAGGTTCACTCATGAACCCTGCCAAGAGCCCAACAGCAAAACATAGATCAACCCTGATGTTGAGAAGCCAAATCAAAGACCCTATCAACTGTCGATAGCGGGAAGCATCCGCCAAAGGAGAAGCTGAGTGGGAAGTGGCCTTCCAGTTCGGATCCATAGGAGTAGAGAGGGCCCGACAATCATCCATCTCAAAAGACACCAAGAGCTCCTGTACATATCTCTGTTGGGAGAGAAAGATCCCCCTCTGAGACTGAAAAATCTCATGTCCTAAAAAGAAATGGAGTAGCCCCAAATCCGTCATCTCGAACGTCCGATGTAAAGCTGACTTTGTCTCCTGGACCTGCTGTGCATCATCACCTGTGACAATCAAATCATCAACATATAATACAAACAGCACACAACCATCCTCGGAAGTGTGAACATACAGCTGCGGATCGGCCTTGGACCGCCGATATCCCAACTGAGTCTGGAGGAACGAATCAATCTTCTCGTTCCAAGCTCGCGGGGCCTGCTTGAGACCATACAGGGCCTTCTTCAACCTGTAGACTTTCCCATCGGAAGAACCAAAGCCAGGAGGCTGCTCAACGTAGATCTCCTCCTTCAAATCACCATTCAGGAAGGCCGACTTCACATCCAGCTGATAAACAGGCCATCTCCTATGGCCAGCCAAAGCAAGAACAGCTCTAATGGTTGCCATACGAGCTGTAGGGGCAAAGGTGTCATGACAGTCAATCCCTGGGCGCTGGGCAAAACCCTTAGCAACAAGGCGAGCCTTGTGCTTATCCAAAGTACCATCACTGAGATATTTGGTCTTGAAGACCCACTTGACTCCAATCACCTTCTTCTTCGGGGGGCGTGGCACAAGTGACCAAGTGCCATTCCTCTCAATAGCCTCCAACTCAGCTTCCATAGCTTTCTTCCATGGGGCGGACTGTAAAGCCTCCTTCACGGAGGTGGGCTCTCGATCCTGCATAACTCGGGACATCAAACAATAATTGGAGCAAACAAGCTCCGAAGAATGCGCCTGGTGCCTCCGTGACCGCCGCGGACCATCCTGCGGTCCCCACTCCTCAGGAACCCCCTCGATCCCTGAATCACGGAGTGTGTCACGGGCCCAGCGAGGAGGAGGCCGAACCTCCCCTCGACGTTCTCCATCAGTAGAAGACTCTGGAATGTCCACCGGTGGTAACTCCTCAGAAGGATCCGGTGGAACAGTAGACTCTGTGTCAGAAACAGAATCATAATCAAACGGCACAGGCTCCAGTGGAACTGTAGAAGGAGCCAAACTCTCCCCTGGATCTCCAAGAACGGGATGCTCCTCCCCCGTTGAAGAAGCCGGAACCTCCACAAACCGCACATCACGGCTAGTATATACATCCCGCTTGACGGGATCAAAGAGTCGGTAGCCTTGGGACTGGGAGCTGTAGCCAACAAATACCTGTTTGCGGGAAGCCGCTTCGAATTTGTCACGGTGACCTTTGGGAATGTGAACATAGGCATCACACCCAAAGACCCGAAAGTAAGAAACATCTGGCTTCGACCCAAAATACGCCTCAAATGGAGTCATCCCTTCCACGGCCGAAGTAGGAGATCGATTAAGGATGTGGACTGCAGTAGCCACAGCCTCAGCCCACAGAACCTGGGGGGTCTGTCGGTGCTCCATCATGGTGCGCGCCATTTCGATCACACTGCGGTTCTTCCGTTCGAGAATACCATTTTCTTGTGGAGTATTCGTATTGGCAAACTCCTGGTGAACTCCTCTATCTGCACAAAACCGAGCAAATTCATTAGAGACAAATTCACCTCCCTTGTCGGATCGCAAGGTCTTCAACTTCCGGCCTGATCGGTTCTCCTCAAAGAGAAGCCAATCCTTGAAGTGCGAGAAAGCTTCTGATTTTAGTGCCAAAAAGTAGGCCCATGTCATCCTGCTATAGTCATCCACGATCAGCATGAAGTACGAGCTCCCACGCAGGGACTCATTCCTCATAGGGCCACATAGATCCGTAGATACTAACTCCATCGGTAAAGTAGACCGCCGCGAAGCGGTGTGGGGAATGGCATCCCTATGCTGCTTCCCCTTTATGCAGGAGACACATGGCTGCTGGCTCACCACTATATCCGGCAACCCTCGAACAAGCTGTCCCCGTGACGCCTTCCAAAGATAGTCATAGTTCAGGTGACCAAACCTAGCATGCCATAATTCAGACTGTGACTGTGAGGTAAGAAGAAGAGTAGAGAGGGCAGTGGAAGACTTCAGTTTGTAAATGCCGTTCTCCTCATATCCACATGATAGAACCTTCCTCGACTCACGATCAAGGACTCGCACTGTAGAACTGTCAAACTCCACCAGAAGACCAAGGGAACAAATCTTATGGACTGAAAGGAGATGGTACCCCAATCCTGGTACATGCAAAACCTCTGAAGTATGGGTGCCACCTCGTCCATCCGGAATAAGCTGCATCTTACCCCGACCTGCAATAGAAACAGAAGAGCTGTCTCCAATGAGAACCTGCCCACGCGAAGGTCGCAGCTGGGCAACACCATCTGATGAAGGAGTCATGTGCCGTGAGGCACCACTATCAATAATCCACTCTCGAGATTGGGAAGCCGCCATCGCAGCATCAGAAGCATTCGGAGAAGCGTCCTCAATGACAACTAAATGTAGAAATGCAGCTGATGAGGGTGCAGCCACCGCTCCAGAATCCTTGGTGTCCTTCTTCTTGGTGTCCTTCGAGTCTTTGTCAGGGCAATCCTTCTTCCAATGGCCAGTCTTTCCACAAATATGGCATGTGGAGTCTTTGTCCTTGTCTTTCTCCTTGTCCTTCTTGGACTTGTTATCCCCCTTCTTCTTCTTTTGGTCCTTCCCCTTCTTCTGAGAGGCTTGACCTGTCAACGCCTCCGTCTTGGAAGCATTCTGTCCCTTTAACTGTTCCTCTTGGTCCAAGACCATAGGAACCAACTCCTCCCATCGAAGAGTAGACTCGCGCCCTGAAGCAATAAGGGCAGAGTAAAATGTACCGAATCGTGGCGGCAACTGGGACAAGAGTGTAATCGCCATGTCTTCGGAGGAGATCGGCTTCCCCGCATTCTGAACCTGCATCTGTAGCTGCCTTAGCTTGTTAATGTGTTCCCTTAGCGAAGAAGACTTATTGACGGACA
This sequence comes from Lygodium microphyllum, assembly GCF_053477565.2. Classification (NCBI taxonomy): domain Eukaryota; kingdom Viridiplantae; phylum Streptophyta; class Polypodiopsida; order Schizaeales; family Lygodiaceae; genus Lygodium; species Lygodium microphyllum. Next base: position 108,798,712 of record NC_141155.1, on the reverse strand, counting down.
AGGTCCGCATCTGAACCTCCAAAGAAACCCTCTTCATCAGGGTCATCCGATTGTACATTTGATCAAGCTCCAGCCATATCTCACGAGCCACCGTCAAGTGCTCGATGTGAGCGATCACGGCTGTAGTGCATGATAGAAAGAGAAAGGATCGAATCCTGGCATTCAGTTTGTCCCAATGAGACTGGGCCCTGGCCAACTCCGTACGAGCATCGGAAGAGAGTTTGGACTCATCTCTTACCGAGGGCCGGTCAATATCTTCCTGTACCAACTCCGCCAAATCATAGGACTCCAGAATGGCCAACATCATAACGCGCCAAATGCGGTAGTTGTCGCCGTCGAGCTTCTGATCTGTAGGAAGAGCCGGTAGGACAGGCACCTTCCGGTCCATAATCGCCTGGAACTCCAAGTCCATCTCTGTAGACATCTTTACCTGCAATGCCTTCTCAAACGCAAAAGCAGCCCCCTCTGACTGAGTAGACTCAGCCTGCTAAGGCTCTTCAGCGTCCCGAAGCTCCTTCACCCGCCGGAGGCGATGAAAAAGCAAAACCTGCACTTTTAGGTTGAAAACTCAAACTTTCTCCGCGACAAACAGCAGTAAACAGCAGCAAATCCACCACCTGTACTCCTTTCCTGTGCGCCCACACTCGTTTCAGCCTTGTTCCAAGGCGCAGCCCTCCTGTCTGCCCTTAAACGCAAAAAACGCAAATTTGTGTCGCGATGGAAACTCCTCTTCAGGTTAATTCTGCGCTCAGTCAGCCCTCAAACACTGCTCTGATACCATGTCAGAGTGCAGCGGTGCGGAAGCGTAGGACTGAGAGAGAGAGAACGCAGAGAGAGAAGGGAGAGAAAGAGACAGTGTACACTGAAGATCTGCTGTATAAAGAATGCTGAATACAAAGATATACACGGGCGCAGTGCGCTGGACTGCGTGTCTCCACCTCGACGATGCGACCTGCTGTCCACCTCGAAGTCTGCTGCAGTCTGCACTGTCTGCTGTCAGAAATCTGCGAACAGAGACAGAGATCTGCACGGCACCGGTCTGTAATCTGCGACAGAGAATGAATGCCAGACTGCTGAAAACGTCAGCAATAAATAGGCGAAAATCTGCCTAGGATGGGGCGCCAAAATAAGGCGCAGCCTGATAAAAATCAGCTGCAGGCAGTCGGACTGCCACGTGGCAGTCCGACTGCACAGTCCGACTGTGCAGCTGGACTGTGCAGCTGCTGCCTGCTGCTGCCTGCCTGAAACAGGCTATGATCTCTGACAAAAACTCCTCATGAGACCTATTCTGGTAAGAAATCATTTATCTCACGTTTTAGAACTTTTAGATGGAAATGTTATGCACATGTTCCGAAGGATATGAGAAACAAGTTAAATCCAAAAAGCACAAAATGTATCTTCTTATGTTATAGTGATGAGCAAAAGGATTACAAATTGTATGACCAAGAGGCAAAGAAGATCATAGCAAGCCGTGTTGTGATGTTCAAAAAGCATCCACATACAGTGAAGAAGGAGAATAGAAGTTCTTTCACTTTATCATCAAGCCAAGAAGTCCACTATGAACCTTTCCCAAGAGTTGTTCCTACTTTCAAGGAGGAGGAAGCATCATCTTCAGATGATGAGGAAAAAGTTTACTAACTTGCAATCACGCCACCAGAAAAGCCATTGCCGCGATGGGTGAAGCAGCTCTATGATTACAACAATCTTATGCATGCCACAACTGAGAAAAAGAAAATGGACCAAGAAGGTCACTGAGAATAGAGGAGCAAAGAAAGGCTTTTGCTCACATAGTCAAAAAGACCTTGATGACTAAGATTATGAGAGAAGTAAAGGAGCCAGCAAACTTAGAAGAAGCACTTGCTGATCTAGTATGGAGAGCACTTATACAGGCCGAGTATAACAACATCATGAAGATGACACTTCAGAGCTAGTGGATCGGCCAAAAAAGAGATATTATTGGCACCAAATGGGTCTAGGAGATAAAGTACAAGACTGATAGCAACTTAGAAAAGTATAAAGCCAAATTAGTTGCAAAGGGATTTTCTTAGATTGAAATATTTGATTTTTAAGAATCATTTGCTCCAACTGCTAGAATGACCACTATTCGCATAGTACTTGCAATGGCTACTCATAAGAAGTGGCCAGTTTACCAAATGGATGTCAAATCAACGTTCCTAAATGGTAACCTCAAGGAGGATGTGTATGTGACTCAGCCACCAAGGTTTGAGGCCCCCCATTCTAAGAACAAAATTTGTAAGCTGAAGAAGGCATTATATGGGCTGAAACAATCCCCTAAAGCATGATACCAACAGATAGATAAATTCTTTCTAGGTTTAAATTTCAAAAGATATGCCTTAGATGCTTACTTGTATATCTACAGGGATAGTGAAAAGTCCGTAGTGATTGTCCTATATGTGGACGACCTTCTTATTATAGGTGACTATGAAGATATAATCCATCAAACCCGAAAGGCTTTGAGCTCTGAGTTTGAAATGACAGACTTGGGCTTGTTGCACTATTGTTTGGGGATTGAAGTCTAGCAAGTGCTTGGCAAATTCTTCATCTCTTAAAAGAAGTACGCATGGGAGATCTTAAAAACATTTGGTATGACAAAGTGTAAGGAGATAGCTACACCTATGGAGGTCAATGTGAAGTTACCCATTGAGGATACATCAGCATGAGCAGATATTCGAAGGTACAAGAGGTTGGTTGGCAACCTCATCCACTTGTGTAACACCAAGCTAGATATCAATTTTGTTGGTGGTGTTTTGAGCAAGTTCTCAAACAAACCCTGAGAAGTCAATGGAAAGTTGGGATGCGGATGCTCAAATACTTGAAGGAAACTCTTGGCTATGGTATCACATACACTTTCCAAAGTACTCTCACGGGAAACTGTGACTCAGATTGGCCAGGTGACAATGATTCCAAGAAGCCAATTTCTAGATATTGTTTCTTTTTAGGTTCAGGAATTTTCTCTTGGATCAATAAGAAGCAAACCAACTATGGCATTGTCTGCTACCGAAACAGAGTACAAGGCAGCTTGCTTTGCTGTATGTAAAGCAGTCTAGTTAAGGAGGATTCCCAAAACAAACTTGGCTCCTTTTACCATTGAGGCTATCACTGCCAGCCTAGAGTATGATCCAGATATGATTCTCCACCACTATACTAGTTGGTGAATGGGGGAATTCCGTCAATTTAACCCCAACAATGCAATAGGAGACACTTGCACACTACCAATTTGCAGAGCAATTTAGCAATATTTCCAAGAGACTTCTGTGGCTGTCCAGCAGACTCCAGCTCCAATAGGAGCAGGAGTGTTGCAGTTGAAGATGACATGCCAGCTGACTAGGGGAGAGTGTAGTGCACCTATGGCAGCATTGTCCTTGATAACCTCTGAAGACAACCAATTTCAAGTAACAGAATGAACAAGAACCTTATCAAAAGGTTCCCATGCCATAAGCGCATAATGGACCAAAGTCCTGGACATTAAAAAAGACTATAAACAGTCATTTTATAAGATATTGTGTTGAATGATTGAGCCAACATATATATACAATTAAGGATTTAGTCTACTTATGTACTTATTCAAAACCACATACTTTTGGTTATTTCAAGGCACTGTGGGTCCTCAATTAATTAGTCAGACAGTCAAATCAATATTGTCTTTTGCTAGTGGATCAATGCTACCAGCAGATGATCTCGTTGGCATCATTAATGGCCTCAAGTTGCTTTTGAAGTTTGCATGCCTGTTTTTGATGAACAGACTTGTATTTCTCCACACTGCAAACTTATGATTTTATCCCTCAGGTTTAATGCCTTGTATTATGGAAAAGAAAATAATATATGTGTCTTTGAGAGAGCAGCTCAGAACAATACCAAATTCAGCCGTGGCAAATGATCCTAGACTTGTTACTTGTAATATGGTCAAAGAGTACTTCACACTTCTGCCTAGGAGGATCAGCAAACAAAATATTAGGAAACTCACCTCTGTGAGAAAGAGCGCATGAAATCCATAAGGTACTCTGGAAGGAAGCTTGACAGTGGCAACAGGTTCAGTTGCCATGGTTTTTGCATCATACACAACGACTTCAGATTTCCTGTGTGATCAGAAAGCACTCATGTGAGAGATTATTGAAATGCAGAGTATATCTTCAGTTAGTGTCCACAAAGTTCAATTGCCCATGGCCTCTCAAAATTCAAAAAAATTCAGGTACTACTCTGGATATCTTCCTGAAATTTGCTAATTTGTGTTACAATATATTTTCTGTAGCTTAACAATGCATCAAATATGACTTTTATTGAATTCAGCATTCCTACCCTGCATTTTCATCATGTACAAAACAGATAAGGTAGCCATCATCTTCAGTTTCATCTGCATCAGACAGTCGAGGAACGAAGATGGCTTCTGAGCCGTATCTTCCAGCTCCAAATTGTATCACTCCCCTCACATTGCCTCCAGTTTCAATTTGGACCTTTCCCTCTAATTCAGGTTCAGCCCACAAGTCGAATTTGACTAGGCCTTGAACTTTTGTTGATTGCTCAAGCAATGTGCAATAGCCATATTGTTGCTTCCTTGAAAATGAAAATAAAAGAAATGTGAACTTCAACTTGTTCTTTAGCATAAACTCTTACTACTCCAAGTTACAGTCAAAATGATAATAGATTATCAATGGCATAAAACCCTTGAAATCTCACCTTCCAGTATACTTGTCATTTATACGGGGGAAGTCAACAGCAGATAGAGAAAGCTGTCTTTGTGATGCTGTTCCTGTCGCCAAGTTAAAGCGTAGCTCATAGCTGAAAGATAATTTTTAGTTGCTGTCACATCAGAATCCAAGTGCAGCAAGCTCTAAGGACTCGACAAGGTAGATAAAAACCTTACAGTTGATTTTCAAATTCTTTGTAATTTTCTTTTAGTGACCCAGATGCCATTTCAAGATCAACTTCTGGTAACCGACAAGTATACAGGATGACCTCATCACCTTCCTCCCATGCATTGACTGCAGACAAAGGCAAATCGTGTCTTAGGGAATTAGACCAAGTCCCAATGTTACAAGACCTCAGTAGTCTCAACATATGTACATGGAATGAGAAGCACAGACAGAGGCCCGTTGAAAAGTTACCATTATGAAATGCATAACATGTGGGAAGCTCAAACCATTTGATTGTGGATTCATTTTTAGCATAGCGCGGAAGAATTCCGAATCTTGCTTTTTTGGAGTGATCAAATGAAACTATCAAGTTTCCCTTCACCATTTCCTGAAATTGAGAAAATTGTGTTAAAATCTGACCAAGTTTCAGATGACAAAACCAGTGATTGTTGAATCCCAAACTTTTGAGTTGCACCTTGGGTAAGAAGTACAGAGGCATGTCCATAAAGATGGCATAATTTTCGGTTATTGCAAAATCATGCATCATCACTGGCCCTGAGACTGTTATTGGGACTGGATCTTGCATTTTTCCATCCTTTGATATCACACGGTAGGTACAATATGGACGTTCAAACTGGTAACCAAATGTAAATAGCTCACCTGTTCAATGCGCATCAGATTAGTAAGACCACAAAACACTCATTATGTCACAAAAAATAACAGAATCTCTTGTACAACACTCACGAGCTTCTTTTCATCATGTAAGAAGACAAAAATCAGAAGTCCTACACAAGTGCTAGAGTCAGTTGTTCTGTATACACTAGGTTCAACAGTTAAAACAACATTTAAACTCTATAATATCTGATTGTCCCATGGAAGGGACATCTCTAAAGGCAGAAGCTGCCAGATGATGTTCAGTCTCTCAAATGTGTTATGAATTCTCGTCACATGTCAAGGCCAGTGAACATCTTGAGGGAGGATATCTACTTGGGCATGCAAAGAAATAAGACTGAACATGGTTGGGTGAATGCCCTTATGTTCACATTGCTCGTTCTGCTAGCTGAATATATTTGCTCAAATAAATTATAACATGACAGGCATTTTAGTAAAGCAGTCTTTCCAGTGCCAGCACATTAGTAATATAAGATGAGCTTTTTACTCCTTACCTGTTACGGGATCAACTTTTGGGTGTGCAGTGAAAGGGTGTGTCAAACGCTTCTCATAATCCAGCAAGCCAATGGTCTGAAGATCGCCATCCTCTAGAACTCTGATTGCATCTACAGACAGATTGAAAAGAGCACAGCTTTGAAACCAGCAGGTGTGCATTCAAAAAACTATTTCAACCATTAAGAAATTAATAGTAAAGAGACCAAAAGGCAACTCACATGGCTTATCAGCTTCTTGTAATGCCAAAAGCTTTCCATCATGATATACCATGGCAGTGTTGCCTGATATGCACATATTCTATATCATAGATTTCAGTAATGTGAAGTCATGCAAGAAAAAAAACCATAAACTCTGTTATTTGAAACTTGACCCGAAAACTCAGATGCTTTAAGGCACATCAATGGTTGGTTGAATACACAAAAGAGAGGAGATGCTATAGATGTGCAGAGAAATGGTCACAAAACCTGGTTAGCTAGAGAAAAAAGATGTTTTGGCATAGAGAGAGAGAGAGAGAGAGAGAGAGGTTTTAACCGCCGACAAATAGAGGCATGATGGATCCCATACTGCCGAGCAACCCGCTGCACATTAGAGAGCAGCCGTGCAAAGGGAGCCAAGCCCTCAGAGGCGAAGTCCAATAAGAACCTCTCAATCAATTGCTGCATATAGCCCTGAAAGATTGGATGCTTCAAATAGGACGAGTTGAAACGTAAAGGGAGTCTATCCAACAACTGCATAAAAGGTGCAATAGGTTGTGCAAGCAGCTCAAGCTGGAGGGGGAAATGGTCCAACAATGCATATTGCTGCAAGACTTTCATTTCCAGCATCTCGAGAAGAAAATCATCCCCCTGCATGATATACATTCGGTCCAACCGCGGCCAAGTAGTTGTATATTGTGCGGAATGAAAAGTAAACCCTGAAGAAGAAGGGTGGAGCCAAGACCAGAGATCTTGCTTAAGTACTTGAAGAGCAAAGGCATTCCACACCCGGCTTTCCGGAGCATCCATTACCGAATGCCCTGAAGTGAACTGAGAAGAGTCAACACACATATTGAAATCTCCCATCAAAAAACCCCTTCTGCCAAGTGACATGGAGCTCTGCAAAGTCGTCCAAAGATCCCATCGGGAAGCGGGGTCATTCGGAGCATAGAGGCCCAGCAACCATAAAATCTCTCCTTCAAATAAAACTTCGATTACCAGAAAGCGGCCCTGTACATCATTTTTAATAAGAACAGGCTGGTATTTCTCATGGACAATCATAAGCATGCCCGAATTGTGCATAGCATGTGTCCCTCCATAAAACAGGCGGAATCCATGGCAATCCACAACTTTTCCTCCTTCACCGTGACTCTTGTGCTCAACCGCACACAAGACGTCCCACTGGTTTTCATGCAATACAGTCCACATGGCATGTTGCTTATGACAAGAGCAAATGCCTCTCACGTTCCACGTGGCTATCTTCATATATCTTCAAAAAAGAGAATCAAGAACGAGGGACCTGTTGCCTCGATTTCACCTTTTCCGCAAGAGCGTCCAAGACACCCTCATCCAGAAAATCAGCTAACACTGCAAAAGAATTCTGGGGGCCTGCTTTAGAGGTAGATGGAACATCCACTACTTTGGGAGTGGAACGGGGATAACGACGATCCCAGGGTGTGATCACATTACCTCTAGTATCAAAGGCCAGCTTAGCAGGGGAGCCCTTTGGACCGTCTATATAGACTTTCCTTGTAGCCTGATTATGAGGGGCTGAAGGAGCCATAGTACGCACAGCATACTCGGAAGAGAATATTTCTTTCCTACGCATATACGTGCGGACGGAATCCTGTGAAGCATCAGGCCCAGAATCCGCCAGGCCTGCATCCAATTTTTTCCCTTTTTTTGGACATGCCTCAAGCCAATCATTGCTACGGGAATCTAAACCCCGGACCTGTTGTTTACCTTTATTCACAACATTAGGTGGCTGGGGGGCCTCCTGTGCCGGGGCATCGGGCACCATGTCATCCTTAGGCAGCACAATATGCGCATCATCTGAAGAAGGTTGTCTCTCTGGGCGTTCGGCTATAAAATGCCCCAATTTACCACATGAAAAGCAGTGTCCTGCAAAGTTGCCCCATTTCAAGCGAAAGTGCAAAGGATGCATGCCAGCGCAATAGAGGCGAAGCCACTCAGGCCTTTTCCCGGCCATGTCCCATAACATGCATAAACGATTTCGATTCATAGCCCTTAGGCTTGGGGGAACCAGCACCGTTCCCACAACTGCAATCGCATCCTTTAACAATGGCCAATAGGCCGCCGGACAATTTTCCACTTCCACCCACACAAGCGGCGATCAAAGAATAATGGCAACTTGGACAGGAGCTCAACCCAATGTGTCTCTGATTTCAGCAGCACCTCATAAAAGCCGCGGGGTCCAAG